>NC_141003.1:24715977-25315977 GCF_052327205.1 Somniosus microcephalus | reverse complement strand
AGTATCTGCCACCTGGTCAGTGAAAAGTATCTGGCCCCCTGGTCAGTGAACAGTATCTGCCCCCTGGTCAGTGAACAGTATCTGCCCCCTGGTCAGTGAACAGTATCTGCCACCTGGTCAGTGAACTGTATCTGGCCCCTGGTCAGTGAACAATATCTGCCCCCCTGGTCAGTGATCAATATCTGCCCCCTGGTCATTGATCAGTACCTGACCCCTGGGCAGTAAGCAATATCTGCCCCCCCTCCCATCAGTGAACAGTATCTGCCCCCCTGGTCAGTGAACAATATCTGCCCCCCTGGTCAGTGATCAATATCTGTCCCCTGGTCAGTAAATAGTATCTGCCCCTTGGTCAGTAAACAATATCTGCCCCCCTGGTCAGTAAACAGTATGTGCCCTGTGGTCAGTAAACACTATCTGCCCCCTGGTCAGTGATTAATATCTGCCCCCTGGTCAGTAAACAGTATCTGCCTCCCTGGTCAGTAAACAGTATCTGCCCCCATGGTCAGTAAACACTATCTGCCCCCCTGGTCAGTCATTAATATCTGCCCCCTGGTCAGTGAATAGTATCTGCCCCCTGGTCAGTGAATTTGCTCTGCCCCCTGGTCTGTGAACAGTATCTGCCCCCGGTAAATGATCAGTATCTGCACCCCTCGGTCAGTGAACAGTATCTGCCCCCCTGGTCAGTGAACTATATCTGCCTCCTGGTCAGTGAACAATATCTGCCCCCTGGTCAGTAAATTGTAATGGCCCATGGTCAGTGAACAATATCTGCCCCCCCATGTCAGTGAACAGTAACTGCCCCCCTGGGCAGTGAACAATATCTGCCCTCCTGGTCAGTGATCAGTTTCTGCCCCCCTGGTCAGTGAACCGTATCTGCCCCCTGGTCAGTGAACAGTATCTGCCCCCTGTTCAGTGTACAGTATCTGGCATCTGGTCAGTGAACAGCATCTGCCCCCCTTGGTCAGTGAACAGTATCAGCCCCCCAGTCAGTAATGTGTATCTGCCCCCTGGTCAGTAAACAGTATCTGCCCCCCTGGTCAGTGATCAGTATCTGCCCCCCTGGTGAATGAACAATATCTGCCCCTGGTCATGGATCAGTACCTGACCCATGGGCAGTGAGCAATATCTGCCCCCCTGGTCAGTGAACAGTATCTGCCCTCCTGGTCAGTGAACAATATCTGCCCCCTGGTCAGTGAACAGTATCTGCCCCCCTGGTCAGTGAATAGTATCTGCCCCCCTGGTCAGTGAACTGTTCCTGCCCCCCCGGTCAGTGAACAGTATCTGCCCCCTGGTCAGTGATCAGTATCTGCTCCCCTGGTGAATGAACAATATCTGTCCCCCTGGACAATGAACAATATCTGTGTTATAAATCTCATCATCAAGAAACTACTTATGAAATAATGCTGGACGGCCAGCTTTTGGCGCCATCCAAGGAGCATAAATACTCGGGCGTGGGCCCTAGCTTGCCAGGGACATTTTGTAATACAAGGAGCTAGTGAAATACAACTAGACTTCCATGTTCTGAAACAAATTGATTAAAGCCTTGCTTTATGCGCAAACCAAGAGCGTAGTGAGTTTTATTTAATCAATTTAATCAACTTGATATCGTCTCCACGCTTTGGGTGATTCGGGAACAGCCAGCTATGACTCGAACCGTAGAAGGGAACTCAGACAAGTAATCGATCCATCATGGAGAAACTACTCAGCCCCGCCCGTCTCGACCTGGACCTGAACTCACTTACAGCTGCTAAGGTATGGAAACACTGGTATCGTACTTTCAGCAGCTTCCTCAGGGTGTGTGGTAAAAATGTTCCTGATAAATTAGAGATACTTGCGAATTATGTATCCCCTCTTGTGTTTGATTATATCGAAGACTGTGTAGACTATGACGCCACTATCCAAATACTACAGCGGCTATATGTCAAGTCCCCAAATGAAATTTTTGCTCGGCATCTACTGGCCACAACTCGACAACAACCCGGGGAATCACTTGACGAATTCCTTCAGAAACTTTGCAGGCTCAGCAAGGATTGTAATCTTAAAGCTGTTATAGCTGAGCAGTACCAGGAGGAGTTAATTCATGATTCCTTTATTAATGGGATTGCATCTCCCTTCATACGTCAGCGTCTGTTGGAGAATAAAACCCTCAAGTTACAGGCTGCCTATGACCAGGCATGTTCTCTGGACCTAGCAAAGAGGAATGCAGACACCTATCTTTCACCACGTGCACGGGCTGCTGCTATCACTTTTAGTGACTCCTTCAATAGGCCTCGGGCGGAAGCCCTCATGGATGATGACACCAACCTGGCTGATGGCAACCCTACCCTAGAAACCTACACTGATGACGACCCCACCCTAGCGGCATCTTGGCAATCTGGAAGGAAGTGTTTCTTCTGTGCAGGAGCGTTCCATTATAGGAAATTTTGTCCTGCTCATAATGCGACCTGCAATCATTGCAGCAAGAAAGGTCACTTTTCTAATGTATGCCAGTAAAGAGCTGCTGTTAGTATGAAAGGCCACTTTTCTAAGGTATACTGGTCGAGAGCTCCTGTTAGTTTTGCAGCTACTATCTATAAAACTGCTCCTCCCCAAGAGCCACTACTAAGGTTACAGCTGCAATCTATAAAAATGCTCCTCCCCCAAGAACCACTACTAAGGTTACAGCTGTCGAGGGTAAAACTGCCCCTCCTCCCATCACAGCTGTTTTTCCCCAAAGTCTGACCCGTGCAGCCACAAAGGTTTCAGTAAATGGACACATTTTGAGTGCACTAATTGACTCATGCAGCTCTGACAGCTTCATTAGTGAGCGGGCTGTCAGTAAGTTAAAACTGCGTATTTACCCCTCGGACAGGGAAATTGCAATGGCTCTGACGACACTGACCACCAATTCTTCCGGCTTTTGTCTTGTCGACCTTATTCTCAATGGCCGCACTTATTTCTCCACCCAGCTCGGGGTGCTCAAGAACCTATGCAGTGACGTGCTCCTGGGACAGGATTTCCAGAAACAACACAAAAGACTCACTTTCGAGTTTGGAGGGTCAAAGCCAGAGCTTACTATTTCCAAAGTACCGTTTTGTGCGCTTTCGGTGGCTTCACTCGACGAGCCCTCCTTGTTTGCCAATCTTTCCCCCCCCGATGTAAGCCCATAGTCACTAAATCACGACGTTTCAGCCAAGATGATCGAGCCTTTATCGAGGCAGAAATCTCTCGCCTTCTAGCTGACGGTATCATTGAGCCATGTGCATCTTCCTGGTGGGCTCAAGTCGTCATTGTTAAAAATCCTCTGAAGCAACACAAGAAACGTCTTTGCATCGATTACTCGCAAACTATTAACCAGTATACCGACCTGGATGCCTACCCACTACCACGCATTGATGACATAGTCAATAACCTTGCCAACTACAAGGTATTTTCAACTTTTGATTTAAAGAGCGCATATCATCAAGTACCGTTAAAGGACTCTGACAAAAAGTATACAGCCTTTGAGGCCAATAGTCGGCTTTACCAGTTTTGTCGCCTTCCATTTGTGTCAGGAATGACCCAGATTCTGCCTCGCCTCGCCACAAGAGGGCACCATGAACTCTTAATTGTGTCCTTCTTTAGTCCTAATTGTACTCACCTGTGCATTGTTATATGCCTACTATTTAAGTGGTGCTCAGTTTATGTTCATTGCTCAGTCTTGAGTTTCACTGCCTTGTGATACCGCTTGCCGGCCTGCTAGCCTGTATCTGTGCTGTTGTTATTTTGTTTATTTCAAGTAAAGTCTATCTTTGTTTCTGCAACCTAACCTCTGCCTCAGTTTGCCTTCTTGCAGTTGGGTTCACCTCGTTCCGTTCCTCACAGCAAGACTGAGCCAAACAATGGACCCAGCAGAGAAGGACCAATGGCTACGACAAATCTTTGAACAGCTACAACTGATCTTGGTCGAACTGCGGTGCCTCGCCACGTCATTCTCCCGAAGCCTGAAACAGCTGGAGGCCCTCGTCATTGCTTTCCATCAGAGCCAGAGTCAGGTGATCCAAGCTACTCCAGCACCGTTACCCGCTCCTCCGGTTTCGCCTCCCCCTCTGAAAGAACCCCGATTACCTGCACCCGAGCACTACGACGGTAACCCAGGAGGATGTCGAGGCTTTCTAACCCAGTGTTCCCTGGCTTTCCAACTACAAGGTTCATTATTTCCCAGTGACTGTTCCCGAGTAGCCTACATCATTTCGCTACTCACCGGCAAAGCACTTACCTGGGCTATGGCTGTCTGGGAACAGCAAACTCCGGCATGTTCAAACTACCAACTTTTCTCTGAGGAGATGAGAAGGGTCTTTGATCATCCTGTCAGTGGGAGAGTGGCATCTAACAAACTACTTCGGCTTCGCCAGGGGGCTCGTAGCGTTGCAGACTACGCTATTGAGTTTCGCACTCTCGCTGCAGAGAGCCAATGGAATTTGGAGGCGCTCATCGCCACCTTTCGCCACGGTCTCATGGATGAAATCAAGGACGAACTGGCTTCCAGAGATCCGGTGAGTGATTTGGAGTCTCTCTTTGATATCTCCATTCGAGTGGATAATTGTCTCCGTGAGAGGCGAAGAGAACGCCACTCCTTTTTCACCCCACTTCCGGAGACAAGAGCCTTCCCTGCTTCGAAGCCATCCGAGAACCTCTGAGCCATCCCGAGTCCATCTTTGACTGATCCAGAGGAGCCCATGCAGTTGGGAGTAACTCATCTCTCGCAGCCTGAACGTGATCGCCGAATGAGAGAGGGATCTTGCCTCTATTGTGGGGAACCGGGCCACTTTTGCCCAAAGTTGGTGGGAAAAGCCAGGGCTCATCCAGGACGGAGGGACCTGAGATGAGCATAGCCATCCCTCCCGGTCCCACTGTTTCTAGGGTCCTGCTGGCATCCTCCCTTTTCTGGGGCAATCAACAACATGATCTTAAGGCCCTGGTGGATTCTGGGTCCGATGGTAACTTCATGGATCTGGGTTTAGCTAAACAGCTCAAGATTCCCCTGACCCATCCTGATCACCCCCTCACTGTTGTCGCCCTGGATGGAAGACACCTGGGCTCCGGAACTATTCACCATCATACTGCCCCCCTGTGTTTGGGCGTGGAAGGACAACATTTCGAGACCATCCAATTCTCCCTTATCCACTCTCCCGTGTTTCCATTAGTTCTGGGTTACCCTTGGTTGGCCTGCCATAATCCACGCATGGATTGGGCCGCCGGCTGGCTTACGGAATGGGGCTCCGCCTGCCATACCACCTGTCTTCGCTCCAAGTCTCCTTCCCAGCCCCAGGCGTCCCCATCGCACTCTGAATTGTCCCGAGTGCCTCCTGAGTATGAGGATTTAAAAGAGGTCTTCAGTAAGGTTCGAGCCACATCACTTCCCCCTCATAGGCCATATGACTGTGCCATTGACCTCCTGCCTGGGACATGCCCACCTAGGGGTAGGATCTTCTCTCTTTCTGCTCCAGAGACTGCCGCCATGGAGGATTACGTCCGTGACGCCCTCGCCGCTGGCTTCATCCGTCCGTCCACCTCCCCTGCTGGTGCCGGTTTTTTCTTCGTGAGTAAGAAAGATGGAGGTCTCCGCCCCTGCATCGACTACCGTGGCCTTAACAGGATTACTATAAAAAACTGTTATCCTCTTCCGATCATGTCGACTGCCTTCGAGCTACTACAGGGAGCCACAGTCTTCACAAAATTGGATCTCCGCAACGCCTACAACCTCATCCGCGTCCGCGAAGGGGACGAGTGGAAGACGGCATTCAACACACCTACTGGGCACTATGAGAACCTGGTCATGCCCTTTGGATTGACCAACGCCCCTGCTGTGTTCCAGGCGCTCATCAACGACGTCCTCCGAGACATGCTGAATCGCTTTGTCTTTGTCTACCTGGATGACATTCTCATTTTCTCCAAAACTCTTCACGATCATGTCCAGCATGTAAGGCAAGTCCTGCAACGTCTGCTTAACAACCTCTTGTTTGTCAAGGCTGAGAAGTGTGAGTTTCACGTTTCCACGGTTTCATTTCTGGGCTTCATCATCTCCAGCGGCAACATCCAAATGGACCCTGGCAAGACCCAAGCTGTCCGAGATTGGCCACCACCCACATCTCTCAAACAGGTGCAACGTTTCTTGGGGTTTGCTAATTTCTATCGGAGATTCATCAGGAACTTCGGCACCATTGCTGCCCCTCTCAACGCCCTCACCAAAACCGCTTCCACCCGGTTCAGTTGGTCCGCTGAGGCTGCGCAGGCTTTCGAGGATCTCAAGCGGCGCTTCACATCTGCTCCTGTGCTCGTGATTGTGGAACCCTCATTCCCCTTCATTGTCGAGGTGGATGCCTCTGATATAGGAGTGGGTGCCGTTTTGTCCCAGCGGTCTAACAACAACAAACTGCACCCTTGCACCTTCTTTTCTCGCTGACTCACTCCTGCAGAACGAAACTACGATATTGGGAACAGGGAACTACTAGCAGTTAAGTTGGCATTGGAGGAGTGGAGACATTGGTTGGAGGGGTCTAAACACCCGTTCATTGTCTGGACAGACCATAAGAATCTGGCCTATATCCAGGGGGCCAAACGGCTTAACTCTCGTCAAGCTCGTTGGGCACTGTTTTTCAATCGTTTGACTTTGTCCTGTCATATCGTCCAGGATCCAAGAATCTCAAGCCTGATGCTCTCTCCAGGCAATTTGATCCACCCGAGCGGGAGAGACAACCAGAACCTATTCTTCCTACTTCTTGAATTGTAGCACCGGTTCGCTGGGGGATCGAGACACTGGTCAGAAAGGCGCAACAGAGGGAGGCAGACCCTGGCAACGGCCCACCCGGTCGCCTTTTTGTTCCCAACACGGCACGCTCACAAGTCCTGCAGTGGGGGCATTCGTCGCGACTAACCGGTCATCCAGACACATCCAGGACGCTGGAGTTCCTTAGCAGAAGGTTCTGGTGGCCCACCATGGAGAAGGACGTAAAGGCGTTCGTGGCAGCCTGTGCCATTTGTGCACGAAACAAGAACCCTCGATCTCGCCCCCAGGGTTTGCTGCATCCTCTCCCCATTCCCACCCGCCCCTGGTCACACCTCTCTGTGGATTTCATCACAGGCCTTCCACCATCTCAAGGCAACACTGTCATTGTAGATCGCTTCTCCAAAGCCTGTCGCTTTCTGCCCTTGCCCAAGCTTCCCTCAGCCCAAGAGACAGCCGAGCTCATGGTCCAGCATGTTTTCAGGTTGTTCGGTTTGCCTCTTGACATCGTCTCTGACCGTGGTCCACAATTCGCCTCCCGGTTTTGGAGAGCTTTCTACAAGCTCATTGGAGCTACTGTCAGCCTTTCCTTGGGTTTCCACCCTCAGTCTAACGGTCAAACAGAACAGATCAACCAAGACCTGGAGACGACCCTGAGGTGTCTCGTGTCCGCTAATCCTGCGACTTGGAGTCGTCACATCGTCTGGGCTGAGTACGCGCACAACACCTTGCGCTGCTCCCCCACAGGAATGTTGCCATTCGAGTGCCAGTTCGGTTTTCAGCCTCCACTGTTCCAGGAGCAGGAGCTCGAGGTGAGGGTTCCCTCCGCGGAGAAGTTTGTCCAGCGCTGTCGACGGACCTGGAGGAGAGCGCGGCTGGTCTTACAACAAGCTTCTCGGCAACGACAGATCCAGGCCAACAAGCGGCGCAGACCGGCTCCTTCATTCCGTCCTGGTCAGAGGGTCTGGCTTTCTACGCAGGATCTCCCACTGTGAGTGGAGTCCCACAAGCTGGCACCCCGTTTCATCGGTCCCTTCACGGTGTTGAGGAAGGTCAACCCGGTGTCTTACCGTCTCCAGCTGCCCCGCTCCATGCGGATTCATCCTACCGTCCATGTCTCCCGGCTCCGGCCAGTGGCCATCAGTTCCCTGGCGCCCGCCACGAGGCCTCCTCCTGCTCCCCGCATCATCGAAGGCCAGCCTGCCTACACAGTCCGTCGCCTGATGGACTCTCACCGGGTTCGCGGGTGCCTCCAGTTCCTGGTGGACTGGGAGGGATATGGTCCGGAGGAACGCTCCTGGGTCCTGGACTGGAACATCCTGGATCGCGATTTAGTGCAGAACTTTCTTCATCGTCGCCATGGACCTTCTGGGGGAACGTCAGGGGCCGTTCCTAGGGGGGGGGTCCTGTCAGGAATGACCCAGATTCTGCCTCGCCTCGCCACCAGAGGGCACCATGAACTCTTAATTGTGTCCTTCTTTAGTCCTAATTGTACTCACCTGTGCATTGTTATATGCCTACTATTTAAGTGGTGCTCAGTTTATGTTCATTGTTCAGTCTTGAGTTTCACTGCCTTGTGATACCTCTTGCCGGCCTGCTAGCCTGTATCTGTGCTGTTGTTATTTTGTTTATTTCAAGTAAAGTCTATCTTTGTTTCTGCAACCTAACCTCTGCCTCAGTTTGCCTTCTTGCAGTTGGGTTCACCTCGTTACGTTCCTCACAATTTGGGGTCACCAATGGGGTTGCCGTCTTTCAACGGGCAATGGATAGCCTAGTCAAACAGGAGAACTTAACAGGCACTTTCCATATCTGCATACTATCACCATTGCTGGTCATGACCAGAAGGAGCATGATGCCAACCTCCAGAATTTTTTTGACGCTCTCCGTCGTCACAACTTAACCTTAAATGAGTCCAAACCTGTGAAATCAGTACCATCAGTCAACATCCTTGGCTACGGGGTGGGCAATGGTGTCATCAAACCGGATCCGGAGCGACTTCGTCTGCTTCAGGAGCTCCCTCCCCCTACGAATCTCGGCCCTCTTCGTTGGGCACTCGGCATGTTCGCCTATTATGCGAAATGGATACCCCACTTCTCCGACAAGATCCAGCCCCTGCTTCATGCATAGTCATTTCCATTGGAGGCAACGGCTATTTCAGCTTTCAACCTCCTCAAGCGACAACTGGAAAAAGCCACGCTTTGTTCCATTGATGAAAATCTTCCTTTCGTGGTCGAGTGCGATGCATCGGATGTGGCGATCTCTGCTACCTTGAACCAAGGTGGTCGACCCGTTGCATTGCTGTCCAGAACTTTGCAGGGTAGCGAGCTCCATTATCCTCCTGTCGAGAAGGAGGCTACGGCCATCATCGAAGCGGTACGAAATGGAGTCATTTTCTCGCTCGTCGCCATTTCACACTTATAACCGATCAGCGCTTCATGGCCTTTATGCTGGATAACCAGAAACGCACGAAGATCAAGAATAACAAAATACAACTCTGGAGGATGGAATTGGCTGCCTTTGGATACACCATACATTATTGACCCAGCAAAGAGAATGTGGCCCCGGATACCCTCATGCGGGCATTCTGCTCTTCTATGTCAACTTCGACTCTGGCGGATCTTCATACTGACTTATGCCATCCTGACGTTACCCGTTTGTTGCACTTTGTGCGATCTAAATATCTCCCATTTTCTACGGAAGATGCGAAAAGAACGTGCTCTTCCTGTAAAATTTGTGCGGAGTTAAAACTGCAATTCTTCCGTCCATCGGATGGCTCGCTCATACACGCTATGCAGCCTATGCAGTGACTCAGCATTGACTTTAAAGGGCTATTGCCTTGCTCAACACGGAACACCTACTTACTGACTATGGTGGACGAATATTCACGCTTTCCCTTTGCGATTCCCCTGTCCCAATATGCTTACTTCCACAGTGATCAAATGCATTGATCAAGCTTTTTCCCTTTGTGGTACGGCCAATTTCATCCACTCTGATCAGGGTCCCTCCTTCATGTCAAGCGAACTCAAAAGTTATCTCTCCCAATGGGGAATCGCCACAAGTAAAACGACACCATACCATCCCATTGGTAACGGACAGGTTGAGAGATACAACGCTATCATTTGGAACGCTGTTTGTCTTGCGCTGAGGTCACGCAATCTACCAGACCAGCAGTGGGAAACTATGCTCCCTGATGCGTTGCATTCCATCAGGTCTCTCCTTTCTACTTCTACCAATGTCACACCACACGAGCGATTCTTCAGCTTCCAGCGTCGCTCCACCCATGGGACGTCTCTACCGTCATGGTTGGCAGCTCCTGGCCCTATGCTGCTCTGAAGATTCATCCGATCATCTAAAACCGATCCTCTTGTCGACGAGGTAAAACTTACGGACGTCAACCTCACGTACGCACACGTATGGTACCCGAATGGCCAGGAGTCCACCGTTTCGCTCCGGGACCTGGCTCCCTGTCTGGCAGGTTCCGCGGACCCAACTGATGGAGGGACCCTCGGGGATGATGCCGACACTCTGCGCTCCCCCGAGAATGACGCCCAACCTGGGACATCGAGGGATCTGCCGGCTGCCCCACTGGATCCGCTCGGGGAGCCAAGTGCTCCCCGTGGGATAGCCACCCCGGGCCAGGACGCCGGTCAATCTCCGGCTAACCAACGGGACGAAGCCAGTTCTGCGCCTGTGGGAACCCGCACCCGGAGTCACGATCTCCCCAGCCTCCCTTGGGTCGATCAGAGCAACACGGGCCCTGTCGATCCACCGGCATGGATCAAGCGGCCCAGGGACCAAGGCACGGTCCGGGGAGACGTGCCTTCTGGCCATAAACAAAAATCTAAAAGACTGCGGCTATTTGTGGTCCGCCTAATCCGCTAAGAGGAAGTCGTCGGACTTCCAAATCTTTTAGGCAGGAAGAATGTTATAAATCTCATCATCAAGAAACTACTTATGAAATAACGCTGGACGGCCAGCTGGTGTCGCCGTCCAAGGAGTATAAATACTCGGGCTTGGGCCCCAGCTTGCCCGTTTGGGGCGTTATTACCGGCCGGGCGCGAAATTTTGCGCCTGGCGCAAAATATCGCCACCTGCTGCTAAATTGGCCTCCTTCGCCCCAAGAGGTGCTTGGAGCGCTAAAACAGGCGCTGCACGACTGTCTTAAGGCGTTAAACCGGAGGAACAAGGCGCTACCTCCGAGGGCGGGCGCAGCGCAGGTGCGGCCAGTTAGCGATTGCACACAGACACGCTGACGCCGGTCAGCTCTTAAAGGTTAGGGTCGATCTTTAATTGCAGCCACACCCTGCGCATCGCAGCCCTGAATCTTGGCCTGGACAGACCTGTTGCCACATACTTAAGCCAAGGGCCATGGAAAGTGTTGTGTATGTAATATGTGTGCTACTTTGAACCTATGGACAGGACTGCACTACTTGTTGGGCGTAGTGATACGCAGTACCACTCCTGGCCATAGGGGTATAAATAGTACTGTGGGTACTGATCCCCCTCAGTTCCCGCCTGTGGGCATGAAGTAAAGACCTATGTATAGTCCCTACCTCCAACCAGTAAAGACCTGTTTGAGTTATACGTTTAAGTCTTTGTGTTAATTGTTCAATACAATACACATACTTAACACTGGCGACGAGTCAGGTTCTTACCCTGCGGCAGTTGAAGAGAGGTTTCAAACATCACCACCCCACTAGAAGCGACAGGCTTTAGGACTCTGAAGCCTCCATCAGCGACTGAGCACTGGAGTGCAGCAAACATCCTGACAGCTTCCAGCGACTGACAGAAGTCTTTCTGCAGTTTCCTTGTTCAACCTAGGTGGTGGGGTAAGCCGTGCAGTGTTGGCTGCAAAGACAGGGCTGGGGAAGTTGGAGAAGATAAGGGCGATCGCAATCCCTGATAAGAGCCGCGGTGAAACGCGCGAGCGGGTGAGCCAGAGGCCGGGAGCCGCTTCAAGTGCGAGGCGCAGCGCGGGCCAGCGATCGGAACCAAAGATAAGGGCCGCACTCGGGGGCTGAAGGGAGATGGCGTCGGGGGACGGGTGAAGACCGCCAAGCGCGGGAAAACCGCCATTTTGTGGGCGGAGGACGACGGCAAGAGCGGGAAGCCGCCATCTTTGATAACAAGTAAACAAAATAAAATCTGAGAAATTGCAAATCTACAATGCCTAAACACGGGAATATTAGCACCTTTGATAGTGACCTCGAAGATTGGGCCATATATGTTGAAAGAGTAAAAAATTATTGTAAGGCCAATAAAATTCATGACCAAGATAAAGCTCTAACATTATTAAATTTAATGGGTGCGAAGACATACGGGCAATTGAAACACCTGTTATCACCAGATGAACCGGCGGATAAGACGTTCGATGAGATTGTTACTGTCCTGAAAGATCATCTAAACCCCACGCCGCTGATGCTAGCGGAACGATTTAAATTTTATGACAGAAGGCAGCTACAGCATGAAAGCAATGCTGATTATTTGCTGGAATTGCGTAAATTAGCGAAATATTGCCAGTTTGGAACGGGACTGACAGAGGCACTTCGAGACAAATTTGTGTGTGGTTTATTTAAACAGGATACACAAAAGCGACTGCTCGAGGAGAATGAGCTGACGCTTGAGAAGGCGGTCACTATGGCAGCAGCACACGAAGCCGCAGCGAGAGGCACGGCAGTAATGCAGCTACGGTCACCGGAGCTCAGTGCACACAAATTGGGTGTGAGTTCTGGCAAATGTTATCGTTGTGGAAAGACAACGCATGATCAGAACCAGTGTTGGTTTAAAAACCAAGAATGTAGAACTTGTGGTAGGCTTGGACATATAGCTAGAGTATGCAGGTTAGGGAAGAAGACCAGCAACAAGAAGTCACCGCAAGGAAAATACGCAAAGGTACACAAGGTGACCGAACAGGAGTCCGATTCAGACGCTAGCAGTAATGAACTGGCTAGCTTAAGCTGTAATGAACTGGCTAGCTTAAGAGTACTCAACGCTGGTAAGGGTGCAGACCTCCAGACAATTTGGGTCACTCTTCAGATAGAAGGAGTCCAAGTAAAACTGGAATTGGACACTGGATCGGCATTGACGGTCATAAATAAGAAAGATTACGGAAAGTTATTCCAACATATTCCCCTACAGGGTACGGGGATTATATTGAAAACATACACGGGGCAAAGAGTGTACCCCATCGGGAAAATAGAGGTTGCAGTGGTCCACAAGGGCGAAGACAGTCAAATAATGGACTTATATGTGATATCTGAAGGAGGTTCTCCACTACTAGGACGGGAGTGGATTAGGAAAATGAATATGGACTGGCATTTCCTACAAACAATAACGAGTGAGAACTCAGTGAAGATAGTC
The DNA here is from genome assembly GCF_052327205.1 of Somniosus microcephalus. Classification (NCBI taxonomy): domain Eukaryota; kingdom Metazoa; phylum Chordata; class Chondrichthyes; order Squaliformes; family Somniosidae; genus Somniosus; species Somniosus microcephalus. Next base: position 25,302,872 of record NC_141003.1, on the reverse strand, counting down.
GGCCCAGACTCTGGAACGGATGATGGTAAGCCCAACTCAGGTGCAAAAGACAACGTTTCAGCACAGAATTCCACTGAGCAACAACAACATAGTTTAACTGTGGATTCTGAGTCTGGCAAGTCTACTGATGTGCCCATTTCTGAGGGACACCGGGCTCGAACTCAACTCCATTTCAAACTACAACAGCAATTAGAACAAATGCTTCGCCGTTGTGAGCAAGAGTTGAATGCAACGAAAGAGTTCTTTGATATAGAGTTGGAGAATCTGGAAAGACAACAGAAGCAGCTGATGGAGAAAATGGAGCAGGAGCACACAAAACGTCTGATGTCAGAGGAGTTAACGGTCAGCCAACTCCTGCATATGCTGAAGGACAGGACTCTGAAATGGGAAAAACTTGAACACGAACTTCAATATTCAAACGAAAGGGGTTCGGAGCTCTCAAAGGTTATTGGAAGAGCTGAGGTGGCAACACAGACTGAGATGACTGCAACAGAGCAGCCCTTGGATGCCAAAAGTATGCTGACTCACGTCAACGTAGAACAACAGACCGCTGAAACAGCTGCTCCGGTAGAGGGATTGAATAGTCCGATCAATCAATCTCCAAAAGAAGTTGAAGTAGTAAAATCTCAAATGAGGTCATTAGTAAACGACTTGCTGAAAGCCCAGAAAAAGCTGGATGAAGAGGTACGCATGAAGAAGTCTCTTCAGGAAAGATGTCTGGACTTGGAACAAAAGCTGGCTAACGCCCAGCTGGGTATGGAGGAAATAGAAGACCCTCTCGCTGGCCTAGATCAGGACGACACCGAATATTACTATGTCCTGTCCTGCCCAACTTGTAACTTCGACTCCCACCATACAGAAATCATGGAGGAGCACCGAAAGTCTACGGAACATCGGGAGAAGGTGGCTCTACTACGGAAAAAGGAGGGAGAGAAGGAGGAACTGCGCATGCAGCTGGCAGCTGACAGTGGAGCCCAGAGAGTCTCCAAGAAGCAGAAAAGGAAAAGTCGAAACAGAAGATGACCCATCTGAACCATTATTACCTCTACCAGATCACACACGTGGTCCCTCCGAACGGAGCCAATTCAGTTCGGAAGTTCAAACTGTTAAATCCATGGAAGGACTATTGAATGAGTCACTCCAGCAACGTGAACCGACTCCACCACAGAGATTGAATCTGTGAACTGTTTTCCGCAGAGACTGAATCTGTGATCTGTTTTGACATGAAGTTATCTATGTATCTATGTTATTCTGTTATGTAAACCTGAAGTTATATATGTATATATGTTATTACGTTATGTTAAATGGGGAGATGACTGTAAAGCTAGGAAGGGAGGAATGTTGTGTATGTAATATGTGTGCTACTTTGAACCTATGGACAGGACTGCACTACTTGTTGGGCGTAGTGATACGCAGTACCACTCCTGGCCATAGGGGTATAAATAGTACTGTGGGTACTGATCCCCCTCAGTTCCCGCCTGTGGGCATGAAGTAAAGACCTATGTATAGTCCCTACCTCCAACCAGTAAAGACCTGTTTGAGTTATACGTTTAAGTCTTTGTGTTAATTGTTCAATACAATACACATACTTAACAGAAAGGGCCGGGAGCGAGCGCAGCAGTTCAGCAAGGGGGCCTTGGAGGCTCTGGTTGGCGCGGTGGAGCGCAGGCGATCTCTCCTGTACCCGGACAGTGGCAGGAGGCCGCTGCCCAGTGACTATCGAAAAGCTTGGAGGGAGGTGGCTCACAGAGTGACCTCCAGCAGCATGGTGCCTAGGACCCCTGTGCAATGCAGGAAGAAGTTCAATGACCTCACTCGGGTCGTCAGGGTGAGTGCCTTTTTCAAAATCCTCTTCATCCCTGCATGTCGACCTCACTTTATGGCCAAAGGGTTCTGAAAGCCCCAATGCCCAGCCCTCATCCAACACCTATGGCCCTTTCAGGAAACTCACACGCACATTCAGCACTTTGCACACTGTAAGGGCTATTTGACCATAGGAGGCAGTGCAGCCAAGATCAGGGCTTCACTCTGTAAGGGCAATTCGACCATGGGAGGCAGTGCAGCCAAGATCAGGGCTGCACACTGTAAGGGCTATTCGACCATGGGAGGCATTGCAGCCAAGATCAGGGCTGCACACTGTACTCAGAGCCCGTCCTTTCTCTTGCAGGGCAAGTTGGCACATAATAGGAGGCAGCAGCAATGGACCGGGGGAGGCCGGCCTCACTTTCAAGCCCTGACCGATCTGGAGCAGCGAGTCCAACGGATTATGGCAGGCCGGATGATTGACCCTGTCGCCACTGGAGATGCCGACCCCGTTATGGACAGCAATGGTAAGGTCATCACCTTTTTGACCTCTCTCCTTCCACTTGTTCCTCACACCAGCATCCTTTGCCACTTTCGTGCCAAATCAGTACATTGCAGCACTCATGCCTCCCTTGCTGCCACCTTGTCCTCACGCTAAAGCCACTCTTGTACCTCCCTGCTTTCAGATGCTGATTCACCAGGTGAGGAGGCGGGCCCTCAAGCTGCCACTGTGAGTGATTCTGAAGGCGGCGACGAGGAGGAAGCCGGACCATCAGTGCCACCCTCAGCCGAGGCAGCCCATGACCATAATGGGGACACGTCTTCCCTGGAGGGGAGCAAGGGGGAATGGTCTGAGGAGGGTGAAGCTCCGGGGCCCAGCGGGCTGCAGCAATGCGAGGGGGGTAGGGAAGCTCGGCAGCCTTCTCCCTGGAGGGAGAGTCTGGCCTCGAGTCCTGCTACAGTGAGCGCAGAAGAGGTGCGGCTCCTTGCTGAAATGAGCACCCAGGTGGAGCACAGGCACCCTGAGCTCATGGCTGCAGTGGCAAGGATGCCAGATTCCATTGAGTCACTGGCAGGAAGTGTCCAGGACTTTGGCGCAGCACAGGTAAGGAGTCTCCAGGACTTCGGCGCAGCACAGGCAAGGATTGTCCAGGATGTCGGCGCAGCACAGGCAAGGATTGTCCAGGACGTCGGTGCAGCACAGGCGGCTGCCACGCAAGTGCTAAGTGCTGCAATGCAGTCAGTAGCTGGTCTCATGCAGACGCAGATTGAGACCACACGAGCACTGACTGCTGCCACCCTCGCTGGATTGGGCAGGATTCCCCGGGGACCTCACCGTGCCGCAGCAGGCCAGCAATCTGTGCTTCAGCAGATTGCTCCGCATGCTGCAGTGCTGCCCCGTTGGAGTGCCAGTGTGTCGGCTGAACAGGGAGTTGCTGTCCTCTCTCAGGATGACAGCATTCCTGCTGCCAGCACTGTCACTTCTCCACTGCAGCTGCCACCACCTGTAGGACAGACTGGTGCTACCCATGCAGAGTTGGAGCACTCAGCAGCTGGGCCCTCCAGGCCCAGAGCTGGTCCAGGCCGTCCCTCAAGGGCATCTGCAGTCTCAGTTTTTGACACTCAGCAGCCTTCCCCTAGCCTTGCTGCAGCCACTGGGGTCCCATTACGGAGGAGCTGCAGGGTGGGAAGGGGCCAATCTCGCAAGCGAAGCAGATCACCCTCGAAGGGCAAAAAGTAGGAGGTGTGGCAAAATGTTGTTAATTGTTTTATTGAAGGCCAAGGATCGTGGTCATAATTTTGTTACTGTTTTGGTCATTGTCTCCAGGCTGTGAGAGCCAGTTATGTGACTGACTTTTTTTTTGGGTTTCTTTCTATTACTTTGTCATGCGGGATGGGTACACAGTTTATTAAATAAAGAAGTGTCTTTATTCAGAATGTGCATGTTTGCTCTTTGAACTAATTGTTGCCTTGACCGGCACGGTTCCATTCAGGTTCTTTGAATGGCAGAAGCCATTCCCTCAGAGGGGGCCTCGAAGCGACTTGCTATAAGCCTCTGACGGACGGCCCTTGCACTTTGTGCCTCCCTCCCGACTTGGTCCTGCTGCTCCTCCTCCTCCTCCTCTGCTGGTGCTTCAATGTCTGGTGGCATTGGCTGGGTCCTGAGGATTGCCAGGTTATGCAGCATGCAGCACACAACAACGAAGTGGGAGACTCGCTCAGGTGAGTACTGAAGGGCTTCTCCGGAATGGTCCAGACAGCGAAACCGTTGCTTGAGCACGCCGATTGTGTGCTCAATGATGTTCCTGGTAGCTTGATGGCTCTCATTGTATCGTTCTTCAGCAGGGGTGCTGGGTGAACGGAGCGGGGTCATCAGCCAGGTGCACAGAGGATAGCCCTTGCCCCGAGAAGCCAGCCTCCTGAGTGAGCCAGGGCCTCAAAGGTCTGCCACAGAAGTCTGGCGCAGGATGAAGGCGTCGTGGCTGCTGCCTGGAAAGCGGGCATTGACAGCGAGTATCAGCTAGCTGTCTGTGGTCACAGACCAACTGGACATTCAACGAATGGAACCCCTTTCGGTTGCGGAAATCCTCGGCATTCTCTTGCGGCACCCGCAAAGCCACATGCGTGCAGTCAATGGCGCCCTGCACCATGGGGAAGCCCGCTATTCTTGCAAAGCCCATTGCATGCTCTACCTGCTTATCCGGGGTCATGGGGAAGGAGATGTACTGTCGTCTCCTTTTAAAGAGGGCATTTGTGACTTGACGGATGCAGCAATGCACCGCGAACTGGGAGATATTGGCAATGTCCCCAGTAGTGGATTGAAAGGAGCTGGTGGCATAGAAGTTGAGAGCCACTGTTACCTTCACTGCCACCGACAGATGTCCTGCTCCTCAGTTGAGGCTGCAGCTCTGGCTGAAGCAGGTGGCAGAGCTCAGTGACCACCTCCTCGCTGAATCGCAGCCTCCGAAAACACTGCTCCTCAGACATATTGATGTATGAGAACTGTTGGCGGAAAACCCTGGGAGCGTAAGGTCTCGTGTGCTGACGCCTGTTGGCCCGCCTCCGTCTGGCCATGATTGCCACTCTGTCTCTGCGTCTCTGTGCCCTCTCAATGTAATGGAGAAGCACGACGTTCCCAGCCATTGCAGCCCCCAAAATATGTGGCCACTCAAAGTTATGCCGGTGAAAAAGCAAAGCAACTACCAAGTTCTGGTCAGAAGCCAAAAGTACCTCAGCGAGCGCTGACTCAATGCAAAAATCTCTCTCCCTTTGTCTCTCTGCAAATCTCTCACTCTCTCTCAGAAGGAGTGGTCCAAAAATGGCTACCACAAAGAAGCCAGGAAGAGCCCCCTTTAAATAGCGCCCCCCAGCCCCACAGCGACTGGGAACCGTTCCAGTCAAACTGTCGTTGCGAGCGACAGGCAGAAAGGCGGGTGACGCCACTGAATTTCCGGTCCAGGGCGCCCCAAGGGCATTGCACTCTGAAATGATGTCAGGATCTGCGTGTGCAGCTGAGCGGGCATTGCGGTTTAGCGCCGCCGCAAAATGTCTGCTCAATTTCGTGAGAGGCGCAGGTATCGCCGCGTCCGGGCGCTAGCTGGTTCGTGCCCCACTTGTAGCCCTCTTAAGGCGCTAACGGATGGCGCAACCAACTGAATTTCTCCCTCAAGGAGCTAGTGAAATACAACTCCATGTTCTGAAACAAGTTGATTAAAGCCTTGCTTTATGCTCAAACCAAGTGCGTAGTGAGTTTTATAAAGTCAATCTGCCCCCTGGTCAGTAAACAGTAATGGCCCTGAATCAATGACCAGTATCAGCCCCCTGGTGAATGAACAATATCTGCCCCCCTGGTCAATGAACAATATCTGCCCCCCTGGTCAATGAACAATATATGCCCCTTGGTCAGTAAAAAGTAACGGCCCCTGGTCAGTGAACAGTATCTGCACCACTGGTCAATGAACAATATCTGCCCCCTGGTCAGTAAACTGTAACGGCCCATGGTCAGTGAATAATATCTGCCCTCTGGCCAGTGAACAATATCTGCCCCACCTGGTCAGTGAACAGGAAGTGCCCCCCTAGTCAGTGAACAATATCTGCCCCTCTGGTCAGTGATCAGTATCTGCCCCCCCTTGACAGTGAACAGTATTTGACACCTGCTCAGTAAAAAGTACCTGCCCCCCTTGGTCAGTGAACAGTACTTGCCCGCCGGTCAGTAAACTGTATCTGACCCCTGCTCAGTAAACAGTATCTGCCCCCTGGTCATTGAACAGTACCTGAACCCTGGTCAGTGAGCAATATCTGCCCCCCTGGTCACTGAACAGTATCTGCCCCCTGGTCATTGAACAGCACCTGACCCCTGGTCAGGGGGCAATATCTGCCTCTGGTCAGTGAACAGTATCCGCCCCCCGGTCAGTGAACAGAATCTGTCCCCCTAGTCAGTGAACTGTATCTGCCACTCGGTCAGTGAACAGTATCTGCACCCTGGTCAGTGAACAGTATCTGCCAGCTGGTCAGTGAACAGTATCTGACCCCTGGTCAATGAACAGCATCTGCCCCCCTGCTCAGTGAACAGTATCTGCCCCACTGGTCAGTGATCAGCATCTACCCCCATGGTCAGTGAACATTATCTACCCCCCTGGTCAGTGAACAGTATCTGCCCCTTGGTCAATGAACAGTATCTGTCCCCTGGTCAGTGAACAGTATCTCCCCCCGGTCAGTAAACAGTATCTGCCCTCTGGTCAGGGAATGGTATCTGACCCCTGGTCAGCAAACAGTATCTGGCCCCTGGTCAGTGACCAGTATCTGCCCCCCTGGTTAGTGAACAATATCTGCCCCCTTGGTAAGTGAAAAACATCTGCCCCCTGGTCAGTGAACAGTATCTGCCCCCCTGGTCAGTGAATAGTATCTGCCCCCCTAGTCAGTGATCAGCATCTGCCCCCATGGTCAGTGAACATTATCTGCCCCCTGGTCAGTGAACAGTATCTGCCCCTTCGTCAATGAACAGTATCTGCACCCCTGGTCAGTGATCAGCACCTGCCCCATGGTCAGTGAACATTATCTGCCCCCCTGGTCAGTGAACAGTATCTCCCCCCTGGTCAGTAAACAGCATCTGCTCTCTGGTCAGGGAATGGTATCTGCCCCCTGGCCAGTGAACAGTAAATGCCCCCTGGTCAGTGACCAGTATCTGCCCCCCCTGGTCAGTGAACAATATCTGCCCCCCTGGTCAGTGAACAATATCTGCCCCCTGGTCAGTGAACAGTATCTGCCCCCTGGTCAGTGACCAGTATCTGCCCCCCTGGTCAGTGATCAATATCTGCCACCTGGTCAGTGAACAGTATCTGCCCCGCTGGTCAGTGAATAGTATCTGCCCCCCCCCCCTGGTCAGTGAACAGTACCTGCACCCTGGTCAGTGATCAGTATCTGCCCCCTGGTCAATGAACAGTATCACCAACACTTTTGAATGAACAATACCTGCCCCATTTTCAGTAAAGAGTAACGGCCCCTGGGCAGTGAACTGTATCTGCCCCCTCGTCAATGAACAGTATCTGCCTCACTGGTGAATGAACAATATCTGCCCCCTTGGTCAATGAACAATATCTGCCCCCTGGTCAGTAAACAGTAACGGCCACTGGTCAGTGAACAGTATCTGCCACCCAAGACAGTGAAAAATATCTGCCTCCCTGGTCAGTGATTAATATCAGCCCCCTGGTCAGTGATCAGAATCTGACCCCCTGGTCAGTGAACAGTTACTGCCCCCTGATCAGTGAACAGTATCTGCCCCCTGGTCAATGAATGGTATCTGCCTCCCTGGTCAGTGAACAGTATCTGCCCCCAATGCTCAGTGAACAGTATCTGCCCCCTGGTCAGTAAACAATATCTGCCCCCCTGGTCAGTAAACAATATCTGCCCCCCTGGTCAGTGAACAGTATGTGCCCCCTTGTCGGTAAACACTATCTGCCCCCTGGTCAGTGATTAATACCTGCCCCCTGGTCAGTAAACAGTATCTGCCCCCTGGTCAGTGAACACGATCTGCCCCCCTGGTCGGTGATCGGTACCAGCCCCACTGGCCAGTGAACAGTACCTGCCCCCTGGTCAGTGATCAGTATCTGCCCCCTGGTCAATGAACAGTATCACCAACTCTTTTGAAAGAACAATATCTGCCCCATTTTCAGTAAGGAGTAATGGCCCCTGGGCAGTGAGCAGTATCTGCCCCCTCATCAATGAACAGTATCTGCCCCACTGGTGAATGTACAATATCTGCCCCCTTGGTCAATGAAAAATATCTGCCCCCTGGTCAGTAAACAATAACACCCCCTGGTCACTGAAATGTATCTGCCCCCTGGTCAATGAACAGTATCTGCCCCCCTGGTGAATGAGCAATATCTCCTCTCTGGTCAGTGAACAGTATCTGCCCCCTGGTCAGTAAACAGTAACGGCCCCTGGTCAATGAACACTATCTGCCCCCCTGGTGAATGAACAATATCTGCTCCCCTGGTCTGTGAACAATATATGCCCCACTGGTCAGTGAACAGTATTTGCCACCCTGGTCAATGAACAGTACCTGCTCCCTGATCAGTGAACAGTATCTGCCCCCCTGGTCGGTGAAAAGTATCTGCCCCCCTGGTCACTGAACAATATCTGCTGCCCTGGCCAGCAAACAATATCTGCCCCCTGGTCAAGGAACAGTATCTGCGCTCTGGTCAGTGAATGGTATCTGCCTCCCTGGTCAGCGAACAGTATCTGCCCTCTGGTCAGTGAAAAGTATTGGCCTGCTGGTCAGTGAACAGTATCTGCCCCCTGGTCAGTGAACAGTATCTGCCCCCCTGGTCAGTGAACAATATCTGCCCCCCTGGTCAGTGAACAATATCTGCCCCCTGGTCAGTGATTAATATCTGCCCGCTGGTCAGTAAACAGTATCTGCCTCCCTGGTCAGTAAACAGTATCTGCCCCCATGGTCAGTGAATACTATCTGCCCCTCTGGTCAGTGATCAGTATCAGCCCCGCTGGTCAGTGAACAGTATCTGCCCCCTGGTCAGTAAACAGTATCTGCCCCCTGGTCAATGAACAGTATCTGCCCCTCTGGTCAGTGAACAGTATCTGCCCCCCTGGTCAGTGAACAGTATCTGCCCCCTGGTCAGTGAACAGTATCTGCCTCCCGGTCAGTGAGCAATATCTGCCCCCATGGTCAGTGAAATAAAGAATAGATTTGCCTTTCTAATCTAGGCTTTATTAACTTAAAAATCCTGTAGCACATCTTCAACACCCAGTCCCAACTAAAGGCTAGAAAGAACTGAATTTAAGATGGCCACCACAAATCACATGACATCAACTACCAATGAGATTACAACATATATCCCAAGGCAGGAAACAAACAACCAATCACAATACTTCTTACTAAACATAGAGAATAATCACCACATTCACCCCTCCTTTTAAAATATACTCCAACCTAAATAACCTTTACAATTTATAATTAATTATTTACAACTAAAACTATGCACAGACAAAATAAAACTATTCAACATGACACAATAGTAAGTGAGCAACAGCAAATAGTAACATTGCACATAAGTATTAAGTATCTCTCAACTAAAACAATATAATATAATATTTCAACAATTTTAAAACATTACTATCAATTTAAAAGTCCATTTTCAATCGGTCGACCGGACATCTTGTTCGTGCCGACCTTCTTAACCTTGGTGAAATTCCTTGCCCTCCCACACCAGGAGACACAGAAATATCTTCTGCAGGAAGGCTATCCATATCCCGATTTTCAACGGTTTCCGGATTAGAAATCCCATCAGGAGGTAAACTGGGACGGTCATGAACATCCATCGAGGGCTGACTAATAGAAGTATAATTATCTGCAGTCGGATTGGAAATATTCGTAGTATCTGTAACAGCATCCACCTTATCTGAATCATGACTATTGTTAATATCCTCAGAAGAGGGCTGGCCACCACAAGGAGCCAAGTCTTTAATTAAAACGGTACTTTCTTTCCCATCTTGGAATCGAATATGAGCATATTGGGAATTTGCCTCCAACAGCTCCACCTCCTCCACTAAAGGATCATATTTTGACAATCTAACATGGCGTCGAAGCAGCACAGGTCCCTGCATAGTAAGCCATGAAGGTACCGAATATCCCGTAGTAGATCTACGTGGATAGTTAAAGTGCCTTTCATGGGGGGTCACATTAGTAGCCGTTGAAAGCAATGATCTAATGGAATGCAGGGCATCAGGCAGTGCCATTTCCCACTGTGTATTCTTAAGGTTCCGGGATGTCAAAGCCAACATAACTGCCTTCCAGATCACCCCATTGTATCGTTCGCACTGTCCATTACCCTGGGGATTATACGGGGTAGTTCTGCTAGTAGAAATTCCCCGACTCTGAAGGTATTCCTTCAACTGGGAAGACATAAAAGAACTTCCCTGATCCGAATGGATATACGCAGGCATCCCAAAGATGACAAAAAGTTGAGTCAGACATTTGATAACTGTGGCAGCTGATACATCTGCTCAAGGAAAAGCAAAAGGGAACCTTGAAAACTCATCCACAACAGTAAATATATATCGGTTTTGAGTAGTTGAAGGAAGAGGCCCCTTGAAATCGACGCTCAAACGTTCAAAAGGAGAAGTAGCCTTTATAAGATGAGCTCGTTGAGGCTTAAAGAAATTTGGTTTACACCGAGCACAGATAGAACATGATGAAGTCATCCGCTTGACGTCTTCAACTGAAAAGGGCAAATTCTTACTGCGTACGAAGTGTATCATCCTCGTAACCCCAGGATGGCATAAGGCAGTGAAGATTAATAAGCGTATCTCCGTGAATCACAGAACAATAAGCCCTCGACAGCGCATCAGCAGCAATGTTATCCTTCCCCGGACGATAAACTATATCAAAATGGTAACATGCCAACTCAATCCTCCACCTCATTATTTTATCATTCTTAATCTTTCCAAAATGTTTGACATCAAACATAAAGGACACAGACTTTTGATCAGTTACCAACGTAAAATGTCGCCCCGATAAATAATGTCTCCATTTACGCAGTGCTTCTACTATTGCATACGCCTCTTTCTCTATTGAAGAATGCCTTTTTTCACTATTGTTCAAGGTACGTGAGAAAAAGGCCACAGGTCTTCCATTTTGGTTCAGAGTAGCCCCAATTGCAAAATCAGAAGCGCCCGTCTCAATCACAAAAGGAACCTGCTCATCAATAGAATGCACAACTGCTCCAAGGATATCCTTTTTAAAATTATCAAAACACGTCCTGGCCTCCCATGATAGAGGATATGTCGTAACCCGAATAAGAGGCCGGATCTTCTGTGAAAAATTTGCAATCCAATTAGAATAGTAAGAAAACAGTCCAACAACTTGTTGCAAAGCCTTAGAATTAGTAGGACAAGGTAAATCAATCAATGGTCGCAGACGTTCTGGGTCTGGTTTAATCATGTTTCCCAAGATAATGTACCCCAGTAGATTTACCTCAGTGGTCGAAAAGGTACACTTCTCTTTATTGAAAGTTAAACCAACTTTTTCCGCAGCTTGAAGGAATCTTCCTAAATTAGGATCATGCTCCACCCTTGATTTGCCACACACCGTGATGTCATCTAAGTATGAAAAGGTGTCAGAGAGAGAGTTATCACTTATAAAAGCATCCATTGCCCATTGAAAACAAGCAACACCATTAGTAACACCAAATGGTATTCGGCAAAACTGATACAGCTTTCCACCAGCCTCAAAGGTCGTATATGGTTGATCCTTCTTAACAATAGGAATCTGATGATAAGCACTCTTTAGGTCAATAGTGCTAAAAACCTTATACTGAGATACTTTATTGATAAGCTCATCAATCTTAGGCAAAGGGTACACATCTAATTGAGTATACCTATTAATAGTTTGGGAATAGTCTATCACCATTCGTTTCTTATGTCTCTCGTTAGTCGTGACAACTACCTGTGCCCGCCAAGGCGAACAACTAGGTTCAATGATTCCTTCCAATAAGAGATGTTGAACTTCAGAATTAATAAATTCTCTATCCTGACTGCTATACCGTCTTGACTTGGTAGCAATTGGCTTACAATCCGGCATCAAATTGGAAAAAAGTGATAATGGAGAAATGGATAAAGAGGTTAAACCACAAATAGATAAAGGTGGCTTAGTCCCTCCAAATGAAAGACTGAGAGACTCATGTAACTGAAGCACATCATGACCAATCAAAATATCCGCACAAAGATTAGGCAAAACAGATAGGCGTATATCAGTATACGTATTACCTAGAAGAATCAATTTCACAAGGCAACAACCAGCTACTTGTGAAGTGAGAGTCGTCTGAGCCATACACACCTGATAGGAAACAGGCGAAATTTTCAAATGCTTCTCCTTTGCAAACTGAAGACTTATAAAACTCTTGGTACTGCCCGTATCTATAAGGGCCTTCACTTCCAACCCATTAACTTGGGCCGTAACTATAGCTTTGTTTAGGCCATGAGCAAATGCAGCAGAAATTGATGCAATAAACGCCCTATCTAAAGGCTGAATAGCCACAGAGGAGGTAATTGAACCTGATGATTTACACACACGTGCGTAATGACCTCTCTTGCCGCATTTACTACACACAGCCTCCCGAGCAGGACACTTCAGACGAGGGTGCCGGACGTTCCCACAAAAATAACACTTCTGAATCCTAGAAGCAACAGCCGCTGAAGTAGAAACTGTTTCAGAATCTAGTAAACCACTCCTATTAAGTCCACATAATTCCTTTTCATCCGGAACTGCCGAAACCACAGTCACAGGCCGATTAAAAAGAGCATAAGAATCCGAACTTCTCTGAGCCACATCCAATGTAGAAGCTTGTTCAAAAGCACTCTTAAGATCCAAAGTCTTATTTTCTAACAACCGCTGACGAATTGATCTAGACAGTAATCCATTAATAAAAGCATCCCGTACCGATTCTTCCTTATATTCTTCAGCCGCCAGAACCTTATAATTACAGTTAACACTAAGGCACCGAAGTGCTTGTAAATAAGTATCCAAAGATTCTCCCACCTGCTGCCTACGGGCAGATAGAAGGTGATGTGCAAATACCTCATTCTTTGGTTTAACAAAAATTTTTTCAATGTAGAAATAGCCACTTCGTAAGTTTTACAGTCCAAAATATACTTAGACACATCCGGAGCAATGTAGTTGATCAGCATATTCAGCTTATTTAGAGACTCTTGATCCAACACGCCCAAAAAGTTTTTAAATGTACAATACCAATGTTTCCATTTATCATCCACTCCTGCAGAATTAGGGTCAGCATTGAATTGTTCTGGTTGAAGATCTCGCTCCATTCTGACATAAAGTTAATAAATTGAAATAAAGAATAGATTTGCCTTTCTAATCTAGGCTTTATTAACTTAAAAATCCTGTAGCACATCTTCAACACCCAGTCCCAACTAAAGGCTAGAAAGAACTGAATTTAAGATGGCCACCACAAATCACATGACATCAACTACCAATGAGATTACAACATATATCCCAAGGCAGGAAACAAACAACCAATCACAATACTTCTTACTAAACATAGAGAATAATCACCACATTCACCCCTCCTTTTAAAATATACTCCAACCTAAATAACCTTTACAATTTATAATTAATTATTTACAACTAAAACTATGCACAGACAAAATAAAACTATTCAACATGACACAATAGTAAGTGAGCAACAGCAAATAGTAACATTGCACATAAGTATTAAGTATCTCTCAACTAAAACAATATAATATAATATTTCAACAATTTTAAAACATTACTATCAATTTAAAAGTCCATTTTCAATCGGTCGACCGGACATCTTGTTCGTGCCGACCTTCTTAACCTTGGTGAAATTCCTTGCCCTCCCACACCAGGAGACACAGAAATATCTTCTGCAGGAAGGCTATCCATATCCCGATTTTCAACGGTTTCCGGATTAGAAATCCCATCAGGAGGTAAACTGGGACGGTCATGAACATCCATCGAGGGCTGACTAATAGAAGTATAATTATCTGCAGTCGGATTGGAAATATTCGTAGTATCTGTAACAGCATCCACCTTATCTGAATCATGACTATTGTTAATATCCTCAGAAGAGGGCTGGCCACCACAAGGAGCCAAGTCTTTAATTAAAACGGTACTTTCTTTCCCATCTTGGAATCGAATATGAGCATATTGGGAATTTGCCTCCAACAGCTCCACCTCCTCCACTAAAGGATCATATTTTGACAATCTAACATGGCGTCGAAGCAGCACAGGTCCCTGCATAGTAAGCCATGAAGGTACCGAATATCCCGTAGTAGATCTACGTGGATAGTTAAAGTGCCTTTCATGGGGGGTCACATTAGTAGCCGTTGAAAGCAATGATCTAATGGAATGCAGGGCATCAGGCAGTGCCATTTCCCACTGTGTATTCTTAAGGTTCCGGGATGTCAAAGCCAACATAACTGCCTTCCAGATCACCCCATTGTATCGTTCGCACTGTCCATTACCCTGGGGATTATACGGGGTAGTTCTGCTAGTAGAAATTCCCCGACTCTGAAGGTATTCCTTCAACTGGGAAGACATAAAAGAACTTCCCTGATCCGAATGGATATACGCAGGCATCCCAAAGATGACAAAAAGTTGAGTCAGACATTTGATAACTGTGGCAGCTGATACATCTGCTCAAGGAAAAGCAAAAGGGAACCTTGAAAACTCATCCACAACAGTAAATATATATCGGTTTTGAGTAGTTGAAGGAAGAGGCCCCTTGAAATCGACGCTCAAACGTTCAAAAGGAGAAGTAGCCTTTATAAGATGAGCTCGTTGAGGCTTAAAGAAATTTGGTTTACACCGAGCACAGATAGAACATGATGAAGTCATCCGCTTGACGTCTTCAACTGAAAAGGGCAAATTCTTACTGCGTACGAAGTGTATCATCCTCGTAACCCCAGGATGGCATAAGGCAGTGAAGATTAATAAGCGTATCTCCGTGAATCACAGAACAATAAGCCCTCGACAGCGCATCAGCAGCAATGTTATCCTTCCCCGGACGATAAACTATATCAAAATGGTAACATGCCAACTCAATCCTCCACCTCATTATTTTATCATTCTTAATCTTTCCAAAATGTTTGACATCAAACATAAAGGACACAGACTTTTGATCAGTTACCAACGTAAAATGTCGCCCCGATAAATAATGTCTCCATTTACGCAGTGCTTCTACTATTGCATACGCCTCTTTCTCTATTGAAGAATGCCTTTTTTCACTATTGTTCAAGGTACGTGAGAAAAAGGCCACAGGTCTTCCATTTTGGTTCAGAGTAGCCCCAATTGCAAAATCAGAAGCGCCCGTCTCAATCACAAAAGGAACCTGCTCATCAATAGAATGCACAACTGCTCCAAGGATATCCTTTTTAAAATTATCAAAACACGTCCTGGCCTCCCATGATAGAGGATATGTCGTAACCCGAATAAGAGGCCGGATCTTCTGTGAAAAATTTGCAATCCAATTAGAATAGTAAGAAAACAGTCCAACAACTTGTTGCAAAGCCTTAGAATTAGTAGGACAAGGTAAATCAATCAATGGTCGCAGACGTTCTGGGTCTGGTTTAATCATGTTTCCCAAGATAATGTACCCCAGTAGATTTACCTCAGTGGTCGAAAAGGTACACTTCTCTTTATTGAAAGTTAAACCAACTTTTTCCGCAGCTTGAAGGAATCTTCCTAAATTAGGATCATGCTCCACCCTTGATTTGCCACACACCGTGATGTCATCTAAGTATGAAAAGGTGTCAGAGAGAGAGTTATCACTTATAAAAGCATCCATTGCCCATTGAAAACAAGCAACACCATTAGTAACACCAAATGGTATTCGGCAAAACTGATACAGCTTTCCACCAGCCTCAAAGGTCGTATATGGTTGATCCTTCTTAACAATAGGAATCTGATGATAAGCACTCTTTAGGTCAATAGTGCTAAAAACCTTATACTGAGATACTTTATTGATAAGCTCATCAATCTTAGGCAAAGGGTACACATCTAATTGAGTATACCTATTAATAGTTTGGGAATAGTCTATCACCATTCGTTTCTTATGTCTCTCGTTAGTCGTGACAACTACCTGTGCCCGCCAAGGCGAACAACTAGGTTCAATGATTCCTTCCAATAAGAGATGTTGAACTTCAGAATTAATAAATTCTCTATCCTGACTGCTATACCGTCTTGACTTGGTAGCAATTGGCTTACAATCCGGCATCAAATTGGAAAAAAGTGATAATGGAGAAATGGATAAAGAGGTTAAACCACAAATAGATAAAGGTGGCTTAGTCCCTCCAAATGAAAGACTGAGAGACTCATGTAACTGAAGCACATCATGACCAATCAAAATATCCGCACAAAGATTAGGCAAAACAGATAGGCGTATATCAGTATACGTATTACCTAGAAGAATCAATTTCACAAGGCAACAACCAGCTACTTGTGAAGTGAGAGTCGTCTGAGCCATACACACCTGATAGGAAACAGGCGAAATTTTCAAATGCTTCTCCTTTGCAAACTGAAGACTTATAAAACTCTTGGTACTGCCCGTATCTATAAGGGCCTTCACTTCCAACCCATTAACTTGGGCCGTAACTATAGCTTTGTTTAGGCCATGAGCAAATGCAGCAGAAATTGATGCAATAAACGCCCTATCTAAAGGCTGAATAGCCACAGAGGAGGTAATTGAACCTGATGATTTACACACACGTGCGTAATGACCTCTCTTGCCGCATTTACTACACACAGCCTCCCGAGCAGGACACTTCAGACGAGGGTGCCGGACGTTCCCACAAAAATAACACTTCTGAATCCTAGAAGCAACAGCCGCTGAAGTAGAAACTGTTTCAGAATCTAGTAAACCACTCCTATTAAGTCCACATAATTCCTTTTCATCCGGAACTGCCGAAACCACAGTCACAGGCCGATTAAAAAGAGCATAAGAATCCGAACTTCTCTGAGCCACATCCAATGTAGAAGCTTGTTCAAAAGCACTCTTAAGATCCAAAGTCTTATTTTCTAACAACCGCTGACGAATTGATCTAGACAGTAATCCATTAATAAAAGCATCCCGTACCGATTCTTCCTTATATTCTTCAGCCGCCAGAACCTTATAATTACAGTTAACACTAAGGCACCGAAGTGCTTGTAAATAAGTATCCAAAGATTCTCCCACCTGCTGCCTACGGGCAGATAGAAGGTGATGTGCAAATACCTCATTCTTTGGTTTAACAAAAATTTTTTCAATGTAGAAATAGCCACTTCGTAAGTTTTACAGTCCAAAATATACTTAGACACATCCGGAGCAATGTAGTTGATCAGCATATTCAGCTTATTTAGAGACTCTTGATCCAACACGCCCAAAAAGTTTTTAAATGTACAATACCAATGTTTCCATTTATCATCCACTCCTGCAGAATTAGGGTCAGCATTGAATTGTTCTGGTTGAAGATCTCGCTCCATTCTGACATAAAGTTAATAAATTGAAATAAAGAATAGATTTGCCTTTCTAATCTAGGCTTTATTAACTTAAAAATCCTGTAGCACATCTTCAACACCCAGTCCCAACTAAAGGCTAGAAAGAACTGAATTTAAGATGGCCACCACAAATCACATGACATCAACTACCAATGAGATTACAACATATATCCCAAGGCAGGAAACAAACAACCAATCACAATACTTCTTACTAAACATAGAGAATAATCACCACAGTCAGTGAACAGTATCTGCCCCCCTGGTCATTGAACAGTATCTGCCCCCTTGTCAGTGAACAGTAACTGCCTCCTGGTCAGTGAGCAATATCTGCCCCCCTGGTCAGTGAACAGTGTCGACCCCCATGTCAGTGAACATTTTCTGCCCCCCTGGTCAGTGAACAGTATATGACCCATGGTCAGTGAACAATATCTGCCCCCCTGGTCAGTGAACAGTATCTGCCAACTTGCAAGTGAACAGTATCTGTCCCCTGGTCAGTAAACAATATCTTCCACCTGGACAGTGAACAGTATCTTCCCACTGGTCATTGAACAGTATCTGCCCACTTGTCAGTGAACAGTAACTGCCCCCTGGTCAGTGAATAGTATCTGCCCCATAGTCAGTGAACAGTATCTGCCCCCCCGCTCAGTGAAACGTATCTGCCCCCCTGGTCAGTGATCAATATCTGCTGCATGGTCAATGAACAATATCTGCACCCTGGTCAGTGTTTAATATCTGCCCCCTGGTCAGTAAACAGTATCTGTCGCCTGGACAGTAAACAGTATGTGCCCCCTGGTCAGTAAACACTATCTGTCCCCATGGTCAGTGAACATTATCTGCCCCCAGGTCAGTGATTAATATCTGCCCCCTGGTCAGTGATCTGTATCTGCCCCCCTGGTCAGTGAACAGTATCTGCCCCTGGTCAGTTAACTTTATCAGCCCCCTGGTCAGTGAACAGTAAATGCCCCCTGATCAGTGAACATTATCTGCCCCCCTGGTCAGTGAACAATATCTGCCCCCTGGTCAGTGATCAATATCGGCCCCCTGGTCAATGAACAGTATCTGCCCCCCTGGTGAATGAACAATATCTGCCCCCCTGGTCAATGAAAAATATCTGCCCCCTGGTCAGTAAACAATAATGGCCCCTGGCCAATGAAATATATCTGCCCCCTGGTCAATGAACAGTATCTGCCCCCTTGGTGAATGAGCAATATCTCCCCTCTGGTCAGTGAACAGTATTTGTCTCCTGGTCAGTAAACAGTAACGGCCCCTGGTCAAGGAACACTATCTGCCCCCCTGGTGAATGAACAATATCTGCTCCCCTGGTCAGTGAAAAATATCTGCCCCCCTGGTCAGTGAACAGTATTTGCCACCCTGGTCAATGAACAGTAGCTGCCCCCTGATCAGTGAACAGTATCTGCGCCCCTGGTCCATGAAAAGTACCTGGCCCCCTGGTCACTGAACAATATCTGCTGCCCTGGCCAGCAAACAATATCTGCCCCCTGGTCAAGGAACAGTATCTGCCCTCTGGTCAGTGAATGGTACCTGCCTCCCACATCAGTGAACAGTATCTGCCCTCTGGTCAGTGAATAGTATTGGCCTGCTGGTCAGTGAACAGTATCTGCCCCCTGGTCAGTGAACAGTATCTGCCCCTGGTCAGTGAACAGTATCTGCCCCTTGTTCAGTGAACAGTATCTGCCCCCACTGCTCAGTGAATGGTATCTGCCCCCTGGTCAGGAAAGAATATCTACCCCCCTGGTCAGTGAACAATATGTGCCCCCTGGTCAGTAAACACTATCTGCCCCCCTGGTCAGTGATTAATATCTGCCCCCTGGTCAGTAAACAGTATCTGCCCCTCTGGTCAGTGATCGGTATCAGCCCCACTGGTCAGTGAACAGTATCTGCCCCCTGGTCAGTCAACAGTATCTGCCCCCTGGTCAGTAAACAGTATCTGCCCCCTGGTCAATGAAAAGTATCTGCCCCCTGGTCAGTAAACAGTATCTGCCCCCTGGTCAATGAACAGTATCTGCCCCTCTGGTCAGTGAACAGTATCTGCCCCCCTGGTCAGTGAAAAGTATCTGCCCCCCTGGTCAGTGAACAGCATCTGCCTCCTGGTCAGTGAGCAATATCTGCCCCCATGGTCAGTGAACAGTATCTGCCCCCCCTGGTCATTGAACAGTATCTGCCCCCTTGTCAGTGAACAGTAACTGCCTCCTGGTCAGTGAGCAATATCTGCCCCCCTGGTCAGTGAACAGTATCGACCCCCATGTCAGTGAACATTTTCTGCCCCCCTGGTCAGTGAACATTATATGACCCATGGTCAGTGAACAATATCTGCCCCCCTGGTCAGTGAACAGTATCTGCCAACTTGCCAGTGAACAGTATCTGTCCCCTGGTCAGTAAACAATATCTTCCACCTGGACAGTGAACAGTATATTCCCCCTGGTCATTGAACAGTATCTGCCCACTTGTCAGTGAACAGTAACTGCCCCCTGGTCAGTGAACAGTATCTGCCCCATAGTCAGTGAACAGAATCTGCCCCCCCTGCTCAGTGAAAAGTTTCTGCCCCCCTGGTCGGTGAATAATATCTGCTGCATGGTCAATGAACAATATCTGTGCCCTGGCCAGTAAACAGTATCTGTCGCCTGGACAGTAAACAGTATGTGCCCCCTGGTCAGTAAACACTATCTGCCCAAATGGTCAGTGAACATTATCTGTCCCAAGGTCAGTGATTAATATCTGCCGCCTGGTCAGTGATCAGTATCTACCCCCCTGGTCAGTGAACAGTATCTGCCCCTGGTCAGTTAACTTTATCAGCCCCCTGGTAAGTGAACAGTAAATGCCCCCTGATCAGTGAACAATAACGGCCCCTGGTCAGTGAAATGTATCTGCCCCCTGGTCAATGAACAGTATCTGCCCCCCTGGTGAATGAGCAATATCTCCCCTCTGGTCAGTGAACAGTTTCTGCCCCCTGGTCAGTAAAGAGTAATGGCCCCTGGTCAATGAACACTATCTGCCCCCCTGGTGAATGAACAATATCTGCTCCCCTGGTCAGTGAACAATATCTGCCCCCCTGGTCAGTGAACAGTATTTGCCACCCTGGTCAATGAACAGTACCTGCCCCCTGATCAGTGAACAATATCTGCCCCCCGGTCCGTGAAATGTATCTGCCCCCCTGGTCACTGAACAATATCTGCTGCCCTGGCCAGCAAACAATATCTGCCCCCTGGTCAAGGAACAGTATCTGCCCTCTGGTCAGTGAATGGTATCTGCCTCCCTGGTCAGTGAACAGTATCTACCCTCTGGTCAGTGAACAGTATTGGCCTGCTGGTCAGTGAACAGTATCTGCCCCCTGGTCAGTGAACAGTATCTGCCCCTGGTGAGTGAATGGTATCTGCCTCCCTGGTCAGTGAACAGTATCTACCCTCTGGTCAGTGAACAGTATTGGCCTGCTGGTCAGTGAGCGGTATCTTCCCCCTGGTCAGTAAACAATATCTGCCCCCCTGGTCAGTGAACAGTATGTGCCCCCTAGTCAGTTAACACTTTCTGCCCCCCTGGTCAGTGATTAATATCCGCCCCCTGGTCAGTAAACAGTATCTGCCTCCATGGTCAGTAAAGAGTATCTGCCCCCATGGTCAGTGAACACTATCTGCCCCCCTGGCCAGTGATCGGTATCAGACACACTGGCCAGTGAACAGTATCTGCCCCCTGGTCAGTGAACAGTATCTGCCCCCCGGTCAGTGAACAGTATCTGCCCCCCCTGGTCAGTGAAGAGTATCTGCCTCCTGGTCAGTGAGCAATATCTGCCCCCCTGGTCAGTGAACAGTATTGGTCCCCATGTCAGTGAACATTTTTTGCCCCCCTGGTCAGTGAACAGTATATGACACATGGTCAGTGAATTGGATCTGCCCTCCTGGTCAGGGAACAATATCTGCCAACTTGCCAGTGAACAGTATCAGTCCCCTGGTCAGTAAACAATATATTCCTCCTGGTCAGTGAACAGTATCTTCCCCCTGGTCAGTGAACAGTATCTGCCCCCCGGTCAGTGAACAGTATCTGCCCCCCCCGGTCAGTGAACAGTATCTGCCCCCCCGGTCAGTGAAGAGTATCTGCCTCCTGGTCAGTGAGCAATATCTGCCCCCCTGGTCAGTGAACAGTATTGGCCCCCATGTCAGTGAACATTTTTTGCCCCCCTGGTCAGTGAACAGTATATGACACATGGTCAGTGAACTGTATCTGCCCTCCTGGTCAGTGAACAATATCTGCCAACTTGCCAGTGAACAGTATCAGTCCCCTGGTCAGTAAACAATATATTCCTCCTGGTCAGTGAACAGTATCTTCCCCCTGGTCAGTGAACAGTATCTGCCCACTTGTCAGCGAACAGTAACTGCCCCCTGGTTAGTGAACAGTATCTGCCCCATATTGAGTGAACAGTAGCTGCCCCCCCGCTCAGTGAAAAGTATCTGCCCCCCTGGTCAGTGATCAATATCTGCTGCCTGGTCAGTGAACAGTATCTGCACCCTGGTCAGTGTTTAATATCTGCCCCCTGGTCAGTAAACAGTATCTGCCCCCTGGTCAGTAAACAGTATCTGCCCCCATGGTCAGTGAACATTATCTGCCCCCTGTTCAGTGATAAATATCTGCCCCCTGGTCAGTGATCAGAATCTGCCCCCTGGTCAGTGAACAGTATCTGCCCCTGGTCAGTTAACATTAACTGCCCCTGGTCAGTGAACAGTATCAGCCCCCTGGTCAGTGAACAGTAAATGCCCCCTGATCAGTGAACAATATCTGCCCCCCTGGTCAGTGAACAATATTTACCCCCAGGTCTGTGATCACTATCAGCCCCCTGGTCAATGAACAGTATCTTCCTCCCTGGTGAATGAACAATATCTGCCCCCCTGGTCAATGAAACATATCTGCCCCCTGGTCAGTAAACAATAATGGCCCCTGGTCAGTGAATAGTATCTGCCACCTGGTCAATGAACAGTATCTGCCCCCTGGTCAGTGAACAGTAACAGCCCCTGGTCAATGAACAGTATCTGCCGCCCTGGCGAATGAACAATATCTGCCCCCCTGGTCAATGGACAATATCCGCCCCCTGGTCACTAAACAGTAATGGCCCCTGGTCAGTGAAGAGTATCTGACCCCCTGGTCAATGAACAGTATCTGCTCCCTGGTCAGTGAACAGTATCTGCCCCCTGGTCGGTGAACAATATCTGCCCCCCTGGTCAGTGATCAGTATCTACACCTCCTGGCCAGTGAACAGTATCTGCTCCTCTGGTCAATAAACAGTACCCGCACCCTGGTCAGTGAACTGTATCTGCCCCCTGGACAGTGAACAAAATCTGCCCCCGGGTCAGTGTACAGTATCTGCCCCCTGGTCAGTGAACAGTATCTGCTGCCCTGGTCAATGAACAATATCAGCCCCCTGGTCAGTAAACTCTATCTACCCCCCTGGTCAATGAACAGTATCTGCACCCCTGGTCAGTGAACAGTATCTGCCCCCCTGGTCAATGAACAGTATCTGCCCCCCTGGTCAGTGAACAGTTTCTGCCCCCGGTCAGTGAACAGTTTATGCCCCCTTGGTCAGTGAATAGTATATGAGCCATTGTCAGTGAACAGTATCTGCTCCCCTGGTCAGAATACAATATCTGCCAACTTGTCAGTGAACAGTAAATGCCCCATGGACAGTGAACAGTATCTTTTCCCCTGGTCAGTGAACAGTATCTGCCAACTTGTCAGTGAACAGTAACTGCCCCCTGGACAGTGAACAGTATCTGCCTCCTGGACAGTGAACAGTATATGCACCCTGGTCAGTAAACAATATCTTCCCCCTGGTCAGCGAACAGTACCTGCCCACTTGTCAGTGAACAGTAACTGCCCCCTGGTCAGAGAGCAGTATCTGCCCCCGCTGCTCAGTGAACAGCATCTGCCCCCCTGGTCAGTGATCAATATCTGCTGCCTGGTCAGTGAACAATATCTGCACCCTGCTGAGTGATTAGTATCTGCCCCCTGGTCAGTAAACAGTATCTGCCCCCTGGTCAGTAAACAGTATCTGCCCCCCTGGTCAGTGAACATTAACTGCCCCCCTGGTCAGTAAACAGTATCTGTCAACTGGACAGTAAACAGTATGTGCCCCCTGGTCAGCAAATACTATCTGCCCCCCTGGGTCAGTGATTAATATCTGCCCCTTGTCACTAAACTGTATCAGCCCCCCGGTCAGTAAACATTATCTGCCCGATGGTCAGTGAACATTATCTGCACTCTCGGCAGTGATTAATATCTGCCCCCTGGTCAGTGATTAGTATCTGCCCCTTGGTCAGTGAACAGTATCTGAAACCCCCAGTCAATGAACAGTATCTGCCGCCCTGGTCAGTAAACATTATCTGCCCGATGGTCAGTGATCATTATCTGCCCCATGGTCAGTGATTAATATCTGCCCCCTGGTCAGTGAACAGTATCTTCCCCCGGTCAGTGAACAGTATATGCCCACTTGTCAGAGAACAGTAACTGCCCACTGGCCAGTGAACAGTATCTGCCCCATGGTCAGTGAACAGTATCTGCCCCACTGGTCAGTGAACAATATCTGCCCACTTGTCAGTGAACAGTATCTGCCCCCCTGGTCAGTGATCAATATCTGCTGCCTGGTCAGTGAACAATATCTGTGCTCTGGTCAGTGTTTAATATCTGCCACCTGGTCAGTAAACAGTATCTGCCCCCTGGTCAATAAACAGTATCTGTCCCCTGGTCAGTGAACATTAACTGCCCCCTGGTCAGGAAACAGTATCTGTCGCCTAGACAGTAAACAGTATCTGCCCCCTGGTCAGTAAAACTATCTGCCCCCCTGGTCAGTGATTACTATCTGCCCATTGGTCAGTAACCTGTATCTGCCCCCCTGGTCAGTAAACATTATCTTCCACCCTGGTCAGTGAAAAGTATCGTGTCCCTGGTCAGTGATCAGTATCTGCCCCCCTGCTCAGTGAACAATATCTGCCGACCTGTTCAGTGAACAGTATCTGCCCCCTGGTCAGTGAACAGTATCAGACCCCTGGTCAGTGAACAGTATCTGCCCTCTGGTCAGTGAACAGTATCTTCCCCCCTGGTCAATGAATAGTGCCTGCCCCCTGGGCAGTGAACAATATCTGCACCCCTGGACAGTAAAAAATATCTTCCCCCTCGTCAGTGAACAGTATTTGCCCCCCCTGCTCAGTTATCAGTATGTGCCCCCTGGTCAGTAAATATTATATGCCCCCTGGTCAGTGATTAATATCTGCCCCCTGGTCAGTAAACAGTATCTGCCTCCTTGGTTAGTAAATAATATCTGCCTCCATGGTCAGTGAACATTATCTGCCAATTGGTCAGTGAACAGTATCTGCCCCCCTGGTCAGTGAACAGTATCTGCTCCCTGGTCAGTGAACTTTATCTGCCCCGGTCTGTGAACAGTATCTGCTCCCTGGTCAGTGAACAATATCTGCCCCCTGGTCAGTGATCAGTACCTGCACCCCGTGGTCAGTGAACAGTATCTGCCTACCCTGTCAGTAAACAGTACCTGCCCCCTGGTCAGTGAACAGTTTCTGCCACCGTGGTCAGTGAACAGTATATGACCCATGGTCAGTGAACAGTTTCTGCCAACTTGTCAATGAACAGTAACTGCCTCCTTGACAGTGAAAAGTATATGTACCCTGGTCAGTAAACAATATTTTTCCCCTGGTCAGTGAACAGTAACTGCCCCCTGGTCAGTGAACAGTATCTGCCCCCAGGTCAGTGAACAGTATCTGCCCCCTGGTCAGTGAACAGTATCTGCCCCATGGTCAGTGAACTGTATCTGCCCCCCCCGCACTTCCGCTCAGTGAAAAGTATCTGCCCCCCTGGTCAGTGATCACTATCTGCTGCCTGGTCAGTTAACAATATCTGCACACTGGTCAGTGATTAATATCTGCACCCTGGTCAGTAAACAGTATCTGCCCCTGGTCAGTAAACATTTTCTGCCCCCAAGGTCAGTGAACATTAACTGCTCCCCTGGTCAGTAAACAGTATCTGTAGCCTGGACAGTGAACAGTATGTGACCCCTGGTCAGTAAACACGATCTGCCCCCCTGTTCAGTGATTAATATCTGCCACTTGTCATTAATCATTATCTGCCCCCATGGTCAGTGAACATTATCTGCCCCCTGGTCAGTGATTAGTATCTGCCCCCTGGTCAGTGATTAGTATCTGCTCCCTGGTCAGTGAACAGTATCAGCCCCCTGGTCAATGATCAGTATCTGCCACCTGGTCAGTGAATTGTATCTGAACCCCTTGGTAAGTGAACAGTATGCCCCTCTGGTCAGTGAACAGTAACGGCACCCTGATCAGTGAACAATATCTGCTCCCCCAGTCAGTGAACAATACCTGCCCCCCTGATCAGTGAACAATGTCTGCCCCCCTGGTGAATGAAAAATACCTGCCCCTTGGTCAGTAAACAATAACGGCCCCTGGTCAGTGAACAGTATCTGCACCCTGGTCAGCGAACAGTATCTGCACCCCATGGTCAATGAACAGTATCTGCCCCGCTGGTGAATGAGCAATATCTCCCCTCTGGTCAATGAACAATATCTGCCCCCTGGTCAGTAAAAAGTAACGGATCCTGGTCAATGAACAGTATCTGCCCCCTGGTAAATGAACAATATCTGCACCCCTGCTCAGTGAACAATATCTGCCCCCCTGATCAGTGAACAATATCTGCCCCCGTGATCAGTGAACAATATCTGCCCTCCTGGTCAGTGATCAGTACCTGCCCCCTGATCAGTGAACAAAATCTGCCCACCTGGTCAGTGGTCAGTATCTGCTGCCCTGGTGAATGAACAATATCTGCCCCCCTGGTCAATGAACAATATCTGCCCCCTTGTCACTAAACAGTAACGGCCCCTGGTCAGTGAACAGTATCTGCTGCCCTGGTGAATGAACAATACCTGCCCCCCTGGTCATTGAACAATATCTGCCCCCTTGTCACTAAACAGTAACGGCCCCTGGTCAGTGAACAGTATCTGCTGCCCTGGTGAATGAACAATACCTGCCCCCCTGGTCATTGAACAATATCTGCCACCTGGTCAGTAAACAGTAACAGCCCCTGGTCAGTGAACAGTATCTGCTGCCCTGGTGAATGAACACTATCTGCCCCCTGGACAATGAAATATATCTGCCCCCCTGGTCAGTGAAAAATATCTGCCCCCTGGTCAATGAACAGTATCTGCCCCCTGGTTAGTGATCAGTATCTGCCCCCGTCAGTGAACAGTATCTGCCCCCTGGTCAGTGAACAGTATCTGCCCTCTGGTCTGTGATCAGCATTGCCCCCTGGTCAGTGAACTGTATCTGCACCCCTCGTCAGTGAACAGTATCTGCCCCCCTGGTCAGTAAACTAAATTTGCCCCCCTGGTCAGTGAACAGTATCTGCCCCCCTGGTCAGTGAACAATATCTGCCCCCTGGTCAGTGAACAGTATCTGAACCCTTTGGTCAGTGAACAGTATCTGCCCCCCAGTTCAGTGAACAGTAACTGCACCCCTGATTAATGAACAATATCTTACCCCTGGTCAGTGCACAATATCTGCCCCCCTGATCAGTGAACAATATCTGCCCCCTGATCTTTGAACAATATCTGCCCCGCTGGTCAATGAAAAATACCTGTCCCCTTGTCAGTAAACAATAACGGCCCCTGGTCAGTGACCAGTACCTGCCCCCTGGTCAATGAAAAGTATCTGCCTCCCTGGTGAATGAACAGTATCTGCCCCCTGGTCAGTAAACAATAACGGCCCCTGGTCACTGAACAGTATCTGCTCCCTGGTGAATGAACAATATCTGACCCCCTGGTCAGTGATCAATATCAGCACCACTGATCAGTGAAAAATATCTGTCTCCCCGATCAGTGAACAATATCTGCCCCCCTGGTCAGTGAACAGTATCTGCTCCCCTGCACAGTGAACAATATCTGCCCCCTGGTCAGTAAACAGTAACGGCCCCTGGTCAGGGAACAGTATCTGCCACCCTGGTGAGTGAAAAATATCCGCCATCTGGTCAGTAAATAGTAATTGTCCATGGTCAGTGAACAGTATCTGCCCCCTGGTCAGTGAACTATTTCTGCCCCCTGGACAGTAATCAATATCTGACCCCCTGGACAATGAAAAGTATCAGCCCCCCTGGTCAGTGATCGGTATCTGCCCCCCTGGACAGTGAACAGTAACTGCCCCCTGGTCAGTGAACAGTATCTACCACCCTGGTCAATGAACAATATCTGCCCCCCTGGTCAGTGAAAAGTATCTACACCCCCTGGTCAGTAAACAGTATCTGCCCACTGGTCAGTGAACAGTAACTGACTCCTGATCATTGAGAAATATCTGCCCCCCTGGTCAGTGAACAATATCGACCCCCATGTCAGTGAACAATTTCTGCCCCTATGTTCAGTGAACAATATATGGCCCATGGTCAGTGAACAGTATCTGCCACCCTGGTGAATGAACAATATCTCCCCCCTGGTCAATGAACTGTATCTGCCCACCTGGTCTGTGAACAATATCTGCTCCCCTGGTCAATGAACAGTATCTGCCCCGTGGTTAGTGATCAGTATCTGCCCCCCTGGTCAGTGAACAGTATCTGAACCCTGGTCAGTGAAAAGTACCTGCCCCCTGGTCAATGAACAGTATCTGCCCCCCTGGTCAGTGAAAAGTATCTACACCCCCTGGTCAGTAAACAGTATCTGCCCACTGGTCAGTGAACAGTATCTGACTCCTGGTCAGTGAGAAATATCTGCCCCCTGGTCAGTGAACAATATCGACCCCCATGTCAGTGAACAATTTCTGCCCCTATGTTCAGTGAACAATATATGGCCCATGGTCAGTGAACAGTATCTGCACCCTGGTCAGTGAACAGTATCTGCCAACTTGCCAGTGAACAGTATCTGCCCACTTGTCAGTGAACTGCAACTGCCCCCTCATCAATGAACAGTATCTGCCCCATGGTCAGTGAACAGTATCTGCCACCACCTGCTCAGTGAACAGTATCTGACCCCCTGGTCAATGATCAATATCTGCTGCCTGGTCAGTGAACAATATCTGCGCCCTGGTCAGTTTTTAATATCTGCCCCCTGGTCAGTAAACAGTATCTGCCCCCTGGTCAGTAAGCAGTAACTGTCCCCTGGTCAGTGAAAGTTAACTGCCCCCCTTTTCAGTAAACAGTATCTGTCACCTGGACAGTAAACAGTATGTGCCCGCTGGTCAGTAAACACTATCTGCCCCCCTGGTCAGTCATTAATATCTGCCCCTTGTCAGTAAACTGTACCTGCCCCCTGATCAGTAAACATTATCTTCCACACTGGTCAGTGAACAGTATCTGCCCCCTGGTCAGTGATCAGTATCTGCCAACCTGGTCAGTGAACAGTATCTGCAGCCCTGGTCAGTGAACAATATCTGCCCAGCTGTTCAGTGAACAGTATCTGCCCCCTGGTCAGTGAACAGTATCAGCCCCTTGGTCAGTGAACAGTATCTGCCAGACTGGTGAGTGAATAGTGTCTGCCCCCTGGTCAGTGAACAATATCTGCACCCCCTGGTCAGAAAACAAAACCTTTCCCCTGGTCAGTGAACAGTATCTGACTTCTGGTCAGTGAACATTATCTGACGTCCCCCACCCCTGCTCAGTGAACAGTATGTGCCCCCTGGTCAGTAAACACTATCTGCCCCCCTGGTCAGTGATCAGTATCTGCGCCCCCTGGTCAGTGAACAGTATGTGCCCGCTGGTCAGTGAACAGTATCTGCCCCCCTAGTCAGTAAACTGTACCTGCCCCCTGGTCAG
This sequence comes from Somniosus microcephalus, assembly GCF_052327205.1. Taxonomy (NCBI): domain Eukaryota; kingdom Metazoa; phylum Chordata; class Chondrichthyes; order Squaliformes; family Somniosidae; genus Somniosus; species Somniosus microcephalus. Next base: position 25,273,720 of record NC_141003.1, on the reverse strand, counting down.
TGAATAATATCTGCCCCCCTGGTCAGTGAACAAAATCTGCCTCCCCTGGTCAGTGTACAGTATCTGCCCCCTGTTCAGTAAACAGCATCTGCGACCCAGGTCAATGAACAATATCTGCCCCCTGGTCAGTAAACAGTATCTGCCCCCTGTTCAAGGAACAGTATCAGACCCCTGGTCAGTGAACAATATCTGCCCCCCTGGTCAATGAACAGTATCTTCTCCCCTGGTCAGTGAACAATTTCTGCCCCCCTGGTCAGTGAACACTTTCTGCCCCCCTGGTCAGTGAACACTATATGACCCATGGTCAGCGAACAGTATCTGCCAACTTGTCAGTGAACTGTAACTGACCCCTGGACAGTGAACAGTATATGCACCCTAGTCAGTAAACAATATTTTCCTCCTGGTCAGTGAACAGTATCTCCCCCCTGGTCAGGGAATAGTATCTGCCCACTTATCAGTGAACAGTTACTGCCCCCTGGTCAGTGAACAGTAACTGCCCCCAGATCAGTGAACAGTATCTGCCCCATGGTCAGTGAAGAGTATCTGCCCCACTGCTCAGTGAACAGTATCTGCCTTCCTGGTCAGTGATTAATATCTGCCCCCTGGTCTGTAAACAGTATCTGTCCCCTGGTCAGTGAAAATTAACTGACCCCCCTGGTCAGGAAACAGTATCTGTCACCTGGACAGTAAACAGTATGTGCCCCCTGGTCAGTAAACACCATCTGCCCCCCTGGTCAGTTATTAATATCTGCCCCTTGGTCAGTAAACTGTATCTGCCACCCTGGTCATTAAACATTATCTGCCCCCATGGTCAGTGAACATTATCTGCCTCCTGGTCAGTGATTAATATCTGCCCCCTGGTCAGTGATCAGCATCTGCCCCCCTGGTCAATGAACAGTTCCTGACCCTGGTCAGTTAAATTTATCTGCCCCCTGGTCAGTGAACAGTATCTGTCCCCCTGGTGAATGAACAATATCTGCCCCCCTGGTCAATGAAAAATATCTGCCCCCTGGTCAGTAAACAATAATGGCCCCTGGTCAGTGAACAGTATCTGCCCCCTGGTGAATGAACAGTATGTGCACCCCTGGTCAGTGAACAATAACTGCCCCCGGGTCAGTGAACAATATCTGCCCCCCTGATCAGTGAACAATAACTGCCTGCTTGTTCAGTGAACAAAATCTGCCACCTGGTCAGTGAACAGTATCTGCCGCCCTTGTGAATGAACAATATCTGCCCCACTGGTCAATGAACAATATCTGCCACCTGGTCAGTGAACAGCAACGGCCCTTGGTCAGTGAACAGTATCTGCCGCTCTGGTGAATGAACAATATCTGCCACCCTGGTCAATGAAAAATATCTGCCACCTGGCCAGTTAACAGTAATGGCCCCAGTTCAGTGAACAGTATCTGCCACCCTGGTGAATGAACAATATCTCCCCCCTGGTCAATGAACTGTATCTGCCCACCTGGTCTGTGAACAATATCTGCTCCCCTGGTCAATGAACAGTATCTGCCCCGTGGTTAGTGATCAGTATCTGCCCGCCTGGTCAGTGAACAGTATCTGAACCCTGGTCAGTGAAAAGTACCTGCCCCCTGGTCAGTGAACAGTATCTGCCCCCTGGTCAGTGAAGAGTATCTGCCCCCCTGGTCAGTGAGTAATATCTGCCCCACTGGTCAGTGAACAATATTTGCCCCCCTGATCAGTGAACAATATCTTCCCCCCGATCAGTGAGCAATATCTGCCCCCTGGTCAGTAAAATGTAATGGCCCCTGGTCAGTGAACAGTATCGGCCGCCCTGGTGAATGAACAATATCTGCCCCCCTGGTCAATGAACAATATCTGCCCGCCTGGTCACTAAACAGTAACGACCCCTGGTCAGTGAACTGTATCTGACCCCCTGGTCAGTAAACAGTATCTGCCCGCCTGGTCAGTGAACATTAACTGCCCCTCTGGTCAGTAAACAATATCTGTCACCTTAACAGTAAACAGTATGTGCCCCCGGGTCAGTAAACACTATCTGCCCCCCTGGTCAGTGATTAATATCTGCCCCTTGTCAGTAAACTTTATCTGCTCCCCTGGTCAGTAAACATTATCTGCCCCATGGTCAGTAAACATTATCTGCCCCATGGTCAGTGAACATTATCTGCCCCCTGGTCAGTGATTAATATCTGCCCCCTGGTTAGTGATCATTATCTGCCCCCTGGTCAGTGAACAGTATCTGAAACCCTTGGTCAGTGAACAGTAACGGCCCCCCCTGGTCAGTGAACAGTATCTACCACCCTGGTGAATGAACAATATCTGCCCCCCTAGTCAGTGAACAATATCTGCCCCCCTGATGAGTGATCACTATCTGCCCCCCTGATCAGTGGACAATATCTGCCCCACTGGTCAGTGAAAAATATCTGCCCCCTGGTCAGTAAACAATAACGGCCCCTGGTCACTGAAATTTATCTGCCACCTGGTCAATGAACAGTCTCTGCCCCCCTGGTGAATGAGCAATATCTCCCCTCTGGTTAGTGAACAGTATCTGCCCCCTGGTCAGTAAACAGTCACGGCCCCTGGTCAATGAACACTATCTGTCCCCCTGGTGAATGAACAATATCTGCTCCCCTGGTCTGTGAACAATATATGCCCCACTGGTCAGTGAACAGTATTTGCCACCCTGGTCAATGAACAGTACCTGCCCCCTGATCAGTGAACAGTATCTGCCCCCCTGGTCGGTGAAAAGTATCTGCCCCCCTGGTCACTGAACAATATCTGCTGCCCTGGCCAGCAAACAATATCTGCCCCCTCGTCAAGGAACAGTATCTGCCCTCTGGTCAGTGAATGGTATCTGCCTCCCTGGTCAGCGAACGGTATCTGCCCCTGGTCAGTGAACAGTATCTGCCCCTTGGTCAGTGAACAGTATCTGCCCCCACTGCTCAGTGAATGGTATCTGCCCCCTGCTCAGTAAAAAATATCTGCCCCCCTGGTCAGTAATTAATATCTGCCCACTGGTCAGTAAACAGTATCTGCCCCCATGGTCAGTGAACACTATCTGCCGCTCTGGTCAGTGATCAGTATCAGCCCCGCTGGTCAGTGAACAGTATCTGCCCCCCTGGTCAGTGAACAGTATCTGCCCCCTGGTCAGTGTACAGTATCTGCCTCCCAGTCAGTGAGCAATATCTGCCCCCATGGTCAGTGAACAGTATCTGTCCCCCTAGTCATTGAACAGTATCTGCCCCCTTGTCAGTGAACAGTAACTGCCTCCTGGTCAGTGAGCAATATCTGCCCCCCTGGTCAGTGAACAGTGTCGACCCCCATGTCAGTGAACATTTTCTGCCCCCCTGGTCAGTGAACAGTATATGACCCATGGTCAGTGAACAATAACTGCCCCCCTGGTCAGTGAACAGTATCTGCCAACTTGTAAGTGAACAGTATCTGTCCCCTGGTCAGTAAACACTATCTGCCCCCATGGTCAGTGAACATTATCTGCCCCAAGGTCAGTGAATATTATCTGCCCCCTGGTCATTGATCTGTATCTGCCCCCCTGGTCAGTGAACAGTATCTGCCCCTGGTCAGTTAACTTTATCAGCCCCCTGGTCAGTGAACAGTAAATGCCCCCTGATCAGTGAACAATATCTGCCCCCCTGGTCAGTGAACAATATCTGCCCTCTGTTCAGTTATCAATATCAGCCCCCTGGTCAATGAACAGTATCTGCCCCCCTGGTGAATGAACAATATCTGCCCCCCCGGTCAATGAAAAATATATGCCCCCTGGTCAGTAAACAATAATGGCCCCTGGTCAGTGAAATATATCTGTCCCCTGGTCAATGAACAGTATCTGCCCCCCTGGTGAATGAGCAATATCTCCCCTCTGGTCAGTGAACAGTATCTGCCCCCTGGTCAGTAAAGAGTAACGGCCCCTGGTCAATGAACACTATCTGCCCCCCTGGTGAATGAACAATATCTGCTCCCCTGGTCAGTGAACAATATCTGCCCCCCTGGTCAGTGAACAGTATTTGCCACCCTGGTCAATGAACAGTACCTGCCCCCTGATCAGTGAACAATATCTGCCCCCCTGGTCCGTGAAAAGTATCTGCCCCCCTGGTCACTGAACAATATCTGCTGCCCTGGCCAGCAAACAATATCTGCCCCCTGGTCAAGGAACAGTATCTGCCCTCTGGTCAGTGAATGGTATCTGCCTCCCTGGTCAGTGAACAGTATCTACCCTCTGGTCAGCGAATAGTATTGGCCTGCTGGTCAGTGAACAGTATCTGCCTCCTGGTCAGTGAAAAGTATCTGCCCCTGGTGAGTGAATGGTATCTGCCTCCCTGGTCAGTGAGCAGTATCTACCATCTGGTCAGTGAACAATATTGGCCTGCTGGTCAGTGAACAGTATCTGCCCCCTGGTCAGTAAACAATATCTGCCCCCCTGGTCAGTGAACAGTATGTGTCCCCTGGTCAGTAATCACCATCTGCCCCCCTAGTCAGTGATTAATATCTGCCCCCTGGTCAGTAAACAGTATCTGCCTCCATGGTCAGCAAACAGTATCTGCCCCCATGGTCAGTGAACACTATTTGCCCCCCTGGTCAGTGACCAATATCAGACCCACTGGCCAGTGAACAGTATCTGCCCCCTGGTCAGTGAACAGTATCTGCCCCCCGGTCAATGAACAGAATCTGCCCCTCTGGTCAGTAAACAGTATCTGCCCCCCCCGGTCAGTGAAGAGTATCTGCCTCCTGGTCAGTGAGCAATATCTGCCCCCCTGGTCAGTGAACAGTATTAGCCCCCATGTCAGTGAACATTTTCTGCCCCCCTGGTCAGTGAACAGTATATGGCACATGGTCAGTGAACAGTATCTGCCCTCCTGGTCAGTGAACAATATCTGCCAACTTGCCAGTGAACAGTATCAGTCCCCTGGTCAGTAAACAATATATTCCTCCTGGTCAGTGAACAGTATCTTCCCCCTGGTCAGTGAACAGTATCTGCCCACTTGTCAGCGAACAGTAACTGCCCCCTGGTTAGTGAACAGTATCTGCCCCATATTGAGTGAAAAGTAGCTGCCCCCCCTGCTCAGTGAAAAGTATCTGCCCCCCTGGTCAGTGATCAATATCTGCTGCCCGGTCAGTGAAAAATATCTGCACCCTGGTCAGTGTTTAATATCTGCCCCCTGGTCAGTAAACAGTATCTGCCCCCTGGTCAGTAAACAGTATCTGCCCCCTGGTCAGTAAACAGTATCTGCCCCCATGGTCAGTGAACATTATCTGCACCCTGTTCAGTGATAAATATCTGCCCCCTGGTCAGTGATCAGAATCTCCCCCCCGGTCAGTGAACAGTATCTGCCCCTGGTCAGTTAACGTTAACTGCCCCTGGTCAGTGAACAGTATCAGCCCCCTGGTCAGTGAACAGTAAATGCCCCCTGATGAGTGAACAATATCTGCCCCCCTGGTCAGTGAACAATATTTGCCCCCAGGTCTGTGATCACTATCGGCCCCCTGGTCAATGAATAGTATCTTCCCCCCTGGTGAATGAACAATATCTGCCCCCCTGGTCAATGAAAAATATCTGCCCCCTGGTCAGTAAACAATAACGGCCCCTGGTCAGCGAATAGTATCTGCCACCTGGTCAATGAACAGTATCTGCCCCCTTGGTGAATGAGCAATTTCTCCCCTCTGGTCAGTTAACAGTATCTGCCCGCTGGTCAGTAAACAGTAACGGCCCCTGGTCAATGAACAGTACCTGCCGCCCTGGTGTATGAACAATATCTGCCCCCCTGGTCAATGGACAATATCCGCCCCCTGGTCACTAAACATTAATGGCCCCTGGTCAGTGAAGAGTATCTGACCCCCTGGTCAATGAAAAGTATCTGCTCCCTGGTCAGTGAACAGTATCTGCCCCCTGGTCGGTGAACAATATCTGCCCCCCTGGTCAGTGATCAGTATCTACACCTCCTGGCCAGTGAACAGTATCTGCTCCTCTGGTCAATAAACAGTACCCGCACCCTGGTCAGTGAACTGTATCTGCCCCCCTGGACAGTGAACAAAATCTGCCCCCGGGTCAGTGTACAGTATCTGCCCCCTGGTCAGTGAACAGTATCTGCCCCCCTGGTCAATGAACAATATCTGCCCCCTGGTCAGTAAACTCTATCTACCCCCCTGGTCAATGAACAGTATCTGCACCCCTGGTCAGTGAACATTATCTGCCCCCCTGGTCAATGAACAGTATCTGCCCCCCGGTCAGTGAACAGTTTCTGCCCCCTGGTCAGTGAACAGTTTAAGGCCCCCTGGTCAGTGAACAGTATATGACCCATTGTCAGTGAACAGTATCTGCCCCCCTGGTCAGAATACAATATCTGCCAACTTGTCAGTGAACAGTAAGTGCCCCATGGACAGTGAACAGTATCTTTTCCCCTGGTCAGTGAACAGTATCTGCCTTCTGGACAGTGAACAGTATATGCACCCTGGTCAGTAAACAATATCTTCCCCCTGGTCAGCGAACAGTACCTGCCCACTTGTCAGTGAACAGTAACCGCCCCCTGGTCAGAGAGCAGTATCTGCCCCCGCTGCTCAGTGAACAGTATCTGCCTCCCTGGTCAGTGATCAATATCTGCTGCCTGGTCAGTGAACAATATCTGCACCCTGCTCAGTGATTAATATCTGCCCCCTGGTCAGTAAACAGTATCTGCCCCCTGGTCAGTAAACATTATCTGCCGCCCTGGTCAGTGAACATTAACTGCCCCCCTGGTCAGTAAACCGTACCTGTCAACTGGACAGTAAACAGTATGTGCCCCCTGGTCAGTAAACACTATCTGCCCCCCTGGGTCAGTGATTAATATCTGCCCCTTGTCACTAAACTGTATCAGCCCCCCGGTCAGTAAACATTATCTGCCCGATGGTCAGTGAACATTATCTGCACTCTTGGCAGTGATTAATATCTGCCCCCTGGTCAGTGATTAGTATCTGCCCCTTGGTCAGTGAACAGTATCTGAAACCCCCAGTCAATGAACAGTACCTGCCGCCCTGGTCAGTAAACATTATCTGCCCGATGGTCAGTGATCATTATCTGCCCCATGGTCAGTGATTAATATCTGCCCCCTGGTAAGTGAACAGTATCTTCCCCCTGGTCAGTGAACAGTATCTGCCCACTTGTCAGAGAACAGTAACTGCCCACTGGCCAGTGAACAGTTTCTGCCCCATGGTCAGTGAACAGTATCTGCCCCACTGGTCAGTGAACAGTATCTGCCCCCCTGGTCAGTGATCAATATCTGCTGCCTGGTCAGTGAACAATATCTGTGCCCTGGTCAGTGTTTAATATCTGCCAGCTGGTCAGTAAAAACTATCTGCCCCCCTGGTCAGTGATTACTATCTGCCCGTTGGTCAGTAACCTGTATCTGCCCCGCTGGTCAGTAAACATTATCTTCCACCCTGGTCAGTGAACAGTATCGTGTCCCTGGTCAGTGATCAGTATCTGCCCCCCTGCTCAGTGAACAATATCTGCCGACCTGTTCAGTGAACAGTATCTGCCCCCTGGTCAGTGAACAGTATCAGACCACTGGTCAGTGAACAGTATCTGCCCTCTGGTCAGTGAACAGTATCTTCCCCCCTGGTCAGTGAATAGTGCCTGCCCCCTGGGCAGTGAACAATATCTGCACCCTGGACAGCAAAAAATATCTTCCCCCTCATCAGTGAACAGTATCTGCCCCCCCCCTGCTCAGTTATCAGTATGTGCCCCCTGGTCAGTAAACATTATATGCCCCCCTGGTCAGTGATTAATATCTGCCCCTGGTCAGTAAACAGTATCTGCCTCCTTGGTTAGTAAATAATATCTGCCTCCATGGTCAGTGAACATTATCTGCCAATTGGTCAGTGAACAGTATCTGACCCCCTGGTCAGTGAACAGTATCTGCTCCCTGGTCAGTGAACTTTATCTGCCCCTGGTCTCTGAACAGTATCTGCCCCCTGGTCAGTGAACAATATCTGCCCCCCTGGTCAGTGATCAGTATCTGCACCCCGTGGTCAGTGAACAGTATCTGCCTTCCCTGTCAGTAAACAGTACCTGCCCCCTGGTGAGTGAACAGTATCTGCCCCCCTGGTCAGTGAACAAAATCTGCCCCCCTGGTCAGTGTACTGTATCTGCCCCCTGGTCAGTAAACAGTATCTGCCCCCCGGTCAATGAAGTATATCTGTCCCCTGGTCAATAAACATTATCTGCCCCCCTGGTCAGTGAACAGTTTCTGCCACCATGGTCAGTAAACAGTATCTGCCCCCCGGTCAATGAAGTATATCTGTCCCCTGGTCAGTAAACACTATCTGCCCCCCTGGTCAGTCATTAATATCTGCCCCTTGTCAGTAAACTGTACCTGCCCCCCTGATCAGTAAACATTATCTTCCACACTGGTCAGTGAACAGTATCTGCCCCCTGGTCAGTGATCAGTATCTGCCCACCTGGTCAATAAACAGTATCTGCAGCCCTGGTCAGTGAACAATATCTGCCCACCTGTTCAGTGAACAGTATCTGCCCCCTGGTCAGTGAACAGTATCAGCCCCTTGGTCAGTGAACAGTATCTGCCAGCCTGGTGAGTGAATAGTATCTGCCCCCTGGTCAGTGAACAATATCTGCACCCCTGGTCAGAAAACAAAACCTTTCCCCTGGTCAGTGAACAGTATCTGCCCTCCCCTGCTCAGTGAACAGTATGTGCCCCCTGGTCAGTAAACATTATCTGCCCCCCTGGTCAGTGATCAGTATCTGCACCCCCTGGTCAGTGAACAGTATCTGCCCGCTGGTCAGTGAATATTATCTGCCCCCCTGGTCAGTGAACAAAATCTGCCCCCCTGGTCAGTGTACAGTATCTGTCCCCTGTTCAGTTAAACAGCAACTGCGACCCTGGTCAATGAACAATATCTGCCCCCTGGTCAGTAAACAGTATCTGCCCCCTGTTCAAGGAACAGTATCTGACCCCTGGTCAGTGAACAATATCTGCCCCCCTGGTCAATGAACAGTATCTTCTCCCCTGGTCAGTGAACAATTTCTGCCCCCCTGGTCAGTGAACAGTTTCTGCCCCCCTGGTCAGTGAACAGTTTCTGCCCCCCTGGTCAGTGAACACTATATGACCCATGGTCAGCGAACAGTATCTGCCAACTTGTCAGTGAAATGTAATTGACCCCTGGACAGTGAACAGTATATGCACCCTAGTCAGTAAACAATATTTTCCCCCTGGTCAGTGAACAGTATCTCCCCCCTGGTCAGGGAATAGTATCTGCCCACTTGTCAGTGAGCAGTTACTGCCCCCTGGTCAGTGAACATTAACTGCCCCCTGGTCAGTGAACAGTATCTGCCCCATGGTCAGTGAAGAGTATCTGCCCCTCCCCCCTGCTCAGTGAACAGTATCTGCCCTCCTGGTCAGTGATTAATATCTGCCCCCTGGTCTGTAAACAGTATCTGTCCCCTGGTCAGTGAAAATTAACTGACCCCCCTGGTCAGGAAACAGTATCTGTCACCTGGACAGTAAACAGTATGTACCCCCTGGTCAGTAAACACCATCTGCCCCCCTGGTCAGTTATTAATATCTGCCCCTTGGTCAGTAAACTGTATCTGCCACCCTGGTCATTAAACATTATCTGCCCCCATGGTCAGTGAACATTATCTGCCCCCTGGTCAGTGATTAATATCTGCCCCCTGGTCAGTGATCAGCATCTGCCCCCCTGGTCAGTGAACAGTTCCTGCCCCTGGTCAGTTAACTTTATCTGCCCCCTGGTCAGTGAAGAGTATCAGCCCGCTGGTCAATGATCAGTATCTGCCCCCTGGTCAGTCAACAGTATGTGCCCCACTGGTCAGTGAACAGTAAATGCCCCCTGATCAGTGAACAATATCTGCCCCCTTGGTCAGTGAAAATATCTGCCCCCTGGTCAGTGATAAGTTTCTGCCCCCTGATCAGTAAGCAAAATCTGCCCCCCTGGTCAGTGAACAGTATCGGACCCCTGGTCAGTGATCAATATCTGCCCCCTGGTCAATGAACAGTATCTGTCCCCCTGGTGAATGAACAATATCTGCCCCCCTGGTCAATGAAAAATATCTGCCCCCTGGTCGGTAAACAATAATGGCCCCTGGTCAGTGAACAGAATCTGCCCCCTGGTGAATGAACAATATGTGCACCCCTGGTCAGTGAACAATAACTGCCCCCGGGTCAGTGAACAATATCTGCCCCCCTGATCAGTGAACAATAACTGCTTGCTTGTTCAGTGAACAAAATCTGCCACCTGGTCAGTGAACAGTATCTGCCGCCCTTGTGAATGAACAATATCTGCCCCCCTGGTCAATGAACAATATCTGCCACCTGGTCAGTAAACAGTAACGGCCCTTGGTCAGTGAACAGTATCTGCCGCTCTGGTGAATGAACAATATCTGCCACCCTGGTCAATGAACAATATCTGCCACCTGGCCAGTTAGCAGTAACGGCCCCAGTTCAGTGAACAGTATCTGCCACCCTGGCGAATGAACAATATCTCCCCCCTGGTCAATGAACTATATCTGCCCACCTGGTCTGTGAACAATATCTGCCCCCCTGGTCAATGAACAGTATCTGCCCCCTGGTTAGTGATCAGTATCTGCCCCCCTGGTCAGTGAACAGTATCTGAACCCTGGTCAGTGAAAAGTAGCTGCCCCCTGGTCAGTGAACAGTATCTGCCCCCTGGTCTGTGAAGAGTATCTGCCCCCCTGGTCGGTGAACAGTATCTGACCCCCTGGTTAGTGAACAGTAACTGCCCCCCTGATCAGTGAGTAATATCTGCACCCCTGGTCAGTGAACAATATCTGCCCCCCTGATCAGTGAACAATATCTTCCCCCCGATCAGTGAGCAATATCTGCCCCCTGGTCAGTAAAATGTAATGGCCCCTGGTCAGTGAACAGTATCTGCCGCCCTGGTGAATGAACAATATCTGCCCCCCTGGTCAATGAACAATATCTGCCCCCCTTGTCAATAAACAGTAATGAGCCCTAGTCAGTGAACTGTGTCTGACCCCCTGGTTAGTGAACAGTAACTGCCCCCCTGATCAGTGAGTAATATCTGCTGCCCTGGTCAGTGAATTATATCTGCCCCCCTGATCAGTGAACTATATCTTCCCCACAATCAGTGAGCAATATATGCCACCTGGCCAGTAAAATGTAATGGCCCCTGGTCAGTGAACAGTATCTGCCATCCTCGTGAATGAACAATATCTGCCACCCTGGTCAATGAACAATATCTGCCCCCCTGGTCACTAAACAGTAACGACCCCTGGTCAGTGAACAGTATCTGTCCCCCTGGTCAATGAACAGAATCTGCCCCCTGGTCTGTGAACATTATCTGCCCCCTGTCGGTGAACAATATCTGCCCCCCTGGTCAGTGATCAGTATTTGCACCCCCTGGTCAGTGAACAGAATCTGCACCTCTAGTCAGTAAACAGTACCTGCCCCCTGGTCAGTGAACTGTATCTGTCCACTGGTCAGTAAACAGTATCTGCCCGCCTGGTCAGTGAACATTATCTGCCCCATGGTCAGTGAACATTATCTGCCCCCTGGTCAGTGATTAATATCTGCCCCTTGTCAGTAAACTGTATCTGCTCCCCTGGTCAGTAAACATTATCTGCCCCATGGTCAGTGAACATTATCTGCCCCCTGGTCAGTGATTAATATCTGGCCCCTGGTTAGTGATCATTATCTGCCCCCTGGTCAGTGAACAGTATCAGAAACCCTTGGTCAGTGAACAGTAACGGCCCCCCCTGGTCAGTGAACAGTATCTACCACCCTGGTGAATGAACAATATCTGCCCCCCTAGTCAGTGAACAATATCTGCCCCCCTGATGAGTGATCACTATCTGCCCCCCTGATCAGTGAACAATATCTGCCCCACTGGTCAGTGAAAAATATCGGCACCCCTGGGCAGTGAACAATATCTGCCCCCCTTGGTCAGTGATCAGTAACTGCCCCCTGATTAGTGAACAAATCTGCCACCCTGGTCAGTGATCAGTATCTGCCCCCTCGTCAATGAACAGTATCTGCCCCCCTGATGAATGAACAATATCTCCCCCCTGGTCAATGAACAATATCTTTCCCCTGGTCAGTAAACATTACTGGCCTCTGGTCAGGGAACAGTATCTGCCGCCCTGGTGAATGAAAAATATCTGCCACCTGGTCAGTAAACAGTAATGGCCCATGGTCAGGGAACAGTATCTGCCCCCTGGTCAGTGAACAATATCTGCCCCCCTGGTCAATGAACATTATCTGCCCCCCTGGTCAGTGATAGGTATCTGCCCTTCTGGACAGTGAACAGTATCTGCCCCCTGGTCAATGAAAAATATCTGCCCCCTGGTCAGTAAACCATAACGGCCACTGGTCAGTGAACAGTGCCTGCCCCCTGGTCAATGAACAGTATCTGCCCCCCTGGTGAATGAGCAATAACTCCCCTCTGGTCAGTTAACAGTATCTGCCCCCTGGTCAGTAAACAGTAACGGCCCCTGGTCAATGAACACTATCTGCCCCCCTGGTGAATGAACAATATCTGACCCCTGGTCAGTGAAAAATATCTGCCCCCCCCGATCAGTGAACAGTATCTGCCCCCCTGGTCAGTGATCAGTGCCTGCCCCCTGATCAGTGAACAAAATCTGCCCACCTGGTCAGTGAATAGTGTCTGCCTCCTGGTCAATGAACAGTATCTGCCCCCCTGGTGAATGAACAATATCTCCCCCCTGGTGAATGCACAATATCTCCCCCATGGTCCATGAACATTATCTGCCCCCTGCTCAGTAAAAAGCAACGGCCCCTGGTCAGTGAACCGTATCTGCCGGCCTGGTGAATGAACAATATCTGCCCCCCTGGTCAATGAACAATATCTGCCCCCTGGTCAATAAACAGTAATGGCCCCTGGTCAGTGAACAGTATCTGTCCCCCTAGTCAACTAAAAGTATCTGCTCCCTGGTCAGTAAACAGTATCTGCCCCACTGGTCAATGAAAAACATCTGCACCCCTGGTCAGTAAACAATATCTTCCCCCTGGTCAGTGAACAGTATCTGACTTCTGGTCAGTGAACATTATCTGCCCCCCGCCCTGCTCAGTGAACAGTATGTGCCCCCTGGTCAGTAAACACTATCTGCCCCCCTGGTCAGTGATCAGTATCTGCACCCCCTGCTCAGTGAACAGTATCTGACTGCTGGTCAGTGAACTTTATCTGCCCCCCTGGTCAGTAATCTGCACCTGCCCCCTGGTCAGTGAATAGTATCTGCCCCCCTGGTCAGTGAACAAAATCTGCCCCCCTGGTCAGTAATCTGTACCTGCCCCCTGGTCAGTGAATAGTATCTGCCCCCCTGGTCAGTGAACAAAATCTGCCCCCCTGGTCAGTGGACAGTATCTGCCCCCTGTTCAGTAAACAGCATCTGCGACCCTGGTCAATGAACAATATCTGCCCCCTGGTCAGTAAACAGTATCTGCCCCCCTGGTCAAGGAACAGTATCTGACCCCTGGTCAGTGAACTGTATCTGCCCCCTTGGTAAATGAACAGTATCTGCTGCCCTTGTCAGTGAACAGTTTCTACCCCCCTGGCCAGTGAACACTACATGACCCATGGTCAGCAAACAGTATCTGCCAACTTGTCAGTGAACTGCAACTGCCCCCTGGACAGTGAACAGTATATGCACCCTAGTCAGTAAACTATATTTTCCCACTGGTAAGTGAACAGTATCTTCCCCCTGGTCAGTGAACAGTATGTGCCCCCTGGTCAGTAAACACTATCTGCCCCCCTGGTCAGTGATCAGTATCTGCACCCCCTGCTCAGTGAACAGTATCTGACTGCTGGTCAGTGAACTTTATCTGCCCCCCTGGTCAGTAATCTGCACCTGCCCCCTGGTCAGTGAATAGTATCTGCCCCCCTGGTCAGTGAACAAAATCTGCCCCCCTGGTCAGTAATCTGTACCTGCCCCCTGGTCAGTGAATAGTATCTGCCCCCCTGGTCAGTGAACAAAATCTGCCCCCCTGGTCAGTGGACAGTATCTGCCCCCTGTTCAGTAAACAGCATCTGCGACCCTGGTCAATGAACAATATCTGCCCCCTGGTCAGTAAACAGTATCTGCCCCCCTGGTCAAGGAACAGTATCTGACCCCTGGTCAGTGAACTGTATCTGCCCCCTTGGTAAATGAACAGTATCTGCTGCCCTTGTCAGTGAACAGTTTCTACCCCCCTGGCCAGTGAACACTACATGACCCATGGTCAGCAAACAGTATCTGCCAACTTGTCAGTGAACTGCAACTGCCCCCTGGACAGTGAACAGTATATGCACCCTAGTCAGTAAACTATATTTTCCCACTGGTAAGTGAACAGTATCTTCCCCCTGGTCAGTGAACAGTATCTGCCCCCTGGTCAGTGAACAGTATCTGCCCCATGGTCAGTGAAGAGTATCTACCCCCCTGCTCAGTAAACATTATCTGCCCTCATCGTCAGTGAACAGTATCGGACCCCTGGTCAGTGATCAATATCTGCCCCCTGGTCAATGAAAAATATCTGCCCCCTGGTCAGTAAACAATAATGACCCCATGTCAGTGAACAGTATCTGCCCCCTGGTTAATGAGCAGTATCTGCATCCGGTGAATGAACAATATCTCCCCTCTGGTCAATGAACAATATCTGCCCCCTGGTCAGTAAACAGTAATGGACCCAGGTCAATGAACACTATCTGCCCCTCAGGTGAATGAACAATATGTGCACCACTGGTCAGTGAACAATATCTGCCCCCGGATCAGTGAACAATATCTGCCCCCCTGATCAGTGAACAATAACTGCTCACTTGATCAGTGAACAATATCTGCCTCCATGGTCAGTGATCTGTACCTGCCCCCTGATCAGTGAACAAAATCTGCCCACCTGGTCAGTGAACAGTATCTGCCGCCCTGGTGAATGTAAAATATCTGCCCCCCTGGTCAATGAACAATATCTGCCACCTGGTCAGTAAACAGTAATGGCCCCTGGTCAGTGAACAGTATCAGCCGCTCTGGTGAATGAACAATATCTGCCAACCTGGTCAATGAACAATATCTGCCACCTGGCCAGTTAGCAGTAACGGCCCCAGTTCAGTGAACAGTATCTGCCACCCTGGTGACTGAACAATATCTCTCCCCTGGTCAATGAACTATATCTGCCCCCCTGGTCTGTGAAGAATATCTGCCCCCCTGGTCAATGAACAGCATCTGCCCCCTGGTCAGGAAAAGTACCTGCCCCCTTGTCAGTGAACAGTATCTGCCCCCTGGTCAGTGAAGAGAATCTGCCCCCCTGGTCCGTGAGCAATATCTGCCCCCCTGGTTAGTGAACAGTAACTGCCCCCCTGATCAGTGAACAATATCTTCCCTCCGATCAGTGAACAATATCTTCCCCCCGATCAGTGAACAATATCTGCCCCCTGGTCAGTAAAATGTAACGGCCCCTGGTCAGTGAACAGTATCTGCCGCCCTGATGAATGTACAATATCTGCCCCCCTGATCAATGAACAATATCTGCCCCCTGGTCACTAAACAGTAACGACCCCTGGTCAGAGAACAGTATCTGCCGCCCTGGTGAATGAACAATATCTGTCCCCCTGGTCACTGAACAGAATCTGCCCCCTGGTCTGAGAACAGTATCTGCCCCCTGGTCGGTGAACAATATCTGCCCCCCTTGTCAGTTATGTAAGAATTCGCAATAATTTACAGTTCTGAAGATTCATGTTTTTGATTAAAGTATCCCTGGGCAATGTGCTTTTTAAATTTTCAAGGATAAAATGGCTGTCACACCACATGGCTGAAGGACAAAAGAGGTTTGGAATGCAGCTTTCTGTGCGGAAGTAAGGTTCAATGAAGACAAGGACAATGCTTTGTTTACAAAGCAACTGAATGCTATTAGCATTTGTTT
This sequence comes from Somniosus microcephalus, assembly GCF_052327205.1. Lineage (NCBI taxonomy): Eukaryota > Metazoa > Chordata > Chondrichthyes > Squaliformes > Somniosidae > Somniosus > Somniosus microcephalus. Next base: position 25,257,830 of record NC_141003.1, on the reverse strand, counting down.
AGATACACCTGAAACTGCAGAAGAGACGTTTGCACCTTGAATGGGAAGCGTTAACTTTAAATGGGTTTCCAATCACCCAGTACTGGACTATAGAGCAGATGTATCTCCCTTTTGTTTCAGCAAAGGGAGCTCTGAAAATCACATTAACTCAATCTAACCACTTTGAGTCAGCCTATCACAGGGAAATTTTGCACACAGCCTGCAAGGCAGGATATGAGGGGCTCACCAGGTATAAAGATAGATGCTGAAGCCAGCTCTTTCTCTTGACTTCCTGGGACGATAAGGTGAGCTCTCTCTCTCTCTCTCTCTCTCTCTTCGCTGGACCATGTGAGCAGAGATTTTCTGACTCTCAACAAGGCAACCTAGCAGGAGTTAAGGGGGGGGGATGGTGATTTAAGGGAATTGCTAAGATTGTTTAAATACATTGTAGCCAGTGTACCCCTCGTTTTTGCCGTGTGTACCCCCTTGATATATAGTTTTACAATTTTACTGTGTTCGTGTGGGATAGTTTGATATTGTGATTGTAGTTTCTTTTAGTTAATAAAGCTTGATAATTTTCTCTCATCCAAACCACGTGTTCCGTTTTAATATCATTAATTATAAGCTCCTCCACTCAGAACTAAAGGAGGGGTAGCGAAATTGGTTTAGAGTGCAGCAGCAAAAAGACTGCTGGCCAGGTAGATTACCTTAAACCAGTTTAAAAGAAACCCCGAAATCCTTACAATGGCGAGCCAGGTAGGAGTGGAGGCAGTTTTTGATTTAATAAGTGGTCTGGATCTGGTGAAAGCATCAGCTCTTGTTTCTCTCATTGTTTTCAGTATGTGGGTAGCCCTGCGAATGTTAGCAGCAGCGTGTAGGCTGACCTATCAGGGTATAGGTGGCTGGGTTAAGGAGGGTGAGAAGAGGGTGCAGGAGGAGGTTAAAGATGCCAAGAATCGGGAGTCCCAGCTTGAAAAATGCCAGGCGGAGGTAGAACGCCTCAGAGAGGTGTATGAGGCCAGAGCTAGTGGAATGAGGGTGCGGGAAGAGAATGCACGCCTCACACTAGAGGTCACGAAATGCCAGGCATTTATAGAGCGCCTTGTGCAGGAAATAGCAGAGGCAAGGGACTGTGAGATGAGGCTACAGGAGGAAATTGCACACCTCACCCAAGGAGCTAGCGAGGGAAAAAGCCATGCAAGAAACGAGATAGAATTCCTAAAGTACCAAATCATAGAAGCAAAGAGGAGTGAGATGAGGCTGCGGGAAGAGAATGCCCGCCTCACCTCAGAAGTGAGAGAGCAGGAGATAAGGTTAAGGGAAGCAAAGGCAGCTTATAAGCTGGCCTGCGCCCTAAGGTTTGAGGAAGCAGATCATGGCCCCTGTAGGGCAGAGATAGAAAGCCTTAACATGGCTTTAAATGCATCTAAGGGGATGATTTGCATGATCAGCCTGAAGGCAGGTCAGCCAGACTTTACTGGCAGCCCAAGTGAAACCATCCCACACACAACACCCAGGGTAAGGCTGGCTAGGGAATTAGAGATCCCAAGACAGCAGCCCACAGCTCCGGGTTTTGAGGAGCTCTGGCAGCAAGGAGGGGTGGACAATGGGGTGGTAGGAGAACACCAGCAGGTCCCGCTAGGCAGGCGGGGACCAGGACCAGTGTACCCCCTCCAACAACGGAGGTACGGTCCGCCCGTGAGGAGTGAGCCTGAGAATAGGAATCCTCAGCCCACAGCATGTTTGAGTTCACAGGCAAGCACTGTGGCTTGTGTGGGGGGAGGAGCCATTCCAGAGAACAGGAAAGGAGAGTTCTCGGACCCCTGTAGAGCAGGCCCAGTAGCAGAAATCCAGGACAAGGGAGGCACACAGGGGATAGTTTTGGCCCCAGGAAAAGGGCAGGTCCAAAATTCCCCAGTTAAAGCCACCTGGGTGAGGGAACATGAGTTTGTTGTCCATGCAAGTTCAAGTTCACAGCCTGCAAAAACAGGAACTGTGACTTGTTTCCAGGGAAAAGCAGACAAACCCAGAGAGAGATTTGCACCGGCAGGCTGCCAGGTACATTATACCGTGCGGGCTATTTGGACATGGGGGAGAAGGTTCCCAGCCAGCTGGGGCTGTGACCCAAGCCCAGGGTCCGCCAGCCAAAAAGTTTCCCCCATAGAGACACCCCTCAGAAGGTCTCAGCGGGTGCCCCAGCCTAAGAAAGCATGGTCGCCCACTTTACAGTGGAGTAGGGCGGTTTCCCGAGCCAGGGAAAAGCCAGAGAACAGAGGCCCCCACTCAACAGCCATAAGCTGCGGGGGACCAGAGACAGGAGGCAGACCAGCTTCGCTGCAGCCAGCAGCAATCTGCAACAGTGCCAGAGATTAGACGGGCCGTCCGGAGACGGGCGGCATTTGTAATTATAGCTATGTGTGTGTATATAGCTTACTTTAAGGTGTATTTTAAGTTTTGTTGATTTAACTAGTTTTAAGTTTAAGCAAAGAGTTTAAGTTTACATGTGTGCCGAATGTTTGTATTTTGGTCCGAGGTCGAGGGACCCGACCATGTCTCCACCTAAGGCAGCAGGTCAGTGAGACCTGGCTGCATGTCCCTTTTAAGTTTTTGCAGGAGATGGGAAAATGAAGCAGCCATGTTCGCCCAGCCCGAGCTGGATATCGAATGAAGATACGGAATGTTGGGGATCACCTCGCCACTGGACGAATCCAGGAGACCCCACAGCGATCTTCGGGAAAAACCGGACAGAGTCTGGAGGAACTTGCCTACTCCTCCTACGGGGAGGAGATGGCCCCAGCTGGGTGGGGCATGGCCCCCAACCCAGCACTATCCTGGCCGAAGTTCACATGTGGGAGACCTCGCTGTTGAGGAGTCACGATGGGGAAACGCGGGCGCCTGGTCATAGGGACGCGTTCCCCGGGGGTGGGTGGTGATGGCCCGGGAATGATTTTATAGAGGAGGGGGAGACCCAAGAGTTGCGTGGGTACGGTCGGGGGAGGGAGGAACTCACCCGGGGGCCCACGGGCAAAGAAGATAAGTTGTGGCTGGGAAGGATGAGTGGGTGGCCGGATCAGTGTGGGGCCAGGGAGTGCCGCCACACAGGCACCCATCATTTTCTGCAGCCAGTCGAGGGAAGACGGGAGGGGGAGGGACTGGGAGTCATGAGATCCCATACTCCCCGGTCTCGGTCTGTGGAAGGTAATTTGAAACGTGAGGGGTACCCCGCCTCCACAAAAGGACAAGGGAACGGCTCGGGGCTGGCGGAACAGGTTGGTCGGTAAATCCATTCTGCCTGTTTTAAAGTTCAAGCTGATCATAGGGGGGTGGAAGGTACTTTTACTGCCCGAGTGGGAGGAACAATACCCACTCGAATTTCGCAACCCATCATCGGCACGTGATGATCGGGGTTCATTTAAGCATGTTGTTTAATGATTTTTTTGTATTTTGTGTTGCAGCCCCAAGTTGAGCAGAGGCGTGAGGTCCTCTCCGTGCTTGGGACCAGTTTGTGACAACTCCAAGTTGAGCAGAGGCGTAGGACCCTCTCCGTGCTTGCGATAATTTTTGAGTACATTGTGTAACTAAGATTGCAACATTTTGTAATAACTTATGATGCAAAACAAAAGGTGATTGTAAATTTGGTTTACACTGTATAATTTTACAAGCGTGTAGGGGTATGAGACCCCTTATTGAAAACTGAAGTATCTGTAAGATGCCTACCGTACCATGGTTTTTTTCTTGAATTTTAAGGGGAATAGACGGGACGGGGATCAGTGGCAGATAGCTATTAGGTAAATACAGGGGATGGTTGCTTGTGGGGGGTCAGAAATCATTGCTCATTTCTTCAAGAGGATACTACAAGCAAGCTGGAAGTATCCAAGGGCGGACTGTAAGAATTCGCAATAATTTACAGTTCTGAAGATTCATGTTTTTGATTAAAGTATCCCTGGGCAATGTGCTTTTTAAATTTTCAAGGATAAAATGGCTGTCACCACATGGCCGAAGACAAGGACAATGCTTTGTTTCCAAAGCAACTGAATGCTATTAGCATTTGTTTAGATACACCTGAAACTGCAGAAGAGACGTTTGCACCTTGAATGGGAAGCGTTAACTTTAAATGGGTTTCCAATCACCCAGTACTGGACTATAGAGCAGATGTAGCTCCCTTTTGTTTCAGCAAAGGGAGCTCTGAAAATCACATTCACTCAATCTAACCACTTTGAGTTAGCCTATCACAGGGAAATTTTGCACACAGCCTGCAAGGCAGGATATGAGGGGCTCACCAGGTATAAAGATAGATGCTGAAGCCAGCTCTTTCTCTTGACTTCCTGGGACGATAAGGTGAGCTCTCTCTCTCTCTCTCTCTCTCTCTCTCTTCGCTGGACCATGTGAGCAGAGATTTTCTGACTCTCAACAAGGCAACCTAGCAGGAGTTAAGGGGGGATGGTGATTTAAGGGAATTGCTAAGATTGTTTAAATACATTGTAGCCATTGTACCCCTCGTTTTTGCCGTGTGTACCCCCTTGATATATAGTTTTACAATTTTACTGTGTTCGTGTGGGATAGTTTGATATTGTGATTGTAGTTTCTTTTAGTTAATAAAGCTTGATAATTTTCTCTCATCCAAACCACGTGTTCCGTTTTAATATCATTAATTATAAGTTCCTCCACTCAGAACTAAAGGAGGGGTAGCGAAATTGGTTTAGAGTGCAGCAGCAAAAAGACTGCTGGCCAGGTAGATTACCTTAAACCAGTTTAAAAGAAACCCCGAGATCCTTACAGTTATCAGTATTTGCACCCCCTGGTCAGTGAACAGAATCTGCTCCTCTGGTCAGTGAACAGTATCTGCCCCCCTGGTCAATGAACCGTATCTGCCCCCCTGGTCAGTGAACAGTATATGACCCATGGTCAGTGAACAGTATCTGCCCCGCTGGTCAATGAACAATATCTGCCCTCTGGTCAGTAAACTCTATCTGCCCCCCTGGTCAATGAACAGCATCTGCACCCCTGGTCAGTGAACAGAATCTGCTCCTCTGGTCAGTAAAAAGTACCTGCCCCCTGGTCAGTGAACTGTATCTGTCCCCCTGGTCAGTGAACAAAATCTGCCCCCCTGGTCAGTGCACATTATCTGCCCCCTGGTCAGTGAACAGTATCTGCCCCCCTGGTCAATGAACAATATCTGCCCTCTGGTCGGTAAACTCTATCTGCCCCCCTGGTCAATGAACAGCATCTGCACCCCTTGTCAGGGAACAGTATCTGCCCCCCTGGTCAATGAACCGTATCTGCCCCCCTGGTCAGTGAACAGTATATGACCCATGGTCAGTGAACAGTATCTGCCCCGCTGGTCAGTGAACAGTATCTGCCAACTTGTCAGTGAACAGTAACTGCCCCCTGGACAGTGAACAGTATCTGCCTCCTGGACAGTGAACAGTATATGCACCCTGGTGAGTAAACAATGTCTTCCCCCTGGTCAGTGAGCAGTATCTTCCCACTTGTCAGTGAAAAGTAACTGCCCCCTGGACAGTGAACAGTATCTGCCCCCTGGTCAGTGAACATTATGGTCACTGAACAGTATCTGCCCCCCCTGCTCAATGAACAGTATCTGCCCCCTGGTCAGTGAACATTATCTGCCCTATGGTCACTGAACAGTATCTGCCCCCCTGCTCAGTGAACAGTATCTGCCCCCCTGGTCAGTGATCAATATCTGCTGTCTGGTCAGTGAACAATATCTGCACTCTGCAGAGTGATTATTATCTGCCCCCTGGTCAGTAAACAGTATCTGCCCGCCTGGTCAGTGAATATTAACTGCCCCTCTGGTCAGTAAACATTATCTGTCACCTGGACAGTAAACAGTATGTGCCCCCTGGTCAGTAAACACTATCTGACCCCCTGGTCAGTGATTAATATCTGCCCTTTGTCAGTAAACTGTATCTGCCCCCCTGGTCAGTAAACATTATCTGCCTCATGGTCAGTGAACATTATCTGCCCCCTGGTCACTGATTAATATCTGCCCCCTGGTCAGTGATCATTATCTGCCCCCTGGTCAGTGAACCGTATCTGAAACCCTTGATCACTGAACAGGAACGCCCCCCCTGGTCAGTGAACAGTATCTACAGCCCTGGTGAATGAACAATATCTGCCCCACTAGTCAGTGAACAATATCTGCCCCCCTGAAGAGTGATCATTATCTGCCCCCCTGATCAGTGAACAATATCTGCCCCACTCGTCAGTGATAAATATCTGCCCCCCTCGGCAGTGAACAATATCTGCCCCCCTGGTCAGTGATCAGTACCTGCCCCTTGATCAGTGAACAAAATCTGCCATCTGGTCAGTGATCAGTATCTGCTCCCCTGGTCAACTAAAAGTATCTGCCCCCTGGTCAGTGAACAGTTTCTGCCCCTCTGGTCAATGAACAATATCTGCTCCCTGGTTAGTAAACAGTATCTGCCCCCCCTGGTCAATGAACAATATCTGCACCCCTGGTCAGTAAACAATATCTTTCCCCTGGTCAGTGAACAGTATCTGACTTCTGGTCAGTGAACATTATCTGCCCCCCGCTGCTCAGTGAACAGTATGTGCCCCCTGGTCAGTAAACTTATCTGCCCCCCTGGTCAGTGATCAGTATCTGCACCCCTGGTCAGTGAACAATATCTGCCCTCCTGGTCAGTGAACAGTCTCTGCCCCCCTGGTAAATGAAGAATATCTGCCCCCTGGTCAGTAAACAGTACCTGCCCCCCCCTGGTCAATGAACAGTATCTGCCCCCCGGTCAATGAAGTATATCTGTCCCCTGGTCAATAAACATTATCTGCCCCCCTGGTCAGTGAACAGTTTCTGCCCCCTGGTCAGTAAACAGTATCTGCCCCCCGGTCAATGAAGTATATCTGTCCCCTGGTCAATAAACATTATCTGCCCCCCTGGTCAGTGAACAGTTTCTGCCACCATGGTCAGTAAACAGTATCTGCCCCCCGGTCAATGAAGTATATCTGTCCCCTGGTCAGTAAACACTATCTGCCCCCCTGGTCAGTCATTAATATCTGCCCCTTGTCAGTAAACTGTACCTGCCCCCCTGATCAGTAAACATTATCTTCCACACTGGTCAGTGAACAGTATCTGCCCCCTGGTCAGTGATCAGTATCTGCCCACCTGGTCAATAAACAGTATCTGCAGCCCTGGTCAGTGAACAATATCTGCCCACCTGTTCAGTGAACAGTATCTGCCCCCTGGTCAGTGAACAGTATCAGCCCCTTGGTCAGTGAACAGTATCTGCCAGCCTGGTGAGTGAATAGTATCTGCCCCCTGGTCAGTGAACAATATCTGCACCCCTGGTCAGAAAACAAAACCTTTCCCCTGGTCAGTGAACAGTATCTGCCCTCCCCTGCTCAGTGAACAGTATGTGCCCCCTGGTCAGTAAACATTATCTGCCCCCCTGGTCAGTGATCAGTATCTGCACCCCCTGGTCAGTGAACAGTATCTGCCCGCTGGTCAGTGAATATTATCTGCCCCTCTGGTCAGTGAACAAAATCTGCCCCCCTGGTCAGTGTACAGTATCTGTCCCCTGTTCAGTTAAACAGCAACTGCGACCCTGGTCAATGAACAATATCTGCCCCCTGGTCAGTAAACAGTATCTGCCCCCTGTTCAAGGAACAGTATCTGACCCCTGGTCAGTGAACAATATCTGCCCCCCTGGTCAATGAACAGTATCTTCTCCCCTGGTCAGTGAACAATTTCTGCCCCCCTGGTCAGTGAACAGTTTCTGCCCCCCTGGTCAGTGAACAGTTTCTGCCCCCCTGGTCAGTGAACACTATATGACCCATGGTCAGCGAACAGTATCTGCCAACTTGTCAGTGAAATGTAATTGACCCCTGGACAGTGAACAGTATATGCACCCTAGTCAGTAAACAATATTTTCCCCCTGGTCAGTGAACAGTATCTCCCCCCTGGTCAGGGAATAGTATCTGCCCACTTGTCAGTGAGCAGTTACTGCCCCCTGGTCAGTGAACATTAACTGCCCCCTGGTCAGTGAACAGTATCTGCCCCATGGTCAGTGAAGAGTATCTGCCCCTCCCCCCTGCTCAGTGAACAGTATCTGCCCTCCTGGTCAGTGATTAATATCTGCCCCCTGGTCTGTAAACAGTATCTGTCCCCTGGTCAGTGAAAATTAACTGACCCCCCTGGTCAGGAAACAGTATCTGTCACCTGGACAGTAAACAGTATGTACCCCCTGGTCAGTAAACACCATCTGCCCCCCTGGTCAGTTATTAATATCTGCCCCTTGGTCAGTAAACTGTATCTGCCACCCTGGTCATTAAACATTATCTGCCCCCATGGTCAGTGAACATTATCTGCCCCCTGGTCAGTGATTAATATCTGCCCCCTGGTCAGTGATCAGCATCTGCCCCCCTGGTCAGTGAACAGTTCCTGCCCCTGGTCAGTTAACTTTATCTGCCCCCTGGTCAGTGAAGAGTATCAGCCCGCTGGTCAATGATCAGTATCTGCCCCCTGGTCAGTCAACAGTATGTGCCCCACTGGTCAGTGAACAGTAAATGCCCCCTGATCAGTGAACAATATCTGCCCCCTTGGTCAGTGAAAATATCTGCCCCCTGGTCAGTGATAAGTTTCTGCCCCCTGATCAGTAAGCAAAATCTGCCCCCCTGGTCAGTGAACAGTATCGGACCCCTGGTCAGTGATCAATATCTGCCCCCTGGTCAATGAACAGTATCTGTCCCCCTGGTGAATGAACAATATCTGCCCCCCTGGTCAATGAAAAATATCTGCCCCCTGGTCGGTAAACAATAATGGCCCCTGGTCAGTGAACAGAATCTGCCCCCTGGTGAATGAACAATATGTGCACCCCTGGTCAGTGAACAATAACTGCCCCCGGGTCAGTGAACAATATCTGCCCCCCTGATCAGTGAACAATAACTGCTTGCTTGTTCAGTGAACAAAATCTGCCACCTGGTCAGTGAACAGTATCTGCCGCCCTTGTGAATGAACAATATCTGCCCCCCTGGTCAATGAACAATATCTGCCACCTGGTCAGTAAACAGTAACGGCCCTTGGTCAGTGAACAGTATCTGCCGCTCTGGTGAATGAACAATATCTGCCACCCTGGTCAATGAACAATATCTGCCACCTGGCCAGTTAGCAGTAACGGCCCCAGTTCAGTGAACAGTATCTGCCACCCTGGCGAATGAACAATATCTCCCCCCTGGTCAATGAACTATATCTGCCCACCTGGTCTGTGAACAATATCTGCCCCCCTGGTCAATGAACAGTATCTGCCCCCTGGTTAGTGATCAGTATCTGCCCCCCTGGTCAGTGAACAGTATCTGAACCCTGGTCAGTGAAAAGTACCTGCCCCCTGGTCAGTGAACAGTATCTGCCCCCTGGTCTGTGAAGAGTATCTGCCCCCCTGGTCGGTGAACAGTATCTGACCCCCTGGTTAGTGAACAGTAACTGCCCCCCTGATCAGTGAGTAATATCTGCACCCCTGGTCAGTGAACAATATCTGCCCCCCTGATCAGTGAACAATATCTTCCCCCCGATCAGTGAGCAATATCTGCCCCCTGGTCAGTAAAATGTAATGGCCCCTGGTCAGTGAACAGTATCTGCCGCCCTGGTGAATGAACAATATCTGCCCCCCTGGTCAATGAACAATATCTGCCCCCCTTGTCAATAAACAGTAATGAGCCCTAGTCAGTGAACTGTGTCTGACCCCCTGGTTAGTGAACAGTAACTGCCCCCCTGATCAGTGAGTAATATCTGCTGCCCTGGTCAGTGAATTATATCTGCCCCCCTGATCAGTGAACTATATCTTCCCCACAATCAGTGAGCAATATATGCCACCTGGCCAGTAAAATGTAATGGCCCCTGGTCAGTGAACAGTATCTGCCATCCTCGTGAATGAACAATATCTGCCACCCTGGTCAATGAACAATATCTGCCCCCCTGGTCACTAAACAGTAACGACCCCTGGTCAGTGAACAGTATCTGTCCCCCTGGTCAATGAACAGAATCTGCCCCCTGGTCTGTGAACATTATCTGCCCCCTGTCGGTGAACAATATCTGCCCCCCTGGTCAGTGATCAGTATTTGCACCCCCTGGTCAGTGAACAGAATCTGCACCTCTAGTCAGTAAACAGTACCTGCCCCCTGGTCAGTGAACTGTATCTGTCCACTGGTCAGTAAACAGTATCTGCCCGCCTGGTCAGTGAACATTATCTGCCCCATGGTCAGTGAACATTATCTGCCCCCTGGTCAGTGATTAATATCTGCCCCTTGTCAGTAAACTGTATCTGCTCCCCTGGTCAGTAAACATTATCTGCCCCATGGTCAGTGAACATTATCTGCCCCCTGGTCAGTGATTAATATCTGGCCCCTGGTTAGTGATCATTATCTGCCCCCTGGTCAGTGAACAGTATCAGAAACCCTTGGTCAGTGAACAGTAACGGCCCCCCCTGGTCAGTGAACAGTATCTACCACCCTGGTGAATGAACAATATCTGCCCCCCTAGTCAGTGAACAATATCTGCCCCCCTGATGAGTGATCACTATCTGCCCCCCTGATCAGTGAACAATATCTGCCCCACTGGTCAGTGAAAAATATCGGCACCCCTGGGCAGTGAACAATATCTGCCCCCCTTGGTCAGTGATCAGTAACTGCCCCCTGATTAGTGAACAAATCTGCCACCCTGGTCAGTGATCAGTATCTGCCCCCTCGTCAATGAACAGTATCTGCCCCCCTGATGAATGAACAATATCTCCCCCCTGGTCAATGAACAATATCTTTCCCCTGGTCAGTAAACATTACTGGCCTCTGGTCAGGGAACAGTATCTGCCGCCCTGGTGAATGAAAAATATCTGCCACCTGGTCAGTAAACAGTAATGGCCCATGGTCAGGGAACAGTATCTGCCCCCTGGTCAGTGAACAATATCTGCCCCCCTGGTCAATGAACATTATCTGCCCCCCTGGTCAGTGATAGGTATCTGCCCTTCTGGACAGTGAACAGTATCTGCCCCCTGGTCAATGAAAAATATCTGCCCCCTGGTCAGTAAACCATAACGGCCACTGGTCAGTGAACAGTGCCTGCCCCCTGGTCAATGAACAGTATCTGCCCCCCTGGTGAATGAGCAATAACTCCCCTCTGGTCAGTTAACAGTATCTGCCCCCTGGTCAGTAAACAGTAACGGCCCCTGGTCAATGAACACTATCTGCCCCCCTGGTGAATGAACAATATCTGACCCCTGGTCAGTGAAAAATATCTGCCCCCCCCGATCAGTGAACAGTATCTGCCCCCCTGGTCAGTGATCAGTGCCTGCCCCCTGATCAGTGAACAAAATCTGCCCACCTGGTCAGTGAATAGTGTCTGCCTCCTGGTCAATGAACAGTATCTGCCCCCCTGGTGAATGAACAATATCTCCCCCCTGGTGAATGCACAATATCTCCCCCATGGTCCATGAACATTATCTGCCCCCTGCTCAGTAAAAAGCAACGGCCCCTGGTCAGTGAACCGTATCTGCCGGCCTGGTGAATGAACAATATCTGCCCCCCTGGTCAATGAACAATATCTGCCCCCTGGTCAATAAACAGTAATGGCCCCTGGTCAGTGAACAGTATCTGTCCCCCTAGTCAACTAAAAGTATCTGCTCCCTGGTCAGTAAACAGTATCTGCCCCACTGGTCAATGAAAAACATCTGCACCCCTGGTCAGTAAACAATATCTTCCCCCTGGTCAGTGAACAGTATCTGACTTCTGGTCAGTGAACATTATCTGCCCCCCGCCCTGCTCAGTGAACAGTATGTGCCCCCTGGTCAGTAAACACTATCTGCCCCCCTGGTCAGTGATCAGTATCTGCACCCCCTGCTCAGTGAACAGTATCTGACTGCTGGTCAGTGAACAAAATCTGCCCCCCTGGTCAGTAATCTGTACCTGCCCCCTGGTCAGTGAATAGTATCTGCCCCCCTGGTCAGTGAACAAAATCTGCCCCCCTGGTCAGTGGACAGTATCTGCCCCCTGTTCAGTAAACAGCATCTGCGACCCTGGTCAATGAACAATATCTGCCCCCTGGTCAGTAAACAGTATCTGCCCCCCTGGTCAAGGAACAGTATCTGACCCCTGGTCAGTGAACTGTATCTGCCCCCTTGGTAAATGAACAGTATCTGCTGCCCTTGTCAGTGAACAGTTTCTACCCCCCTGGCCAGTGAACACTACATGACCCATGGTCAGCAAACAGTATCTGCCAACTTGTCAGTGAACTGCAACTGCCCCCTGGACAGTGAACAGTATATGCACCCTAGTCAGTAAACTATATTTTCCCACTGGTAAGTGAACAGTATCTTCCCCCTGGTCAGTGAACAGTATCTGCCCCCTGGTCAGTAAACACTATCTGCCCCCCTGGTCAGTGATCAGTATCTGCACCCCCTGCTCAGTGAACAGTATCTGACTGCTGGTCAGTGAACTTTATCTGCCCCCCTGGTCAGTAATCTGCACCTGCCCCCTGGTCAGTGAATAGTATCTGCCCCCCTGGTCAGTGAACAAAATCTGCCCCCCTGGTCAGTAATCTGTACCTGCCCCCTGGTCAGTGAATAGTATCTGCCCCCCTGGTCAGTGAACAAAATCTGCCCCCCTGGTCAGTGGACAGTATCTGCCCCCTGTTCAGTAAACAGCATCTGCGACCCTGGTCAATGAACAATATCTGCCCCCTGGTCAGTAAACAGTATCTGCCCCCCTGGTCAAGGAACAGTATCTGACCCCTGGTCAGTGAACTGTATCTGCCCCCTTGGTAAATGAACAGTATCTGCTGCCCTTGTCAGTGAACAGTTTCTACCCCCCTGGCCAGTGAACACTACATGACCCATGGTCAGCAAACAGTATCTGCCAACTTGTCAGTGAACTGCAACTGCCCCCTGGACAGTGAACAGTATATGCACCCTAGTCAGTAAACTATATTTTCCCACTGGTAAGTGAACAGTATCTTCCCCCTGGTCAGTGAACAGTATCTGCCCCCTGGTCAGTGAACAGTATCTGCCCCATGGTCAGTGAAGAGTATCTACCCCCCTGCTCAGTAAACATTATCTGCCCTCATCGTCAGTGAACAGTATCGGACCCCTGGTCAGTGATCAATATCTGCCCCCTGGTCAATGAAAAATATCTGCCCCCTGGTCAGTAAACAATAATGACCCCATGTCAGTGAACAGTATCTGCCCCCTGGTTAATGAGCAGTATCTGCATCCGGTGAATGAACAATATCTCCCCTCTGGTCAATGAACAATATCTGCCCCCTGGTCAGTAAACAGTAATGGACCCAGGTCAATGAACACTATCTGCCCCTCAGGTGAATGAACAATATGTGCACCACTGGTCAGTGAACAATATCTGCCCCCGGATCAGTGAACAATATCTGCCCCCCTGATCAGTGAACAATAACTGCTCACTTGATCAGTGAACAATATCTGCCTCCATGGTCAGTGATCTGTACCTGCCCCCTGATCAGTGAACAAAATCTGCCCACCTGGTCAGTGAACAGTATCTGCCGCCCTGGTGAATGTAAAATATCTGCCCCCCTGGTCAATGAACAATATCTGCCACCTGGTCAGTAAACAGTAATGGCCCCTGGTCAGTGAACAGTATCAGCCGCTCTGGTGAATGAACAATATCTGCCAACCTGGTCAATGAACAATATCTGCCACCTGGCCAGTTAGCAGTAACGGCCCCAGTTCAGTGAACAGTATCTGCCACCCTGGTGACTGAACAATATCTCTCCCCTGGTCAATGAACTATATCTGCCCCCCTGGTCTGTGAAGAATATCTGCCCCCCTGGTCAATGAACAGCATCTGCCCCCTGGTCAGGAAAAGTACCTGCCCCCTTGTCAGTGAACAGTATCTGCCCCCTGGTCAGTGAAGAGAATCTGCCCCCCTGGTCCGTGAGCAATATCTGCCCCCCTGGTTAGTGAACAGTAACTGCCCCCCTGATCAGTGAACAATATCTTCCCTCCGATCAGTGAACAATATCTTCCCCCCGATCAGTGAACAATATCTGCCCCCTGGTCAGTAAAATGTAACGGCCCCTGGTCAGTGAACAGTATCTGCCGCCCTGATGAATGTACAATATCTGCCCCCCTGATCAATGAACAATATCTGCCCCCTGGTCACTAAACAGTAACGACCCCTGGTCAGAGAACAGTATCTGCCGCCCTGGTGAATGAACAATATCTGTCCCCCTGGTCACTGAACAGAATCTGCCCCCTGGTCTGAGAACAGTATCTGCCCCCTGGTCGGTGAACAATATCTGCCCCCCTTGTCAGTTATGTAAGAATTCGCAATAATTTACAGTTCTGAAGATTCATGTTTTTGATTAAAGTATCCCTGGGCAATGTGCTTTTTAAATTTTCAAGGATAAAATGGCTGTCACACCACATGGCTGAAGGACAAAAGAGGTTTGGAATGCAGCTTTCTGTGCGGAAGTAAGGTTCAATGAAGACAAGGACAATGCTTTGTTTACAAAGCAACTGAATGCTATTAGCATTTGTTTAGATACACCTGAAACTGCAGAAGAGACGTTTGCACCTTGAATGGGAAGCGTTAACTTTAAATGGGTTTCCAATCACCCAGTACTGGACTATAGAGCAGATGTATCTCCCTTTTGTTTCAGCAAAGGGAGCTCTGAAAATCACATTAACTCAATCTAACCACTTTGAGTCAGCCTATCACAGGGAAATTTTGCACACAGCCTGCAAGGCAGGATATGAGGGGCTCACCAGGTATAAAGATAGATGCTGAAGCCAGCTCTTTCTCTTGACTTCCTGGGACGATAAGGTGAGCTCTCTCTCTCTCTCTCTCTCTCTCTTCGCTGGACCATGTGAGCAGAGATTTTCTGACTCTCAACAAGGCAACCTAGCAGGAGTTAAGGGGGGGGGATGGTGATTTAAGGGAATTGCTAAGATTGTTTAAATACATTGTAGCCAGTGTACCCCTCGTTTTTGCCGTGTGTACCCCCTTGATATATAGTTTTACAATTTTACTGTGTTCGTGTGGGATAGTTTGATATTGTGATTGTAGTTTCTTTTAGTTAATAAAGCTTGATAATTTTCTCTCATCCAAACCACGTGTTCCGTTTTAATATCATTAATTATAAGCTCCTCCACTCAGAACTAAAGGAGGGGTAGCGAAATTGGTTTAGAGTGCAGCAGCAAAAAGACTGCTGGCCAGGTAGATTACCTTAAACCAGTTTAAAAGAAACCCCGAAATCCTTACAATGGCGAGCCAGGTAGGAGTGGAGGCAGTTTTTGATTTAATAAGTGGTCTGGATCTGGTGAAAGCATCAGCTCTTGTTTCTCTCATTGTTTTCAGTATGTGGGTAGCCCTGCGAATGTTAGCAGCAGCGTGTAGGCTGACCTATCAGGGTATAGGTGGCTGGGTTAAGGAGGGTGAGAAGAGGGTGCAGGAGGAGGTTAAAGATGCCAAGAATCGGGAGTCCCAGCTTGAAAAATGCCAGGCGGAGGTAGAACGCCTCAGAGAGGTGTATGAGGCCAGAGCTAGTGGAATGAGGGTGCGGGAAGAGAATGCACGCCTCACACTAGAGGTCACGAAATGCCAGGCATTTATAGAGCGCCTTGTGCAGGAAATAGCAGAGGCAAGGGACTGTGAGATGAGGCTACAGGAGGAAATTGCACACCTCACCCAAGGAGCTAGCGAGGGAAAAAGCCATGCAAGAAACGAGATAGAATTCCTAAAGTACCAAATCATAGAAGCAAAGAGGAGTGAGATGAGGCTGCGGGAAGAGAATGCCCGCCTCACCTCAGAAGTGAGAGAGCAGGAGATAAGGTTAAGGGAAGCAAAGGCAGCTTATAAGCTGGCCTGCGCCCTAAGGTTTGAGGAAGCAGATCATGGCCCCTGTAGGGCAGAGATAGAAAGCCTTAACATGGCTTTAAATGCATCTAAGGGGATGATTTGCATGATCAGCCTGAAGGCAGGTCAGCCAGACTTTACTGGCAGCCCAAGTGAAACCATCCCACACACAACACCCAGGGTAAGGCTGGCTAGGGAATTAGAGATCCCAAGACAGCAGCCCACAGCTCCGGGTTTTGAGGAGCTCTGGCAGCAAGGAGGGGTGGACAATGGGGTGGTAGGAGAACACCAGCAGGTCCCGCTAGGCAGGCGGGGACCAGGACCAGTGTACCCCCTCCAACAACGGAGGTACGGTCCGCCCGTGAGGAGTGAGCCTGAGAATAGGAATCCTCAGCCCACAGCATGTTTGAGTTCACAGGCAAGCACTGTGGCTTGTGTGGGGGGAGGAGCCATTCCAGAGAACAGGAAAGGAGAGTTCTCGGACCCCTGTAGAGCAGGCCCAGTAGCAGAAATCCAGGACAAGGGAGGCACACAGGGGATAGTTTTGGCCCCAGGAAAAGGGCAGGTCCAAAATTCCCCAGTTAAAGCCACCTGGGTGAGGGAACATGAGTTTGTTGTCCATGCAAGTTCAAGTTCACAGCCTGCAAAAACAGGAACTGTGACTTGTTTCCAGGGAAAAGCAGACAAACCCAGAGAGAGATTTGCACCGGCAGGCTGCCAGGTACATTATACCGTGCGGGCTATTTGGACATGGGGGAGAAGGTTCCCAGCCAGCTGGGGCTGTGACCCAAGCCCAGGGTCCGCCAGCCAAAAAGTTTCCCCCATAGAGACACCCCTCAGAAGGTCTCAGCGGGTGCCCCAGCCTAAGAAAGCATGGTCGCCCACTTTACAGTGGAGTAGGGCGGTTTCCCGAGCCAGGGAAAAGCCAGAGAACAGAGGCCCCCACTCAACAGCCATAAGCTGCGGGGGACCAGAGACAGGAGGCAGACCAGCTTCGCTGCAGCCAGCAGCAATCTGCAACAGTGCCAGAGATTAGACGGGCCGTCCGGAGACGGGCGGCATTTGTAATTATAGCTATGTGTGTGTATATAGCTTACTTTAAGGTGTATTTTAAGTTTTGTTGATTTAACTAGTTTTAAGTTTAAGCAAAGAGTTTAAGTTTACATGTGTGCCGAATGTTTGTATTTTGGTCCGAGGTCGAGGGACCCGACCATGTCTCCACCTAAGGCAGCAGGTCAGTGAGACCTGGCTGCATGTCCCTTTTAAGTTTTTGCAGGAGATGGGAAAATGAAGCAGCCATGTTCGCCCAGCCCGAGCTGGATATCGAATGAAGATACGGAATGTTGGGGATCACCTCGCCACTGGACGAATCCAGGAGACCCCACAGCGATCTTCGGGAAAAACCGGACAGAGTCTGGAGGAACTTGCCTACTCCTCCTACGGGGAGGAGATGGCCCCAGCTGGGTGGGGCATGGCCCCCAACCCAGCACTATCCTGGCCGAAGTTCACATGTGGGAGACCTCGCTGTTGAGGAGTCACGATGGGGAAACGCGGGCGCCTGGTCATAGGGACGCGTTCCCCGGGGGTGGGTGGTGATGGCCCGGGAATGATTTTATAGAGGAGGGGGAGACCCAAGAGTTGCGTGGGTACGGTCGGGGGAGGGAGGAACTCACCCGGGGGCCCACGGGCAAAGAAGATAAGTTGTGGCTGGGAAGGATGAGTGGGTGGCCGGATCAGTGTGGGGCCAGGGAGTGCCGCCACACAGGCACCCATCATTTTCTGCAGCCAGTCGAGGGAAGACGGGAGGGGGAGGGACTGGGAGTCATGAGATCCCATACTCCCCGGTCTCGGTCTGTGGAAGGTAATTTGAAACGTGAGGGGTACCCCGCCTCCACAAAAGGACAAGGGAACGGCTCGGGGCTGGCGGAACAGGTTGGTCGGTAAATCCATTCTGCCTGTTTTAAAGTTCAAGCTGATCATAGGGGGGTGGAAGGTACTTTTACTGCCCGAGTGGGAGGAACAATACCCACTCGAATTTCGCAACCCATCATCGGCACGTGATGATCGGGGTTCATTTAAGCATGTTGTTTAATGATTTTTTTGTATTTTGTGTTGCAGCCCCAAGTTGAGCAGAGGCGTGAGGTCCTCTCCATGCTTGGGACCAGTTTGTGACAACTCCAAGTTGAGCAGAGGCGTAGGACCCTCTCCGTGCTTGCGATAATTTTTGAGTACATTGTGTAACTAAGATTGCAACATTTTGTAATAACTTATGATGCAAAACAAAAGGTGATTGTAAATTTGGTTTACACTGTATAATTTTACAAGCGTGTAGGGGTATGAGACCCCTTATTGAAAACTGAAGTATCTGTAAGATGCCTACCGTACCATGGTTTTTTTCTTGAATTTTAAGGGGAATAGACGGGACGGGGATCAGTGGCAGATAGCTATTAGGTAAATACAGGGGATGGTTGCTTGTGGGGGGTCAGAAATCATTGCTCATTTCTTCAAGAGGATACTACAAGCAAGCTGGAAGTATCCAAGGGCGGACTGTAAGAATTCGCAATAATTTACAGTTCTGAAGATTCATGTTTTTGATTAAAGTATCCCTGGGCAATGTGCTTTTTAAATTTTCAAGGATAAAATGGCTGTCACCACATGGCCGAAGACAAGGACAATGCTTTGTTTCCAAAGCAACTGAATGCTATTAGCATTTGTTTAGATACACCTGAAACTGCAGAAGAGACGTTTGCACCTTGAATGGGAAGCGTTAACTTTAAATGGGTTTCCAATCACCCAGTACTGGACTATAGAGCAGATGTAGCTCCCTTTTGTTTCAGCAAAGGGAGCTCTGAAAATCACATTCACTCAATCTAACCACTTTGAGTTAGCCTATCACAGGGAAATTTTGCACACAGCCTGCAAGGCAGGATATGAGGGGCTCACCAGGTATAAAGATAGATGCTGAAGCCAGCTCTTTCTCTTGACTTCCTGGGACGATAAGGTGAGCTCTCTCTCTCTCTCTCTCTCTCTCTCTCTCTTCGCTGGACCATGTGAGCAGAGATTTTCTGACTCTCAACAAGGCAACCTAGCAGGAGTTAAGGGGGGATGGTGATTTAAGGGAATTGCTAAGATTGTTTAAATACATTGTAGCCATTGTACCCCTCGTTTTTGCCGTGTGTACCCCCTTGATATATAGTTTTACAATTTTACTGTGTTCGTGTGGGATAGTTTGATATTGTGATTGTAGTTTCTTTTAGTTAATAAAGCTTGATAATTTTCTCTCATCCAAACCACGTGTTCCGTTTTAATATCATTAATTATAAGTTCCTCCACTCAGAACTAAAGGAGGGGTAGCGAAATTGGTTTAGAGTGCAGCAGCAAAAAGACTGCTGGCCAGGTAGATTACCTTAAACCAGTTTAAAAGAAACCCCGAGATCCTTACAGTTATCAGTATTTGCACCCCCTGGTCAGTGAACAGAATCTGCTCCTCTGGTCAGTGAACAGTATCTGCCCCCCTGGTCAATGAACCGTATCTGCCCCCCTGGTCAGTGAACAGTATATGACCCATGGTCAGTGAACAGTATCTGCCCCGCTGGTCAATGAACAATATCTGCCCTCTGGTCAGTAAACTCTATCTGCCCCCCTGGTCAATGAACAGCATCTGCACCCCTGGTCAGTGAACAGAATCTGCTCCTCTGGTCAGTAAAAAGTACCTGCCCCCTGGTCAGTGAACTGTATCTGTCCCCCTGGTCAGTGAACAAAATCTGCCCCCCTGGTCAGTGCACATTATCTGCCCCCTGGTCAGTGAACAGTATCTGCCCCCCTGGTCAATGAACAATATCTGCCCTCTGGTCAGTAAACTCTATCTGCCCCCCTGGTCAATGAACAGCATCTGCACCCCTTGTCAGGGAACAGTATCTGCCCCCCTGGTCAATGAACCGTATCTGCCCCCCTGGTCAGTGAACAGTATATGACCCATGGTCAGTGAACAGTATCTGCCCCGCTGGTCAGTGAACAGTATCTGCCAACTTGTCAGTGAACAGTAACTGCCCCCTGGACAGTGAACAGTATCTGCCTCCTGGACAGTGAACAGTATATGCACCCTGGTGAGTAAACAATGTCTTCCCCCTGGTCAGTGAGCAGTATCTTCCCACTTGTCAGTGAAAAGTAACTGCCCCCTGGACAGTGAACAGTATCTGCCCCCTGGTCAGTGAACATTATGGTCACTGAACAGTATCTGCCCCCCCTGCTCAATGAACAGTATCTGCCCCCTGGTCAGTGAACATTATCTGCCCTATGGTCACTGAACAGTATCTGCCCCCCTGCTCAGTGAACAGTATCTGCCCCCCTGGTCAGTGATCAATATCTGCTGTCTGGTCAGTGAACAATATCTGCACTCTGCAGAGTGATTATTATCTGCCCCCTGGTCAGTAAACAGTATCTGCCCGCCTGGTCAGTGAATATTAACTGCCCCTCTGGTCAGTAAACATTATCTGTCACCTGGACAGTAAACAGTATGTGCCCCCTGGTCAGTAAACACTATCTGACCCCCTGGTCAGTGATTAATATCTGCCCTTTGTCAGTAAACTGTATCTGCCCCCCTGGTCAGTAAACATTATCTGCCTCATGGTCAGTGAACATTATCTGCCCCCTGGTCACTGATTAATATCTGCCCCCTGGTCAGTGATCATTATCTGCCCCCTGGTCAGTGAACCGTATCTGAAACCCTTGATCACTGAACAGGAACGCCCCCCCTGGTCAGTGAACAGTATCTACAGCCCTGGTGAATGAACAATATCTGCCCCACTAGTCAGTGAACAATATCTGCCCCCCTGAAGAGTGATCATTATCTGCCCCCCTGATCAGTGAACAATATCTGCCCCACTCGTCAGTGATAAATATCTGCCCCCCTCGGCAGTGAACAATATCTGCCCCCCTGGTCAGTGATCAGTACCTGCCCCTTGATCAGTGAACAAAATCTGCCATCTGGTCAGTGATCAGTATCTGCTCCCCTGGTCAACTAAAAGTATCTGCCCCCTGGTCAGTGAACAGTTTCTGCCCCTCTGGTCAATGAACAATATCTGCTCCCTGGTTAGTAAACAGTATCTGCCCCCCCTGGTCAATGAACAATATCTGCACCCCTGGTCAGTAAACAATATCTTTCCCCTGGTCAGTGAACAGTATCTGACTTCTGGTCAGTGAACATTATCTGCCCCCCGCTGCTCAGTGAACAGTATGTGCCCCCTGGTCAGTAAACTTATCTGCCCCCCTGGTCAGTGATCAGTATCTGCACCCCTGGTCAGTGAACAATATCTGCCCTCCTGGTCAGTGAACAGTCTCTGCCCCCCTGGTAAATGAAGAATATCTGCCCCCTGGTCAGTAAACAGTACCTGCCCCCCCCTGGTCAATGAACAGTATCTGCACCCCTGGTCAGTGAACAGTATCTGCCCCACTGGTAAATGAACAGTTTCTGCAAACTTGTCAGTGAAAAATATCTGCCCCCCTGGACAGTGAACAGTATCTGCCTGACTGGTCAGTGAAAGGAATCTGCCAACTTGTCAGTGAACAGTAACAGCCCACTGGACAGTGAACAATATCTGCCCCCTGGACAGTGAACAGTATATGCTCCCTGGTCAGTAAACAATATCTTCCCCCTGGTCAGTGAACAGTATAGACCCACTTGTCAGTGAACAGTAACTGCCCCCTTGTCAGTGAACAGTAACTGCCCCCTGGTCAGTGAACAGTATCTGCCCCCTGGTAAGTGAACAGTATCTGCACCATGGTCAGTGAACATTAACTGCTCCCCTGGTCAGTAAACAGTATCTGTAGCCTGGACAGTGAACAGTATCTGCCCCCTGGTTTGTGATCAGTGTCTGCCCCCGTCAGTGAACAGTATCTGCCCCCTGGTCAGTGAACAGTATCTGCCCTCTGATCTGTGAACAGTATTGCCCCCTGGTCAGTGAACTGTATCTGCCCCCCTCGTCAGTGAACAGTATCTGCCCCACTGGTCAGTGAACAGTAAATGCCCCCTGATCAGTGAACAATATCTGCCCCCCTGGTCAGTGAATGATATCTGCTCCCCTGGTCAGTGATCAGTATCTGCCCCCTGATCAGTGAACAAAATCTGCCCCCTGGTCAGTGAACAGTATCTGCCCCCTGGTCAGTGATCAATATCTGCCCCCTGGTCAATGAACAGTATCTGCCCCCCTAGTGAATGAGCTATATCTCCCCTCTGGTCAATGAACAATATCTGCCCCCTGGTCAGTAAACAGTAACGGCCCCTGGTTAATGAACACTAACTGCCCCCCTGGTGAATGAACAATACCTGCGCCCCTGGTGAGTGAACAATATCTGGACCCCTGATCAGTGAACAATATCTGCCCCTGTGATCAGTGAACAATATCTGCCCCCCTGGTCAGTGAACAATATGTGCCCCCCTAGTCAGTGATCAGTACCTGCCCCCTGATCAGTGAACAAAATCTGCCCATAGAGTCATAGGCCTAGAAATTCAGTATAGCCGCGTTTGGGGCGCTGGTCCTGGCGATGCGCAAGTTGTAGCGCCAGGCGCAATTTAGCGCCACCTAGCGCGATATTGGGTTGCAGCGCCCCTAAAAGTGATTGCGGCGCTAAATCAGGTGCTGCACGCTACTCTTAAGGCGCTAACCTGGCGGCGCAACCCAATTTCGCGGCGGCGGGGCGCAGCGAGTGTGCTATCAATAATCACTTTCCCTGAGACACAGTGGCGCCGGCCAGCTCTTAAAGGGGCAGGTCAATTGGCATCACCAGACACACTCACTGCCTTGTAGGCCTTCAAAGCGGTGGGAGCCTACCTGTGGCGCACCAGCCTAGCAAGACATGGAAAGGGTGAGGCAGAGGGCAGAATGCCTCACTGATGGGGCATTGGGTGCTTTGGTTGGCGCAGTGGAATCAAGGCCAAGGAAGATAGTCGGAATGTGATTTATGTTTTGGACAGTCTCCCGGGTGTGAGAAGCAGTTATGTGTCAGTGTATTAGTTTTGTTTTCTGTTGCCATAGCTTTCTCATGTTTGAAGAAACCACATTTTCTGTAATGAAACACTTTCTTCATTTACAATAGCCATGCCTGCTATTTACATGCATCTTGCCCTTCACAGGCTTGGGGGTATCAGACCGGTTCCATTCCTGTTCTTGGAATGGCAGCAAGCATTCCGTGAGAGGGGCCGAGAAGCTACTTCTGATCAGCCTCTGACGCGCAGCCTGAGAAGAGCCGCTCGCGTAGAAGTTCAGGCCAGCAGCCATCTTCTCAGCCGCCGACAGAGATGTCCTGCACCTTATCTGAGGCTGCAGATCTGGCTGAAGCAGCTGGCACAGCTCAGTCACCACCTCCTTTCTAAATCGCAGCCTTCTGACACACTGCTCCTCCGTCATGTTCATGTAGGAAAACTGCTGTCGGATAACCCTGCCGCTTTTAAACCACACCAGTCCCCTTTAAATAATGCTCCTCCATGCCGAGAGCGACTTGGTAAGGTCCAGGTAAGCTGTCACTATTAGTGCCAGGCGCTACGGAGTGGGGCGCCACTGAATTTCCGGTCCGGGGTGCCCAAAAGGCGTTGCACACTCAAATGACGTCATAATCAGCCTGCGCCCATGAGTGGACGCTAAGATTTAGTGCCGGCGCTAAATGCATGCTCAATATGGGGCGAGGCGCTAGACGCCTTGCGCCCGCCCGGAAATTGGCTAGCGCCCCACTTCTCGGCCTCTTTAGGCGTTAATTGGTGGCGCTAACAACCGAATTTCTCCCCCATAGAGTTATGTAGCACAGAAAGAGGCCCTTCGGCCCATCGCGTCCATGCCGGCCATAATGCCCTGTCTAATCTAATCCCATTTTCCAGCATTTGGTCCGTAGCCTTGTATGCTACGGCATTTCAAGTGCTCATCCAAATGCTTCTTGAATGCTGTGAGGGTTCCTGCCTCTACCTCCCTTTCAGGCAGTGAGTTCCAGATTCCAACCACCCTCTGGGTGAAAAAGTTCTTCCTCAAATCCCCTCTAAACCTCCTGCCCCTTACCTTGAATCTATGCCCCCTTGTTATTGACTGCTCTACTAAGGGAAAAAGTTCCTTTCTATCTACCCTATCTATGCCCCTCATAATTTTGTACACCTCAATCAGGTCCCCCCTCAGCCTTCTCTGCTCCAAGGAAAACAACCCCAGCCTGTCCAGTCTTTCTTCATAGCTGAAGTGCTCCAGCCCAGGTAACATCCTGGTGAATCTCCTCTGCACCCTCTCCAAAGCAATCACATCCTTCCTATAGTGTGGCGACCAGAACTGCACACAGTATTCCAGCTATGGCCTAACCAGCGTTTTGTGCAGCTCCATCATAACCTCCCTGCTCTTATATTCTATGCCTCGGCTAATGAAGGCAAGTATCCCATATGCCTTTTTAACCACCTTATCCACCTGTTCTGCTGCCTTCAGGGATCTATGTACATGCACACCAAGTTCCCTCTGATCCTTTTTCTTTCCTAGGGTCTTACCATTCATTGTGTATTCCCTTGCCTTGTTAGTCCCTCCAAAATGCATCACCTCACACTTTTCAGGGTTAAATTCCATTTGCCACTGTTCCGCCCATCTGACCAACCCATCTATATCATCCTGCAGACTGAGGCTACCCTCCTCGCTATTTACCACCCCACCAATTTTCGTGTCATCTGCGAACTTACTGATCATACCTTTTACATTCACATCCAAATCATTAATGTAGACCACAAACGGCAAGGGACCCAGCACCGAAACCTGCGGTACCCCACTGGACACAGGCTTCCAGTCACAAAAACAACCTTCCACCATCACCCTCTGCCTTCTGCCACTAAGCCAGTTTTGGATCCAATGTGCCAAGGCACCCTGGATCCCATGGGCTCTTACCTTCTTGACCAGTCTCCTATGCGGGACATTATCAAAAGCCTTACTGAAATCAATGTATACCACATCCACTGCACTACCCTCATCCACACACCTAGTCACCCCCTTGAAAAATTAAATAAATTTGGTCAGACATGATCTTCCCTTGACAAAGCCATGCTGACTATCCCTGATTGATCCTTGCCTCTCCAAATGGAGACTAATTCTGTCCCTCAGAATTTTTTCCAATAATTTCCCTACCACTGATGTTAGGCTCACTGGCCTGTAATCCCTGGTTTATCCCTACTACCCTTCTTGAATAATGGTACTACGTTAGCTGTTCTCCAGTCCTCTGGCACATCCCCTGTGGCCAGAGAAGTTCTGAAAATTTGTGTCAGAGCCCCTCCCATCTCCTCCTTTGCCTTACACAGCAGCCTGGGATACATCTCCTCCGGGCCTGGGGATTTATCCACTTTTAAGCCTGCTAAAACTGCTAGTGCCTCCTCCCTCTCGATGCTAATATGTTCAAGTATATCACAGTCCCCCTGCCCGATTTCTATGTCTACATCGTCCTTCTCCATAGTGAACACAGATGCAAGAAATTCATTTAAAACCCCACCTACATCTTCTGGCTCCACACACAGATTGCCACTTTGGTCCCTAATGGGCCCTACTACATAAGAACATAAGAAATAGGAGCAGGAGTAGACCAATCGGCCCCTCGAGCCTGCTCTGCCATTCAATAAGATCATGGCTGATCTGATCCTAACCGCCAATCCACTATCACAGAACCAGCTCCTGAATCTAACAGAATTAGACACACGAAATAGGAGCAGGATCAGGCTACACGGCCCCTGGGCCTGCTCCGCTACCCACAGGGCCATGACCGATCCGAACCTAGACTCATGTCCAAATTCCTGCCCGCTCCCCGTAACCCTTAATTTCCTTTACTTCTAGGAAACTGTCTATTTCTGTTTTAAATTTATGCAATGATGTAGCTTCTACAGCTTTTTGGGGCAGCATATTCCATGGACCTACCACCCTCTGAGTGAAGTAGTTCCTCCTCATCTCAGTTTTGAAAGAGCAGCCCCTTATTCTAAGACTATGCCCCCTAGTTCTAGTTTCACCCATCATCGGGAACATCCTCCCCGCATCCACCCGATCCAACCCCTTCACAATCTTATATGTTTCAATAAGATCGCCTCTCATTCTTCTGAACTCCAATGAGTAGAGTCCCAATCTACTCAACCTCTCCTCATACGTCCATCCCCTCATCCCCGGGATTAACCGAGTGAACCTTCTTTGTACTGACTCGAGAGCAAGTATCTCCTTTCTTAAGTATGGACACCAAAACTGTACGCAGTATTCCAGGTGCGGTCTCACCAATACCTTGTACAACTGAAGCAATACCTCCCTATTTTATATTCTATCCCCCTAGCAATGAAAGCCAACATTCCATTGGCCTTCTTAATCACTTGCTGCACCTGCATACTAACCTTTTGAGTTTCGTGCACCAGGACCCCCAGATCCCTTTGTACTTCAGTACTTTCCAGTTTCTTGCCATTAAGATAATAACTTGCTCTACGATTTTTCCTGCCAAAGTGCATAACCTCACACTTTCCAGTATTGTATTCCATCTGCCAAATCTCTGCCCACTTACGTAGCCTGTCTATGTCCCCTTGCAGGTTTTTTATGTCCTCCTCACTCACTACTTTCCCTCCCATCTTAGTATCATCTGAAAACTTTGATATGTTACACTCGGTCCCCTCCTCCAAATCGTTAATATAGATTGTAAAGAGTTGGGGACCCAGCACTGACCCCTGCGGAACACCACTAGTTACTGATTGCCAGTCTGAGAATGAACCATTTATCCCAACTCTCTGCCTTCTGTTAGATAGCCAATCCTCTATCCATGCCAGAATATTACCCCCAATCCTCTTTCCTTAGTTATCCTCTTGCCCTTAATATACTTATAAAACACCTCAGGATTTTCCTTTATTTTGCTCGCCAGTGTTATTTCATGGTCCCTCCTCGCTCTCCTAATTTCTTTTTTAAGTATCCCCCTGCAATTTTTATACTCCTCTAGGGCTTCCTCTGTCTTTAGTCCTTTGTATCTGCCAAAAGCCCCCCTTTTTTTCCTAATCCATTCTCGTATATCGCTTGACATCCAAGGTTCCCTGGGCTTGTTGGTCCCACCCTTGACCTTTACGGGAACATGTTGCCATTGTACTCTCTCAATTTCATTTCTGAAAGACTCCCATTGCTCCGATGTGGATTTTCCTACAAGTAGCTGATCCCAGTCCAATTTGGCCAGACCCTGCCTTATCATATTAAAATTGGCCTTCCCCCAATTTAGAACCTATATTTCCGGTCCATCACTGTCCTTTTCCATGACTAGCTTAAATCTCACCGAATTATGGTCACTGTCACCAAAGTGCTCACCTACTAACACTTCTACCACTTGCCCGGCCACATTCCCTAGAATTAGGACCAGTACCGCCCCCTGTCTTGTAGGACTTTCTACATGCTGGCTCAAAAAGCTCTCCTGGATGTACTTTAAGAATTCTGCACCCTCTAAGCCTTTCACACTCTGACTATCCCAGTTAATATTGGGGAAGTTGAAATCCCCCACTATTATTACCCTTTATTTGCACATTTCTCTGAGATTTGCCGACATATCTGTTCCTCTATCTCCCCTGACTGTTTGGGGGCCTATAGTACACTCCCAGCAAAGTGCTTGCCCCCTTTTAGTTTTTAAGTTCTACCCATATGGCCTCATTAGAGGAACCTGTTAATATATCATCCCTCCTTACAGCAGTAATTGACTCCTTAATTAATATTGCGACACCCCCTCCTCTTTTATCCCCCCTCTGTCTCGCCTGAAGATTCTATACCCCGGAATATTGAGCTGCCAGTTTTGCCCCTCCCTCAACCATGTCTCCGTGATAGCAACAATATCATTCTCCCATGTGTTCATCAACACCTTCAGTTCATCCACCTTATTCGCAAGACTCCTTGCATTAAAATAAATGCCATCCAGCCTTGCCCTACTCCCTTGTGCCGTTACATATTTGCTCTGCCTTCCAAGCTGACTTGTTTTTTCCTCTATATTTGGCTGTACATCACCCCCTATTATAGCTCCACTCTGTATCCCATCCCCCTGCCAAGTTAGTTTAAACCCCCCCCAACAGTGCTAGCAAACCTCCCCGCAAGGATATTTGTCCCGTTCTAGTTCAGGTGCAGCCCGTCCGACTTGTACAAGTCCCACCTTCCCCAGAAGCAGGCCCAGTGATCCAGGAAACTAAAGCACTCCCTCCTGCACCAACTCTTTAGCCACGTATTCATCTGCTCTAACCTCCTATTCCTATACTCACTAGCACGTGGCACCGGGAGTAATCCAGAGATTACAACCTTTGAGGTCCTGCTCTTTAATCTGCTACCTAGCTCCCTAAATTCTTGCTGCAGGACCTCATCCCTCTTCCTACCCATGTCGTTGGTCCCAATGTGAACCACGACCTCTGACTGTTCACCCTCCCCCTTCAGAATGCCCTGCAGCCGTTCAGTGACATCCTTGACCCTGGCACCAGGGAGGCAACAAACCATCCTGGAGTCATGTCTACGGCCACAGAAACGCCTATCTGTTCCCCTTACGATAGAATCCCCTACCGCTATTGCTCTTCCACTCTTTTTCCTCCCTTCCTGAGCAGCAGAAGCACCCCCGGTGCCAGGAAGTTGGCTGCTGCTGCCTTCCCCTGGTAAGTCATCCCCCTCAACAGTATCCAAATCGGTATACCTGTTTGAGAGGGGGATGGCCACAGGGGTCCCCTGCACTACCTGCCTGCTTCTACTGCTCCGCCTGATGGTCACCCATTTCCCTTCTGCCTGTGCAGCCCTTACCTGTGGTGTGACCAACTCACTAAACGTGTTATCCAAGACCGTTTCAGCATCACGAATGCTCCAAAACTCATCCATCCGCAGCTCCAGCGCCTCAATGCAGTCTGCTAGAAGCTGCAGCTGGATACATTTCTGGCACACATGGTCGTCAGGGACACCGGCAGTGTCCCTGAATTCCCACATAGCGCAGGTGGAGCATAACACGGGGTTGGGCTGTCCTGACATCATTTACCCTTTAATTAATTTAAATTAATTCAATACCACCAATTAAAGATATACTCTAGGGCGCTTGTATGGCAGAAGTCCCCGCTACACCACAGAGACCCTAGAAAATATAAACCGCAGAATTGAAGTTACCTTACAGCTAAATGATACATTTAAGGGCCCTGGTTTATAAACAGTCCCTGTTACACCACAGAGACTTTAGAAACTATAAACCACAGAGTTAAGGTTTAAAAAGAAAGAAATACTCACCAACCTATCACTTACCTGCTTCCTGGTGATGTCACACTTTGATTACTTTTTACCTCTCTCCCCCGTTGCTGAATTGGTATGCCTCATTCACTGCCGCCGGTTTTAACTGCTGGTGCGCTCCTTGCTGCTCTCACCCAGTTCCAGCCGCTGTGGTCCGTGAACAGTATCTGCCGCCCTGGTGAAAGAACAATATCTGCCCCCCTGGTGAATGAACAATATCTGCCCCCCTGGTCAATGAACAATATCTGCCCCCTGGTCACTAAACAGTAATGGCCCCTGGTCAGTGAACAGTATCTGCCGCCCTGGTGAATGAACAATATCGGCCACCCTGGTCAATGAACAACATCTGCCACCTGGTCAGTAAACAGTAATGGCCCCTGGGCAGTGAACAGTTTCTGCCGCCCTGGTGAATGAACAATATCTCCCCCCTGGTCAATGAACTATATCTGCCCCCCTGGTTAGTGAACAATATCTGCCCCCCTGATCAGTGAACAGTATCTGCCCCCCTGGTCAGTGAAAAATATCTGCTCCCCTGGTCAGTAAACAATATCTTCCCCCTGGTCAGTAAACAGTTTCTTCCCCATGGTCAGTGAACAGTATCTGCCCACTTGTCAATGAACAGTAACTGCACCCTGGTCAGTGAACAGTATCTGCCCCATGGTCAGTGAACAGTATCTGCCTCCCCCTGCTCAGTGAACAGTATCTGCCCCCCTGGTCAGTAAACAGTATCTGCCCCCCTGGTCAGTGAACATTAACTGCACCCCCTGGTCAGTAAACAGTATCTGTCACCTGGACAGTAAACAGTATCTGCCCCCTGGTCAGTAAACACTATCTGCCCCCTGGTCAGAGATTAATATCTGCCCCTTGGTCAGTAAACTGTATCTGCCCCCCTGGTCAGTAAACATTATCTGCCTCCATGGTCAGTGAACAATATCTGCCCCCTGGTCAGTGATTAATATCTGCCCCCTGGTCAGTGATCAGTATCTGCCCCCCTGGTCAGTGAACATTATCTGCCTCCATGGTCAGTGAACATTATCTGCCCCCTGGTCAGTGATTAATATCTGCCCCCTGGTCAGTGATCAGTATCTGCCCCCCTGGTCAGTGAACAGTATCTGCCCCTGGTCAGTTAACATTATCTGCCCCCTGGTCAGTGAACAGTATCAGCCCCCTGGTCAATGATCAGTATCTGCCCCCTGGTCAGTGAACAGTACCTGCCCCACTGGTCAGTGAACAGTAAATGCCCCCTGATCAGTGAACAATATCTGCCCCCCTGGTCAGTGAACGATATCTGCTCCCCTGGTCAGTGATCAGTATCTGCCCCCTGATCAGTGAACAAAATCTGCCCCCTGGTCAGTGAACAGTATCTGCCCCCTGGTCAGTGATCAATATCTGCCCCCTGGTCAATGAACAGTATCTGCCCCCCTAGTGAATGAGCTATATCTCCCCTCTGGTCAATGAACAATATCTGCCCCCTGGTCAGTAAACAGTAACGGCCCCTGGTCAATGAACACTAACTGCCCCCCTGGTGAATGAACAATACTTGCGCCCCTGGTGAGTGAACAATATCTGGACCCCTGATCAGTGAACAATATCTGCCCCTGTGATCAGTGAACAATATCTGCCCCCTTGGTCAGTGAACAATATGTGCCCCCCTGGTCAGTGATCAGTACCTGCCCCCTGATCATTGAACAAAATCTGCCCATCGAGACATAGGCCTAGAAATTCGGTATAGCCGCGTTTGGGGCGCTAGTCCTGGCGATGCGCAAGGTTCAGCGCCAGGCGCAATTTAGCGCCACCTAGCGCGATATTGGGTTGCAGCGCCCCTAAAAGTGATTGCGGCGCTAAATCAGGCGCTGCACGCTACTCTTAAGGCGCTCACCTGGCGGCGCAACCCAATTTCGCGGCGGCGGGGCGCAGCGAGTGTGCTATCAATAATCACTTTCCCTGAGACACAGTGGCGCCGGCCAGCTCTTAAAGGGGCAGGTCAATTGGCATCACCAGACACACTCACTGCCTTGTAGGCCTTCAAAGCGGTGGGAGCCTACCTGTGGCACACCAGCCTAGCAAGACATGGAAAGGGTGAGGCAGAGGGCGGAACGCCTCACTGATGGGGCATTGGATGCTTTGGTTGGCGCAGTGGAATCAAAGCCAAGGAAGATGGTTGGAATGTGATTTATGTTTTGGACAGTCTCCCGGGTGTGAGAAGCAGTTATGTGTCAGTGTATTAGTTTTGCTTTCTGTTGCCATAGCTTTCTCATGTTTGAAGAAACCACATTTTGTGTAATGAAACACTTTCTTCATTTACAATAGCCATGCCTGCTATTTACAGGCATCTTGCCCTTCACAGGCTTGGGGGTATCAGACCGGTTCCATTCCTGTTCTTGGAATGGCAGCAAGCATTCCGTGAGAGGGGCCTAGAAGCTACTTCTGATCAGCCTCTGACGCACAGCCTGAGAAGAGCGGCTCGCGTAGAAGTTCAGGCCAGCAGCCATCTTCTCAGCCGCCGACAGAGATGTCCTGCACCTTATCTGAGGCTGCAGATCTGGCTGAAGCAGCTGGCACAGCTCAGTCACCACCTCCTTTCTAAATCGCAGCCTTCTGACACTGCTCCTCCGGCATATTCATGTAGGAAAACTGCTGTCGGATAACCCTGCCGCTTTTAAACCACACCAGTCCCCTTTAAATAATGCTCCTCCAGCCCGAGAGCGACTTGGTGAGGTCCAGGTAAGCTGTCACTATTAGCGACAGGCGCTATGGAGTGGGGCGCCACTGAATTTCCGGTCCGGGGCGCCCAAAAGGCGTTGCACACTCAAATGACGTCATAATCAGCCTGCGCCCATGAGTGGACACTAAGATTTAGCGCCGGCGCTAAATGCATGCTCAATATGGGGCGAGGCGCTAGACGCCTTGCGCCTGCCCGGAAATTGGCTAGCGCCCCACTTCTTGACCTCTTTAGGCTTTAATCGGTGGCGCTAACAACCGAATTTCTCCCCCATAGAGTTATGTAGCACAGAAAGAGGCCCTTCGGCCCATCGCGCCCGTGCCGGCCATCATGCCCTGTCTAATCTAATCCCATTTTCCAGCATTTGGTCCGTAGCCTTGTATGCTACGGCATTTCAAGTGCTCATCCAAATGCTTCTTGAATGCTGTGAGGGTTCCTGCCTCTACTACCCTTTCAGGCAGTGAGTTCCAGATTCCAACCACCCGCTGGGTGAAAATGTTTTTCCTCAAATCCCCTCTAAACCTCCTGCCCCTTACCTTGAATCTGTGCCGCCTTGTTATTGACCGCTCTATTAAGGGAAAAAGTTACTTTCTATCTACCCTATCTATGCCCCTCATAATTTTGTACACCTCAATCAGGTCCCCCCTCAGCCTTCTCTGCTCCAAGGAAAACAACCCCAGCCTGTCCAGTCTTTCTTCATAGCTGAAGCGCTCCAGCCCAGGTAACATCCTGGTGAATCTCCTCTGCACCCTCTCCAAAGCAATCACATCCTTCCTATAGTGTGGCGACCAGAACTGCACACAGTATTCCAGCTATGGCCTAACCAACGTTTTGTGCAGCTCCATCATAACCTCCCTACTCTTATATTCTATGCCTCGGCTAATGAAGGCAAGTATCCCATATGCCTTTTTAACCACCTTATCCACCTGTTCTGCTGCCTTCAGGGATCTATGTACATGCACACCAAGTTCCCTCTGATCCTCTTTCTTTCCTAGGGTCTTACCATTCATTGTGTATTCCCTTGCCTTGTTAGTCCCTCCAAAATGCATCACCTCACACTTTTCAGGGTTAAATTCCATTTGCCACTGTTCCGCCCGTCTGACCAACCCATCTATATCATCCTGCAGACTGAGGCTACCCTCCTCGCTATTTACCACCCCACCAATTTTCGTGTCATCTGCGAACTTACTGATCATACCTTTTACATTCACATCCAAATCATTAATGTAGACCACAAACAGCAAGGGACCCAGCACCGATCCCTGCGGTACCCCACTGGACACAGGATTCCAGTCACAAAAACAACCTTCCACCATCACCCTCTGCCTTCTGCCACTAAGCCAGTTTTGGATCCAATGTGCCAAGGCACCCTGGATCCCATGGGCTCTTACCTTCTTGACCAGTCTCCTATGCGGGACATTATCGAAAGCCTTACTGAAATCAATGTATACCACATCCACTGCACTACCCTCATCCACACACCTAGTCACCCCCTCGAAAAATTAAATCAAATTGGTCAGACATGATCTTCCCTTGACAAAGCCATGCTGACTATCCCTGATTGATCCTTGCCTCTCCAAATGGAGACTAATTCTGTCCCTCAGAATTTTTTCCAATAATTTCCCTACCACTGATGTTAGGCTCACTGGCCTGTAATCCCTGGTTTATCCCTACTACCCTTCTTGAATAATGGTACTACGTTAGCTGTTCTCCAGTCCTCTGGCACATCCCCTGTGGCCAGAGAAGTTCTGAAAATTTGTGTCAGAGCCCCTCCCATCTCCTCCTTTGCCTTACACAGCAGCCTGGGATACATCTCCTCCGGGCCTGGGGATTTATCCACTTTTAAGCCTGCTAAAACTGCTAGTACCTCCTCCCTCTCGATGCTAATATGTTCAAGTATATCACAGTCCCCCTGCCCGATTTCTATGTCAACATCGTCCTTCTCCATAGTGAACACAGATGCAAGAAATTCATTTAAAACCCCACCTACATCTTCTGGCTCCACACACAGATTGCCACTTTGGTCCCTAATGGGCCCTACTACATAAGAACATAAGAAATAGGAGCAGGAGTAGACCAATTGGCCCCTCGAGCCTGCTCTGCCATTCAATAAGATCATGGCTGATCTGATCCTAACCGCCAATCCACTATCACAGAACCAGCTCCTGAATCTAACAGAATTAGACACACGAAATAGGAGCAGGATCAGGCTACACGGCCCCTGGGCCTGCTCCGCTACCCACAGGGCCATGACCGATCCGAACCTAGACTCATGTCCAAATTCCTGCCCGCTCCCCGTAACCCTTAATTTCCTTTACTTCTAGGAAACTGTCTATTTCTGTTTTAAATTTATGCAATGATGTAGCTTCTACAGCTTTTTGGGGCAGCATATTCCATGGACCTACCACCCTCTGAGTGAAGTAGTTCCTCCTCATCTCAGTTTTGAAAGAGCAGCCCCTTATTCTAAGACTATGCCCCCTAGTTCTAGTTTCACCCATCATCGGGAACATCCTCCCCGCATCCACCCGATCCAACCCCTTCACAATCTTATATGTTTCAATAAGATCGCCTCTCATTCTTCTGAACTCCAATGAGTAGAGTCCCAATCTACTCAACCTCTCCTCATACGTCCATCCCCTCATCCCCGGGATTAACCGAGTGAACCTTCTTTGTACTGACTCGAGAGCAAGTACCTCCTTTCTTAAGTATGGACACCAAAACTGTACGCAGTATTCCAGGTGCGGTCTCACCAATACCTTGTACAACTGAAGCAATACCTCCCTATTTTATATTCTATCCCCCTAGCAATGAAAGCCAACATTCCATTGGCCTTCTTAATCACTTGCTGCACCTGCATACTAACCTTTTGAGTTTCGTGCACCAGGACCCCCAGATCCCTTTGTACTTCAGTACTTTCCAGTTTCTTGCCATTAAGATAATAACTTGCTCTACGATTTTTCCTGCCAAAGTGCATAACCTCACACTTTCCAGTATTGTATTCCATCTGCCAAATCTCTGCCCACTTACGTAGCCTGTCTATGTCCCCTTGCAGGTTTTTTATGTCCTCCTCACTCACTACTTTCCCTCCCATCTTAGTATCATCTGAAAACTTTGATATGTTACACTCGGTCCCCTCCTCCAAATCGTTAATATAGATTGTAAAGAGTTGGGGACCCAGCACTGACCCCTGCGGAACACCACTAGTTACTGATTGCCAGTCTGAGAATGAACCATTTATCCCAACTCTCTGCCTTCTGTTAGATAGCCAATCCTCTATCCATGCCAGAATATTACCCCCAATCCTCTTTCCTTAGTTATCCTCTTGCCCTTAATATACTTATAAAACACCTCAGGATTTTCCTTTATTTTGCTCGCCAGTGTTATTTCATGGTCCCTCCTCGCTCTCCTAATTTCTTTTTTAAGTATCCCCCTGCAATTTTTATACTCCTCTAGGGCTTCCTCTGTCTTTAGTCCTTTGTATCTGCCAAAAGCCCCCCTTTTTTTCCTAATCCATTCTCGTATATCGCTTGACATCCAAGGTTCCCTGGGCTTGTTGGTCCCACCCTTGACCTTTACGGGAACATGTTGCCATTGTACTCTCTCAATTTCATTTCTGAAAGACTCCCATTGCTCCGATGTGGATTTTCCTACAAGTAGCTGATCCCAGTCCAATTTGGCCAGACCCTGCCTTATCATATTAAAATTGGCCTTCCCCCAATTTAGAACCTATATTTCCGGTCCATCACTGTCCTTTTCCATGACTAGCTTAAATCTCACCGAATTATGGTCACTGTCACCAAAGTGCTCACCTACTAACACTTCTACCACTTGCCCGGCCACATTCCCTAGAATTAGGACCAGTACCGCCCCCTGTCTTGTAGGACTTTCTACATGCTGGCTCAAAAAGCTCTCCTGGATGTACTTTAAGAATTCTGCACCCTCTAAGCCTTTCACACTCTGACTATCCCAGTTAATATTGGGGAAGTTGAAATCCCCCACTATTATTACCCTTTATTTGCACATTTCTCTGAGATTTGCCGACATATCTGTTCCTCTATCTCCCCTGACTGTTTGGGGGCCTATAGTACACTCCCAGCAAAGTGCTTGCCCCCTTTTAGTTTTTAAGTTCTACCCATATGGCCTCATTAGAGGAACCTGTTAATATATCATCCCTCCTTACAGCAGTAATTGACTCCTTAATTAATATTGCGACACCCCCTCCTCTTTTATCCCCCCTCTGTCTCGCCTGAAGATTCTATACCCCGGAATATTGAGCTGCCAGTTTTGCCCCTCCCTCAACCATGTCTCCGTGATAGCAACAATATCATTCTCCCATGTGTTCATCAACACCTTCAGTTCATCCACCTTATTCGCAAGACTCCTTGCATTAAAATAAATGCCATCCAGCCTTGCCCTACTCCCTTGTGCCGTTACATATTTGCTCTGCCTTCCAAGCTGACTTGTTTTTTCCTCTATATTTGGCTGTACATCACCCCCTATTATAGCTCCACTCTGTATCCCATCCCCCTGCCAAGTTAGTTTAAACCCCCCCCAACAGTGCTAGCAAACCTCCCCGCAAGGATATTTGTCCCGTTCTAGTTCAGGTGCAGCCCGTCCGACTTGTACAAGTCCCACCTTCCCCAGAAGCAGGCCCAGTGATCCAGGAAACTAAAGCACTCCCTCCTGCACCAACTCTTTAGCCACGTATTCATCTGCTCTAACCTCCTATTCCTATACTCACTAGCACGTGGCACCGGGAGTAATCCAGAGATTACAACCTTTGAGGTCCTGCTCTTTAATCTGCTACCTAGCTCCCTAAATTCTTGCTGCAGGACCTCATCCCTCTTCCTACCCATGTCGTTGGTCCCAATGTGAACCACGACCTCTGACTGTTCACCCTCCCCCTTCAGAATGCCCTGCAGCCGTTCAGTGACATCCTTGACCCTGGCACCAGGGAGGCAACAAACCATCCTGGAGTCATGTCTACGGCCACAGAAACGCCTATCTGTTCCCCTTACGATAGAATCCCCTACCGCTATTGCTCTTCCACTCTTTTTCCTCCCTTCCTGAGCAGCAGAAGCACCCCCGGTGCCAGGAAGTTGGCTGCTGCTGCCTTCCCCTGGTAAGTCATCCCCCTCAACAGTATCCAAATCGGTATACCTGTTTGAGAGGGGGATGGCCACAGGGGTCCCCTGCACTACCTGCCTGCTTCTACTGCTCCGCCTGATGGTCACCCATTTCCCTTCTGCCTGTGCAGCCCTTACCTGTGGTGTGACCAACTCACTAAACGTGTTATCCAAGACCGTTTCAGCATCACGAATGCTCCAAAACTCATCCATCCGCAGCTCCAGCGCCTCAATGCAGTCTGCTAGAAGCTGCAGCTGGATACATTTCTGGCACACATGGTCGTCAGGGACACCGGCAGTGTCCCTGAATTCCCACATAGCGCAGGTGGAGCATAACACGGGGTTGGGCTGTCCTGACATCATTTACCCTTTAATTAATTTAAATTAATTCAATACCACCAATTAAAGATATACTCTAGGGCGCTTGTATGGCAGAAGTCCCCGCTACACCACAGAGACCCTAGAAAATATAAACCGCAGAATTGAAGTTACCTTACAGCTAAATGATACATTTAAGGGCCCTGGTTTATAAACAGTCCCTGTTACACCACAGAGACTTTAGAAACTATAAACCACAGAGTTAAGGTTTAAAAAGAAAGAAATACTCACCAACCTATCGCTTACCTGCTTCCTGGTGACGTCACACTTTGATTACTTTTTACCTCTCTCCCCCGTTGCTGAATTGGTATGCCTCATTCACTGCCGCCGGTTTTAACTGCTGGTGCGCTCCTTGCTGCTCTCACCCAGTTCCAGCCGCTGTGGTCCGTGAACAGTATCTGCCGCCCTGGTGAAAGAACAATATCTGCCCCCCTGGTGAATGAACAATATCTGCCCCCCTGGTCAATGAACAATATCTGCCCCCTGGTCACTAAACAGTAATGGCCCCTGGTCAGTGAACAGTATCTGCCGCCCTGGTGAATGAACAATATCGGCCACCCTGGTCAATGAACAACATCTGCCACCTGGTCAGTAAACAGTAATGGCCCCTGGGCAGTGAACAGTTTCTGCCGCCCTGGTGAATGAACAATATCTCCCCCCTGGTCAATGAACTATATCTGCCCCCCTGGTTAGTGAACAATATCTGCCCCCCTGATCAGTGAACAGTATCTGCCCCCCTGGTCAGTGAAAAATATCTGCTCCCCTGGTCAGTAAACAATATCTTCCCCCTGGTCAGTAAACAGTTTCTTCCCCATGGTCAGTGAACAGTATCTGCCCACTTGTCAATGAACAGTAACTGCACCCTGGTCAGTGAACAGTATCTGCCCCCCTGGTCAGTAAACAGTATCTGCCCCCCTGGTCAGTGAACATTAACTGCACCCCCTGGTCAGTAAACAGTATCTGTCACCTGGACAGTAAACAGTATCTGCCCCCTGGTCAGTAAACACTATCTGCCCCCTGGTCAGAGATTAATATCTGCCCCTTGGTCAGTAAACTGTATCTGCCCCCCTGGTCAGTAAACATTATCTGCCTCCATGGTCAGTGAACAATATCTGCCCCCTGGTCAGTGATTAATATCTGCCCCCTGGTCAGTGATCAGTATCTGCCCCCCTGGTCAGTGAACATTATCTGCCTCCATGGTCAGTGAACATTATCTGCCCCCTGGTCAGTGATTAATATCTGCCCCCTGGTCAGTGATCAGTATCTGCCCCCCTGGTCAGTGAACAGTATCTGCCCCTGGTCAGTTAACATTATCTGCCCCCTGGTCAGTGAACAGTATCAGCCCCCTGGTCAATGATCAGTATCTGCCCCCTGGTCAGTGAACAGTACCTGCCCCACTGGTCAGTGAACAGTAAATGCCCCCTGATCAGTGAACAATATCTGCCCCCCTGGTCAGTGAACGATATCTGCTCCCCTGGTCAGTGATCAGTATCTGCCCCCTGATCAGTGAACAAAATCTGCCCCCTGGTCAGTGAACAGTATCTGCCCCCTGGTCAGTGATCAATATCTGCCCCCTGGTCAATGAACAGTATCTGCCCCCCTAGTGAATGAGCTATATCTCCCCTCTGGTCAATGAACAATATCTGCCCCCTGGTCAGTAAACAGTAACGGCCCCTGGTCAATGAACACTAACTGCCCCCCTGGTGAATGAACAATACTTGCGCCCCTGGTGAGTGAACAATATCTGGACCCCTGATCAGTGAACAATATCTGCCCCTGTGATCAGTGAACAATATCTGCCCCCTTGGTCAGTGAACAATATGTGCCCCCCTGGTCAGTGATCAGTACCTGCCCCCTGATCATTGAACAAAATCTGCCCATCGAGACATAGGCCTAGAAATTCGGTATAGCCGCGTTTGGGGCGCTAGTCCTGGCGATGCGCAAGGTTCAGCGCCAGGCGCAATTTAGCGCCACCTAGCGCGATATTGGGTTGCAGCGCCCCTAAAAGTGATTGCGGCGCTAAATCAGGCGCTGCACGCTACTCTTAAGGCGCTCACCTGGCGGCGCAACCCAATTTCGCGGCGGCGGGGCGCAGCGAGTGTGCTATCAATAATCACTTTCCCTGAGACACAGTGGCGCCGGCCAGCTCTTAAAGGGGCAGGTCAATTGGCATCACCAGACACACTCACTGCCTTGTAGGCCTTCAAAGCGGTGGGAGCCTACCTGTGGCACACCAGCCTAGCAAGACATGGAAAGGGTGAGGCAGAGGGCGGAACGCCTCACTGATGGGGCATTGGATGCTTTGGTTGGCGCAGTGGAATCAAAGCCAAGGAAGATGGTCGGAATGTGATTTATGTTTTGGACAGTCTCCCGGGTGTGAGAAGCAGTTATGTGTCAGTGTATTAGTTTTGCTTTCTGTTGCCATAGCTTTCTCATGTTTGAAGAAACCACATTTTGTGTAATGAAACACTTTCTTCATTTACAATAGCCATGCCTGCTATTTACAGGCATCTTGCCCTTCACAGGCTTGGGGGTATCAGACCGGTTCCATTCCTGTTCTTGGAATGGCAGCAAGCATTCCGTGAGAGGGGCCTAGAAGCTACTTCTGATCAGCCTCTGACGCACAGCCTGAGAAGAGCGGCTCGCGTAGAAGTTCAGGCCAGCAGCCATCTTCTCAGCCGCCGACAGAGATGTCCTGAGGCTGCAGATCTGGCTGAAGCAGCTGGCACAGCTCAGTCACCACCTCCTTTCTAAATCGCAGCCTTCTGACACTGCTCCTCCGGCATATTCATGTAGGAAAACTGCTGTCGGATAACCCTGCCGCTTTTAAACCACACCAGTCCCCTTTAAATAATGCTCCTCCAGCCCGAGAGCGACTTGGTGAGGTCCAGGTAAGCTGTCACTATTAGCGACAGGCGCTATGGAGTGGGGCGCCACTGAATTTCCGGTCCGGGGCGCCCAAAAGGCGTTGCACACTCAAATGACGTCATAATCAGCCTGCGCCCATGAGTGGACACTAAGATTTAGCGCCGGCGCTAAATGCATGCTCAATATGGGGCGAGGCGCTAGACGCCTTGCGCCTGCCCGGAAATTGGCTAGCGCCCCACTTCTTGACCTCTTTAGGCTTTAATCGGTGGCGCTAACAACCGAATTTCTCCCCCATAGAGTTATGTAGCACAGAAAGAGGCCCTTCGGCCCATCGCGCCCGTGCCGGCCATCATGCCCTGTCTAATCTAATCCCATTTTCCAGCATTTGGTCCGTAGCCTTGTATGCTACGGCATTTCAAGTGCTCATCCAAATGCTTCTTGAATGCTGTGAGGGTTCCTGCCTCTACTACCCTTTCAGGCAGTGAGTTCCAGATTCCAACCACCCGCTGGGTGAAAAAGTTTTTCCTCAAATCCCCTCTAAACCTCCTGCCCCTTACCTTGAATCTGTGCCGCCTTGTTATTGACCGCTCTATTAAGGGAAAAAGTTACTTTCTATCTACCCTATCTATGCCCCTCATAATTTTGTACACCTCAATCAGGTCCCCCCTCAGCCTTCTCTGCTCCAAGGAAAACAACCCCAGCCTGTCCAGTCTTTCTTCATAGCTGAAGCGCTCCAGCCCAGGTAACATCCTGGTGAATCTCCTCTGCACCCTCTCCAAAGCAATCACATCCTTCCTATAGTGTGGCGACCAGAACTGCACACAGTATTCCAGCTATGGCCTAACCAACGTTTTGTGCAGCTCCATCATAACCTCCCTACTCTTATATTCTATGCCTCGGCTAATGAAGGCAAGTATCCCATATGCCTTTTTAACCACCTTATCCACCTGTTCTGCTGCCTTCAGGGATCTATGTACATGCACACCAAGTTCCCTCTGATCCTCTTTCTTTCCTAGGGTCTTACCATTCATTGTGTATTCCCTTGCCTTGTTAGTCCCTCCAAAATGCATCACCTCACACTTTTCAGGGTTAAATTCCATTTGCCACTGTTCCGCCCGTCTGACCAACCCATCTATATCATCCTGCAGACTGAGGCTACCCTCCTCGCTATTTACCACCCCACCAATTTTCGTGTCATCTGCGAACTTACTGATCATACCTTTTACATTCACATCCAAATCATTAATGTAGACCACAAACAGCAAGGGACCCAGCACCGATCCCTGCGGTACCCCACTGGACACAGGATTCCAGTCACAAAAACAACCTTCCACCATCACCCTCTGCCTTCTGCCACTAAGCCAGTTTTGGATCCAATGTGCCAAGGCACCCTGGATCCCATGGGCTCTTACCTTCTTGACCAGTCTCCTATGCGGGACATTATCGAAAGCCTTACTGAAATCAATGTATACCACATCCACTGCACTACCCTCATCCACACACCTAGTCACCCCCTCGAAAAATTAAATCAAATTGGTCAGACATGATCTTCCCTTGACAAAGCCATGCTGACTATCCCTGATTGATCCTTGCCTCTCCAAATGGAGACTAATTCTGTCCCTCAGAATTTTTTCCAATAATTTCCCTACCACTGATGTTAGGCTCACTGGCCTGTAATCCCTGGTTTATCCCTACTACCCTTCTTGAATAATGGTACTACGTTAGCTGTTCTCCAGTCCTCTGGCACATCCCCTGTGGCCAGAGAAGTTCTGAAAATTTGTGTCAGAGCCCCTCCCATCTCCTCCTTTGCCTTACACAGCAGCCTGGGATACATCTCCTCCGGGCCTGGGGATTTATCCACTTTTAAGCCTGCTAAAACTGCTAGTACCTCCTCCCTCTCGATGCTAATATGTTCAAGTATATCACAGTCCCCCTGCCCGATTTCTATGTCAACATCGTCCTTCTCCATAGTGAACACAGATGCAAGAAATTCATTTAAAACCCCACCTACATCTTCTGGCTCCACACACAGATTGCCACTTTGGTCCCTAATGGGCCCTACTACATAAGAACATAAGAAATAGGAGCAGGAGTAGACCAATTGGCCCCTCGAGCCTGCTCTGCCATTCAATAAGATCATGGCTGATCTGATCCTAACCGCCAATCCACTATCACAGAACCAGCTCCTGAATCTAACAGAATTAGACACACGAAATAGGAGCAGGATCAGGCTACACGGCCCCTGGGCCTGCTCCGCTACCCACAGGGCCATGACCGATCCGAACCTAGACTCATGTCCAAATTCCTGCCCGCTCCCCGTAACCCTTAATTTCCTTTACTTCTAGGAAACTGTCTATTTCTGTTTTAAATTTATGCAATGATGTAGCTTCTACAGCTTTTTGGGGCAGCATATTCCATGGACCTACCACCCTCTGAGTGAAGTAGTTCCTCCTCATCTCAGTTTTGAAAGAGCAGCCCCTTATTCTAAGACTATGCCCCCTAGTTCTAGTTTCACCCATCATCGGGAACATCCTCCCCGCATCCACCCGATCCAACCCCTTCACAATCTTATATGTTTCAATAAGATCGCCTCTCATTCTTCTGAACTCCAATGAGTAGAGTCCCAATCTACTCAACCTCTCCTCATACGTCCATCCCCTCATCCCCGGGATTAACCGAGTGAACCTTCTTTGTACTGACTCGAGAGCAAGTATCTCCTTTCTTAAGTATGGACACCAAAACTGTACGCAGTATTCCAGGTGCGGTCTCACCAATACCTTGTACAACTGAAGCAATACCTCCCTATTTTATATTCTATCCCCCTAGCAATGAAAGCCAACATTCCATTGGCCTTCTTAATCACTTGCTGCACCTGCATACTAACCTTTTGAGTTTCGTGCACCAGGACCCCCAGATCCCTTTGTACTTCAGTACTTTCCAGTTTCTTGCCATTAAGATAATAACTTGCTCTACGATTTTTCCTGCCAAAGTGCATAACCTCACACTTTCCAGTATTGTATTCCATCTGCCAAATCTCTGCCCACTTACGTAGCCTGTCTATGTCCCCTTGCAGGTTTTTTATGTCCTCCTCACTCACTACTTTCCCTCCCATCTTAGTATCATCTGAAAACTTTGATATGTTACACTCGGTCCCCTCCTCCAAATCGTTAATATAGATTGTAAAGAGTTGGGGACCCAGCACTGACCCCTGCGGAACACCACTAGTTACTGATTGCCAGTCTGAGAATGAACCATTTATCCCAACTCTCTGCCTTCTGTTAGATAGCCAATCCTCTATCCATGCCAGAATATTACCCCCAATCCTCTTTCCTTAGTTATCCTCTTGCCCTTAATATACTTATAAAACACCTCAGGATTTTCCTTTATTTTGCTCGCCAGTGTTATTTCATGGTCCCTCCTCGCTCTCCTAATTTCTTTTTTATATATCCCCCTGCAATTTTTATACTCCTCTAGGGCTTCCTCTGTCTTTAGTCCTTTGTATCTGCCAAAAGCCCCCCTTTTTTTCCTAATCCATTCTCGTATATCGCTTGACATCCAAGGTTCCCTGGGCTTGTTGGTCCCACCCTTGACCTTTACGGGAACATGTTGCCATTGTACTCTCTCAATTTCATTTCTGAAAGACTCCCATTGCTCCGATGTGGATTTTCCTACAAGTAGCTGATCCCAGTCCAATTTGGCCAGACCCTGCCTTATCATATTAAAATTGGCCTTCCCCCAATTTAGAACCTATATTTCCGGTCCATCACTGTCCTTTTCCATGACTAGCTTAAATCTCACCGAATTATGGTCACTGTCACCAAAGTGCTCACCTACTAACACTTCTACCACTTGCCCGGCCACATTCCCTAGAATTAGGACCAGTACCGCCCCCTGTCTTGTAGGACTTTCTACATGCTGGCTCAAAAAGCTCTCCTGGATGTACTTTAAGAATTCTGCACCCTCTAAGCCTTTCACACTCTGACTATCCCAGTTAATATTGGGGAAGTTGAAATCCCCCACTATTATTACCCTTTATTTGCACATTTCTCTGAGATTTGCCGACATATCTGTTCCTCTATCTCCCCTGACTGTTTGGGGGCCT
Organism: Somniosus microcephalus; assembly: GCF_052327205.1. Taxonomy (NCBI): domain Eukaryota; kingdom Metazoa; phylum Chordata; class Chondrichthyes; order Squaliformes; family Somniosidae; genus Somniosus; species Somniosus microcephalus. The sequence continues at coordinate 25,213,568 of NC_141003.1, read as the reverse complement.
ATAGTACACTCCCAGCAAAGTGCTTGCCCCCTTTTAGTTTTTAAGTTCTACCCATATGGCCTCATTAGAGGAACCTGTTAATATATCATCCCTCCTTACAGCAGTAATTGACTCCTTAATTAATATTGCGACACCCCCTCCTCTTTTATCCCCCCTCTGTCTCGCCTGAAGATTCTATACCCCGGAATATTGAGCTGCCAGTTTTGCCCCTCCCTCAACCATGTCTCCGTGATAGCAACAATATCATTCTCCCATGTGTTCATCAACACCTTCAGTTCATCCACCTTATTCGCAAGACTCCTTGCATTAAAATAAATGCCATCCAGCCTTGCCCTACTCCCTTGTGCCGTTACATATTTGCTCTGCCTTCCAAGCTGACTTGTTTTTTTCTCTATATTTGGCTGTACATCACCCCCTATTATAGCTCCACTCTGTATCCCATCCCCCTGCCAAGTTAGTTTAAACCCCCCCCAACAGTGCTAGCAAACCTCCCCGCAAGGATATTTGTCCCGTTCTAGTTCAGGTGCAGCCCGTCCGACTTGTACAAGTCCCACCTTCCCCAGAAGCAGGTCCAGTGATCCAGGAAACTAAAGCACTCCCTCCTGCACCAACTCTTTAGCCACGTATTCATCTGCTCTAACCTCCTATTCCTATACTCACTAGCACGTGGCACCGGGAGTAATCCAGAGATTACAACCTTTGAGGTCCTGCTCTTTAATCTGCTACCTAGCTCCCTAAATTCTTGCTGCAGGACCTCATCCCTCTTCCTACCCATGTCGTTGGTCCCAATGTGAACCACGACCTCTGACTGTTCACCCTCCCCCTTCAGAATGCCCTGCAGCCGTTCAGTGACATCCTTGACCCTGGCACCAGGGAGGCAACAAACCATCCTGGAGTCATGTCTACGGCCACAGAAACGCCTATCTGTTCCCCTTACGATAGAATCCCCTACCGCTATTGCTCTTCCACTCTTTTTCCTCCCTTCCTGAGCAGCAGAAGCACCCCCGGTGCCAGGAAGTTGGCTGCTGCTGCCTTCCCCTGGTAAGTCATCCCCCTCAACAGTATCCAAATCGGTATACCTGTTTGAGAGGGGGATGGCCACAGGGGTCCCCTGCACTACCTGCCTGCTTCTACTGCTCCGCCTGATGGTCACCCTTTCCCTTCTGCCTGTGCAGCCCTTACCTGCGGTGTGACCAACTCACTAAACGTGTTATCCAAGACCGTTTCAGCATCACGAATGCTCCAAAACTCATCCATCCGCAGCTCCAGCGCCTCAATGCAGTCTGCTAGAAGCTGCAGCTGGATACATTTCTGGCACACATGGTCGTCAGGGACACCGGCAGTGTCCCTGAATTCCCACATAGCGCAGGTGGAGCATAACACGGGGTTGGGCTGTCCTGACATCATTTACCCTTTAATTAATTTAAATTAATTCAATACCACCAATTAAAGATATACTCTAGGGCGCTTGTATGGCAGAAGTCCCCGCTACACCACAGAGACCCTAGAAAATATAAACCGCAGAATTGAAGTTACCTTACAGCTAAATGATACATTTAAGGGCCCTGGTTTATAAACAGTCCCTGCTACACCACAGAGACTTTAGAAACTATAAACCACAGAGTTAAGGTTTAAAAAGAAAGAAATACTCACCAACCTATCACTTACCTGCTTCCTGGTGACGTCACACTTTGATTACTTTTTACCTCTCTCCCCCGTTGCTGAATTGGTATGCCTCATTCACTGCCGCCGGTTTTAACTGCTGGCGCGCTCCTTGCTGCTCTCACCCAGTTCCAGCCGCTGTGGTCAGGTCTCGTTCGCTGCCGCTGGTTTTAACTGCCGCCACGCTCCTTGCTGCTCTCAGCCAGGTCCAGCCGCTGTGGTCCGTGAACAGTATCTGCCGCCCTGGTGAAAGAACAATATCTGCCCCCCTGGTGAATGAACAATATCTGCCCCCCTGGTCAATGAACAATATCTGCCCCCTGGTCACTAAACAGTAATGGCCCCTGGTCAGTGAACAGTATCTGCCGCCCTGGTGAATGAAAAATATCGGCCACCCTGGTCAATGAACAATATCTGCCACCTGGTCAGTAAACAGTAATGGCCCCTGGGCAGTGAACAGTTTCTGCCGCCCTGGTGAATGAACAATATCTCCCCCCTGGTCAATGAACTATATCTGCCCCCCCTGGTTAGTGAACAATATCTGACCCCCTGATCAGTGAACAGTATCTGCCCCCCTGGTCAGTGAAAAATATCTGCTCCCCTGGTCAGTAAACAATATCTTCCCCCTGGTCAGTGAACAGTATCTTCCCCATGGTCAGTGAACAGTATCTGCCCACTTGTCAATGAACAGTAACTGCACCCTGGTCAGTGAACAGTATCTGCCCCATGGTCAGTGAACAGTATCTGCCTCCCCCTGCTCAGTGAACAGTATCTGCCCCCCTGGTCAGTAAACAGTATCTGCCCCCCTGGTCAGTGAACATTAACTGCACCCCCTGGTCAGTAAACAGTATCTGTCACCTGGACAGTAAACAGTATCTGCCCCCTGGTCAGTAAACACTATCTGCCCCCTGGTCAGAGATTAATATCTGCCCCTTGGTCAGTAAACTGTATCTGCCCCCCTGGTCAGTAAACATTATCTGCCTCCATGGTCAGTGAACATTATCTGCCCCCTGGTCAGTGATTAATATCTGCCCCCTGGTCAGTGATCAGTATCTGCCCCCCTGGTCAGTGAACAGTATCTGCCCCTGGTCAGTTAACATTATCTGCCCCCTGGTCAGTGAACAGTATCAGCCCCCTGGTCAATGATCAGTATCTGCCCCCTGGTCAGTGAACAGTACCTGCCCCACTGGTCAGTGAACAGTAAATGCCCCCTGATCAGTGAACAATATCTGCCCCCCTGGTCAGTGAACGATATCTGCTCCCCTGGTCAGTGATCATTATCTGCCCCCTGATCAGTGAACAAAATCTGCCCCCTGGTCAGTGAACAGTATCTGCCCCCTGGTCAGTGATCAATATCTGCCCCCTGGTCAATGAACAGTATCTGCCACCCTGGTGAATGAGCAATATCTCCCCTCTGGTCAATGAACAATATCTGCCCCCTGGTCAGTAAACAGTAACGGCCCCTGGTCAATGAACACTAACTGCCCCCCTGGTGAATGAACAATACCTGCGCCCCTGGTGAGTGAACAATATCTGGACCCCTGATCAGTGAACAATATCTGCCCCTGTGATCAGTGAACAATATCTGCCCCCTTGGTCAGTGAACAATATGTGCCCCCCTGGTCAGTGATCAGTACCTGCCCCCTGATCAGTGAACAAAATCTGCCCATAGAGTCATAGGCCTAGAAATTCGGTACAGCCGCGTTTGGGGCGCTAGTCCTGGCGATGCGCAAGGTTTAGCGCCAGGCGCAATTTAGCGCCACCTAGCGCGATATTGGGTTGCAGCGCCCCTAAAAGTGATTGCGGCGCTAAATCAGGCGCTGCAAGCTACTCTTAAGGCGCTCACCTAGCGGCGCAACCCAATTTCGCGGCGGCGGGGCGCAGCGAGTGTGCTATCAATAATCACTTTCCCTGAGACACAGTGGCGCCGGCCAGCTCTTAAAGGGGCAGGTCAATTGGCATCACCAGACACACTCACTGCCTTGTAGGCCTTCAAAGCGGTGGGAGCCTACCTGGCGCACCAGCCTAGCAAGACATGGAAAGGGTGAGGCAGAGGGCGGAACGCCTCACTGATGGGGCATTGGATGCTTTGGTTGGCGCAGTGGAATCAAGGCCAAGGAAGATAGTCGGAATGTGATTTATGTTTTGGACAGTCTCCCGGGTGTGAGAAGCAGTTATGTGTCAGTGTATTAGTTTTGCTTTCTGTTGCCATAGCTTTCTCATGTTTGAAGAAACCACATTTTGTGTAATGAAACACTTTCTTCATTTACAATAGCCATGCCTGCTATTTACATGCATCTTGCCCTTCACAGGCTGGGGGGTATCAGACCAGTTCCATTCCTGTTCTTGGAATGGTAGCAAGCATTCCGTGAGAGGGGCCTAGAAGCTACTTCTGATCAGCCTCTGACGCGCAGCCTGAGAAGAGCCGCTCGCGTAGAAGTTCAGGCCAGCAGCCATCTTCTCAGCCGCCGACAGAGATGTCCTGCACCTTATCTGAGGCTGCAGATCTGGCTGAAGCAGCTGGCACAGCTCAGTCACCACCTCCTTTCTAAATCGCAGCCTTCTGACACTGCTCCTCCGGCATATTCATGTAGGAAAACTGCTGTCGGATAACCCTGCCGCTTTTAAACCACACCAGTCCCCTTTAAATAATGCTCCTCCAGCCCGAGAGCGACTTGGTAAGGTCCAGGTAAGCTGTCACTATTAGCGACAGGCGCTATGGAGTGGGGCGCCACTGAATTTCCGGTCCGGGGCGCCCAAAAGGCGTTGCACACTCAAATGACGTCATAATCAGCCTGCGCCCATGAGTGGACACTAAGATTTAGCGCCGGCGCTAAATGCATGCTCAATATGGGGCGAGGCGCTAGACGCCTTGCGCCTGCCCGGAAATTGGCTAGCGCCCCACTTCTTGACCTCTTTAGGCGTTAATCGGTGGCGCTAACAACCGAATTTCTCCCCCATAGAGTTATGTAGCACAGAAAGAGGCCCTTCGGCCCATCGCGTCCGTGCCGGCCATCATGCCCTGTCTAATCTAATCCCATTTTCCAGCATTTGGTCCGTAGCCTTGTATGCTACGGCATTTCAAGTGCTCATCCAAATGCTTCTTGAATGCTGTGAGGGTTCCTGCCTCTACTACCCTTTCAGGCAGTGAGTTCCAGATTCCAACCACCCTCTGGGTGAAAAAGTTCTTCCTCAAATCCCCTCTAAACCTCCTGCCCCTTACCTTGAATCTATGCCGCCTTGTTATTGACCGCTCTATTAAGGGAAAAAGTTCCTTTCTATCTACCCTATCTATGCCCCTCATAATTTTGTACACCTCAATCAGGTCCCCCCTCAGCCTTCTCTGCTCCAAGGAAAACAACCCCAGCCTGTCCAGTCTTTCTTCATAGCTGAAGCGCTCCAGCCCAGGTAACATCCTGGTGAATCTCCTCTGCACCCTCTCCAAAGCAATCACATCCTTCCTATAGTGTGGCGACCAGAACTGCACACAGTATTCCAGCTATGGCCTAACCAACGTTTTGTGCAGCTCCATCATAACCTCCCTACTCTTATATTCTATGCCTCGGCTAATGAAGGCAAGTATCCCATATGCCTTTTTAACCACCTTATCCACCTGTTCTGCTGCCTTCAGGGATCTATGTACATGTACACCAAGGTCCCTCTGATCCTCTGTCTTTCCTAGGGTCTTACCATTCATTGTGTATTCCCTTGCCTTGTTAGTCCCTCCAAAATGCATCACCTCACACTTTTCAGGGTTAAATTCCATTTGCCACTGTTCTGCCCATCTGACCAACCCATCTATATCATCCTGCAGACTGAGGCTACCCTCCTCGCTATTTACCACCCCACCAATTTTCGTGTCATCTGCGAACTTACTGATCATACCTTTTACATTCACATCCAAATCATTAATGTAGACCACAAACAGCAAGGGACCCAGCACCGATCCCTGCGGTACCCCACTGGACACAGGATTCCAGTCACAAAAACAACCTTCGACCATCACCCTCTGCCTTCTGCCACTAAGCCAGTTTTGGATCCAATGTGCCAAGGCACCCTGGATCCCATGGGCTCTTACCTTCTTGACCAGTCTCCTGTGCGGGACTTTATCGAAAGCCTTACTGAAATCAATGTATACCACATCCACTGCACTACCCTCATCCACACACCTAGTCACCCCCTCGAAAAATTCAATCAAATTGGTCAGACATGATCTTCCCTTGACAAAGCCATGCTGACTATCCCTGATTGATCCTTGCCTCTCCAAGTGGAGACTAATTCTGTCCCTCAGAATTTTTTCCAATAATTTCCCTACCACTGATGTTAGGCTCACTGGCCTGTAATCCCTGGTTTATCCCTACTACCCTTCTTGAATAATGGTACTACATTAGCTGTTCTCCAGTCCTCTGGCACATCCCCTGTGGCCAGAGAGGTTCTGAAAATTTGTGTCAGAGCCCCTCCCATCTCCTCCTTTGCCTTACACAGCAGCCTGGGATACATCTCGTCCGGGCCTGGGGATTTATCCACTTTTAAGCCTGCTAAAACTGCTAGTACCTCCTCCCTCTCGATGCTAATATGTTCAAGTATATCACAGTCCCCCTGCCCGATTTCTATGTCTACATCGTCCTTCTCCATAGTGAACACAGATGCAAGAAATTAATTTAAAACCCCACCTACATCTTCTGGCTCCACACACAGATTGCCACTTTGGTCCCTAATGGGCCCTACTACATAAGAACATAAGAACATAAGAAATAGGAGCAGGAGTAGGCCAATCGGCCCCTCGAGCCTGCTCTGCCATTCAATAAGATCATGGCTGATCTGATCCTAACCGCTAATCCACTATCACAGAACCAGCTCCTGAATCTAACAGAATTAGACACACAAAATAGGAGCAGGATCAGGCTACATGGCCCCTGGGCCCGCTCCGCTACCCACAGGGCCATGACCGATCCGAACCTAGACTCATGTCCAAATTCCTGCCCGCTCCCCGTAACCCTTAATTCCCTTTACTTCTAGGAAACTGTCTATTTCTGTTTTAAATTTATGTAATGATGTAGCTTCTACAGCTTTTTGCGGCAGCATATTCCATGGACCTACCACCCTCTGAGTGAAGTAGTTCCTCCTCATCTCAGTTTTGAAAGAGCAGCCCCTTATTCTAAGACTATGCCCCTTGTTCTAGTTTCACCCATCATCGGGAACATCCTCCCCGCATCCACCCGATCCAACACCTTCACAATCTTATGGCCTAGAAATTCAGTTTGGGGCGGCCAGCTTGCTCGCGCCCAGAAAGTACCGCTGCGCGCGGAGCCACTTGCGCCCACCGGAAATTCAGTTTCAGCGCTCCAACTCGAAGGCGGCCGCTATTCAAGGGTTTCGGCTTGGGGCGCTGAAACTGAATATCGGCGCGCTAGGTGCTGCAGCGCCACCCGCTGCGGAGCGGCAGGCTGCGGTACTGCAGGCCTTCCTCCCTCTCAAGGGGGAGGTGCCTGCAAAGCGAGATCGCCGCTCGCTTGTGCCGACAAATGAGCCCGGCACCACGGAGAAGTGCCGGGCTCCCGGAAAACAGCCGGCAATGCCGCGGCGGGGGGGGGGGGTGGAGGATGCCGGGGAAGGAGGTGCGGGCAGGCGGCCGCCGAAAAAGCGGCCGACCGCACCTCCGCCTTAACTCGCCCCACTAACGCTACAGGACGGCCCCGTTTTCTGATCGCTGTTTGCGGCCGCTGCGGTAGATGCGGCCGCAACTAAATATGGCAGTCGGGCCGATAGCGGGGCGGTAGCGGGGCACTGCGCACACCGATGACATCATCGGTAGCGGCGCAGCGCTACTGGCTAACGCCGCCATTACCGCAGCGCTGAATATCGGCGAAAGCTCAGCAAGTGGCGCAAAAGCCCTCTTTGGGCGAAAACTGGGCGCAAAGCCTACTGAATTTCTAGCCCATTATGTTTCAATAAGATCGCCTCTCATTCTTCTGAACTCCAATGAGTAGAGTCCCAATCTACTCAACCTCTCCTCATACGTCCATCCCCTCATCCCCGGGATTAACCGAGTGAACCTTCTTTGTACTGACTCAAGAGCAAGTATCTCCTTTCTTAAGTATGGACACCAAAACTGTACGCAGTATTCCAGGTGCGGTCTCACCAATACCTTGTACAACTGAAGCAATACCTCCCTATTTTATATTCTATCCCCCTAGCAATGAAAGCCAACATTCCATTGGCCTTCTTAATCACTTGCTGCACCTGCATACTAACCTTTTGAGTTTCGTGCACCAGGACCCCCAGATCCCTTTGTACTTCAGTACTTTCCAGTTTCTTGCCATTAAGATAATAACTTGCTCTACGATTTTTCCTGCCAAAGTGCATAACCTCACACTTTCCAGTATTGTATTCCATCTGCCAAATCTCTGCCCACTTACTTAGCCTGTCTATGTCCCCTTGCAGGTTTTTTATGTCCTCCTCACTCACTACTTTCCCTCCCATCTTAGTATCATCTGAAAACTTTGATATGTTACACTCGGTCCCCTCCTCCAAATCGTTAATATAGATTGTAAAGAGTTGGGGACCCAGCACTGACCCCTGCGGAACACCACTAGTTACTGATTGCCAGTCTGAGAATGAACCATTTATCCCAACTCTCTGCCTTCTGTTAGATAGCCAATCCTCTATCCATGCCAGAATATTACCCCCAATCCTCTTTCCTTAGTTATCTTCTTGCCCTTAATATACTTCAAAAACACCTTAGGATTTCCCTTTATTTTGCTCGCCAGTGTTATTTCATGGTCCCTCCTCGCTCTCCTAATTCCTTTTTTATCAATATCTGCCCCCTGGTCAATGAACAGTATCTGCCCCCCTGGTCAGAGATCAGTATCTGCACCCTGATCAGTGAACAAAATCTGCCCCTCTGGTCAGTGAACAGTATCTGCCCCCTAGTCAGTGATCAATATCTGCCCCCTGGTCAATGAAAAGTATCTGCCCCCATGGTGAATGAACAATATCTGCCCCCCTGGTCAATGAAAAATATCTGCCCCCTGGTCAGTAAACAATAACGGCCCCTGGTCAATGAACTCTATCTGCCCCCCTGGTGAATGAACAATATGTGCACCACTGGTCAGTGAACAATATCTGCCCCCCAGATCAGTGAACAGTATCTGCCCCCCTGATCAGAGAAAAATAACCGCTCCCCTGGTAGGTGAACAATATCTGCCCCCCTGGTCAGTGATCAGTAGCTGCCCCCTGATCAGTGAACAAAATCTGCCTACCTGGTCAGTGAACAGTATCTGCCGCCCTGGTGAATGAACAATATCTGCCACCCTGGGCAATGAACAATATCTGCTACCTGGTCAGTAAATAGTAACGGCCCCTGGTCAGTGAACAGTATCTGCCACCCTGGTGAATGAACAATATCTCCCCAATGGTCAATGAACTATAACTGCCCCCCTAGTCAGTGAACAATATCTGCCCACTGGTCAATGAACAGTATCTGCCCCCTGGTTAGTGATCAGTATCCTAGCCCCTGGTCAGTGAACAGTATCTGCCCCCTGATCCATCAACAGTATCTGCCCCCTGGTCAGTGAACAGTATCTGCCCCCTGGTCAGTGAACAGTATCTGCCCCCGGTCAGTAAACTAAATCTGCCGCCCTGGTCAGTGAAGAATATCTGCCCCCCAGGTCAATGAACAATATCTGCCCCCTGGTCAGTGAACAATATCTGCCCCCTTGTCAGTGAAAAGTATCTTCCCCCTGGTCAGTGAAAAGTATCTGCCCTCCAGGTCAATGAACAATATCTGCCCCCCTGGTCAAAGAAAAGTACCTGCCCCCCTGCTCAGTGAACAGTAGCTGCCCCATGCTCAGTTAACAATATCGGCCCCTCTGGTCAGTGAACAATATCTGCCCCGCTTGTCAGTAAACATTATCTGCCCCCATGGTCAGTGAACATTATCTGCACCCTGATCAGTGATCAGTATCTGCACCCTGGTCAGTGAACAGTATCTGCCCCCTGATCAACAATCAGTATCTGCCCCCTGGACAGTGAATAGTATCTGAGCCCCATGGTCAGTGAACAGTATCTGCCCCCCTGGTCAGTGAACAGTAACTGCCCCCCTGATCAGTGAATAATATCTGCCCCCCTTGTCAGTGAACATTATCTAGCCCCCTGATCAGTGAACAATATCTGCCCCCCTGATCAATGAACAATATCTGCCCTTCTGGTCAATGAAAAATAACTGCCCCCTGGTCAGTAAACAATAACAGCCCTGTTCAGTGAACATTATCTGCCCCCTGGTCAATGAACAGTATCTGCCCCCCTGGTGAACGATCAATATCTCCCTCCTGGTCAATGAACAATATCTGCCCCCTAGTCAGTAAACAGTAACAGCCCTTGGTCAGGGAACAGTACCTGCCGCCCTGGTGAATGAACAATATCTGCCACCCTGATCAGTGAATAATATCTGCCCCCCTGATCAGTGAACAATATCTGACCCCTGATCAGTGAACAATATTTGCCACCCTGAGCAATGAACAATATCTGCCCCCCTGGTCAGTGATCAGTACTTGACCCCTGATCAGTGAAAAAGAATCTGCCCCCCTGGTCAGTGATCAGTATCTGCCCACCAGTGAATGAACTGTATCTGCCCCACTGGTGAATGAACAAAATCTCCCCCCTGGTCAATGAACAATATCTGCCCCCTGGCCAGTATACAGTAACGGCCCCTGGTCAGGGAACAGTATCTGCCGCCCTGGTGAATGAATATTATCTGCCACCTGGTCAGTGAACCGTGATGGCCCATGGTCAGTGAACAGTACCTATCCCCTGGTCAGTGTACTATATCCGCTCCACTGGTCAGTGAACAGTATCTGCCCCCCTGGTCAGTGATTGGTATCTGCCCCACTGGTCAGTGAACTGCATCTGCCCCCTGGTCAGTGAAAAGTATCTGCCCCCCTGGTCAATGAACAGTATCTGCCCCACTGGTCAGTGAAAAGTATCTGCCCCCCTGGTCAGTGAGCAATATCAGCCCCCCTGGTCAATGATCAGTATCTGCAAACCCTGGTCAGTGAGCAGTATCAGCCCCCCAATCAGTAAACAATACCTGCCCCCTGATCAGTGAACCATATCTGCCCCCTTGTCAGTGAACATTATCTGCCTCCCTGGTCAGTGAATATTATCTGCCCCCCTGGTCAGTGAACAGTACCTGCCCCACTGGTCAGTGAACAGTATCTGCCCCATGGTCAATGATCAGCAGCTGCCTCCAGTCAGTGAACAGTATCTGCCTCCTGGTCAGTGAACAGTAACTGCCCCCTTGGTCAGTAAAGAGTATCTACCCCCCTGGACAATGAAAAGTATCTGCTCCCTGGTCAATGATCATTATCTGACCCCTGGTCATTGAACAGTATCTGCCTCCCTGGTAAGGGAACAGTATCTGCCACCTGGTCAGTGATTAATATCTGACTCCTGGTCAGTGAACAGTATCTGCCCCCTGGTCAATGATCAGTATCTGCCCCCCGGTCTGTGAACAGTATCTGCCAACTTGCCAGTGAACAGTGTGTGCACCCTGGTCAGAAAACAATATCTTCCCCCTGGTCAGTTAACAGTATCTTCCCCCTGGTCAGTGAACAGCCCACTTGTCAGTGAACTAGTACCTGCGCCCTGGTCAGTGAACAATATCTGCCCCCCTGGTCAGTGAACAATATCTGCCCCCTGGTCAGTGATCATTATCTGGCCCCTGGTCAATGAAAAATATCTGCTTCCTGGTCAGTAAACAATAACGGCCCCAGGTCAGTGATCAGTATCTGCCCCCTGGTAAATGAACAGTATCTGCCCCCCCTGGTGAATGAGCATATCTCCCCCCTGGTCAATGAAAAATATCTGCCCCCTGGCCAGTAAACAGTAATGGCCCCTGGTCAATGAGCACTATCTGCCCCCCTGGTGAATGAACAATATCTGCACCCCTGGTCAGTGAACAATATCTAACCCGTGATCAGTGAACATAATCTGCCCCCCTGATCAGTGAACATATCTACCCCCCTGGTCAGTGAACAATATCTGCCCCCCTGGTCAGTGATCAGTACCTGCCCCCTGATCAGTGAACAAAATCTGCCCACCTGGTCAGTGAACAGTATCTGCCACCCTGGTGAATGAACAATATCTGCCCCACTGGTCAATGAACAATATCTGCCCCCTTGTCACTAGACAGTAATGACCCCTGGTCAGTGAACAGTATCTGCTGCTCAGGTGAATGAACAATATCTGCCACTCTGGTGAATGAACAATATCTGCCCCCCTGGTCAATGAACAATATCTGCCACCTGGTCAGTAAACAGTAACATCCCCTGGTCAGTGAACAGTATCTGCTGCCCTGGTGAATGAACAATGTCTCCCCCCTGGTCAATGAACTATATCTGCCCCCCTGGTCAGTGAACAATATCTGGCCCCCTGGTCAATGGACAGTAACTGCCAGCTGGTTAGTGATCAGTATCTGCCCCCTGGTCAGTGAAAAGTATCTGCCCCCTGGTCAGTGAAAAGTATCTGCCCCCTGTTCAGTGAACAGAATCTGCCCCCTGGTCAGTAAAATAAATCTGCCCCCCTGGTCAGTGAACAGTATCAGCCCCACTTGTCAATGAACAATATCTGCCCCCTGGTCAGTGAACAATATCTGCCTCCTTGTCAGTGAACAGTATCTGCCCCCTGGTCAGTGAACAGTAACTGCCCCCCTGCTCAGTGAACAGTATCTGCCCCCTGGTCAGTGAACAATATCAGCCCCCCAGGTCTCTGAGCAATATCTGCCCCCCTGATCAGTGAACAGTATCGGCCCCCATGTCAGTGAACAGTTCCTGCCCCCCTGGTCAGTGAACAGTATGTGACCCATGGTCAGTGAACAGTATCTGCCCCGTTGGTCAGTGAACAGTATCTGCCAACTTGCCAGTGAACATTATATGCACCCTGGCCAGTAAACAATATCTTCCCCCTGGTCAGTGAACAGTATCTTCCCTCTGGTCAGTGAACAGTATCTGCCCACTTGTCAGTGAACAGTAACTGCCCCCTCGTCAGTGAACAGTAACTGCCCCCTGGTCAGTGAACAGTATCTGCCCCATGTTCAGTGAACAGTGTCTGCCCCCCCCTGGTTAGTGATCCATATCTGCTGCCTGGTCAGTGAACAACATCTGCGCCCTGGTCAGTAAACAATACCTGCCCCCTGGTCAGTAAACAGTATCTTACCCTCTGGTCAGTGAACATTAACTGCCTCCCTGGTCAGTAAACAGTATCTGTTGCCTGGACAGTAAAAAGTATGTGCCCCCTGGTCAGTAAACACCATCTGTCCCCCTGGTCACTGATTAATATCTGCTCCTTGTCAGTAAACTGTATCTGCCCCCCTGGTCAGTAAACATTATCTGCCCCCATTGTCAGTGAACATTATCTGCCCCCTGGTCAGTGATTAATATCTGCCCCCTCATCAGTAATCAGTATCTGCCCCCCTGGTCAGTGAACAGTATCTGCCCCGGTCAGTTAAATTTATCTGCCCCCCTGATCAGTGAACAGTATCTGAACCCCTTGTTCAGTGAACAGTTTCTGCCCCCCTGGTGAATGAACAATATCTGCCCCCCTGGTCAGTTAATAATATCTGCCCCCTGATCAGTGAACAATATCTGCCCCCCTGGTCAGTGAACAGTATCTGCCCCACTGGTCAGTGATCAGTATCTGCCCCCTGGTCAATGAACAGTAGCTGCCCCCCTGGTAAATGAAAATTATCTCCCCCCTGGTCAATGAACAATATCTCCCCCCTGGTCAATGAACAATATCTGCCACCTGGTCAGTAAACTGTAATGGCCCATGGTCAGTTATCAATCTCTGCCCCCTGACAGCGAACTACATTTGCCCCCCTGGTCAGTGAACAATGCCTGCCCCCCTGGTCAATGAACAGTATCTGCCCCCCTGGTCAGTGAACAGTATCTGCCTCCTGGTCAGTGAAAAGTATCTGCCCCCTGGTCAGTGAAAAATGTCGGCCTACCTGGTCAGTGAATAGCATCTGCCCCCTTGTCAGTGAACAGTACCTGCCCCCTGGTCAGTGAACAGTATCTGCCCATGGTCAGTGAACAATATCTGCCCCCGGTCAGTGAACAATATCTGCCCCCGGTGAGTGAACAGTATCTGCCCCCTGGTCAATGAACAGTATCTGCCCCCCTGGTCAATGAACAATATCTGCCCCTCTGGCCAATGAACAATATCTGCCCCCTGGTCAGTAAACAGTAATGGCCTCTGGTCAGTGAACAGTATCTGCCCCCTTCCTGTCATCTTGCAGAACTCAATAGACTCTGGAACAGTACCCATGGATTGGAGGGTAGCTAATGTTACCCCACTATTCAAAAGAGGTGGTGGAGAAAAAGCGGAGAATTATAGACCAGTAAGCCTGACATCGGTAGTGGGGAAAATGCTAGAGTCCATTATAAAAGATGTACTAGCAGAGCACTTGGAAAGCAGTGACAGGATTGGACAAAGTCAACATAGATTTGCAAAAGGTAAATCATGTTTGACTAATCTACTGGAATTTTTTGAGGATGTAACTGGTAAAATAGAGAAGGGAGAACCAGTGGATGTGGTGTATTTGGACTTTCAGAAGGCTTTCGATAAGGTCCTACATAAGAGATTAGCGTGCAAAATTAAGGCACATGGGATTGGGGGCAAGGTATTGACTTGGATAGATAACTGGTTGGTGGACAGAAAGCAAAGAGTTGGAATAAACGGGTCGTTTTCCGAGTGGCAGGCAGTGACTAGTGGGGTACCGCAAGGATCGGTCCTAGGACCCCAGCTGTTCACAATATATATTAATGATCTGGACGAGGAAATTGGATGTAATACCTCCAAATTTGCAGATGACACAAAGCTGGGTGGGAGGGTATGCTGTGAGGAGGATGTCGTGAAATTCCAGTACGATTTGGACAGGTTGGGTGATTGGGCAGAAACATGGCAAATGCACTATAATGTGGATAAATGTGAGGTTATCCACTTTGGTGGCAAAAACAGGAAGGCAGATTATTTTTTGAATGGCAATAGATTGAGAGAAGGGGAAGTGCAAAGAGATTTGGGTGTACTTGTGCACCAGTCGCTGAAGGTAAGCATGCAGGTGCAGCAGGCGGTTTAGAAGGCAAATGGTATGTTGGCCTCCGTAGCAAGAGGGTTCGAGTACAGGAACAAGGATGTCTTGCTGCAGTTGTACAGGGCCTTGGTGAGACCGCACCTTGACTATTGTGTGCTGTTTTGGTCACCTTATCTGAGGAAGGATGTTCCTGCCATGGAAGGAGTGCAGCGAAGATTCACCAGGCTGATACCTGGGATGGCAAGAATGACGTATGAGGAGAGATTGGGTCGATTGGGCTTATAGTCACTGGAGTTTAGAAGATTGAGGGGGGATCTCATCAAAACCTATAAAATTCTGTCAGGCTGGACAGACTAGATGCAGGAAGGATGTTTCTGATGGCCGGGGAGTCCAGGACCAGGGGTCATAGTCTAAGAATAAGGGGTAAGCCATTTAGGACTGAAATGAGGAAGAATTTCTTCACCCAGTGAGTGGTGAACCCGTGGAATTCTCTGCCACAGAGGGCGGTGGAGGCCAGTTCATTAAATATATTCAAGAAGGAGTTGTATATATTTCTTAATGCTAAAGGGATCAAGGCATATGGGGAGAAGGCAGGGACAGGGTACTGAATTTGGATGATCAGCCATGATCTCATTGAATGGCGGAGCAGGCTCGAAGGGCCAAATGGCCTACTCCTGCTCCTATCATCTATGTTTCTATGTTTCCATGCCCCCCTGGTCAATGAACAATATCTGCCCCCTTCTCATTAAACAGTATCTGCTCCCCTGAACAATGAACAATATCTACACCCTGGTCAGTGAACAGTATCTGCCCCCCTGGTCAGTAAACAACATCTGCCATCTGGTCAGTGAACAGTATCTGCCTCCCTGGACAATGAACAGTACCTGCCCCCCAGGTCAGTGAACAGTATCTGCCCCCCTGGTCAGTGAACAGTATCTGTCCCTGGTCAGTGAACAGTATCTGCACCCTGGTCAGTGAGCAATATCTGCCACACTGCTCAGTGAACAGTATCGGCCCCAATGTCAGTGAACAGTTTCTGCCCCCCTGGTCAGTGAACAGTATATGCCAACTTGCCAGTGAACAGTATTTGCACCCTGGTCAGTAAACAATACCTTCCCCCTGGTCAGTGAACCGTATCTTCCCCCGGTCATGGAACAGTATCTGCCGACTTGTCAGTGAACAGTAACTGCGCCCTGGTCATTGAACAATAACTGCCCCCCTGATCAGTGAACAATATCTGCCCCCCTGCTCAGTGATCAGTATCAGCACCCTGATCAGTGAACAAAATCTGCCCCCCTGGTCAGTAAACATTTTCAGCCCCCTGGTCAGTGATCAATATCTGCCTTCTGGCCAATCAAAAATATCTGCCCCCTGGCCAGTGAACAATAACGGCCCCTGGTCAGTGATCAGTATCTGCCCCCTGGTCAATGAACAATACCTGCACCCCTGGTCAGTAAACAGTAGCGGCCCCTGGTCAATGAACACTATCTGCCCCCCTGGTGAATGAACAATACCTGCACCCCTGTCAATGAACA
This sequence comes from Somniosus microcephalus, assembly GCF_052327205.1. NCBI lineage: Eukaryota > Metazoa > Chordata > Chondrichthyes > Squaliformes > Somniosidae > Somniosus > Somniosus microcephalus. The sequence goes on along the minus strand of NC_141003.1, from coordinate 25,197,281 downwards.
ATATCTGCCCCCCTGATCAGTGAACAATATCTGACCCCCTGATCAGTGAACAATATCTGCCCCCCTGGTCAGTGAACAATATCTGCCCCCCTGGTCAGTGATCAGTATCTGACCCCAGGTCAGTGAACAGCATCTGCCCCCCTGGTGAATGAACAATATCTGCCGCCCTGGTCAGTTAATAATATCTGCCCCCTGATCAGTGAACAATATCTGCCCCTCTGGTCAGTGAACAGTATCTGCCCCCCTGGTCAGTGATCAGTATCTGCCCCCTGGTCAATGAACAGTAGCTGCCCCCCTGGTGAATGAACAATATCTCCCCCCTGGTCAATGAACAATATCTCCCCCCTGGTCAATGAACAATATCTGCCACCTGGTCAGTAAACTGTAATGGCCCATGGTCAGTTAACAATCTCTGCCCCCTGAAAGTGAACTATATTTGCCCCCCTGGTCAGCAAACAATACCTGCCCCCCTGGTCAATGAACAGTATCTGCCCCCCTGGTCAGTGAACAGTATCTGCCTCCTGGTCAGTGAAAAGAATCTGCCACCTGCTCAGTGAACAATGTCGGCCCCCCTGGTCAGTGAATAGCATCTGCCCCCTTGTCAGTGAACAGTATCTGCCCCCTGGTCAGTGAACAGTATCTGCCCCTGGGCAGTGAACAATATCTGCCCCCGGTCAGTGGACAATATCTGCCCCCGGTGAGTGAACAGTATCTGCCCCCTGGTCAGTGAACAGTATCTGCCCCTGGTCATTGAACAATATCTGCCCCTGGTCAGTGAACAATATCTGCCCCCTGGTCAGTGAACAGTATCTGCCCACTGGGCAGTGATCAGTATCTGCCCCTGGTCAATGAACAGTATCTGCCCCCCTGGTGAATGAATAATACCTGCCCCTCTGGTCAATGAACAATATCTGCCCCCTGGTCAATAAACATTAACGGCCTCTGGTCAGTGAACAGTATCTGCCCCCTGGTCAATGAACAGTATCTGCCCCCTTCCTGTCATCTTCCAGAACTCGATAGACTCTGGAACAGTACCCATGGATTGGAGGGTAGCTAATGTTACACCACTATTCAAAAAAGGTGGTGGAGAAAAAGCGGGGAATTATGGACCGGTAAGCCTGACATCGGTAGTGGGGAAAATGCTAGAGTCCATTATAAAAGATGTAATAGCAGAGCACTTGGAAAACAGTGACAGGATTGGCCAAAGTCAACATAGATTTACAAAAGGTAAATCATGTTTGACTAATCTACTGGAATTTTTTGAGGATGTAACTGCTAAAATAGATAAGGGAGAACCAGTGGAAGTGGTGTATTTGGACTTTCAGAAGGCTTTCGATAAGGTCCCGCATAAGAGATTAGCGTGCAAAATTAAGGCACATTGAATTGGGGGCAAGGTATTGACTTGGTAGAGAAGTGGTTGGCGGACAGAAAGCAGAGTTGGAATAAACGGCTCATTTTCCGAGTGGCAGGCAGTGACTAGTGGGGTACCGCAAGGATTGGTCCTAGTACCCCAGCTGTTCACAATATATATTAATGATCTGGACGAGGAAATTGGATGCAATATCTCCAAATTTGCAGATGACACAAAGCTGGGTGGGAGGGTATGCTGTGAGGAGGATGTTGTGAAATTCCAGTACGATTTGGACAGGTTGGGTGATTGGGCAGAAACATGGCAAATGCACTATAATGTGGATAGATGTGAGGTTATCCACTTTGGTGGCAAAAACAGGAAGGCAGATTATTTTTTGAATGGCAATAGATTGGGAGAAGGGGAAGTGCAAAGAGACCTGGGTGTTCTTGTGCACCAGTCGCTGAAGGTAAGCATGCAGGTGCAGCAGGCGGTTAAGAAGGCAAATGGTATGTTGGCCTCTGTAGCAAGAGGGTTCGAGTACAGGAACAAGGATGTCTTGCTGCAGTTGTACAGGGCCTTGGTGAGACCGCTCCTTGGCTATTGTGTGCAGATTTGGTTGCCTTATCTGAGGAAGGATGTTCCTGCCATGGAAGGAATGCAGCGAAGATTCACCAGGCTGATACCTGGGATGGCAGGAATGACGTATGAGGAGAGATTGGGTCGATTGGGCTTATACTCACTGGAGTTTAGAAGATTGAGAGGGGATCTCATCAAAACCTATAAAATTCTGTCAGGCTGGACAGACTAGATGCAGGAAGGATGCTTCTGATGGCTGGGGTGTCCAGAACCAAGGGTCATAGTCGAAGGATAAGGGGTAAGCCATTTCGGACTGAAATGAGGAGGAATTTCTTCACCCAGAGAGTGGTGAACCTGTGGAATTCTCTGCCACAGAGGGCGATGGAGGCCAGTTCATTAAATATATTCAAGAAGGAGTTGGATATATTTCTTAATGCTAAAGGGATCAAGGGATATGGGGAGAAGGCAGGGACAGGGTACAGAATTTGGATGATCAGCCATGATCTCATTGAATGGCGGAGCAGGCTCGAAGGGCCAAATGCCCTACTCCTGCACTTATCTTCTATGTTTCTATGTTTCCATGCCGCCCTGGTCAATGAACAATATCTGCCCTCTTCTCATTAAACAATATCTGCTCCCCTGGTCAATGAACAATATCTACGCCCTGGTCAGTGAACAGTATCTGCCCCCCTGGCCAGTAAACAACATCTGCCACCTGGTCAGTGAACAGTATCTGCCCCCCTGGTCAGTGAATAGTATCTGTTCCCCTGGTGAATGAAGAAAATCTCCCCCCTGGTCAATGAGCAATATCTCCACACTGGTCAGTAAACAGTAATGGTCTCTGGTCAGTGAACATTATCTCCCCCCATGTCAGTGAAAAGTATCTGCCCCCTGGCCAGAGAACAGTATCTCCCCCTGGTCAGTGAACAATATCTGCCCCCCTGATCAGTGAACAATATATGCCACCCTGGTCAGTGAAAAATATCTGCCCCCCTGGGCAGTGAACAATATCTGCCCCCCTGGTCAGTGATCAGTACTTGCCCCCTGATCAGTGAACAAAATCTGCCCACCTGGTCAGTGATCAGTATCCGCCCCCTGGTCAATGAACAGTATCTGCCCCACTGGTGAATGAAAAATATCTCCCCCCTGGTCAATGACCAATATCTGCACCCTGGTCATTATACAGTAATGGCCCCTGGTCAGGGAACAGTATCTGCCGCCCTGGTGAATGAACAATATCTGCCACCTGGTCAGTAAACAGCAATGGCCAATTGTCAGTGAGCAGTATCTGCTCCCTGGTCAGTGAACAATATCTGCCCCCCTGGTCAGTAAACAATATCTGGCCCCTGGTCAATGAACTGTATCTGTCCCCCTGGTCAGTGGTCGGTATCTGCCCCACTGGTCAGTGAACAGTATCTGCCCACTGGTCAGTGAACAGTATCTGCCTCCCTGGACAATGAACAGTATCTGCCCCCCTGGTCAGTGAAAAGTATCTGCCCCCCTGGTCAGTGAACAGTATCTGCCCACTGGTCAGTGAACAGTATCTGCCCCCTGGTCAGTGAGCAATATCTGCCACCCTGCTCAGTGAACAGTATCGGCCCCAATGTCAGTGAACAGTTTCTACCCCCCTGGCAGTGAACAGTATATGCCAACTTGCCATTGAACAGCATTTGCACCCTGGTCAGTAAACAATATCTTCCCCCTCATCAGTGAATAGTACCTTCCCCCTGGTCAGGGAACAGTATCTGCCGACTTGTCGGAGAACAGTAACTGCGCCCTGATCAGTGAACAAAATCTGCCCCCCTGGTCAGTAAACATTATCTGCCTTCTGGTCAATGAAAAATATCTGCCCCCTGGTCAGTAAAGAATAACGGCCCCTGGTCAGTGATCATTATCTGCCCCCTGGTCAATGAACAGTATCTGCCCCTCGGTGAATGAGCAATATCTCCCCCCTGGTCAATGAACAATAACTGCCCCCTGGTCAGTAAACAGTAACGGCCCCTGGTCAATGAACACTATCTGCCCCCCAGGTGAATGAACAATACCTGCACCCCTGGTCAGTGAACAATATCTGCCCCCCTGATCAGTGAACAATATCTGACCCCATGATCAGTGAACAATATCTGCCCCCCTGGTCAGTGAACAATTTCTGCCCCCCTGGTCAGTGATCAGTACATGCCCCCTTATCAGTGAACAGTATCTGCCGCCCTGGTAAATGAACAATATCTGCCCCCCTGGCCAATGAACAATATCTGCCCCCTGGTCACGAAACCATATCTGCCCCCCTGGTCAATGAACAGTATCTGCCCCCTGGTAAGTGATCAGTTTCAGCCCCCCTGGTCATTGAACAGTATCTGACCCCAGGTCAGTGAACAGTATCTGCCCCCTGTTCAGTGAACAGTATCTGACCCCCTGGTCAGTGAACAGTATCTGACCCACTTGTCAGTGAACAGTAACTGCCCACTTGTCAGTGAACAGTAACTGCCCCCTGGTCAGTGAACAGTATCAGCCCCCTGGTCAGTGAACAGTACCTTCCCCATGGTCAGTGAACAGTATCTGCCCCCCGGTCAGTAAACATTATCTGCCCCCATGGTCAGTGAACTTTATCTGCCCCCTGGTCAGCGATTAATATCTGCCCCCTCATCAGTGAACAGTATCTGCCCCTGGTCAGTTAAATTTATCTGCCCCCCTGGTCAGTGAACAGTATCCGAAGCCCTTGGTCAGCGAACAGTACCTGCCCCCCTGGTGAATGAACAATATCTGCCCCCCTGGTCAGTGAACAATATCTGCCCACCCACTGATCAGTGAACAATATCTGCCCCCTGATCAGTGAACAATATCAGCCCCCCTGGACAGTGAACAATATCTGCCTCCCTGGGCAGTGAACAATATCTGCCCCCTGGTCAGTAAAAAATAACGGACCCTGGTCAGTGATCAGTAACTGCCCCCTGGTCAATGAACAGTATCTGCCACCCCGGTAAATGAGCAATATCTCCCCCCTGGTCAATGAACAATATCTGCCCCCTGGTCAGTAAACAGCAACGGCCACTGGTCAATGAACACTATCTGCCCCCCTGGTGAATGAACAGTACCTGCACCCCTGGTCAGTGAACAATATCTGCCCCCCCTGATCAGTCAACAATATCTGACCACCTGATCAGTGAACAGTATCTGCCCCCCTGGTCAGTGAACAATATCTGCCCCTGGTCAGTGATCAGCACCTGCCCCCTGATCAGTGAACAGTATCTGCTGCCCTGGTGAATGAACAATATCTGCCCCCCTGGTCAGTGAACAATATCTGCCCACCCTCTGATCAGTGAACAATATCTGCCCCCTGATCAGTGAACAATATCAGTCCCCCTGGACAGTGAACAATATCTGCCTCATGGTCAGTGAACACTATCTGCCCCCCTGGTCAGTGAACAGTACCTGCCCCCTGATCAGTGAACAATATCTGCCGCAATGGTCAGTGAACAGTATCTGCCCCCTGGTTCAGTGAACAGTATCTCCCACTGGTCAGTGAACAGTATCTGCCACCTGGTCAGTGAACAGTATCTGCCCCCTGGTCGGTGAACAGTATATGCCCTTCGGGTCAGTGAACAGTATCTGCCTCCTTGTCAGTGAACGGTACCTGCCCCCTAATCAGTGAACAATATCTGCCGCAATGGTCAGTGAACATATCGGCTCCCTGGATATGTGAATAGTATCAGCCCACTGGTCAGTGAACAAAATCTGCCCGCTGGTCCATGAACAGTATCTGCCCCCTCGTCAGTGAACAGTATCTGCCCCCTGGTCAGTGAACAGTATCTGCAACACTGGTAAGTGAAAAATATCGGCCGACTGGTCAGTGAACAGTATCTGCCCCCTGCTCAGTGAACAATATCTGCCCCCTTGTCATTGAACAATATCTGCCCTCTGGTCAGAGAACGGTACCTGTCCCCTGCTCAGTGAGCAATACCTGCACCCCTTGTCAGTGAACAATAACTGTCCCCTGCTCATTGAACACTATCTGCCCCACAGATCAGTGAACAATATCTGCCCACTGGTCAGTGAATACTTTCTGCCCACTGGTCAGTGAACAGTATCTGCCCCCTGATCAGTGAACCATACCTACCCCCTGATCAGTGAACAATGTCTGCTGCAATAGTCAGTGAACAGTACCTGTCCCCTGGTCAGTGAACAGTATCTGCCCTCTTGTCAGTAAACAGTATCTGCCCCATGGTCATTGAACAGTATCTCTCCCTGGTCAGTGAACACTATCTGCACCCCTGATCAATGAACAGTATCTGCCCTCTGGGCAGTGAACTGCATCTGCCCCCCTGGTCAGTGAACAGTGTCTGTACCCCTGGTCAGTGAAAAATATCTGCCCCCTAGGTCAGTGAACAATATCTGCCTCCGGATCAGTGAACCGTACCTGCCCCGTGATCAGTGAAAAGTATCTGCACCCCTGGTCAGAGAAGAATATCTGCCCCCTATGTCAGTGAACAATATCTGCCCCCTGGTCAGTGATAAGTATCTGCCCACTGGTCAATGAAGAGTACCTGCCACACTGGTCAGTGAACAAAATCTGCCCGCTGGTCAGTTAGCAGTATCTGCCCCCTTGTCAGTGAACAGTATCTCCCCTGGTCAGTGAACAGTATATGCCCCCTGGTCAGCGAACAGAATCTGCACCCCTGGTCAATGAACAGTATCTGCCCCCTGGTGAATGAACAATATCTGCCCCTCTGGTCAATGAACAATATCTGCCCTCTGGTCAGTAAACAGTAATGGCCCCTGGGCAGTGAACAATATCTGCCACACAGGAGAATGAACAGTATCTGACCCCTGGTCTGTGATAAGTATCTACCCCCCTGGTCAATGAACAGTATCTGCTCCCCTGGTGAATGAACAATATCTGCCCCCATGGTCAATGAAAAATATTTGCCCCCTGCTTAGTAAACAGTAACAGCCCCTGGTCAGTGAACAATATCTGCCCCCTGAACAGTGAACAGTATCTGCCTCCTGGTCGGTGAACAGTATATGACCCTCGGGTCAGTGAACAGTGTCTGCCTCCTTGTCAGTGAACAGTACCTGCCCCCTGATCAGTGAACAATATCTGCCGCAATGGTCAGTGAACAGCATCTGCCCCCTGGTTCAGTGAACAGTATCTCCCGCTGGTCAGTGAACAGTATCTGCCCCCTGGACAGTGAACAGTATCTGCCCCCTGGTCGGTGAACAGTATATGCCCCTCAGGTCAGTGAACAGTGTCTGCCTCCTTGTCAGTGTACGGTACCTGCCCCCTAATCAGTGAACAATATCTGCCGCAATGGTCAGTGAAAACATTGGCTCCCCGGATATGTGAATAGTATCAGCCCACTGGTCAGTGAACAAAATCTGCCCGCTGGTCCATGAACAGTATCTGCCCCCTTGTCAGTGAACAGTATCTGCCCCCTGGTCAGTGAACAGTATCTGCAACACTGGTCAGTGAAAAATATCGGCCCACTGGTCAGTGAACATTATCTGCCCCCTGATCAGTGAAAAAACTGCTGGAATGGTCAATGAACAGTATCTGCCCCCTGGTCAGTGAACAGTATCGGCCAGTGGTCAGTGAACAGTAACAGACCCCTGGTCAGTGAACAGTATCTGCACCCCTGGTCAGTGAAAAATATCTGCCCCCTAGGTCAGTGAACAGTATCTGCCACTGGTCAGTAATGCCCCCTGGTCAATGAACATTATCTGCCCCCCTGGTCAGTGAACAATATCTGCCCCTCGGTCAGTGAACAATATCTGCCCCCTGGTCAGTGATCAGTATCTGCCCCCTGGTCAATGAACAATATCTGCTCCCCTGGTCAATGAACAATATCTGCTCCCCTGGTCAATGAACAATATCTGCTCCCCTGGTCAATGAACAATATCTGCTCCCCTGGTCAATGAACAATATTTGCCCCCTGGTCAGTAAACAGTAACAGCCCCTGGTCAGTGAACAATATCTGCCCTCTTGTCAGTGATCAGTACCTGCCCCCTGATCAGTGAGCAAAACCTGCCACCCTGGTCAGTGAACAGTATCTGCCCCCCTGGTCAGTGAACAATAACTGCCCCCCAGGTCAGTGAGCAATACCTGCCTCCCTGGTCAGGGAACAGTATCTGCCTCCTGGTCAGTGAACAGTATCTGTACCCCTGGTCAGTAAACTTTATCTGCACCCCCGGTCAGTGAAAAGTATCTGCCCCCCCGGTCAGTGAACAATATCTGCCCCCTGGTCAATGAACGATGTTTGCCCCCTGGTCAGTAAACAATAATGGCCCCAAGTCAGTAAACAATATCTGCCCTCTTGTCAGTGAACAGTACCTGCCCCCCTGGTCTGTGAACAGCATATGACCCATGGTCAGTGAACAGTATCTGCCCCCGTGGTTAGTGAACAGTAACTTCCCACTAGTCAGTGAGCAATATCTGCCCCCCTGGTCAGTGAAAAGGATCTGCCCCCTGGTCAGTGAACAGTTTCTGCCACCCTGGTCTGTGAAAAGCATATGACCCATGGTCAGTGAACATATCTGCCCCCCTGGTCAATGAACAGTAACTGCCCACTAGGCAGTGAACAGTGTATGCACCCCTGGTCAGTAAACAATATCTTCCCCCAGGTCAGTGAACAGTATCTTCCCACTGGTCAGTGATCAGTATCTGCCCCCCTGGTCAGTGTATAGTATCTGCCCCCTGGTTAATGAACAGTATCTGCCCCCTGCTCAGTGAACAGTATCTGCCCGCTGCTCAGTGAACAGTATCTGCCCCACTAGTCAGCGAACATTCCCTGCCCCCCTGGTCAGTGAACAGTACCTGCCCCCTCATCAATGAACACCATCTGCCCCACTGATCAGTGAACAATATCTGCCCCCTGGCCAGTGAACAATATGTGCCCTCTGGTCAGTGAACAGTACCTGCCCCCTGCTCAGTGAGCAATACCTGCCCCCCTGGTCAGTGAACAGTATCTGACCCCTGGTCAGTGAACAATAACTGCCCCCTGGTCAGTGAACAATATCTGCCCCCTGGTCAGTGAACAGTATCTGCCCCATTGGTCAGTGAACAGTATCTGCACCCCTGGTCAGTAAACTGTATCTGCCCGCCCTGGTCAGTGAACAATATCTGCCCCGCAGTCAGAGAACAGTATCTGCACCCCTGGTCAGTAAACTGTATCTGACCCCCTGGTCAGAGAACGGTATCTGCCCCGCTGGTGAATGAACAATATCTACCCCCTGGTCAATGAACGATATTTGCGCCCTGGTCAGTAAACAGTAATGGGCCTAGGTCAGTGAACAATATCTGCCCTCTTGTCAGTGAACAGTACCTGCCCCCCTGGTCTGTGAACAGCATATGACCCATGGTAAGTGAACAGTATCAGCCCCCCTGGTCAGTGAACAGTAAATGCCCACGAGTCAGTGAGCAATATCTGCCCCCCTTGTCAGTGAACAGGATCTGCCCCCCTGGTCAGTGAACAATTTCTGCCCCCCTGGTCTGTGAACAGCATATGACCGATGGTCAGTGAATAGTATCTGCCCCCCTGGTCAGTGAACAGTAACTGCCCAGTAGTCAGTGAACAGTATATGCACCCCTGCTCAGTAAACATTATGGCCTAGAAATTCAGTTGTTTGCGCCAGCTGGTAGCGCCTTAGGAGGAGTAGATGTCGGGTGCTAGGCGGCTAGCGGCCGGGCGCAGCGCGATCTGCGCCTCTCCCCAACTTCACTCACGATTTAGCGGCGGCGCAAAGTCTTTGCGCGCGCTCAGCTGCGCGCGCAGATCCTGACGTCATTTCCTCGTGCAACGCCCTTTGTGCGCCCCAAACCAGAAATTCAGTCGCGACGCCCTCTTGTTCGCCTGGCGCCCCTAGCGACTGGTAGAGTGGAACGGTACTCAGTCGATGCGGGGCGCGGGGGGCGCAAATTAAAGGGCACTCCTCCTGCACTAGAAAAGGCTGCCATTTCGCAGCACTCCTTCTTGAGAGACGGATCTTTGCAGAGAGACCAAGGTAGAGAGCTTTCTGCTTTGGCTCAACACTCGGACAGGTACTTGTGGCTTCAGGCCACAGCTTTCCACTTGTCTTTGCCTTCATTGACATATCATTGTTTGCTAACATATAATGGGGGCTGCAATGGGTGCAAACGCTGGCCTTCTCCATTGCATCCAAAGGGCTCACAGACGCCGTGAGAGAGTGGCAGCCCTGGCTAGACAGAGAGGGGGCAACAGGCGTCGGGAACGGAGGCCTTACCCACCCAGGGTATACCGCCAGCAGTTCTCCTATCTGAACATGTCTGACGAGCAGTGTGTTCGGAGGCTGCGATTCCGAAGGGAGGTTGTCACAGAGATCTGCCACCTGCTTGGCGGTGATCTGCAGCCACATCTGAGGAGCAGGACGTCTCTGTCGGTGGCAGTGAAGGTGACGGTGGCTCTCAACTTCTATGCCACCGGCTCCTTCCAATCCGCTACTGGGGACATTTCCAACATCTCCCAGTTTGCCGTGCATTGCTGCATCCGCCAGGTGACCAATGCCCTTTTCAAAAGGAGACGTCAGTTCATCTCCTTCTCCATGGCCCTTGCCAAGCAGCAACAGTGTGCAATGGGCTTTGCAGCATTCGCGGGCTTCCCCAATGGTGCAGGGCGCCATTGACTGCACGCATGTGGCTTTGCGGGCACCTCTGGAGAATTCCGAGGATTACCGCAACCGGAAGGGCTACCATTCGCTCAATGTCCAGCTGGTGTGTGACCACAGGCAGCTCATCCTAGCTGTCAATGCCCGCTTTCCAGGCAGCAGCCACGATGCCTTCATCCTACGCCAGACTTCTGTGGCAGACATGTTCCAGGCCCAGCCTCACCCACGAGGATGGCTTCTTTGTGTACCTGGCTGATGACCCCGCTCCGTACGCCCAGCACCCCTGCTGAAGAGGGATACAACGACAGCCATCAAGTGACCAGGAACATCATTGAGCAAACAATCGGTGTCCTGAAGCAACGGTTCCGCTGTGTGGATCGTTCCGGTGGAGCCCTACAATATTCGCCGGAGCGAGTCTCCCATTTCGTGGTCGTTTGCTGCATGCTGCACAACCTGGCTATCCGCAGGACTCAGCCACTGCCACCAGAGATTGGAGGACCACCTGAGGAGGAGGAGGAGGAGGAGGAGGAGGAGCACCAGCACAGGAGGGAGGCAGAAAGTGCAAGGGCCGCCCGTCGCTGGCTTATTGAACGTCGGTTCTAGGCCTCCTCGCAGGGAATGGCTTGTGCCAATGTCAGCAGATGAATGTAGCCACTCCACAAGCCCTCAGCCAAGCAGGGCAACCAGGACTTGCCAAAAAAACCATGCACAGTGCGATTTAAGAACATTAATTTATTGCAAACCTCTGCCCTTCCCACATTACAACCTCATGTTGAGAAGCCCCCTCCAAAAACAAAAAACTAACAGTCTCGGCCTTACAAAAACAAAGAAAGACACCAGTCTCGGCCTTACAAAAACAAAGAAAGACACCAGTCTCGGCCTTACAAAAACACAACTACACCAGTCTCGGCCTTTCAACAACCACATAGCATTTGTGCAGACCTTCTACTTTTTGCCCTGCGAGGGCGATGCCTTTTGCATCCTTGCCTGGCCCCTGCCCGCCCTGCAGCTCCTCCTCAATGGGAGCCCAGTGGCTGCAGCAAGGCTGGGGGAAGGCTGCTGAGGGTCAGATGGCGAGACGGCAGATGCCCTTGGGGGTCGGCCTGCACCAGCTCTGGCCCTGGAGGGGCCGGCTGCTGACTGCTCCAACTCTGCTTGGGTGGCAGCAGTCTGTCCAGCGGCTCGTGGCAGCTGCAATGGCGGAGTGGCAGTGTCGGCTGCAGGAATGGTGCCAACCTGACAGATCGCAGGTGCTCCCTGGTCGCCTGATACATTGGCACTCGCATGGGCCAGCACTGCAGCATGCGCAGCAAACAGCTGAAGAACAGACTGCTGGGCTGCTGCTGCGCAGCGAGTGCCCTGGCGAAGCCTGGCTGATCCAGCGAGGGTGGCAGCAGTTAGTGCCCGTGTGGCCCTGGTCTGTGTCCGCATGACAACAGCCAGTGAATGGACGGCACGACTGAGCACTTGGCTCAAAGCCGCCTGTGCTGCCGCGAAGTCCTGTAGACTCCTGGCCTGTGCTGCTCCAAATTGCTGCACACTCCTTGACAAAGACTCAATGGAGTCAGGCATCCTTGCCACTGCAGCCATGAGCTCAGTGTGCCGGCGCTCAGCCTGGACGGCCATTTCCTCCAGGAGCCGCATCTCTCTGCGCTCACCGTCGCAGGACTGGAGGCCGCACTCACCCTCTGGGGAGAAGTCCGCCGAGCTTCCCCACCCCTCCCGCGTTGCTGCAGGCCGCTGGGCCCCGGAGCTTCACTCTCCTCCGACCCTTCGCCCCAGCTCCCCTCCAGGGAAGACGTCTCCCCTTCATCGCCATGGGCTGGCGCGGCTGAGGGTGGCACTGATGGGCCGGCTTCCTCTTCCTCCTTCTCGAATTCGGAATCGCTGACAGTGGCAGCTTGAAGGCCCGCCTCCTCACCTGGCGATTCACCATCTGAAAGCAGGAAGGCACAAGAGTAGCTTTAGAGTGAGGACAGGGCGGCAGCGAGGGACGCATGAGTGCTGCCATGCACTGCATTGATCGGACAGTGGCAAAGGATGCTGATCTGAGGCGCAAGTGGAAAGAGAGAGGTCAAAAAGGTGATGCCCTTACCATTGGTGCCCAGAACAGGGTCGGCATCTCCACTGGCGACGGGGCCAATCAGCCGGCCTGCCATAATGCGCTCCACATGCTGGTCGAGGTCGGAGAGCTCTTTGACGTCAGGACGGCCTCCCCTGGTCTCACTTAATTTCCGCCGGTTGTGCGCCACCTTGGCCTGCAAGAGAAAGGACGGCCTCTAAGTACAGTGTGAAGCCCTGATCTTGTCTGCACTGCCTCCCATGGTCGAATAGCTTGTACAGTGTGAAGCCCTGATCTTGTCTGCAATGCCTCCCATGGTCGAAAACTTGTACAGTGTGAAGCCCTGATCTTGTCTGCAATGCCTCCCACGGTCGAATAGCTTGTACAGTGTGAAGCCCTGATCTTATCTGCAATGCCTCCCATGGTCGAATAGCTTGTACAGTGTGTAAAGTGCTGAATGTGCAAGTGATTTTCATGACAGTCCCATAGCTGCTGGATGAGGGCTGGCCATTAGGGCTTTCAGGTCCCTTTGCCCATAAACTGAGGTGCACATGCAGGGATGAGGAGGACACTGGAAAGGGTACTCACCCTGACAACCCGAGTGAGGTCGTTGAACTTGTTCCGGCATTGCACAGGAGTCCTGGCAACCACGCTGTTGGAAGAGACCCTGTTTGAGACCTCCCTCCAGGCTTTCCGGTAGGCGTTGGCAGCGGCTTCCTGCCACCTTCTGGGAACAGAACATGGCGCCTGCGCTCCACTCCGCCAACCAGCACTCTCAGGTCACCGTCGCTGAAGCGCTGCGCTCTCTCCCTGGCCTTCTCCATAGCCCTGGACGTTGTGCAGATGAAGCAGAAGTGGTCAGGCCTAGGTTGAGGGCTGCAGTGTGCAGGGCGTGGCAGGCAAACAAATCCACCCTCCCCCTTTAAGAGCTGACTGGCGCCAGAGTGTCTGCCGTCAATCAACAACTCGCCGCACCTGCGCTGCGCCCGGCCTTGGGGGTATCGCTCAGCACCGCTGGCTTAGCGCCTAAAGATAGTCGTGCATGGCCTGTTTTAGTGCAGCAGCAACCTCTTGGGGCGATGCGACTGAATATCGGTGAAGGTGGCGCAAACTTTAGCGGCTGCCCGACTTTAGCGCCGCAAACGTGGCTATACTGAATTTCTAGGCCTATGTTCCCCCACATCAGTGAACAGTATCTTCCCACTGGTCAGTGAAAAATATCTGCCTGCTGGTCAGTGATCAGTATCTGCCCCACTGATCAGTGAACAGTATCTTCCCCCTGGTTAATGAACAGTATCTGCCCCCTCCTCAGTGAACAGTATCAGCCTCCTGGTCAATGATCAGTATCTGCACCCACTGGTCAGTGAACAGTATCTTCCCACTGGTCAGTGAAAAATATCTGCCCGCTTGTCAGTGATCAGTATCTGCCCCACTGGTCAGTGAACAGTATCTTCCCCCTGGTGAATGAACAATATCTGCCCCCATGGTCAATGAAAAATATTTGCCCCCTGCTTAGTAAACAGTAACAGTCCCTGGTCAGTGAACAATATCTGCCCCCTGGTCAGTGAACAGTGGCTGCACACTGGTCAGTGAACAGTATATGCTCCCTTGGTCAGTGAACAGTATCTGCCCCCTGAACAGTGAACAATATCTGCCCCCTGGTCAGTGAAAGATATCTGCCCACTGGTCAGAGAACTGCACCTACCCCCTGATCAGGGAACAATGTCTGCTGCAATAGCCAGTGAACAGTATCTGTCCACTGGTCAGTGAACAGTATCTGCCCTCTTGTCAGTAAACAGTATCTGCCCCCTGGTCATTGAACAGTATCTCTCCCTGGTCAGTGAACATTATCTTCCCCCCTGATCAGTGAACAGTATCTGCCCCCTGGGCAGTGAACCACCTCTGCCCCCCTGGTCAGTGAACAGTGTCTGTACCCCTGGTCAGTGAAAAATATCTGCCCCCTAGGTCAATGCAAAATATCTGCCTCCAGATCAGTGAACAGTACGTGCCCCGTGATCAGTGAAAAGTATCTGCACCCCTGGTCAGTGAAAAATATCTGCCCCCTAGGCCAGTGAACAATATCTGCCCCCTGGTCAGTGACCAGTATCTGCCCCCTGGTGAATGAACAATATCTGCCCCTCTGGTCAATGAACAATATCTGCCCCCTGGTCAGTCAACAGTAATGGCCCCTGGGCAGTGAACAGTATCTGCCACACAGGTGAATGGACAGTATCTGCCCCCTGGTCTGTGATAAGTATCTGCCCCCCTGGTCAATGAACAGTATCTGCTCCCCTGGTGAATGAACAATATCTGCCCCCATGGTCAATGAAAAATATTTGCAACCTGCTTAGTAAAGAGTAACAGCCCCTGGTCAGTGAACAATATCTACCCCCTGGTCAGTGAACAGTGCCTGCCCCCTGATCAGTGAGCAATACCTGCCCCCCTGGTCAGTAAACAATATCTGCCCCCTGGTCAGTGAACAGTGCCTGCCCCCTGATCAGTGAGCAATACCTGCCCCCTGGTCAGTGAACAGGATCTGCCCCCTGGTCAGTAAACACTATCTGCCCCCTGGTCAGTGAACAGTATCTGCCCCCTGGTAATTGAACCGTATCTGCCCCACTGGTCAGTGAACAGTATCTGCACCAATGGTCAGTGAAAAATATCTGCCCCCTAGGTCAGTGAACAATATCTTCCAATTGGTCAGTGAAAAAAATCTGCCCACTGGTCAGGGAAAAGTATCTGCTCCCTTGGTCAGTGAACAGTATCTGCCCCGTGGTCAGTGAACACTATCTGCCCCCCTGGTCAGTGAACAGTATCTGCCCCCTGGTCAGTGAACAGTATCTTCACCCCTGGTCAGTGAACAGTATCTGCCCCATGTTCAGTGAGCGCTATCTGCCCCGCTGGTCAGTGAACAGTACCTGCCCCCTGATCAGTGAACAATATCTGCTGCTATGGTCAGTGAACAGTATCTGCCCCCTGGTTCAGTGAACAGTATCTGCCCCCCTGGTCAGTGAACAAAATCTGCCCCCTTGTCAGTGAACAGTATCTCCCCCTGGTCAGTGAACAGTATCTGCCCCCTGGTCAGTGAACATTATCTGCCCCCTGGTCGGTGAACAGTATATGACCCTCAGGTCAGTGAACAGTATCATCCCCCTTGTCAGTGAACGGTACCTGCCCCCTAATCAGTGAACAATATCTGCCGCAATGGTCAGTGAACATGTCGCCTCCCTGGATATGGGATTAGTATCAGCCCACTGGTCATTGAACAAAATCTGCCCGCTGGTCCATGAACAGTATCTGCCCCCTTGTCAGTGAACAGTATCTGCCCCCTGTTCAGTGAACAGTATCTGCAACACTGGTCAGAGAAAAATATCGGCCCACTGGTCAGTGAACATTATCTGCCCCCTGATCAGTGAAAATAACTGCTGCAATGGTCAATGAACAGTATCTGTCCCCTGGTCAGTGAACAGTATTGCCCACTAGTCAGTGAACAGTAACAGCCCCCTGGTCAGTGAACAGTATCTGCACCCCTGGTCAGTGAAAATTATCTGCCCCCTAGGTCAGTGAACAGTATCTGCCCCTGGTCAGTAATGCCCCCTGGTCAATGAACATTATCTGCCCCCCTGCTCAGTGAACAATATCTAACCCACGGTAAGTGAATAATATCTGCCCCCTGGTCAGTGATCAATATCTGCCCCCTGGTCAATGAACAGTATCTGCACCCCCTGCTGAATGAACAATATCTGCCCCTCTGGTCAATGAACAATATCTGCCCTCCGTTCAGTGAACAGTAACTGCCCCCTGGTCAGTGAACAGTGTATGCACCCCTGTTCAGTGAACAGTATCTGCCTCCTGGTCAGTGAACAGTATCTGTACTCCGGGTCAGTAAACTTTATCTGCACCCCCGGACAGTGAAAAGTATCTGCCCCCCTGGTCAGTGAACAATATCTGCCCCCTGGTCAATGAACGATATTTGCCCCCTGGTCAGTAAAGAGTAACGGCCCCAAGTCAGTGAACAATATCTGCCCTCTTGTCAGTGAACAATACCTGCCCCCCTGGTCTGTGAACAGCATATGATCCATGGTCAGTGAACAGTATCTGCCCCCCTGGTCAGTGAACAGTAACTGCCCACTAGTCAGTGAGCAATATCTGCCCCCCTGGTCAGTGAACAGGATCTGCCCCCTGGTCAGTGAACAGTTTCTGCCACTCTGGTCTGTGAAAAGCATATGACCCATGGTCAGTGAACAGTATCTGCCCCTCTAGTCAGTGAACAGTATCTGACCCCTGGTCAGTGAACAATAACTGCCCCCTGGTCAGTGAACAATATCTGCCCCCTGGTCAGTGAACAGCCTCTGCCCCATTGGTCAGTGAACAATATCTGCACCCCTGGTCAGTAAACTGTATCTGCCCCCCCCTAGTTAGGGAACAGTATCTGCCGCCTGGTCAGTGAACATTATCTGCACCCCTGGTCAGTAAACTGTATCTGACCCCCTGGTCAGAGAACAGTATCTGCCCCGCTGGTGAATGAACAATATCTCCCCCCTGGTCAATGAATGACATTTGCGCCCTGGTCAGTAAACAGTAATGGGCCTAGGTCAGTGAGCAATATCTGCCTTCTTGTCAGTGAACAGTACCTGCCCCCCTGGTCTGTGAACAGCATATGACCCATGGTAAGTGAACAGTCTCAGCCCCCCTGGTCAGTGAACAGTAACTGCCCACTAGTCAGTGAGCAATATCTGCCCCCCTTGTCAGTGAACAGGACCAGCCCTCTGGTCAGTGAACAGTTTCTGCCCCCCTGGTCTGTGAACAGCATATGACCCATGGTCAGTGAATAGTATCTGCCCCCCTGGTCAGTGAACAGTAACTGCCCAGTAGTCAGTGAACAGTATATGCACCCCTGCTCAGTAAACGGTATGTTCCCCCACGTCAGTGAACAGTTTCTTCCCACTGGTCAGTGAAAAGTATCTTCCCCCTGGTTAATGAACAGTATCTGCCTCCTCCTCAGTGAACAGTACCAGCCTCCTGGTCAATGATCATTATCTGCATCCACTGGTCAGTGAACAGTATCTTCCCACTGGCCCCCTGCTTAGTAAACAGTAACAGCCCCTGGTCAGTGAACAATATCTGCCCCCTGGTCAGTGAACAGTGCCTGCCCACTGGTCAGTGAACAGTATCTGCTCCCTTGGTCAGTGAACAGTATCTGCCCCCTGATCAGTGAACAATATCTGCCCCCTGGTCAGTGATAAATATCTGCCCACTGGTCAGTGAACCATACCTACCCCCTGATCGGTGAACAATGTCTGCTGCAATAGTCAGTGAACAGTATCTGCCCTCTTGTCAGTAAACAGTATCTGCCCCATGGTCATTGAACAGTATCTGCCCTCTTGTCAGTAAACAGTATCTGCCCCATGGTCATTGAACAGTATCTCTCCCAGGTCAGTGAACACTATCTGCCCCCCGATCAGTGAACAGTATCTGCCCCCTGGGCAGTGAACCGCATCTGCCCCCCTGGTCAGTGAACAGTGTCTGCACCCCTGGTCAGTGAAAAATATCTGCCCCTAGATCAGTGCAAAATATCTGCCTCCAGATCAGTGAACAGTACCTGCCCCGTGATCAGTGAAAAGTATCTGCACCCCTGGTCAGTGAAAAATATCTGCCCCCTAGTCAGTGAACAATATCTGCCCCCTTGTCAGTGATCATGTATCTGCCCACTGATCAATGAACAGTGCCTGCCCCACTGGTCAGTGAACAAAATCTGCCCACTGGTCAGTCAACAGTATCTGCCCTCTTGTCAGTGAACAGTATCTCCCCCTGGTCAGTGAACAGTATCTGCCCCCTGGTCAGTGAACAGAATCTGCCCCCCTGGTCAATGAACAGTATCTGTCCCCTGGTGAATGAACAATATCTGCCCCTCTGGTCAATGAACAATATCTGCACCCTGGTCAGCAAACAGTAATGGCCCCTGGGCAGTGAACAGTATCTGCCACACAGGCGAATGAACATTATCTGCCCCCTGGTCTGTGATAAATATCTGCCCCCCTGGTCAATGAACAGTATCTGCTCCCCTGGTGAATGAACAATATCTGCCCCCATGGTCAATGAAAAATATTTGCCCCCTGCTTAGTAAACAGTAACAGCCCCTGGTCAGTGAACAATAGCTGCCCCCTGGCCAGTGAACAGTACCTGCCCCCTGATCAGTGAGCAATACCTGCCCCCCTGGTCAGTGAACAGGATCTGCCTCCTGGTCAGTGAACACTATCTGCCCCCTGGTCAGTGAACAGTATCTGCCACCTAGTCAGTGAACCGTATCTACCCCCCTGCTCAGAGAACAGTATCTGCACAACTGGTCAGTGAAAAATATCTGCCCCCTAGGTCAGTGAACAATATCTTCCAATTGGTCAGTGAAAAAAATCTGCCCACTGGTCAGTGAACAGTATCTGCTCCCTTGGTCAGTGAACAGTATCTGCCCCGTGGTCAGTGAACACTATCTGCCCCCCTGGTCAGTGAACAGTATCTGCCCCCTGGTCAGTGAACAGTATCTGCACCCCTGCTCAGTGAAAAGTATCTGCCCCCTGGTCAGTGAACACTATCTGCCGCAATGGTCAGTGAACAGTATCTGCCCCCCTGGTCAGTGAACAGTACCTGCCCCCTGATCAGTGAACAATATCTGCCGCAATGGTCAGTGAACAGTATCTGCCCCCCTGGTCAGTGAACAAAATCTGCCCACTTGTCAGTGAACATTTTCTCCCCCTGTTCAGTGAACAGTATCTGCCCCCTGGTCAGTGAACAGTATCTGCCCCCTGGTCAGTGAACATATCGGCTCCCCGGATATGTGAATAGTATCAGCCCACTGGTCAGTGAATAAAATCTGCCCGCTGGTCCATGAACAGTATCTGCCCCCTTGTCAGTGAACAGTATCTGCCCCCTGATCAGTGAACACTATCTGCAAAACTGGTCATTGAAAAATATCGGCCCACTGGTCAGTGAACATTATCTGCTCCCTGATCAGTGAAAAAAACTGCTGCAATGGTCAATGAACAGTATCTGCCCCCTGGTCAGTGAACAGTATCACCCACTGGTCAGTGAACAGTAACAGCCCCCTGGTCATTGAACAGTATCTGCACCTCTGGTCAGTGAAAAATATCTGCCCACTAGATCAGTGAACAGTATCTGCCCCTGGTCAGTAATGCCCCCTGGTCAATGAACATTATCTGCCCCCCTGGTCAGCGAACAATATCTGCCCCCTGGTCAGTGAACAATATCTGCAACCCCTGGTGAATGAACAATATCTGCCCCTCTGGTCAATGAACAATATCTGCCCTCTGGTCAGTAAGCAGTAACGGCCCCTAGTCAGTGAACAGTATCTGCCCCCCTAGTGAATGAACAATATCTGCCCCTCTGGTCAATGAATAATATCAGCCCTCTGGTCAGTAAACAGTAACAGCCCCTGGTCAGTGAACAGTATCTGTCACACAGGCGAATAAAAAATATCTGCCCCCTGATCAATGAACAGTATCTGCTCCCCTGATGAATGAACAATATCTGCTCCCATGGTCAATGAACAGTATCTGCCCACCTGGTCAGTAAACAGTAACGGCCCCTGGTCAGTGAACAATATCTGCCCTCTTGTCAGTGATCAGTTCCTGACCCTGATCAGTGAGCAATACCTGCCTCCCTGGTCAGTGAACAGTATCTGCCCCCCTGGTCAGTGAACAGTAACTGCCCCCTGGTCAGTGAACAGTGTATGCACCCCTGGTCAGTGAACAGTATCTGCCTCCTGGTCAGTGAACAGTACCTGTACCCCTGGTCAGTGAGCTTTATCTGCACCCCCGGTCAGTGAATAGTATCTGCCCCCCTGGTCAGTGAACAATATCTGCCCCCTGGTCAATGAACAATATTTGCCCCCTGGTCAGTAAACAGTAATGGCCCCAAGTCAGTGAACAGTATCTGCCCTCTTGCCAGTGAACAGTACCTGCCCCTCTGGTCTGTGAACAGCATATGACCCATGGTCAGTGAACAGTATCTGCCCCCCTGGTCAGTGAACAGTAACTGCCCACTAGTCAGTGAGCAATATCTGCCCCCCTGGTCAGTGAACAGGATATGTTCCCTGGTCAGTGAACAGTTTCTGCCACCCTGGTCTGTGAAAAGCATATGACCCATGGACAGTGAACAGTATCTGCCCCTCTGGTCAATGAACAGTGTATGCACCCCTGGTCAGTAAACAATATCTTCCCCCAGGTCAGTGAACAGTATCTTCACACTGGTCAGTGATCGGTATCTGCCCCCCTGGTCTGTGTATAGTATCTGCCCCATGGTTAATGAACAGTATCTGCCCCCTGCTCAGTGAACAGTATCTGCCTGCTGATCAGTGAACAGTATCTGCACCATTTGTCAGCGAACATCCCCTGCCCCCCTGGTCAGTGAACAGTACCTGCCCCCTCATCAGTGAACACTATCTGCCCCACTGATCAGTGAACAATATCTGCCCTCTGGTCAGTGAACTGTACCTGCCCCCTGCTCAGTGAGCAATACCAGCCGCCCCCGCCCCGGTCAGTGAGTGTATCTGACGCCTGGTCAGTGAACAATAACTGCCCCTTGGTCAGTGAACAATATCTGCCCCCTGGTCAGTGAACAGTATCTGCCCAATTGGTCAGTGAACAGTATCTGCACCCCTGGTCCATAAACTGTATCTGCCCCTCCAGGTCAGTGAACAGTATCTGCCCCCAGGTCAGTGAACAGTATCTGCACCCCTGGTCAGTAAAGTGTATCTGCCCCTCCTGGTCAGTAAAGTGTATCTGCCCCTCCTGGTCAGGAAAAAGTATCTGCCCCACTGGTGAATGAACAATATCTCCCCCCTGGTCAACGAACAATATTTGCGTCCTGGTCAGTAAACAGTAATGGGCCTAGGTCAGTGAACAATATCTGCCCTCTTGTCAGTGAACAGTACCTGCCCCCCTTGTCTGTGAACAGCATATGGCCCATGGTAAGTGAACAGTATCGGCCCCCCTGGTCAGTGAACAGTAACTGCCCACTAGTCAGTGAGCAATATCTGCCCCCTTGTCAGTGAACAGGATCTGTCCCCTGGTCAGTGAACAGTTTCTGCCCCCTTGGTCTGTGAACAGCATATGACCCATGGAAAGTGAATAGTATCTGCGCCCCTGGTCAGTGAACAGTAACTGCCCAGTAGTCAGTGAACAGTATATGCACCCCTGCTCAGTAAACAGTATGTTCCCCCACGTCAGTGAACAGTATCTTCCCAATGGTCAGTGAAAAATATCTGCCCGCTGGTCAGTGATCAGTATCTGCCCCACTGGTCAGTTAACAGTATCTTCCCCCTGGTTAATGAACAGTATCTGCCCCATCCTCAGTGAACAGTATCAGCCTCCTGGTCAATGATCAGTATCTGCACCCATTGGTCAGTGAACAGTATCTTCCCACTGGTCAGTGAAAAATATCTGCCCGCTGGTCAGTGATAAGTATCTGCCCCACTGGTCAGTGAACAGTATCTTCCCCCTGGTGAATGAACAGTATCTGCCCCCATGGTCAATGAAAAATATTTGCCCCCTGCTTAGTAAACAGTAACAGCCCCTGGTCAGTGAACAATATCTGCCCCCTGGTCAGTGAACAGTGCCCGCCCACTGGTCAGTGAACAGTATCTGCTCCCTTGGTCAGTGAACAGTATCTGCTCCCTTGGTCAGTGAACAGTATCTGCCCCGTGGTCAGCGAACACCATCTGCCCCCCTGGTCAGTCAACAGTATCTGCACCCTGGTCAGTGAACAGTATCTGCACCCCTGGTCAGTGAACAGTATCTGCCCCATGGTCAGTGAACACTATCTGCCCCCGGTCTGTGAACAGTACCTGCGCCCTGATCAGTGAACAATATCTGCCGCAATGGTCAGTGAACAGTATCTGCCCCCTGGTTCAGTGAACAGTATCTGCCCCCCTGGTCAGTGAACAAAATCTGCCCCCTTGTCAGTGAACAGTATCTCCCCCTGGTTAGCGAATAGTATCTGCCACCTGGTCAGTGAACAGTATCTGCCCCCTGGTCGGTGAACAGTATATGCCCCTCGGGTCAGTGAACAGTACCTGCCCCCTTGTCAGTAAACGGTACCTGCCCCCGAATCAGTGAACAATATCTGCCGCATTGGTCAGTGAACATATCGGCTCCCCAGATATGTGAATAGTATCATCCCACTGGTAAGTGAACAAAATCTGCCCGCTGGTCTATGAACAGTATCTGCCCCCTTGTCAGTGAACAGTATCTGCCCCCTGGTCAGTGAAAATTATCAGCTGGTCCGTGAAAAATATCGGCCCACTGGTCAGTGAACATTATCTGCCCCCTGATCAGTGAAAAAAAACTGCTGCAATGGTCAATGAACAGTATCTGCCCACTGGTCAGTGAACAGTATCGCCCACTGGTCAGTGAAAAATATCTGTCCCCTAGGTCAGTGAACAGTGTCTGCCCCTGGTCAGTAATGCCCCTGGTCAATGAACATTATCTGCCCCCCTGGTCAGTGAACAATACCTGCCACCCGGTCAGTGAACAATATCTGCCCCCTAGTCAGTGATCAGTATCTGCCCCCTGGTCAATGAACAGTATCTGCCCCCCCTGGTGAATATACAATATCTGCCCCTCTGGTCAATGAACAATATCGCCCCCATGGTCAGTAAACAGTAATGGCCCCGGGTCAGTGAGCAGTATCTTCCCCCTGGTGAATGAACAATATCTGCCCCTCTGGTCAATGAACAGTATCTAATCCCCTGTTGAATGAACAATATCTGCTCACCTGGTCAATGAACAATATTTGCCCCCTGGTCAGTAAACAGTAACGGCCCATGGTCATTGAACAATAACTGCCCTCTTGTCAGTGAACAGTACCTGCCCCCTGATCAGTGAGCAATAACTGCCTCCCTGGTCAGTGAACAGTATCTGCCCCCCTGGTCAGTGAACAGTAACTGCCCCCTGGTCAGTGAATAGTGTATGCACCCCTGGTCAGTGAACAGTTTCTGCCTCCTGGTCAGTGAACAGTATCTGTACCCCTGGTCAGTAAACTTTATCTGCCCCCTCAGTCAGTGAAAAGTATCTGCCCCCCTGGGCAGTGAACAATATCTGCCCCCTGGTCAATGAACAATATTTGCCCCCTGGTCAGTAAACAGTAACGGCCCCAAGTCAGTGAACAATATCTGCCCTCTTGTCAGTGAACAATACCTGCCCCCCTGGTCTGTGAACAGCATATGACCCATGGTCAGTGAACAGTATCTGCCCCCCTTGTCAGTGTACAGTAACTGCTCACTAGTCAGTGAGCAATATCTGCCCCCCTGGTCAGTGAGCAGGATCTGCCCCCTGGTCAGTGAACAGTTTCTGCCACCCTCGTCTGTGAACAGCATTTGACCCATGGTCAATGAACAGTATCTGCCCCACTGGTTAATGAACAGTAACTGCCTACTAGTCAGTGAAAAGTGTATGCACCCTTGAGCAGTAAACAATATCTTCCCCCAGGTCAGTGAACAGTATCTTCCCACTGGTCAGTGATCAGTATCTGCCCCCCTGGTCAGTGTATAGTATCTGCCCCCTGGTTAATGAACAGTATCTGCCCGCTGCTCAGTGAACAGTAACTGCCCCACTGCGCAGCGAACATTCTCTGCCCCCCGGTCAGTGAACAGTACCTGCCTCCTCATCAGTGAACACTATCTGCCCCACTGATCAGTGAACAATATCTGCCCCCCGATCAATGACCAGTATCTGCTCCCCTGGTGAATGAACAATATCTTCCCCCTGGTCAATCAACAGTATCTGCCCCCTGGTCAGTAAACAGTAACGACCCCTGGTCAGTGAACAGTATCTGCCCTCTTGTCAGTGATCAGTACCTGCCTCCCTGATCAGTGAGCAATATCTGCCCCCCTGGTCAGTGAACAGGATCTGCCCCCTGGTCAGTGAACATTTTCTGCCACCCTGGTCTGTGAAAAGCATATGACCCATGGTCAGTGAACAGTATCTGCCCCACTGGTCAATGAACAGTAACTGCCCACTAGTCAGTGAACAGTGTATGCACCCCTGGTCAGTAACCAATATCTTCCGCAGGTCAGTGAACAGCATCTTCCCACTGGTCAGTGATCAGTATCTGCCCCCCTGGTCAGTGTATAGTACCTGCCCCCTGGTTAATGAACAGTATCTGCCCCCTGCTCAGTGAACAGTATCTGCCCGCTGCTCAGTGAACAGTATCTGCCCCACTGGTCAGCGAACATTCCCTGCCCCCTGGTCAGTGAAAAGTACCTGCCCCCTCATCAGTGAACACTATCTGCCCCACTGATCAGTGAACAATATCTGCCCCCTGGTCAGTGAACAATATCTGCCCTCTGGTCAGTGAACAGTACCTGCCGCCTGCTCAGTGAGCAATACCTGCCCCCCTGGTCAGTGAACAGTATCTGACCCCTGGTCAGTGAACAATAACTGCCCCCTGGTCAGTGAACAATATCTGCCCCCTGGTCAGTGAACAGTATCTGCCCAATTGGTCAGTGAACAGTATCTGCACCCCTGGTCCATAAACTGTATCTGCCCCTCCAGATCAGTGAACAGTATCTGCCCCCAGGTCAGTGAACAGTATCTGCACCCCTGGTCAGTAAACTGTATCTGCCCCCCCTGGTCAGAGTACAGTATCTGCCCCACTGGTGAATGAACAATATCTCCTCCCTGGTCAATGAACGATATTTGCACCCTGGTCAGTAAACAGTAATGGGCCTAGGTCAGTGAACAATATCTGCCCTCTTGTCAGTGAACAGTACCTGCCCCCCTTGTCTGTGAACAGCATATGGCCCATGGTAAGTGAACAGTATCGGCCCCCCTGGTCAGTGAACAGTAACTGCCCACTAGTCAGTGAGCAATATCTGCCCCCTTGTCAGTGAACAGGATCTGTCCCCTGGTCAGTGAACAGTTTCTGCCCTCCTGGTCTGTGAACAGCATATGACCCATGGAAAGTGAATAGTATCTGCGCCCCTGGTCAGTGAACAGTAACTGCCCAGTAGTCAGTGAACAGGATATGCACCCCTGCTCAGTAAACAGTATGTTCCCCCACGTCAGTGAACAGTATCTTCCCACTGGTCAGTGAAAAATATCTGCCCGCTGGTCAGTGATCAGTATCTGCCCCACTGGTCAGTTAACAGTATCTTCCCCCTGGTTAATGAACAGTATCTGCCCCCTCCTCAGTGAACAGTATCAGCCTCCTGGTCAATGATCAGTATCTGCACCCATTGGTCAGTGAACAGTATCTTCCCACTGGTCAGTGAAAAATATCTGCCCGCTGGTCAGCGATAAGTTTCTGCCCCACTGGTCAGTGAACAGTATCTTTCCCCTGGTGAATGAACAGTATCTGCCCCCATGGTCAATGAAAAATATTTGGCCCCTGCTTAGTAAACAGTAACAGCCCCTGGTCAGTGAACAATATCTGCCCCCTGGTCAGTGAACAGTGCCTGCCCACTGGTCAGTGAACAGTATCTGCTCCCTTGGTCAGTGAACAGTATCTGCCCCGTGGTCAGTGAACACTATCTGCCCCCCTGGTCAGTGAACAGTATCTGCACCCTGGTCAGTGAACAGTATCTGCCCCATGGTCAGTGAACACTATCTGACCCCTGGTCTGTGAACAGTACCTGCCCCCTGATCAGTGAGCAATAACTGCCTCCCTGGTCAGTGAACAGTATCTGCCCCCCTGGTCAGTGAACAGTAACTGCCCCCTGGTCAGTGAACAGTGTATGCACCCCTGGTCAGTGAACAGTACCTGCGCCCTGATCAGTGAACAATATCTGCCGCAATGGTCAGTGAACAGTATCTGCCCCCTGGTTCAGTGAACAGTATCTGCCCCCCGGTCAGTGAACAAAATCTGCCCCCTTGTCAGTGAACAGTATCTCCACCTGGTCAGCGAACAGTATCTGCCCCCTGGTCAGTGAACAGTATCTGCCCCCTGGTCGGTGAACAGTATATGACCCTCGGGTCAGTGAACAGTACCTGCCCCCTTGTCAGTAAACGGTACCTGCCCCCTAATCAGTGAACAACATCTGCCGCAATGGTCAGTGAACATATCGGCTCCCCGGATATGTGAATAGTATCATCCCACTGGTAAGTGAACAAAATCTGCCCGCTGGTCCATGAACAGTATCTGCCCCCTTGTCAGTGAACAGTATCTGCCCCCTGGTCAGTGAACAATATCAGCAACACTGGTCCGTGAAAAATATCGGCCCACTGGTCAGTGAACATTATCTGCCCCCTGATCAGTGAAAAAAACTGCTGCAATGGTCAATGAACAGTATCTGCCCACTGGTCAGTGAACAATATCGCCCACTGGTCAGTGAACAGTAACAGCCCCCAGGTCAGTGAACAGTATCTGCACCCCTGGTCGGTGAAAAATATCTGCCCCCTAGGTCAGTGAACAGTGTCTGCCCCTGGTCAGCAATGCCCCTGGTCAATGAACATTATCTGCCCCCAGTCAGTGAACAATATCTGCCCCCTAGTCAGTGATCAGTATTTGTCCCCTGGTCAACGAACAGTATCTGCCCCCCCTGGTGAATGAACAATATCTGCCCATCTGGTCAATGAACAATATCGCCCCCCTGGTCAGTAAACAGTAACGGCCCCGGGTCAGTGAACAGTATCTGCGCCCCTGGTGAATGAACAATACCTGCTCACCTGGTCAATGAACAATATTTGCCCCCTGGTCAGCAAACAGTAACGGCCCATGGTCAGTGAACAATATCTGCCCTCTTGTCAGTGAACAGTACCTGCCCCCTGATCAGTGAGCAATAACTGCCTCCCTGGTCAGTGAACAGTATCTGCCCCCCTGGTCAGTGAACAGTAACTGCCCCCTGGTCAGTGAACAGTGTATGCACCCCTGGTCAGTGAACAGTATCTGCCTCCTGGTCAGTGAACAGTATCTGTACCCCTGGTCAGTAAACTTTATCTGCCCCCTGGTCAATGAACAATATTTGCCCCCTGGTCAGTAAACAGTAACGGCCCCAAGTCAGTGAACAATATCTGCCCTCTTGTCAGTGAACAATACCTGCCACCCTGGTCTGTGAACAGCATATGACCCATGGTCAGTGAACAGTATCTGCCCCCCTTGTCAGTGTACAGTAACTGCTCACTAGTCAGTGAGCAATATCTGCCCCCCTGGTCAGTGAACAGGATCTGCCCCCTGGTCAGTGAACAGTTCCTGCCACCCTGGTCTGTGAACAGCATATGACCCATGGTCAGTGAACAGTATCTGCCCCACTGGTCAATGAACAGTTACTGCATACTAGTCAGTGAACAGTGTATGCACCCCTGGGCAGTAAACAATATCTTCCCCCAGGTCAGTGAACAGTATCTTCCCACTGGTCAGTGATCAGTATCTGCCCCCCTGGTCAGTGTATAGTATCTGCCCCCTGCTCAGTGAACAGTATCTGCCCGCTGCTCAGTGAACAGTATCTGCCCCACTGCGCAGCGAACATTCCCTGCCCCCCTGGTCAGTGAACAGTACCTGCCTCCTCATCAGTGAACACTATCTGCCCCACTGATCAGTGAACAATATCTGCCCCCTGATCAATGAACAGTATCTGCTCCCCTGGTGAATGAACAATATCTGCTCCCCTGTTCAATCAACAGTATCTGCCCCCTGGTCAGTAAACAGTAACGACCCCTGGTCAGTGAACAGTATCTGCCCTCTTGTCAGTGATCAGTACCTGCCTCCCTGATCAGTGAGCAATACCTGCCTCCCTGGTCAGTGAACAGTATCTGACCCCCTGGTCAGTGAACAATAACTGCCCCCCTGGTCAGTGAACAATATCTGCCCTCTTGTCAGTGATCAGTACCTGCCCGCTGATCAGTGAGCAATACCTGCCTCCCTGGTCAGTGAACAGTATCTGCTTCCCTGGTCAGTGAACAGTAACTGCCCACTAGTCAGTGAGCAATATCTGCCCCCCTGGTCAGTGAACAGGATCTGCCCCCTGGTCAGTGAACATTTTCTGCCACCCTGGTCTGTGAAAAGCATATAACCCATGGTCAGTGAACTGTATCTGCTCCACTGGTCAATGAACAGTAACTGCCCACTAGTCAGTGAGCAGTGTATGCACCCCTGGTCAGTAACCAATATCTTCCCCCAGGTCAGTGAACAGTATCTTCCCACTGGTCAGTGATCAGTATCTGCCCCCCTGGTCCGTGTTTAGTACCTGCCCCCTGGTTAATGAACTGTATCTGCCCCCTGCTCAGTGAACAGTATCTGCCCGCTGCTCAGTGAACAGTATCTGCCCCACTGGTCAGCGAACATTCCCTGCCCCCTGGTCCGTGAAAAGTACCTGCCCCCTCATCAGTGAACACTATCTGCCCCACTGATCAGTGAACAATATCTGCCCCCTGGTCAGTGAACAATAACTGCCCCCTGGTCAGTGAACAATACCTGCCCCCTGGTCAGTGAACAGTATCTGCCCCATTGGTCAGTGAACAGTATCAGCACCCCTGGTCAGTAAAATGTATCTGCCCCCCCTGGTCAGTGAACAGTATCTGCCCCCCCTGGTCAGTGAACAGTATCTGCCCCCCGGTCAGTGAACATTATCTGCACCCCTGGTCAGTAAACTGTATCTGACCCCCTGGTCAGAGAACAGTATCTGCCCCGCTGGTGAATGAACAATAGCTCCCCCCTGGTCAATGAATGATATTTGCGCCCATGTCAGTAAACAGTAATGGGCCTAGGTCAGTGAACAATATCTGCCTTCTTGTCAATGAACAGTACCTGCCCCCCTGGTCTGTGAACACCATATGGCCCATGGTAAGTGAACAGTATCGGCCCCCCTGGTCAGTGAACAGTAACTGCCCACTAGTCAGTGAGCAATATCTGCCCCCCTTGTCAGTGAACAGGACCTGCCCTCTGGTCAGTGAACAGTTTCTGCCCCCCTGGTTTGTGAACAGCATATGACACATGGTCAGTGAATAGTATCTGCCCCCCTGGTCAGCGAACAGTAACTGCCCAGTAGTCAGTGAACAGTATATACACCCCTGCTCAGTAAACGGTATGTTCCCCCACGTCAGTGAACAGTATCTCGCCAATGGTCAGTGAAAAATATCTGCCTGCTGGTCAGTGATCAGTATCTGCCCCACTGATCAGTGAAAAGTATCTTCCCCATGGTTAATGAACAGTATCTGCCTCCTCCTCAGTGAAAAGTATCAGCCTCCTGGTCAATGATCAGTATCTGCATCCACTGGTCAGTGAACAGTATCTTCCCACTGGTCAATGAACAGTATCTGCTCCCCTGGTGAATGAACAATATCTGCCCCCATGGTCAATGAAAAATATTTGCCCCCTGCTTAGTAAACAGTAACAGCCCCTGGTCAATGAACAATATCAGCCCCCTTGTCAGTGAACAGTGCCTGCCCACTGGTCAGTGAACAGCATCTGCTCCCTTGGTCAGTGAACAGTATCTGCCCCCTGATCAGTGAACAATATCTGCCTCCTGGTCAGTGAAAAATATCTGCCCACTGGTCAGTGAACCGTACCTACCCCCTGATCGGTGAACAATGTCTGGTGCAATAGTCAGTGAACAGTATCTGTCCCCTGGTCAGTGAACATTATCTTCCCTCTTGTCAGTAAACAGTATCTGCCCCATGGTCATTGAACAGTATTTCTCCAAGGTCAGTGAGCAATATCTGCCCCCCGATCAGTGAACAGTGTCTGCCCCCTGGTCAGTGAAAAATATCTGCCCCCTAGATCAGTGCGAAATATCTGCCTCCAGATTAGTGAACAGTACCTGCCCCATGATAAGTGAAAAGTATCTGCACCCCTGGTCAGTGAAAAATAACTGCCCCCTGGGTCAGTGAACAATATCTGCCCCCTTGTCAGTGATCAGTATCTGCCCACTGGTCAATGAACAGCACCTGCCCCACTGGCCAGTGAACAAAATCTGCCCACTGGTCAGTCAACAGTATCTGCCCTCTTGTCAGTGAACAGTATCTGACCCCTGGACAGTGAACAGAATCTGCCCCCCTGGTCAATGAACAGTATCTGCCCCCTGGTGAATGAGCAATATCTGCCCCTCTGGTCAATGAACAATATCTGCCCCCTGGTCAGTAAAAAGTAATGGACCCTGGGCAGTGAACAGTATCTGCCACACAGGTGAATGAACATTATCTGCCCCCTGGGCTGTGATAAATATCTGCCCCCCTGGTCAATGAACAGTACCTGCTCCCCTGGTGAATGAACAATATCTGCCCCCATGGTCAATGAAAAATATTTGCCCCCTGCTTAGTAAACAGTAACAGCCCCTGGTCAGTGAACAATATCTGCCCCCTGGTCAGTGAACAGTACCTGACCGCTGATCAGTGAGCAATACCTGCCCCCCTGGTCAGTGAACAGGATCTGCCTCCTAGTCAGTGAACACTATCTGCCCCCTGGTCAGTGAACAGTATCTGCCCCCTAGTCAGTGAAGCGTATCTGCCCCCCTGGTCAGTGAAAAGTATCTGCACCACTGGTCAGTGAAAAATATCTGCCCGCGAGGTCAGTGAACAATATCTTCCAATTGGTCAGTGAAAAAAATCTGCCCACTGGTCAGTGAACAGTATCTGCTCCCTTGGTCAGTGAACACTATCTGCCTCCCTGGTCACTGAACAATATCTGCCCCCTGGTCAGTGAACAGTATCCGCACCCCTGCTCAGTGAACAGTATCTGCCCCCTGGTTAGTGAACAGTACCTGCCCCCTGATCAGTGAACAATATCTGCCGCAATGGTCAGTGAACAGTGTCTGCCCTCCTGGTCAGTGAACAGTACCTGCCCCCTGATCAGTGAACAATATCTGCCGCAATGGTCAGTGAACAGTATCTGCCCCCCTGGTCAGTGAACAAAATCTGCCCCCTTGTCAGTGAACAGTATCTCCCCCTGTTCAGTGAACAGCATCTGCCCCCTGGTCAGTGAACAAAATCTGCCCCCTTGTCAGTGAACAGTATCTCCCCCTGTTCAGTGAACAGCATCTGCCCCCTGGTCAGTGAACCGTATCTGCCACCTGGTCGGTGAACATATTGGCTCCCTGGATATGTGAATAGTATCAGCCCACTGGTCAGTGAACAAAATCTGCCCACTGGTCCATGAACAGTATCTGCCCCCTTGTCAGTGAACAGTATCTGCAACACTGGTCATTGAAAAATAACGGCCCACTGGTCAGTGAACATTATCTGCCCCCTGATCAGTGAATAAAACTGCTGCAATGGTCAATGATCAGCATCTGCCCCCTGGTCAGTGAACAGTATCGCCCACTGGTCAGTGAACAGTAACAGCCCCCTGGTCAGTGAACAGTATCTGCACCCCTGGTCAGTGAAAAATATCTGCCCCTCCAGGTCAGTGAACAATATCTGCCCCCCGGTCAGTGAACAATATCTGCCCCTTGGTCAGTGATCAGTACCTGCCCCCTGGTCAATGAACAGTATCTGCACCCCCTGGTGAATGAACAATATCTGCCCCTCTGGTCAATGAACAATATCTGCCCTCTGGTCAGTAAAAAGTAACGGCCCCCTGGTCAGTGAACAGTATCTGCCCCCCTGGTGAATGAACAATATCTGCCTCTCTGGTCAATGAATAATGTCAGCCCTCTGGTCAGTAAACAGTAACAGCCCCTGGTCAGTGAACAGTATCTGTCACACAGGTGAATAAACAATATCTGCCCCCTGATCAATGAACATTATCTGCTCCCCTGGTGAATGAACAATATCTGCTCCCCTGGTCAATGAACAGTATCTGCCCCCCTGGTCAGTAAACAGTAACGGCCCCTGGTCAGTGAACAATATCTGCCCTCTTGTCAGTGAACAGTACCTGACCCTGATCAGTGAGGAATACCTGCCTCCCTGGACAGTGAACACTATCTGCCCCCTGGACAGTGAACAGTAACTGCCCCCTGGTCACCCCTGGTCAGTGAACAGTATCTGCCTCCTGGTCAGTGAACAGTATCTGTACCCCTGGTCAGTAAGGTTTATCTGCACCACCGGTCAGTGAATAGTATCTGCCCCCCTGGTCAGTGAACAATATCTGCCCCCTGGTCAATGAACGATATTTGCCCCCTGGTCAGTAAGCAGTAACGGCCCCAAGTCAGTGAACAGTGTATGCACCCCTGGTCAGTAAACAATATTTTCCCCCAGGTCAGTGAACAGTATCTTCCCACTGGTCAGTGATCAGTTTCTGCCCCCCTTCGTCAGTGTATAGTATCTGCCCCCTGGTTAATGAACAGTATCTGCCCCCTGCTTAGTGAACAGTATCTGCCTGCTGCTCAGTGAACAGCATCTGCCCCACTGGTCAGCGAACATCCCCTGCCCCCCTGGTCAGTGAACAATACCTGCCCCCTCATCAGTGAACACTATCTGCCCCCTGGTCAGTGAACAATATCTGCCCTCTGGTCAGTGAACAGTACATGCCCCCTGCTCAGTGAGCAATACCTGCCCCCCTGGTCAGTGAACAGTATCTGACCCCTGGTCAGTGAACAATAACTGCCCCCTGGTCAGTGAACAATATCTGCCCCCTGGTCAGTGAACAGTATCTGCCCCATTGGTCAGTGAACAGTATCTGCACCCCTGGTCCATAAACTGTATCTGCCCCCCCTGGTCAGTGAACAGTATCTGCCCCACTGGTGAATGAACAATATCTCCCCCTGGTCATTGAACGATGTTTGCGCACTGCTCAGTAAACAGTAATGGGCCTAGGTCAGTGAACAATATCTGCCCTCTTGTCAGTGAACAGTACCTGCCCCCTTGTCTGTGAACAGCATATGACCCATGGTAAGTGAACAGTATCGGCCCCCCTGGTCAGTGAACAGTAACTGCCCACTAGTCAGTGAGCAATATCTGCCCCCCTTGTCAGTGAACAGGATCTGTCCCCTGGTCAGTGAACAATTTCTGCCCCCCTGGTCTGTGAACAGCATATGACCCATGGTAAGTGAATAGTATCTGCCCCCCTGGTCAGTGAACAGTAACTGCCCAGTAGTCAGTGAACAATGTATGCAACCCTGCTCAGTAAACAGTATGTTCCTCCACATCAGTGAACAGTATCTTCCCACTGGTCAGTGAAAAATATCTGCCCGCTGGTCAGTGATCAGTATCTGCCCCACTGGTCAGTTAACAGTATCTTCCCCCTGGTTAATGAACAGTGTCTGCCCCCTCCTCAGTGAACAGTATCAGCCTCCTGGTCAATGATCAGTATCTGCACCCATTGGTCAGTGAACAGTATCTTCCCACTGGTCAGTGAAAAATATCTGCCTGCTGGTCAGTGATCAGTAACTGCCCGACTGGTCAGTGA
Organism: Somniosus microcephalus; assembly: GCF_052327205.1. Taxonomy (NCBI): domain Eukaryota; kingdom Metazoa; phylum Chordata; class Chondrichthyes; order Squaliformes; family Somniosidae; genus Somniosus; species Somniosus microcephalus. The sequence goes on along the minus strand of NC_141003.1, from coordinate 25,163,385 downwards.
ACAGTATCTTCCCCCTGGTGAATGAACAGTATCTGCCCCCATGGTCAATGAAAAATATTTGCCCCCTGCTTAGTAAAATGTAACAGCCCCTCGTCAGTGAACAATATCTGCCCCCTGGTCAGTGAACATTGCCTGCCCACTGGTCAGTGAACAGTATCTGCTCCCTTGGTCAGTGAACAGTATCTGCCCCGTGGTCAGTGAACACTATCTGCCCCCCTGGTCAGTGAACAGTCTCTGCACCCCTGGTCAGTGAACAGTATCTGCACCCCTGGTCAGTGAACAGTATCTGCCCCATGGTCAGTGAACACTATCTGCCCCCCTGGTCTGTGAACAGTACCTGCCCCCTGATCAGTGAACAATATCTGCCACAATGGTCAATGAGCAGTATCTGCCCCCTGGTTCAGTGAACAGTATCTGCCCCCTGGTCAGTGAACAGTATCTGCCCCCTTGTCAGTGAACGGTACCTGCCCCCTAATCAGTGAACAATATCTGCCGCAATGTTCAGTGAACATATCGGCTCGCCGCATATGTGAATAGTATCAGCCCACTGGTAAGTGAACAAAATCTGCCCGCTGGTCCATGAACAGTATCTGCCCCCTTGTCAGTGAACAGTATCAGCAACACTGGTCCGTGAATAATATCGGCCCACTGGTCAGTGAACTTTATCTGCCCCCTGATCAGTGAAAAAAACTGCTGCAATGGTCAATGAACAGTATCTGCCCACTGGTCAGTGAACAGTATCGCCCACTGGTCAGTCAACAGTAACAGCCCCCTGGTCAGTGAACAGTATCTGCACCCCTGGTCAGTGAACAGTATCTGCCCCCTAGGTCAGGGAACAGTATCTGCCCCTGGTCAGTAATGCCCCCTGGTCAATGAACATTATCTGCCCCACTGGGCAGTGAACAATATCTGCCCCCCGGTCAGTGAACAATATCTGCACCATGGTCAGTGATCAGTATCTGCCCCCTGGTCAATGAACAGTATCTGCACCCCCTGGTGAATGAACAATATCTGCCCTTCTGGTCAATGAACAGTATCTGCTCCCCTGTTGAATGAACAATATCTGCTTACCTGGTCAATGAACAATATTTGCCCCCTGGTCAGTAAACAGTAACGGCCCATGCTCAGTGAACAATATCTGCCCTCTTGTCAGTGAACAGTACCTGCCCCCTGATCAGTGAGCAATAACTGCCTCCCTGGTCAGTGAACAGTATCTGCCCCCCTGGTCAGTGAACAGTAACTGCCCCCTGGTCAGTGAACAGTGTATGCACCCCTGATCAGTGAACAGTATCTGCCTCCTGGTCAGTGAACAGTATCTGTACCCCTGGTCAGTAAACTTTATCTGCCCCCCCGGTCAGTGAAAAGTATCTGCCCCCCCTGGTCAGTGAACAGTATCTGCCCCCTGGTCAATGAACGATATTTGCCCCCTGGTCAGTAAACAGTAACGGCCCCAAGTCAGTGAACAATATCTGCCCTCTTGTCAGTGAACAGTACCTGCCCCCCTGGTCTGTGAACAGCATATGATCCATGGTCAGTGAACAGTATCTGCCCCCCTGGTCAGTGAACAGTAACTGCTCACTAGTCAGTGAGCAATATCTGTCCCCCTGGTCAGTGAACAGGATCTGCCCCCTGGTCAGTGAACAGTTTCTGCCACCCTGGTCTGTGAACAGCATATGACCCATGGTCAGTGAACAGTATCTGCCCCCCTGGTCAATGAACAGTAACTGCCGACTCGTCAGTGAACAGTGTATGCACCCCTGTGCAGTAAACAATATCTTCCCCAAGGTCAGTGAACAGTATCTTCCCACTGGTCAGTGATCAGTATCTGCCCCCCTGGTCAGTGTATAGTATCTGCCCCCTGGTTAATGAACAGTATCTGCCCCCTGCTCATTGAACAGTATCTGCCCGCTGCTCAGTGAACAGTATCTGCCCCACTGGTCAGCGAACATCCCCTGCCCCCTGGTCAGTGAACAGTACCTGCCCCCTCATCAGTGAACACTATCTGCCCCACTGATCAGTGAACAATATCTGCCCCCTGGTCAGTGAACAATATCTGCCCTCTGGTTAGTGAACAGTACCTGCCCCCTGCTCAGTGAGCAATGCCTGCCCCCCTGGTCAGTTAACAGTATCTGCCCCCCTGGCCAGTGAACAATAACTGCCCCCTGGTCAGTGAACAATATCTGTCCCCTGGTCAGTGAACAGTATCTGCCCCATTGGTGAGTGAACAATATCTGCACCCCTGGTCAGAAAACTGTATCTGCCCCCCCTGGTCAGTGAACAGTATCTGCCCCCCGGTCAGTTAACAGTATCTGAACCCTGGTCAGTAAACTGAATCTGCCCCCACTGGTCAGAGAACAGTATCTGCCCCGCTGGTGAATGAACACTATCTCCCCCCTGGTCAATGAACGATATTTGCGCCCTGGTCAGTAAACAGTAATTGGCCTAGGTCAGTGAACAATATCTGCCCTCTTGTCAGTGAACAGTACCTGCCCCCCTGGTCTGTGAACAGCATATGTCCCATGGTCAGTGAATAGTATCTGCCCCCCTGGTCAGTGAACGGTAACTGCCCACTAGTCAGTGAACAGTATATTCACCCTGGGCAGTAAACAGTATCTTCCCCCAGGTCAGTCAACAGTCTCTTCCTACTGGTCAGTGAAAAATAGCTGCCTGCTGGTCTGTGATCAGTATCTGCCCCACTGGTCAGTGAACAGTATCTTCCCCCTGGTTAATGAACAGTATCTGCCCTCTCCTCAGTGAACAGTATCAGCCTCCTGGTCAATGATCAGTATCTGCACCCCCTGGTCAGTGAACAGTATCCGCCCCACTGGTCAGTGAACATTACCTGCCCCCCTGGTCAGTGAACAATATCTGCACCATCATTAGTGAACACTATCTGCCGCACTGATCAGTGAACAATATCTGCTCCCTGGTCAGTGAAAAATATCTGCCCACTAGTCAGTGAACAGTACCTGCCCACTGGTCAAAGAACAGTATCTGCCCCCCTGGTCAATGAACAGAATCTGCCGCCTTGTCAGTAAAAGGTATCTTCCCCCTGGTCAGTGAACAATATCTGTCCCCCTGCTCAGTGAATGTTATCTGCCCCCCTGGTCAGTGAAAAGTATCTGCACCCCTGGTCAGTGAAAAATATCTGCTCCCTTCGTCAGTGAACAATATCTGTCCCACTGGTCAGTGAAAACAATCTGCCCGCTGGTCAGTGAACAGTATCTGCCCCCCTGGTCAGTGAACAATATCTGTCCCCTTGTCAGTGAACAATATCTGCCCCCTGGTCAGAGAACAGTATCTGCCCCCTGTTCATTGATCAGTATCTGCCCCCTAGTCAATGAACAGTATCTGCCCCCTGGTGAATGAACAATATCTCCCCCCAGTCAATGAACGATATTTACCCCCTGGTCAGTAAACAATATCTTCCCCCAGGTCAGTGAACACTATCTTCCCACTGGTCAGTGAAAAATATCTGCCCACTGGTCAGTGATCAGTATCTGCCCCACTGGTCAGTGAACAGTATCTGTGCCCTGGTCAGTGAAGAGTATCTGCCCCCTGGTTAATGAACTGTATGTGCCCCCTGGTCAGTGAACAGTATCTGCCCCACTTGTCAGCAAACATTACCTTACCCCCTGATCAGTGAACAATATCTGCCCCCTGGTCAGTGAACAGTATCTGCCCCCTGATCAGTGAATAATATCTGCCCCTGGTCAGTGAAAAATATCTGCCCACTGGTCAGTGAACCATACCTACCCCCTGATCAGTGAACAATGTCTGCTGCAATAGTCAGTGAACAGTATCTGTCCCCTGGTCAGTGAACAGTATCTGCCCTCTTGTCAGTAAACAGTATCTGCCCCATGGTCATTGAACAGTATCTCTCCCTGGTCAGTGAACACTATCTGCCCCCCTGATCAGTGAACAGTATCTGCCCCCTGGGCAGTGAACCGCATCTGCCCCCCTGGTCAGTGAACAGTATCTGCACCCCTGGTCAGTGAAAAATATCTGCCCCCTAGGTCAGTGCAAAATATCTGCCTCCAGATCAGTGAACAGTAACTGCCCCCTGATCATTGAAAAGTATCTGCACCCCTGGTCAGTGAGAAATATCTGCCCCCTGGTCAGTGATCAGTATCTGCCCACTGGTCAATGAACAGTACCTGCCCCCCTGGTGATTGAACAAAATCTGCCCACTGGTCAGTCAACAGTATCTGCCCCCTTGTCAGTGAACAGTATCTCCCGATGGTCAGTGAACAGTATCTGCCCCCTGGTCAGTGAACAGCATCTGCCCGCCTGGTCAATGAACAGTATCTGCCCCCTGGTGAATGATCAATATCTGTCCCTCTGGTCAATGAACAATATCTGCCCCCTGATCAGTAAAAAGTAATGGCCCCTGGTCAGTGAACAGAACTGCCACAAAGGCAAATGAAAAGTATCTGCCCCCTGGTCTGTGATAATTATCTGTCCCCATGGTCAATGGACAGTATCTGCTCCCCTGGTGAATGAACAATATCTGCCCCCATGGTCAATGAAAAATATTTGCCCCCTGCTCAGTAAACAGCAACAGCCCCTGGTCAGTGAACAATATCTGGCCCCTGGTCAGTGAACAGTACCTGCCCCCTGATCAGTGAGCAATACCTGCCCCCCTGGTCAGTGAACAGGATCTGCCCCCTGGTCAGTGAACACTATCTGCCCCCTGGTGAGTGAACAGAATCTGCCCCCTGGTCAGTGAACCGTATCTGCCCCACTGGTCAGTGAACAGTATCTGCACCACTGGTCAGTGAATAACATCTGCCCCCTAGGTCAGTGAAGAATATCTTCCAATTGGTCAGTGAAAAAAATCTGCCCACTGGTCAGTGAACAGTATCTGCTCCCCTGGTCAGTGACCAGTATCTGCCCCATGGTCAGTGAACACTAACTGCCCCCCTGGTCAGTGAACAGTATCTGCCCCCTGGTCAGTGAACAGTATCTGCACCCCTGGTCAGTGAACAGTATCTGCCCCATGGTCAGTGAACACTATCTGCCCCCCTGGTCAGTGAACAGTACCAGCCCCCTGGTCTGTGATAAGTATCTGCCCCCCTGGTCAATGAACAGTATCTGCTCCCCTGGTGAATGAACAATATCTGCCCTAATGGTCAATGAAAAATATTTGCCCCCTGCTCAGTAAACAGCAACAGCCCCTGGTCAGTGAACAATATCTGGCCCCTGGTCAGTGAACAGTACCTGCCCGCTGATCAGAGAGCAATACCTGCTCCCCTGGTCAGTGAACAGGATCTGCCCCCTGGTCAGTGAACACTATCTGCCCCCTGGTCAGTGAACAGTATCTGCCCCCTGGTCAGTGAACCGTATCTGCCCCACTGGTCACTGAATAACATCTGCACCACTGGTCAGTGAATAACATCTGCCCCCTAGGTCAGTGAACAATGTCTTCCAATTGGTCAGTGAAAAAAATCTGCCCACTGGTCAGTGAACAGTATGTGCTCCCCTGGTCAGTGAACAGTATCTGCCCCATGGTCAGTGAACAGTATCTGCCCCCTGGTCAGTGAACAGTATCTGCACGCCTGGTCAGTGAACAGTATCTGCCCCATGGTCAGTGAACACTATCTGCCCCCCTGGTCAGTGAACAGTACCTGCCCCCTGGTCTGTGATAAGTATCTGCCCCCCTGGTCAATGAACAGTATCTGCTCCCCTGGTGAATGAACAATATCTGCCCTAATGGTCAATGAAAAATATTTGCCCCCTGCTCAGTAAACAGCAACAGCCCCTGGTCAGTGAACAATATCTGGCCACTGGTCAGTGAACAGTACCTGCCCCCTGATCAGTGAGCAATACCTGCCCCCCTGGTCAGTGAACAGAATCTGCCCCCTGGTCAGTGCACACTATCTGCCCTCTGGTCAGTGAACAGTATCTGCCCCCTGGTCAGTGAACCGTATCTGCCACCCTGGTCAGTGAACAGTATCTGCACCACTGGTCAGTGAATAACATCAGCCCCCTAGGTCAATGAACAATATCTTCCAATTGGTCAGTGAAAAAAATCTGCCCACTGGTCAGTGAAAACTAACTGCCCCCCTGGTCAGTGAGCAGTATCTGCACCCCTGGTCAGTGAACAGTATCTGCCCCATGGTCAGTGAACACTAGCTGCCCCCCTGGTCAGTGAACATTACCTGCCCCCTGATCAGTGAATAATAACTGCCGCAATGGTCAGTGAACAGTATCTGCCCCCTGGTTCAGTGAACAGTATCTGCCCCCCTGGTCAGTTAACAAAATCTGCCCCCTTGTCAGTGAACAGTATCTCCCCCTGGTCAGTGAAAAGTAACTTACCCCTGGTCAGTGAAGTGTATCTGCCCACTGGCCAGTGAACAGTATCTGTCCCCCTGGTCAGTGAACAGTATCAGCACAATGGTCAGTGAACAAAATCTGACCACTGGTCCATGAACAGTATCTGCCCCCTTGTCAGTGAACAGTATCTGCCCCCTGATCAGTGAACAGTATCTGCAACACTGGTCATTGAAAAATATCGGCCCACTGGTCAGTGAACATTATCGGCCCCCTGATCAGTGAAGAAATCTGCTGCAATGGTCAATGAACAGTATCTGCCCCCTGGTCAGTGAACAGTATCACCCACCGGTCAGTGAACAGTAACAGCCCCCTGGTCAGTGAACAGTATCTGCACCCCTGGTCAGTGAAAAATATCTGCCCCCTAGGTCAGTGAACAGTATCTGCCCCTGGTCAGTAATGCCCCCTGGTCAATGAACATTCTCTGCCCCCCTGGTCAGTGAACAATATCTGCCCCCTGGTCAGTGAACAACATCTGCCCTCTGGTCAATGAGTAATATCAGCCCTCTGGTCAGTAAACAGTAACAGCCCCTGGTCAGTGAACAGTATCTGTCACACAGGCGAATAAACAATATCTGCCCCCTGATCAATGAACATTATCTGCTCCCCTGGTGAATGAACAATATCTGCTCCCCTGGTCAATGAACAGTATCTGCCCCCCTGGTCAGTAAACAGTAACGGCCCCTGGTCAGTGAACAATATCTGCCCTCTTGTCAGTGATCAGTACCTGACCCTCATCAGTGAGCAATACCTGCCTCCCTGGTCAGTGAACAATATCTGCCCCCCTGGTCAGTGAACAGTAACTGCATCCTGGTCAGTGAACAGTGTATGCACCCCTGGTCAGTGAACAGTATCTGCCTCCTGGTCAGTGAACAGTATCTGTGCCCGTGGTCAGTAAGCTTTATCTGCACCCCCGGTCAGTGAATAGTTTCTGCCCCCCTGGTCAGTGAACAATATCTGCCCCCTGGTCAATGAACGATATTTGCCCCCTGGTCAGTAAACAGTAACGGCCCCATGTCAGTGAACAATATCTGCCCTCTTGTCAGTGAACAGTACCTGCCCCCCTGGTCTGTGAACAGCATATGACCCATGGTCAGTGAACAGTATCTGCCCCCCTGGTCAGTGAACAGTAACTGCCCACTAGTCAGTGAGCAATATCTGCCCCCCTGGTCAGTGAACAGGATCTGTCCCCTGGTCAGTGAACAGTTTCTGCCACCCTGGTCTGTGAAAAGCATATGACCCATGGTCAGTGAAGAGTATCTGCCCCACTGGTCAATGAACAGTAACTGCCCACTAGTCAGTGAACAGTGTATGCACCCCTGGTCAGTAAACAATATCTTCCCCCAGGTCAGTGAACAGTATCTTCCCACTGGTCAGTCATCAGTATCTGCCCCCCTGGTCAGTGTATAGTATCTGCCCCCTGGTTAATGAACAGTATCTGCCCCCTGCTCAGTGAACAGTATCTGCCTGCTGCTCAGTGAACAGTATCTGCCCCACTGGTCAGCGAACATCCCCTGCCCCCCTGGTCAGTGAACAGTACCTGCCCCCTCATCAGTGAACACTATCTGCCCCACTGATCAGTGAACAATATCTGCCCACTGGTCAGTGAACAATATCTGCCCTCTGGTCAGTGAACATTACCTGCCCCCTGCTCAGTGAGCAATACCTGCCCCCCTGGTCAGTGAACAGTATCTGACCCCTGGTCAGTGAACAATAACTGCCCCCTGGTCAGTGAACAATATCTGCCACCTGGTCAGTGAACAGTATCTGCCCCATTGGTCAGTGAACAGTATCTGCACCCCTGGTCCGTAAACTGTATCTGCCCCTCCAGGTCAGTGAACAATATCTGCCCCCTGGTCAGTGAAAAGTATCTGCACCCCTGGTCAGTAAACTCTATCTGCCCCCCCGGTCAGAGAAAAGTATCTGCCCCACTGGTGAATGAACAATATCTCCCCCCTGGTCAATGAACGATATTTGCGCCCTGGTCAGTAAACAGTAATGGGCCTAGGTCAGTGAACAATATCTGCCCTCTTGTCAGTGAACAGTACCTGCCCCCCTTGTCTGTGAACAGCATATGACCCATGGTAAGTGAACAGTATCGGCCCCCCTGGTCAGTGAACAGTAACTGCCCACTAGTCAGTGAGCAATATCTGCCCCCCTTGTCAGTGAACAGGATCTGCCCCCTGGTCATTGAACAGTTTCTGCCCCCCTGGTCTGTGAACAGCATATGACCCATGGTAAGTGAATAGTATCTGCCCCCCTGGTCAGTGAACAGTAACTGCCCAGTAGTCAGTGAACAGTATATGCACCCCTGCTCAGTAAACAGTATGGCCTAGAAATTCAGTTGGGCGCGCCAGCCATTAGCGCCTTAGGAGGAGTAGATCTCGAGTGCTAGGTGCTTAGCGCCCGGGCGCAGCGCGATCTGCGCCTCGCCCCAACTTCAGTACACATTTAGCGCCGGCGCAAAGTCTTAGCGCGCGCCCTGCTGCGCGCGCAGATCATGACGTCATTTCGTCGTGCAACGCCCTTTGTGCGCCCCGAACCGGAACTTCACTCGCACCGGCCCATTGTGCGCCGGGCGGCCCTAACGACTGTGAAGTGGAACGGTACACAGCCGATGCGGGCCGCGGGGAGCGCAAATTAAAGCGCCCTCCTGTACTAGAAATGGTACGGCTGGCTGGCTGGCTGGCTGGCTGGCTGGCTGGCTGGCTGGCTGGCTGGGAGGAGGAGGAGGAGGAGGAGGAGCAGGAGGAGGACGACGACGACGACGACTGGTGTGCCGGGAACACATAACAAACTGATGGAGAGAAACCCTCCCCAAAACCACAAATACACCAGTGTCGGCCTTACAAAAAAACAAATCCACCCTCCCCCTTTAAGAGCTCACCGGATCCAAAGTGTCTGCCGTCAATCAGCAGCTCGCCGCACCTGCCCTGCATCCAACTTCCGGTTTAGCGCCCCGGCCCGCCGGCTTAGTGCCTAAAGAGAGGCGTGCAGTGCCAGTTTTAGCGCTCGAGCAAACTCTTAGGGCGAAGCTAATGAATATCGGAGAAGTGGCCTCGATTTGGCGGTGGGCGCAAACTGTAGCGGCCGCCCCACTTTACCGCCCCAAAAGTGGCTACAATGAATTTCTAGGCCTATGTTCCCCCACGTCAGTGAAAAGTATCTTCCCACTGGTCAGTGAAAAATATCTGCCCGCTGGTCAGTGATCAGTATCTGCCCCACTGGTCAGTTAACAGTATCTTCCCCCTGGTGAATGAACAGTATCTGCCCCCTCCTCAGTGAACAGTATCAGCCTCCTGGTCAATGATCAGTATCTGCACCCATTGGTCAGTGAACAGTATCTTCCCACTGGTCAGTGAGAAATATCTGCCCGCTGGTCAGTGATCAGTATCTGCCCAACAGGTCAGTGAACAGTATCTTCCCCCTGGTGAATGAACAGTATCTGCCCCCATGGTCAATGAAAAATATTTGCCCCCTGCTTAGTAAACAGTAACAGCCCCTCATCAGTGAACAATATCTGCCCCCTGGTCAGTGAACAGTGCCTGCCCACTGGTCAGTGAACAGTATCTGCTCCCTTGGTCAGTGAACAGTATCTGCCCCGTGGTCAGTGAACACTATCTGCCCCCCTGGTCAGTGAACAGTATCTGCACCCTGGTCAGTGAACAATATCTGCCCCCCTGGTCTGTGAACAAAATCTGCCCCCTTGTCAGTGAACAGTAACTCCCCCTGGTCAGTGAACAGTAGCTGCCCCCTGGTCAGTGAACAGTATCTGCCCCCTGGTCAGTGAACAGTATCTGCCCCCTGATCAGTGAATAATATCTGCCACCTGGTCAGTGAAAAATATCTGCCCACTGGTCAGTGAACCGTACCTACCCCCTGATCAGTGAACAATGTCTGCTGCAATAGTCAGTGAACAGTATCTGCCCTCTTGTCAGTAAACAGTATCTGCCCCATGGTCATTGAACAGTATCTCTCCCTGGTCAGTGAACACTATCTGCCCCCCTGATCAGTGAACAGTATCTGCCCCCTGGGCAGTGAACCGCATCTGCCCCCCTGGTCAGTGAACAGTATCTGCACCCCTGGTCAGTGAAAAATATCTGTCCCCTAGGTCAGTGCAAAATATCTGCCTCCAGATCAGTGAACAGTACCTGCCCCCGATCAGTGAAAAGTATCTGCACCCCTGGTCAGTGAGAAATATCTGCCCCCTGGTCAGTGATCAGTATCTGCCCACTGGTCAATGAACAGTACCTGCCACCCTGGTCAGTGAACAAAATCTGCCCACTTGTCAGTTAACAGTATCTGCCCGCTTGTCAGTGAACAGTATCTCCCCATGGTCAGTGAACAGTATCTGCCCCCTGGTCAGTGAACAGAATCTGCCCCCCTGGTCAATGAACAGTATCTGCCCCCTGGTGAATGAACAATATCTGCCCCTCTGGTCAATGAACAATATCTGCCCCCTGGTCAGTAAACAGTAATGGCCCCTGGTCAGTGAACAGTATCTGCCACACAGGGGAATAAAAAGTATCTGCCCCCTGGTCTGTGATAAATATCTGTCCCCCTTGTCAATGGACAGTATCTGCTCCCCTGTTGAATGAACAATATCTGACCCCATGGTCAATGAAAAATATTTGCCCCCTGCTTAGTAAACAGCAACATCCCCTGGTCAGTGAACAATATCTGGCCCCTCGTCAGTGAACAGTACCTGCCCACTGATCAGTGAGCAATACCTGCCTCCCTGGTCAGTAAACAGGATCTGCCCCCTGGTCAGTGAACACTATCTGCCCCCTGGTCAGTGAACAGTATGTGCCCCCTCGTCAGTGAACCATATCTTCCCCCCTGGTCAGTGAACAGTATCTGCACCACTGGTCAGTGAATAACATCTGCCCCTAGGTCTGTGAACAATATCTTCCAATTGGTCAGTGAAAAAAATCTGCCCACTGGTCAGTGAACAGTATCTGCTCCCCTGGTCAGTGAACAGTATCTGCCCCATGGTCAGTGAACACTAACTGCCCCCCTGGTCAGTGAACAGTATCTGCCCCCTGGTCAGTGAACAGTATCTGCACCCCTGGTCAGTGAACAGTATCTGCCCCATGGTCAGTGAACACTATCTGCCCCCCTGGTCAGTGAACAGTACCTGCCCCCTGATCAGTGAATAATATCTGCCGCAATGGTCAGTGAACAGTATCTGCCCCCTGGTTCAGTGAACAGTATCTGCCCCCCTGGTCAGTGAACAAAATCTGCCCCCTTGTCAGTGAGCAGTATCTCTCCCTGGTCAGTGAACAGTAACTTACCCCTGGTCAGTGAAGTTTATCTGCCCACTTGCCAGTGAACAGTATCTGTCCCCCTGGTCAGTGAACAGTATCTGCCCCCTGGTCGGTGAACAGTATATGCCCATCAGGTCAGTGAACAGTATCTGCCCCCCTGGTCAGTGAACAGTATCTGCCCCCTGGTCAGTGAACAGTATCTGCACCCCTGGTCAGTGAACAGTATCTGCCCCATGGTCAGTGAACACTATCTGACCCCTGGTCAGTGAACAGTACCTGCCCCCTGATCAGTGAATAATATCTGCCGCAATGGTCAGTGAACAGTATCTGCCCCCTGGTTCAGTGAACAGTATCTGCCCCCCTGGTCAGTGAACAAAATCTGCCCCCTTGTCAGTGAGCAGTATCTCTCCCTGGTCAGTGAACAGTAACTTACCCCTGGTCAGTGAAGTTTATCTGCCCACTTGCCAGTGAACAGTATCTGTCCCCCTGGTCAGTGAACAGTATCTGCCCCCTGGTCGGTGAACAGTATATGCCCATCAGGTCAGTGAACAGTATCTGCCTCCTTGTCAGCGAACAGAATCTGTGCTCTGGTCAGTGAACAGTATCACCCCCTGGTCAGAGAACAGTAACTTACCCCTGGGCAGTGAACAGTATCTGCCCACTGGTCAGTGAGCAGTACCTGCCCCCTTGTCAGTGAACTGTCTCTGCCACCTGGTCAGTGATTAATATCTGCCCACTGGTCAGTGATCTGTATCTGCTGCCCTGGTCAGTCAACAGTATCTGTTCCCTGGTCAGTGAACAGCAACTGCCCCCCTGAGCAGTGAACAATATCTGCCTCCCGTATCAGTGAACAATATCTGCCGCAATGGTTAGTGAACAGTATCTGCCCCCTGGTTCAGTGAACAGTGTCTTCCCATTGGTCAATGAATAAAATCTGCCTGCTGGTCAGTGAAAAGTATCTGACCCCTGGTCAGTGAACAGTATCTCCCCTTGGTCAGTGAAAAGTAACCGCCCTCTGGTCAGTGAGCAGTATCTGCCCCCTGGTCAGTGAACAGCACCTGCCCCCTCATCAGTGAACTTTATCTGCCCCGCTGGTCAGTGAACAGTATCTGCCCCCTGGTCAGTGAGCCGTATCTGCCACCCTGGTCAGTGAATAATATCTGCCCCCTGGTCAGTGAACAGTATCTGCACCCTTGTCAGTGAAAAGTATCTGCCCCCTGGTCCGTGAACAGTATCTGCCACCCTGATCAGTGAACAGTATCTGCCCCCTGGTCAGTGAACAGTATCTGCCCCCTGGTCAGTGAAAAGTATCTGCCCCCCTGATCAGTGAAAATTATCTGCCCCCCTGGTCAATAAACAGTAACTGCCCAGTAGTAAGTGAACAGTATATGCACCCCTGCTCAGAAAAAATCTGCCCACTGGTCAGTGAACAGTATCTGCTCCCCTGGTCAGTGAACAGTATCTGCCCCGTGGTCAGTGAACACTAACTGCCCCCATGGTCAGTGAACAGTATCTGCCCCCTGGTCAGTGAACAGTATCTGCACACGTGGTCAGTGAACAGTATCTGCCCCATGGTCAGTGAATACTATCTGCCCCCCTGGTCAGTGAACAGTAACTGCCCCCTGGTTCAGTGAACAGTATCTGCCCCCCTGGTCAGTGAACAAAATCTGCCCCCTTGTCAGTGAACAGTATCTCCCCCTGGTCAGTGAACAGTAACTTACCCCTGGTCAGTGAAGTGTATCTGCCCACTGGCCAGTGAACAGTATCTGTCCCCCTGCCAGTGAACAGTATCTGCCCCCTGGTCGGTGAACAGTATATGCCCCTCGGGTCAGTGAACAGTATCTGCCACCTTGTCAGTGTACAGAATCTGTGCTCTGGTCAGTGAACAGTATCTCCCCCTGGTCAGAGAACAGTAACTTACCCCTGGTCAGTGAACAGTATCTGCCCACTGGTCAGTGAGCCGTATCTGCCACCCTGGTCAGTGAATAATATCTGCCCCCTAGTCAGTGAAAAGTATCTGCCTCCTGGTCCGTGAACAGTATCTGCCCCGGTCAGTGAACAGTATCTGCCCCCTGGTCAGTGAACACTATCTGCCCCCCTGGTTAGTGAACAGTACCTGCCCCCTGGTTCAGTGAACAGTATCTGCCCCTCTGGTCAGTGAACAAAATCTGTCTGCTGGTCAGTGAACAGTATCTGAGCACTGGTCATTGAACAGTCTCTGCCCCCTGGTCAGTGAACAGTATATTCCCCTCTGGTCAGTTAACTGTGTCTCCCCCTGGTCAGTGAACAGTAAATAACCCCTGGTCAGTGAACAGTATCTGCCCCCCTGGTCAGTGAACAGTATCTGCCCCCTGATCAGTGAAAAGTAGGTGCCCCCTGGTCAGGGAACAGTAACTTACCCCTGCTCAGTGAACAGTATCTGCCGCCCTGATCAGTGAACATTATCTGTCCCCTGGTCAGTGAACAGCATCTGCTGCCCTGATCAGTGAACAGTATCTGCCCCCTGGTCGGTGAAAAGTATCTAACCCCTGGTCAGTGAACAGTGTCTGCCCCCCTGATCAGTGAACAGGATCTGCCTCCTGGTCATTGAACAGTATCTGCCACCTGGTCAGTAAACACTATCTGGTCCCCTGGTCAGTGAACAGTTTCTGCCCACTGGTCAGTGATTAATATCTGCCCAATGGTCAGTACACTGTATCTGCCCCACTGGTCAGTAAACAGGATCTGCCCCCTGGTCAGTGAACAGTATGTGCCCCCTGGTCAGGGAACGGTATCTGCCACCTGGTCAGTAAGTAATATCTGCCCCCTAGTCAGTGATCAGTATCTGCCCCCTGGTCAGTGAACAGTAACTGCCCCCTGGTCAATGATCAGTATCTGCAACCCCCGGTCAGTGAGCAGTATCTGCCCCACGATCAGTAAAAAGTACCTGCCCCCTGATCAGTGAACAATAATAGCCTCCTTGGTCAGGAAACAATATCTGCCCCCCGGTCAGTGAACAGTATCTGCCTCCCTGGTCAGTGAACAATATCTGCCCCCCTGGTCAGCGAACAGTACCTGCCCCCCTGGTCAGTGAGCAGCATCTGCCCCATGGTCAATGATCAGTATCTGCCCCCGATCAGTGAACCGTATCTGCCCCCTGGTCAGTGAACAGTGCCTGGCCCCCTGATCAGTGAACAGTAACAACCCAACTGGACAATGAAAAGTATCTGCCCCTGGTCAATGATCATTATCTGACCTCCTGGTCAATGAACAGTATCTGCCTCTTTTATCAGGGAACAGTATCTGCCACCTGGTCAGTGATTAATATCTGCCCCCTGGTCAGTGCACAATATCTGCCCCCTGGTCAATGGTCAGTATCTGCCCCCCTGCTCAGCGAACAGTATCTGCCCCATTGGTCAGTAAACTGTATCTGCCCCCCCTGGTCAGTGAACAATATCTGCCCCCTGGTCAGTGAGCAGTATCTGCACCCCTGGTCAGTAAACTGTATCTGCCCCCCCTGGTCAGCGAACAGTATCTGCCCCGCTGGTGAATGAACAATATCTCCACCCTAGTCAATGAACGGTATTTGCGCCCTGGTCAGTGAACAGTAATGGGCCCAAGGTCAGTGAGCAATATCTGCCCTCTTGTCAGTGAACAGTACCTGCCCCTCTGGTCTGTGAACAGCATATGACCCATGGTAAGTGAACAGTATCGGCCACCCTGGTCAGTGAACAGTACCTGCCCCCTCATCAGTGAACACTATCTGCCCCACTGATCAGTGAACAATATCTGCCCCCTGGGCAGTGAACAATATCTGCCCTCTGGTCAGTGAAAAGTACCTGCCCCCTGCTCAGTGAGCAATATCTGCCCCCCTGGTCAGTGAACAGTATCTGACCTCAGGTCAGTGAACAATAACTGCCCCCTGGTCAGTGAAAAATATCTGCCCCCTGGTCAGTTAACAGTATCTGCCCCATTGTTCAGTGAACAGTATCTGCACCCCTGGTCCGTAAACTGTGTCTGCCCCCCCAGGTCAGTGAACAGTATCTGCCCCCCGGTCAGTGAACAGTATCTGCACCCCTGGTCAGTAAACTGTATCTGCCCCCCCGGTCAGAGAACAGTATCTGCCCCACTGGTGAATGTCCAATATCTCCCCCCTGGTCAATGAACGATATTTGCGCCCTGTTCAGTAAACAGGAATGGGCCTAGGTCAGTGAACAATATCTGCCCTCTTGTCAGTGAACAGTACCTGCCCCCCTTGTCTGTGAACAGCATATGACCCATGGTAAGTGAACAGTATCGGCCCCCCTGGTCAGTGAACAGTAACTGCCCACTAGTCAGTGAGCAATATCTGCCCCCCTTGTCAGTGAACAGGATCTGCCCCCTGGTCAGTGAACAGTTTCTGCCCCCCTGGTCTGTGAACAGCATATGAACCATGGTCAGTGAATAATATCTGCCCCCCTGGTCAGTGAACAGTAACTGCCCAGTAGTCAGTGAACAGTAAATGCACCCCCTGCTCAGTAAACAGTATGGTCCCCCGCGTCAGTGAACAGTATCTACCCACTGGTCAGTGAAAAATATCTGCCTGCTGGTCAGTGATCAGTATCTGCCCCACTGGTCAGTGAACAGTATCTTCCCCCTGGTTAATGAACAGTATCTGCCCCCTCCTCAGTGAACAGTATCAGGCTGCTGGTCAATGATCAGTATCTGCACCCACTGGTCAGTGAACAGTATCTTCCCAATGGTCAGTGAAAAATATCTGCCCGCTGGTCAGTGATCAGTATCTGCCCCACTGGTCAGTGAACAGTAACTGCCCACTAGTCAGTGAACAGTGTATGCACCTCTGGTCAGTAAACAATATCTTCCCCCAGGTCAGTGAACAGAATCTTCCCACTGGTCAGTGATCAGTATCTTCCCCCCTGGTCAGTGTATAGTATCTGCCCCCATGGTCAATGAAAAATGTTTGCCCCCTGCTTAGTAAACAGTAACAGACCCTGGTCAGTGAACAATATATGCCCCCTGGTCTGTGAACAGTGCCTGCCCACTGGTCAGTGAACAGTATCTGCTCCCTTGGTCAGTGAACAGTATCTGCCCCATGGTCAGTGAACATTATCTGCCCCCTGGTCTGTGAACAGTACCTGCCCCCTGATCAGTGAACAAAATCTGCTGCAATGGTCAGTGAACACTATCTGCCCCCCTGGTGAGTGAACATTATCTGCACACTGGTCAGTGAACAGTATCTCCCCCTGGTCAGTGAACAGTATCTGCCCCCTGGTCAGTGAACAGTATCTGCCCCCTGGTCGGTGAACAGTATATGCCCCTCGGGTCAGTGAACAGTAGCTGCCCCCTTGTCAGTGAACGGTACTTGCCCCCTAATCAGTGAAAAATATCTGCCGCAATGGTCCCTGATCATATCGGCTCCCCGGATATGTGAATAGTATCAGCCCACTGGTCAGTGAACAAAATCTGCCCGCTGCTCCATGAACAGTATCTGCCCCCTTGTCAGTGAACAGTATCTGCCCCCTGGTCAGTGAACAGTATCTGCAACACTGGTCAGTGAAAAATATCGGCCCACTGGTCAGTGAACATTATCTGCCCGCTGATCAGTGAAAAAAACTGCTGCAATGGTCAATGAACAGTATCTGCCACCTTGTCAGTGAACAGTATCGCCCACTGGTCAGTGAACAGTAACAGCCCCCTGGTCAGTGAACAGTAACAGCCCCCTTGTCAGTGAACAGTATCTGCAGCCCTGGTCAGTGAAAAATATCTGCCCCCTAGGTCAGTGAACAGTATCTGCCCCCCTGGTCAGTAATGCCCCCTGGTCAATGAACATTATCTGCCCCCCCGTGTCAGTGAACAATATCTGCCCTCCGGTCAGTGAACAATATCTGCCCCCTGGTCAGTGATCAGTATCTGCCCCCTGGTCAATGAACAGTATCTGCCCCCCCTGGTGAATGAACAATATCTGCCCCTCTGGTCAATGAATAATATCAGTCCTCTGGTCAGTAAACAGTAACAGCCCCCTGGTCAGTAAACAGTAACAGCCCCTGGTCAGTGAAAAGTATCTGCCCCCCTGGTGAATGAACAATATCTGCCCCTCTGGTCAATGAAAAATATCTGCCACCTGGTCAGTAAACAGTAACGGCCCCTGGTCAGTGAACAGTATCTGCCCCCCTGGTGAATGAACAATATCTGCCCCTCTGTTCAATGAATAATATCAGCCCTCTGGTCAGTAAACAGTAACAGCCCCTGGTCAGTGAACAGTATCTGTCACACAGGCGAATTAACAATATCTGCCCCCTGATCAATGAACAGTATCTGCTCCCCTGGTGAATGAACAATATCTGCTCACCTGGTCAATGAACGATATTTGCCCCCTGGTCAGTAAACAGTAATGGCCCCTGGTCAGTGAACAATATCTGCCCTCTTGTCAATGATCAGTACCTGACCCTGATCAGTGAGCAATACCTGACTCCCTGGTCAGTGAACAGTATCTGCCCCCCTGGTCAGTGAACAGTAACTGCCCCCTGCTCAGTGAACAGTGTATGCACCCCTGGTCAGTGAACAGTATCTGCCTCCTGGTCAGTGAACTGTATCTGTACCCCTGGTGAGTAAGCTTTATCTGCACCCCCGGTCAGTGAAAAGTATCTGCCCCCCTGGTCAGTGAACAATATCTGCCCCCTGGTCAATGAACGATATTTGCCCCCTGGTCAGTAAGCAGTAATGGCCCGAAGTCAGTGAACAATATCTGCCCTCTTGTCAGTGAACAGTACCTGCCCCACTGGTCTGTGAACAGCATATGACCCAAGGTCAGTGAACAGTATCTGCCCTCCTGGTCAGTGAATTGTAACTGCCCACTAGTCAGTGAGCAATATCTGCCCCCCTGGTCAGTGAACAGGATCTGTCCCCTGGTCAGTGAACAGTTTCTGCCAACCTGGTCTGTGAAAAGCATATGACCCATGGTCAGTGAACAGTATCTGCCCCACTGGTCAATGAACAGTAACTGCCCACTTGTCAGTGAACAGTGTATGCACCTCTGGTCAGTAAACAATATCTTCCCCCAGGTCAGTGAACAGAATCTTCCCACTGGTCAGTGATCAGTATCTTCCCCCCTGGTCAGTGTATCGTGTCTGCCCCCTGGTTAATGAACAGTATCTGCCCCCTGCTCAGTGAACAGTATCTGCCTGCTGGTCAGTGAACAGTATCTGCCCCACTGGTCAGCGAACCTCCCCTGCCCCCCTGGTCAATGAACAGTACCTGCCCCATCATCAGTGAACACTATCTGCCCCACTGATCAGTGAACAATATCTGCCCCCTGGTCAGTGAACAATATCTGCCCTCTGGTCAGTGAACAGTACCTGCCCCCTGCTCAGTGAGCAATACCTGCCCCCCTGGTCAGTGAACAGTATCTGACCCCTGGTCAGTGAACAATAACTGCCCCCTGGTCAGTGAACAATATCTGCCCTCTGGTCAGTGAACAGTACCTGCCCCCTGCTCAGTGAGCAATACCTGCCCCCCTGGTCAGTGAACAGTATCTGACCCCTGGTCAGTGAACAATAACTGCCCCCTGGTCAGTGAACAATATCTGCCCCCTGGTCAGTGAACAGTATCTGCCCCATTGGTCAGTGAACAGTATCTGCCCCCCCCCCAGGTCAGTGAACAGTATCTGCCCCCTGGTCAGTGAACAGTATCTGCACCCCTGGTCAGTAAACTGTATCTGTGCCCCCTGGTCAGAGAACACTATCTGCCCCACTGGTGAATGAACAATATCTCCCCCCTTGTCAATGAACGATATTTGCGCCCTGGTCAGTAAACAGTAATGGGCCTAGGTCAGTGAACAATATCAGCCCTCTTGTCAGTGAACAGTACCTGCCCCCCTTGTCTGTGAACAGCATATGACCCATTGTAAGTGAACAGTATCGGCCCCGCTGGTCAGTGAACAGTAACTGCCCACTAGTCAGTGAGCAATATCTGCCCCCTTGTCAGTGAACAGTTTCTGCCCCCCTGGTCTGTGAACAGCATATGACCTATGGTCAGTGAATAGTATCTGCCCCCCTGGTCAGTGAACAGTAACTGCCCAGTAGTCAGTGAACAGTATATGCACCCCTGCTCAGTAAACAGTATGTTCTCCCACATCAGTGAACAGTATCTTCCCACTGGTCAGTGAAAAATATCTGCCCGCTGGTCAGTGATCAGTATCTGCCCCACTGGTCAGTTAACAGTATCTTGCCCCTGGTTAATGAATAGTATCTGCCCCCTCCTCAGTGAACAGTATCAACCTCTAGGTCAATGATCAGTATCTGCACCCATTGGTCAGTGAAAAGTATCTTCCCACTGGTCAGTGAAAAAAATCTGCGCACTGGTCAGTGATCAGCATCTGCCCCACTGGTCAGTGAACAGTATCTTCCCCCTGTTGAATGAACAGTATCTGCCCCAATGGTCAATGAAAAATATTTGCCCCCTGCTTAGTAAACAGTAACAGCCCCTGGTCAGTGAACAATATCTGCCCCCTGGTCAGTGAACAGTGCCTGCCCACTGGTCAGTGAACAGTATCTGCTCCATTGGTCAGTGAACAGTATCTGCCCCGTGGTCAGTGAACACTATCTGCCCCCCTGGTCAGTGAACAGTATCTGCACCCTGGTCAGTGAACAGTATCTGCCCCATGTTCAGTGAACACGATCTGCCCCCCTGGTCTGTGAACAATACCTGCCCCCTGATCAGTGAACAATATCTGCCGCAATGGTCAGTGAACAGTATATGCCCCCTGGTTCAGTGAACATTATCTGCCCCCCTGGTCAGTGAACAAAATCTGCCCGCTTGTCAGTGAACAGTATCTCCCCCTGGTCAGTGAACAGTATCTGCCCCCTGGTCAGTGAACAGTATCTGCCCCCTAGTCGTTGAACAGTATATGCCCCTCGGGTCAGTGAACAGTATCTGCCCCCTTGTCAGTGAACGGTACCTGCCCCCTAATCAGTGAACAATATCTGCCGCAATGGTCAGTGAACATATCGGCTCCCCGGACATGTGAATAGTATCAGCCCACTGGTAAGTGATCAAAATCTGCCCGCTGGTCCATGAACAGTATCTGCCCCCTTGTCAGTGAACAGTATCTGCCCCCTGGTCAGTGAACAGTATCAGCAACACTGGTCCGTGAAAAATATCGGCCCACTGGTCAGTGAACATTATCTGCCCCCTGATCAGTGAAAAAAAGCTCCTGCAATGGTCAATGAACAGTATCTGCCCACTGGTGAGTGAACAGTATCGCCCACTGGTCAGTGAACAGTGACAGCCCCCTGGTCAGTGAACAGTATCTGCACCCCTGGTCAGTGAAAAATATATGCCCCCTAGGTCAGTGTACAGTATCTGCCCCTGGTCAGTAATGCCCACTGGTCAATGAACATTATCTGCCCCCCTGGTCAGTGAACAATATCTGACCCCCGGTCAGTGAACAATATCTGCCCCATGGTCAGTGATCAGTATCTGCACCCCTGGTCAGTAAACTGTATCTGCGCCCCCTGGTCAGAGAACACTATCTGCCCCACTGGTGAATGAACAATATCTCCCCCCTTGTCAATGAACGATATTTGCGCCCTGGTCAGTAAACAGTAATGGGCCTAGGTCAGTGAACAATATCAGCCCTCTTGTCAGTGAACAGTACCTGCCCCCCTTGTCTGTGAACAGCATATGACCCATTGTAAGTGAACAGTATCGGCCCCGCTGGTCAGTGAACAGTAACTGCCCACTAGTCAGTGAGCAATATCTGCCCCCTTGTCAGTGAACAGTTTCTGCCCCCCTGGTCTGTGAACAGCATATGACCTATGGTCAGTGAATAGTATCTGCCCCCCTGGTCAGTGAACAGTAACTGCCCAGTAGTCAGTGAACAGTATATGCACCCCTGCTCAGTAAACAGTATGTTCTCCCACGTCAGTGAACAGTATCTTCCCACTGGTCAGTGAAAAATATCTGCCCGCTGGTCAGTGATCAGTATCTGCCCCACTGGTCAGTTAACAGTATCTTGCCCCTGGTTAATGAATAGTATCTGCCCCCTCCTCAGTGAACAGTATCAACCTCTAGGTCAATGATCAGTATCTGCACCCATTGGTCAGTGAAAAGTATCTTCGAACTGGTCAGTGAAAAAAATCTGCACACTGGTCAGTGATCAGCATCTGCCCCACTGGTCAGTGAACAGTATCTTCCCCCTGTTGAATGAACAGTATCTGCCCCAATGGTCAATGAAAAATATTTGCCCCCTGCTTAGTAAACAGTAACAGCCCCTGGTCAGTGAACAATATCTGCCCCCTGGTCAGTGAACAGTGCCTGCCCACTGGTCAGTGAACAGTATCTGCTCCATTGGTCAGTGAACAGTATCTGCCCCGTGGTCAGTGAACACTATCTGCCCCCCTGGTCAGTGAACAGTATCTGCACCCTGGTCAGTGAACAGTATCTGCCCCATGTTCAGTGAACACTATCTGCCCCCCTGGTCTGTGAACAATACCTGCCCCCTGATCAGTGAACAATATCTGCCGCAATGGTCAGTGAACAGTATATGCCCCCTGGTTCAGTGAACAGTATCTGCCCCCCTGGTCAGTGAACAAAATCTGCCCGCTTGTCAGTGAACAGTATCTCCCCCTGGTCAGTGAACAGTATCTGCCCCCTGGTCAGTGAACAGTATCTGCCCCCTAGTCGTTGAACAGTATATGCCCCTCGGGTCAGTGAACAGTATCTGCCCCCTTGTCAGTGAACGGTACCTGCCCCCTAATCAGTGAACAATATCTGCCGCAATGGTCA
The DNA here is from genome assembly GCF_052327205.1 of Somniosus microcephalus. Classification (NCBI taxonomy): domain Eukaryota; kingdom Metazoa; phylum Chordata; class Chondrichthyes; order Squaliformes; family Somniosidae; genus Somniosus; species Somniosus microcephalus. Next base: position 25,141,021 of record NC_141003.1, on the reverse strand, counting down.
GTGAACATATCGGCTCCCCGGACATGTGAATAGTATCAGCCCACTGGTAAGTGATCAAAATCTGCCCGCTGGTCCATGAACAGTATCTGCCCCCTTGTCAGTGAACAGTATCTGCCCCCTGGTCAGTGAACAGTATCAGCAACACTGGTCCGTGAAAAATATCGGCCCACTGGTCAGTGAACATTATCTGCCCCCTGATCAGTGAAAAAAACTCCTGCAATGGTCAATGAACAGTATCTGCCCACTGGTGAGTGAACAGTATCGCCCACTGGTCAGTGAACAGTGACAGCCCCCTGGTCAGTGAACAGTATCTGCACCCCTGGTCAGTGTACAGTATCTGCCCCTGGTCAGTAATGCCCACTGGTCAATGAACATTATCTGCCCCCCTGGTCAGTGAACAATATCTGACCCCCGGTCAGTGAACAATATCTGCCCCATGGTCAGTGATCAGTATCTGTCCCCTGGTCAATGAACAGTATCTTCCCCCCCTGGTGAATGAACAATATCTGCCCCTCTGGTCAATGAACAATATCTCCCCCCTGGTCAGTAAACAGTAACGGCCCCTCGTCAGTGAACATTATCTCCGCCCCTGGTGAATGAACAATATCTGCCCCTCTGGTCAATGAACAGTATCTGCTCCCCTGTTGAATGAACAATATCTGCTCACCTGGTCAATGAACAATATTTGCCCCCTGGTCAGTAAACAGTAACGGCCCATGGTCAGTGAACAATATCTGCCCTCTTGTCAGTGAACAGTACCTGCCCCCTTATCAGTGAGCAATACCTGCCCCCCCCAGTCAGTGAAAAGTATCTGCCCCTCTGGTCAGTGAACAATATCTGCCCCCTGCTCAATGAGCAATATTTTCCCCTGGTCAGTAAACAGTAACGGCCCCAAGTCAGTGAACAATATCTGCCCTCTTGTCAGTGAACAGTACCTGCCCCCCTGGTCTGTGAACAGCATATGTCCCATGGTCAGTGAACAGCATCTGGCCCCCTGGTCAGTGAACAGTAATTGCTCACTAGTCAGTGAGCAATATCTTCCCCCCTGGTCAGTGAACAGGATCTGCCCCCTGGTCAGTGAACAGTTTCTGCCACCCTGGTCTGTGAACAGCATATGACCCATGGTCAGTGAACAGTATCTGCCCCCTGGTCAATGAACAGTAACTGCCTACTATTCAGTGAACAATGTATGCACCCCTGGGCAGTAAACAATATATTCCCCCAGGTCAGTGAACAGTATCTTCGCACTGGTCAGTGATCAGTATCTGCCCCCCTGGTCAGTGTATAGTGTCTGCCCCCTGGTTAATGAACAGTATCTGCCCCCTGCTCAGTGAACAGTATCTGCCCACTGCTCAGTGAATAGTATCTGCCCCACTGCGCAGCGAACATTCCCTGCCCCCTGGTCAGTGAACAGTATCTGCCCCCTCATCAGTGAACACTATCTGCCCCACTGATCAGTGAACAATATCTGCCCCCTGGTCAGTGAACAATATCTGCCCTCTGGTCAGTGAACAGTACCTGCCCCCTGCTCAGTGAGCAATACCTGCCCCCCTGGTCAGTGAACAGTATCTGCCCCCCTGGTCAGTGAACAATAAGTGCCCCCTCGTCAGTGAACAATATCTGTCCCCTGGTCAGTGAACAATATCTGCCCCATTGGTCAGTGAACAGTATCTGCACCCCTGGTCAGTAAACTGTATCTGCACCCCGTGGTCAGTGAACAGTATCTGCCCCCCGGTCAGTGAACAGTATCTGCACCCCTGGTCAGTAAACTGTATCTGCCCCCACTGGTCAGGGAACAGTATCTGCCCCCAGGTCAGTGAACAGTATCTTCCCACTGGTCAGTGAAAAATACCTGCCCGCTGGTCAGTGATCAGTATCTGCCCCACTGGTCGGTGAACAGTATCTTCCCCCTGGTTAATGAACAGTATCTGCCCCCTCCTCAGTGAACAGTATCAGCCTCCTGGTCAATGATAATTATCTGCACCCCCTGGTAAGTGAACAGTATCCGCCCCACTGGTCAGAGAACATTACCTGCCTCCCTGGTCAGTGAACAATATCTGCACCCTCATCAGTGAACACTATCTGCCGCACTGATCAGTGAACAATATCTGCTCCCTGGTCAGTGAAAAATATCTGCCCACTGGTCAGTGAACAGTACCTGCCCACTGGTCAAAGAACATTATCTGCCCCCCTGGTCAATGAACAGTATCTGCCCCCTTGTCAGTAAAATGTACCTTCCCCCTGGTCAGTGAACAATATCTGCCACCTGGTCAGTAAACACTATCTGGTCCCCTGGTCAGTGAACAGAATCTGCCCCCTGGTCAGTGATCATTACCTGCCCCCCATTCAGTGAACAGCATCTGCCCCCTGGTTAGTGGTCAGTATCTGCCCCCCTGGTCAGCGAAGAGTATCTGCCCCATTGGTAAGTGAACAGTATCTGCACCCCTGGTCAGTAAACTGTATCTGGCCCCTCTGGTCAGAGAACAGTATCTGCCCCGCTGGTGAATGAACAATATCTCCCCCCTGGTCATTGAACGACATTTGCGCCCTGGTCAGTAAACAGTAATGGGCCGAGGTCAGTGAACAATATCTGCCCTCTTGCCAGTGAACAGTACCTGCCCCCCTGGTCTGTGAACAGCATATGACCCATGGTAAGTGAACAGTATCGGCCCCCCTGGTCAGTGAAAAGTAACTGCCCACTAGTCAGTGAGCAATATCTGCCCCCCTTGTCAGTGAACAGGATATGCCCCCTGGTCAGTGAACAGTTTCTGCCCCCCTGGTCTGTGAACAGCATATGACCCATGGTCAGTGAATAGTATCTGCCCCCCTGGTCAGTGAACAGTAACTGCCCAGTAGTCAGTGAACAGTATATGCACCCCTGCTCAGTAAACAGTATGTTCCCCCACGTCAGTTCCCACTGGTCAGTGAAAAATATCTGCCCGCTGGTCAGTGATCAGTATCTTCCCCCGGTTAATGGACAGTATCTGCCCGCTCCTCAGTGAACAATATCAGGCTCCTGGTCAATGATCAGTATCTGCACCCACTGGTCAGTGAACTGTATCTTCCCACTGGTCAGTGAAAAATATCTGCCCGCTGGTCAGTGATCAGTATCTGCCCCACTGGTCAGTGAACAGTATCTTCCCCCTGGTGAATGAACAATATCTGCCCCCATGGTCAATGAAAAATATTTGCCCCCTGCTTAGTAAACAGTAACAGACCCTGGTCAGTGAACAATATCTGCCCCCTGGTCAGTGAACAGTGCCTGCCCACTGGTCAGTGAACAGTATCTGCACCCTGGTCAGTGAACAGTATCTGCACCCTGGTTAGGGAACACTATCTGCCCCTCTGGTGAGTGAACATTATCTGCATCCCTGGTCAGTGAACAGTATCTGCCCCATGGTCAGTGAACATTATCTGACCCCTGGTCTGTGAACAGTACCTGCCCCCTGATCAGTGAACAATATCTGCCGCAATGGTCAGTGAAAACTATCTGCCCCCCTGGTGAGTGGACATTATCTGCACCCTGGTCAGTGAACAGTATCTCCCCCTGGTCAGTGAACAGTATCTGCCCCCTGGTCAGTGAACAGTATCTGCCCATGGTCAGTGAACAGTATCTGCGCCCTGGTCATTGAACAGAATCTGCCCCCCTGGTCAATGAACAGTATCTGCCCCCTGCTGAATGAACAATATCTGCCCCTCTGGTCAATGAACAATATACGGCCCCTGGTCAGTGAACAGTATCTGCTACACAGGCGAATGAAAAGTATCTGCCCCCTGGTCTGTGATAAGTATCTGCCCCCCTGGTCAATGAACAGTATCTGCTCCCCTGGTGAATGAACAATATCTGCCCCCATGGTCAATGAAATATATTTGCTCCCTGCTCAGTAAACAGCAACAGCCCCTGGTCAGTGAACAATATCTGGCCCCTGGTCAGTGAACAGTACCTGCCCCCTGATCAGTGAGCAATACCTGACCCCTGGTCAGTGAACAGTATCTGCCCCCTGGTCAGTGTACCGTATCTGCCCCCTTGGTCAGTGAACAGTATCTGCACGACTGGTCAGTGAATAATATCTGCCCCCTAGGTCAGACAAAAATATCTTCCAATTGGTCAGTGAAAAAAATCTGCCCACTGGTCAGTGAACAGTATCTGCCCCGTGGTCAGTGAACACTAACTGCCCCCCTGGTCAGTGAACAGTATCTGCCCCCTGGTCAGTGAACAGTATCTGCACCCTGGTCAGTGAACAGTATCTGCACCCATGGTCAGTGAACACTATCTGCCCCATGGTCAGTGAACACTATCTGACTCCCTGGTCAGTGAACAGTACCTGCCCCCTGATCAGTGAACAGTATCTGCCGCAATGGTCAGTGAACAGTATCTGCCCCCTGGTTCAGTGAACAGTATCTGCCCCCCTGGTCAGTGAACAAAATCTGCCCCCTTGTCAGTGAACAGTATCTCCCCCTGGTCAGTGAACAGTAACTTACCCCTGGTCAGTGAAGTGTATCTGCCCACTGGCCAGTGAGCAGTAACTGCCCCCTGGTCGGTGAACAGTATATGCCCCTTGGGTCAGTGAACAGTATCTGCCCCCTTGTCAGTGAACAGAATCTGTGCTCTGGTCAGTGAACAGTATCTCCCCCTGGTCAGAGGACAGTAACTTACCCCTGGTCAGTGAACAGTATCTGCCCACTGGTCAGTGAACAGTACCTTCCCCCTAGTCAGTGAACAGTCTCTGCGCCCTGGTCAGTGATGAATTTCTGCTGCCTAGTCAGTGAACAGTATCTGCCCCCGGTGAGTGATTAATATCAGCCCCCTGGTCAGTGAACAGTATCTGCCCCCCTGGTCAGTAAACAATATCTGCCCTCCTGTTCCGTTAATATTATCTGCCCCCTGGCCAGTGAACAGTAAGTGCCCCCTGGTCAGGTAACAGTATCTGCCACCTGGTCAGTGATTAATATCTGCCCCCTGGTCAGTGATCTGTATCTGCTGCTCTGGTCAGTGAACAGTATCTGTTCCCTGGTCAGTGAAAAGTAACTGCCCCCCTGAGCAGTGAACAATATCTGCCCCCCATATCAGTGAACAATATGTGCCGCAATGGTTGGTGAACAGTGTCTGCCCCCTGGTTCAGTGAACAGTGTCTTCCCATTGGTCAGTGAATAAAATCTGCCTGCTGGTCAGTGAACAGTATCTGACCCCTGGTCAGTGAACAGAATCTCCCCATGGTCAGTGAAAAGTATCACCCACTGGTCGATGAAAAATATCTGCACGCTTGTCAGTGAACAGTATCTGCCTCCTGGTCAGTGAACAGTATCTCCCCCTGGTCAGTGAAAAGTAACCGCCCTCTGGTCAGTGAGCAATATCTGCCCCCTGGTCAGTGAACTGCAGCTGCCCCCTCATCAGTGAACATTATCTGCCCCGCTGGTCAGTGAACAGTATCTGCCCACTGGTCAGTGAGCCATATCTGCCACCCTGGTCAGTGAATAATATCTGCCCCCTGGTCAGTGAACAGTATCTGCACCCTTGTCAGTGAGAAGTATCTGCCCCCTGGTCCGTGAACAGTATCTGCCCCGCTGGTCAGTGAAAAGTATCTGCCCCCTGGTCAGTGAACTCTATCTGCCCCCCTGGTTAGTGAACAGTATCTGCCCCCTGGTTCAGTGAACAGTATCTGCCCCTCTGGTCAGTGAACAAAATCTGCCTGCTGGTCAGTGAACAGTATCTGAGCACTTTTCATTGAACAGTATCTGCCCCCTGGTCAGTGAACAGTATATTCCACTCTGGTCAGTTAACTGTGTCAGTGAACTGTATCTGCCACCCTGATCAGTGAACAGTATCTGCCCCCTGGTCAGTGAACAGTATCTGCCCCCTGGTCAGTGAAAAGTATCTGCCCCCCTGATCAGTGAAGAGTATCTGCCCCCCTGGTCAGTAAACAGTATCTTCTTCCTGGTCAGTGAACAGTATGTGCCCCCTGGTCAGTGAACAGTATGTGCCCCCTGTTCAGGGAACAGTATCTGCCACCTGGTCTGTGAACAGTATATTCCCCTCTGGTCAGTGAACTGTGTCTCCCCCTGGTCAGTGAACAGTAACTTACCCCTGGTCAGTGAACAGCATCTGCCGCCCTGATTAGTGAACAGTATCTGTCCCCTGGTCAATGAACAGTATCTGCTGCCCTGATCAGTGAACAGTATCTGCCCCCTGGTTGGTGAACAGTATCTAACCCCTGGTCAGTGAACAGTATCTGCCCCACTGATCAGTGAACAGGATCTGCCTCCTGGTCATTGAACAGTATCTGAGTACTGGTCATTAAACACTATCTGGTCCCCTGGTCAGTGAACAGTTTCTGCCCCCTGGTCCGTGATTAATATCTGCCCCATGGTCAGTAAACAGTATCTGCCCCCCTGGTCAGTAAACAGGATCTGCCCCCTGGTCAGTGAACAGTATGTGCCCACTGGTCAGGGAACAGTATCTGCCACCTGGTCAGTAAGTAATATCTGCCCCCTGGTCAGTGATCAGTATCTGCTCCTGTGGTCAGTGATAAGTATCTGCCCCCTGGTCAGTGAACAGTTACTGCCTCCTGGTCAATGATCAGTATCTGCAACCCCCGGTCAGTGAGCAGTATCTGCCCCACGATCAGTAAGCAGTACCTGCCCCCTGGTCAGTGAACAGTATCTGCACCCCTGGTCAGAGAAAAATATCTGCCCCCTAGGTCAGTGAACAGTATCTGCCGCCTGGTCAGTAATGCCCCCTGGTCAATGAAGATTATCTGCCCCCCTGGTCAGTGAACAATATCTGCCCCCCGGTCAGTGAACAATATCTGCCCCCTGGTCAGTGATCAGTATCTGCCCCCTGGTCAATGAACAGTATCTGCCCCCCCTGGTCAATGAACAACATCTGCCCCTCCGGTCAATGAATAATATCAGCCCTCTGGTCAGTAAACAGTAACAGCCCCTGGTCAGTGAACAATATCTGTCACACAGGCGAATAAACAATATCTGCCCCCTGATCAATGAACAGTATCTGCTCCCCTGGCGAATGAACAATATCTGCTCACCTGGTCAATGAACAATGTTTGCCCCCTGGTCAGTAAACAGTAATGGCCCCTGGTCAGTGAACAATATCTGCCCCCTGATCAGTGAAAAAAACTGCTGCAATGTTCAATGAACAGTATCTGCCCCCTGGTCAGTGAACAGTATCGCCCACTGGTCAGTGAACAGTAACAGCCCCCTGGTCAGTGAACAGTATCTGCACCCCTGGTGAGAGAAAAATATCTGCCCCCTAGGTCAGTGAATAGTATCTGCCCCCCTGGTCAGTAATGCCCCCTGGTCAATGAAGATTATCTGCCCCCCTGGTCAGTGAACAATATCTGCCCCCCGGTCAGTGAACAATATCTGCCCCCTGGTCAGTGATCAGTATCTGCCCCCTGGTCAGTGATCAGTATCTGCCCCCTTGGTCAATGAACAGTATCTGCCCCCCCTGGTCAATGAACAACATCTGCCCCTCTGGTCAATGAATGATATCAGCCCTCTGGTCAGTAAACAGTAACAGCCCCTGGTCAGTGAACAGTATCTGTCACACAGGCGAATAAACAATATCTGTCCCCGATCAATGAACGGTATCTGCTCCCCTGGTGAATGAACAATATCTGCCCTGTTGTCAGTGAACAGTACCTGCCCCCTGATCTGTGAGCAATACCTGCCTCCCTGGTCAGTGAACAGTATCTGCCCCCCTGGTCAGTGAACAGTAACTGCCCCCTGGTCAGTGAACAGTGTATGCACCCCTGGTCAGTGAACAGTATCTGCCTCCTGGTCAGTAAACAATATCTGCTCCCTGGTCAATGAACGATATTTGCCCCCTGGTCAGTAAACAGTAACGGCCCCAAGTCAGTGAACAATATCTGCCCTCTTGTCAGTGAACAGTACCTGCCCCCCTGGTCTGTGAACAGCATATGTCCCATGGTCAGTGAACAGCATCTGGCCCCCTGGTCAGTGAACAGTAATTGCTCACTAGTCAGTGAGCAATATCTTCCCCCCTGGTCAGTGAACAGGATCTGCCCCCTGGTCAGTGAACAGTTTCTGCCACCCTGGTCTGTGAACAGCATATGACCCATGGTCAGTGAACAGTATCTGCCCCCTGGTTCAGTGAACAGTATCTGCCCCCCTGGTCAGTGAACAACATCTGCCCCCGTGTCAGTGAACAGTATCTCCCCCTGGTCAGTGAACAGTAACTTACCCCTAGTCAGTGAACTGTCTCTGCGCCCTGGTCAGTGATGAATTTCTGCTGCCTAGTCAGTGAACAGTATCTGCCCCCGGTCAGTGGTTAATATCTGCCCCCTGGTTAGTGAACAGTATCTGCCCCCCTGGTCAGTGAACAGTATCTCCCCCTGGTCAGTGAAAAGTAACTGCCCTCTTGTCAGTGAGCAGTATCTGCCCCCTGGTCAGTGAACAGCATCTGCCCCCTGGTCAGTGAACACTATCTGCCCCCCTGGTTAGTGAACAATATCTGCCCCCTGGTTCAGTGAACAGTATCTGCCCCTCTGGTCAGTGAACAAAATCTGTCTGCTGGTCAGTGAACAGTATCTGCCCCCTGGTCAGTGAACAGTATATTCCCCTCTGGTCAGTTAACTGTGTCTCCCCCTGGTCAGTGCACAGTAAATTAACCCTGGTCAGTGAACAGTATCTGCCACCCTCATCAGTGAACAGTATCTTCCCCCTGCTCAGTGAACAGTATGTGCCCCCTGGTCAGTGAACAGTATGTGCCCCCTGGTCAGGGAACAGTATCTGCCACCTCGTCTGTGAACAGTATATTCCCCTCTGGTCAGTGAACTGTGTCTCCCACTGGTCAGTGAACAGTATCTGTCCCCTGCTCAGTGAACAGTATCTGCGGCCCTGATCAGTGAACAGCATCTGCCCGCTGGTCGGAGAACAGTATCTAACCCCTGGTCACTGAAAAGTTTCTGCCCCCCTGATCAGTGAACAGTATCTGCCTCCTTGTCATTGAACAATCTCTGCCACCTGGTCAGTAAACACTATCTGGTCCCCTGGTCAGTGAACAGTTTCTGCCCCCTGGTCAGTGATTAATATCTTCCCCCTGGTCAGTAAACAGTATCTGCCCCCCTGGTCAGTAAACAGAATCTTCTCCCTGGGCAGTGAACAGTGTGTGCCCCCTGGTCAGGGAACAGTATCTCCCACCTGGTCAGTAAGTAATACCTGCCCCCTGGTCAGTGATCAGTATCTGCTCCCGTACTCAGTGATCAGTATCTGCCCCCTGGTCAGTGAACAGTAACTGCCCCCTGGTCAATGATCAGTATCTGCAACCCCCGGTCAGTGAGCAGTGTCTGCCCATCGATCAGTAAACTTACCTGCCCCCTGATCAGTGAACAATAATAGCCTCCCTGGTCAGTAAACAATATCTGCCCCCTGGTCAGTGAACAGTATCTGGCTCCCTGGTCAGTGAACAGTCTCTGCCCCATGGTCAATGATCAGTATCTGCCGCCATCAGTGAACCGTATCTGCCCCCTGGTCAGTGAACAGTAACTGGCCCCCTGATCAGTGAACAGTAACTACCCAACTGGACAATGAAAAGTATCTGCCCCTGGTCAATGATCATTATCTGACCTCCTGGTCAATGAACAGTATCTGCCTCTTTTATCAGGGAACAGTATCTGCCGCCTGCTCAGTGATTAATATCTGCCCCCTGGTCAGTGAACAGTATCCGCCCCGTGGTCAGTGAACACTATCTGCCCCCCTGGTCAGTGAACAGTATCGGCCCCCTGGTCAGTGAACAGTATCTGCACCCCTGGTCAGTGAACAATATCTGCCGCAACGGTCAGTGAACAGTATTTGCCCCCTGGTTCAATGAACAGTATCTGCTCCCCTGGTCAGTGAACAACATCTGCCCCCTTGTCAGTGAACAGTATCTCCCCCTGGTCAGTGAACAGTAACTTACCCCTGGTCAGTGAAGAGTATCTGCCCACTGGCCAGTGAACAGTATCTGCCCCCCTGGTCAGTGAACAGTATCTGCCCCCTGGTCGGTGAACAGTATATGCCCCTCGGGTCAGTGAACAGTATCTGCCCCCTTGTCAGTGAACAGAATCTGTGCTCTGGTCAGTGAACAGTATCTCCCCCTGGTCAGAGAACAGTAATTTACCCCTAGTCAGTGAACAGTCTCTGTGCCCTGGTCAGTCATGAATTTCTGCTGCCTAGTCAGTGAACAGTATCTGCCCCCGGTCAGTGATTAATATCTGCCCCCTGGTCAGTGAACAATATCTGCCCCCCTGGTCAGTAAACAGTATCTGCCCTCCCGTTCAGTTAATATTATCTGCCCCCTGGCCAGTGAACAGTAAGTGCCCCGTGGTCAGGGAACAGTATCTGCCACCTGGTCAGTGATTAATATCTGCCCCCTGGTCAGTGATCTGTATCTGCCGCCCTGGTCAGTGAACAGTAGCTGTTCCCTGGTCAGTGAACAGTAACTGCCCCCCTGAGCAGTGAACAATATCTGCCCCCCATATCAGTGAACAATATCTGCCGCAATGGTTAGTGAACAGTATCTGCCCCCTGGTTCAGTGAACAGTGTCTTCCCATTGGTCAGTGAATAAAATCTGCCTGCTGGTCAGTGAACAGTATCAGACCCCTGGTCAGTGAACAGAATCTCCCCATGGTCAGTGAAAAGTATCTCCCACTGGTCGGTGAAAAATATCTGCATGCTTGTCAGTGAACAGTATCTGCCCCCTGGTCAGTGAACAGTATCAGCCACCTGGTCAGTGAACAGTTTCTGCCACCTGGTCAGTGAACAATATCTGCTCCCCTGGTCAATGAAAAGTATCCGCCCCAAGGTCAGTTAACAGTGTCTGCCCCCCTGGTTAATGAATAGTATCTGCCCCCCTGCTTAGTAAATAGTATCTGCCCCCTGGTCAATGAAAAGTATCTGCCCCCTGGTGTCAGGGTTGGGGAGCCACGGGGCCGTGTAGTTACGGGGCCGTGCTCTCCGGGCAAGGTGGGTTCTGGACCCAAGTGCAGAAACCAGGCTGGAGGCAGGTATACAATCTTAAGGAACAGTACTTTATTCACTACTTAACTAGATTCACACATAACTAGATTCATACAAGGAACACAACAGCATACGTAAGAACTCGAGACAGGAACACCACATCATAAATAGAACTCGAGAGAAGAACAATATACATAGAACTCGAGACAAGTTACAAAACGGCTAGTCAAGAATAGGAACTGAGGACAGCTTCCATGAGGCAACATACTTATCCATACTGAGCTGGAATAAGCTTACCACAAGCGCAACCAGCTTACCGAGACGGGACTCGAGACAAGCTATCATGAGGGGCTGCCGCAGGGGTAACAGGCTTCTCAATAGAGCTCAAGACAAGCGCCAGCATGGCAACACGCCAGTCCAGTCCAGCACCTTATCAAGACTAAGAAAACAAAAACACAAAGTTAGTTATATCTTAAATACAGAGCTCGAGAATACATCTTAAATACAAAGCTCGAGAATACATCTTAAATACAAAGCTCGAGAGAACTATGGCAACCAACTAGTTAAAGTCAGGAGCCACAGAGCAAGGGCTAGTCCCCCCCGGTTACCCGGCTAGGACTGAGCAAGGAATGAAGCAACCACAGAACTTATATACCAAGAAAACCAGGTGCAACCCATGGACAGCTAACAGGCCATTAAGCATAAACACAGGAGGCTAGGAAACAATTAACAAAGGGCTAGAACACAAACAAGTGAAGGTGCCATCTAGAGGCTAGAGAAGGAACTGACTGGCACCGTCACAGGACCTCATTCTGGACCTTGCTCTCAGTGGAGCAGGTTGTGCTGCTGCTGCTGCTGCTGCTGTGGGGAGAGTGTGTGGTTGCCTTGGCCTGGGAGTGGAGAGGAAGGAGTGACCCCAGGCCACCACTACCAGCAACCTCCAACCAACATCAACTACAGAGGTGTCTGGAGAGGGAGGAGTAGAGGACAGAGGAGGAGGCCAGCATTACACCTGGAGAGGCCTTTCCAGCACTGCCTCCCAATTTGGCCTCCAGCCCAGGAGAGGGAGAGAGGGGAGAGGAATACCACTCTGCTACAACTTGGAAGGAGGGGAGGAGCTGCTGCAACCTTCAACATCTGCAGGTGGGTGTCTTTGTGCATTCCCCTAAAGACTTTGCATTCTAGGCGGGGGGAGGAAAGAAGACGGGCTGGAAAGCCTGGCCTGGGTTGGCTGGAGCCTGCCCGGGTGAAGCTTCTTGTTCCCTTTTATATTGAGAAGACCTGGTGTGGGGCTGAGCCTGGGCTTTCTCCAGCCTACATAGGTGAAGACATCTTCTCCCCCTGCCCGAAGACCATCTGCTAGGACTTTATTTTTCCATCGGGGGGTGCACCCTGCCGACACCCACCCACCGAATACCATCTTGAGTGGGGCCTTTGCGGCCCCCCCTCCTTCCCACCACCCCCCCTCTCTCTCTCTTTGTCCTCTCTCTGCCTCCCTAAAAGGCACCTCCTTTTACCTACTAATTGCCAATTGAGCAGAGGGAAGAAAGGGCCCTCTCCCAATTAATACCATCAAGGGGAGAGGCGGCCCAGTTAATTTACACTCCCTCTGCTCAAGGGAAGACATTTTTTGTACCAAGGCCATTAACACCTTCAGGCCTGTGACTTTTGGGGGGTGTGTGGCTCTTTGAAGATCCACCCCACTATGGCATCCACAGCTGCGGCGGTGGCGGGGCCGGCGAGAACATATGCGGCAGTGGCGACTAAAGCCGCGGATACTCCCGCTTCTGCTGCTGCCCCGTCGCCGTTCCGCTTGATGACAAAGAAGCTTGGGGTGAAGAGCTACACCCACCCCAACATGACCATCGAGGCGTGCGTAAAGGCTATGGCTGGGGTTGTCGGCCCTCCGGCCATAGTCGCCGCCTCGAAAATGTATGGGAAGGCTGTGTTCTTCCTGGAGTCCGAGCGGGCGGTGGCCCTGGCCATCGCCGAGTGGCTCACCGTGGGCGGGACCTTCCTGCCGGTGGACCCTCTTGAGGCCACCGCGCAGAGGGTCGTACTATCTAACGTCCCGCCCTTTATCTCCGGTGAGCTCCTCCTCCCCCACTTACATCGACTTGGGGAGGTGAGGCCGGGGATTTCGCCGATCCCGCTCGGATTCCGGGAGGCCAGCCTTCGCCATGTCTTCTCCTTCCGGCGCCAGGCTTTTGTGCAGCTGGCGCGGGAGGGGGAGGCGGACGGGCCCTTTTCTGTCCTCCACGAGGGGACCTTATACCGTGTCTTCTGGACGACGGACGGCGTGCGGTGCCACGCCTGTAAGGAGGTGGGGCACGTACGAAAAAACTGCCCCGCCTCCAAGGCCGCCAGGTCGTCTGGCGTGGCCGAGGCTGGCGCCGCCACCGCTCCCCCCCCCGGGTCTAGCCGTGCCCCCCCCAAACAAATGCTACCGGGGTACGGCCGTCGTCGGAGGTCAATGCCATCCAGGCCTCCAGCGGGGGGGAGGAGGGGTGTCCGGTCGGGAAGAAGGCGCGGTGGAAGACTAAACACCGTAGGGCAGGTCCCCCCGTGGAGGGCGTGCCCCATAACATGGAGCCCCTGACGCCCGAGAGCGTTGCCGCATTGATCGCGGAGTGCGGCAGTGGGGGGGACCTCGTGCCCGAGCCTGTGGCCGCGACCGCCGAGGCGGGAGCACTAGAACCTGCGGCCGGGCTTGGGCCCGAGAGACCCGAAGAACCCGCTCCACCGGAGGGAGCAGGGGAGGCCCCTGCAGAAATGGAGGTCTCCCTCTGCCCCTCCACTTTAAAAAGAAGGCGCGACCCCCTAGATGAGGAGGAGGACCGGGAGGAGGAAGGTCCCTCCGGTCAGGGGGAGTCATCGCCCACCGCGGGTACTGCGCCCCACCCCACCGCTGTCAACATCGTGGGCGAACGGCAGGGTCGCCTGTCCCTGGTGAGGCTGAGGCAGAGGTGTCTGCCCAGCTCGTGCCTCCCGGGGATGGGGACGAGACCCTGCCCGTGGGGGGGGTCGCAGAACAACCCGCGGCGGAGATTGATCCACTGTCAGTACCGTTACCCCTCGACGGGTTGGGCGGCCTGGGGTCCGGGACGGGCGAGGACTCGCAAGATGAGCTCGCCCAAAGCGACCCGGTCGTTTCCCAAGTGCTGCTCGACCTCGTCGAGGGCTTATCCGGGGTTACCCCATCTGCTGGGACGGAGGCCGGTGGCGCGGAAGAGGAAGGCCCTCTGTCTGTGTCTCTGGCGCCGGGCGACTTGGAGGAGTGCGTTTTTACGTTCTCTCCGATCTCTCCGGTCGTTCCGGCGCCTGGGGCGGAGGGGGTCTCCGAACCGCCGCTGTCTTCTGGCCCGGCCCCCTTAGAGGAGCCCAGGGAGGAATCCTCCGCTACCGATCCTGGGGGTGGGATCAGGGCAGAGGTGGGGCCGGCCGTCGCGGCCGAGCCGCTGGATGCGCACTGCGTGACGGACGGTTCGGCCGCCGGTGGCGACACCCCGGAGGAGGACGGGGACTCGGTGGTGGGGGCGGAGGAGGACTGGGAGTCCATCGCCGATGAGGCGATGGATGAACTCGCGCCCCTCGCCGGGACCCCCCTTATTCCCATTAAGGAACTCCGGGACTTTGTGGCCATGTGCCTGGGTCGTCGCAGGACCCGGCAGGCCCTCGACAGATGGTCGGGGCTGGCGCTGCTCATCAGGTCGGCCCGCGTCGCCCACAAGACCATGAGTGCGGACGCGGGCGTGGGCCCGCCCGAGCTGCGTCAGTTCCGGTCATTCCTCACTGGGCTGCTAAGGGAGTGGCGGTTGACTAGCGGCCGCCCTCCCTTCCCCCGTTAGTTATAAGTAGGGGTTGGTTTATGCTTCTGAAATGAAGATAACCATAGCCAGCCTCAACATCAACGGCAGCAGGGAAGCTAGCCGCAGATTTAATAACTTTTCGGTCCTTCGGGACGGGAAGTATGCGGTGTGCTTCCTGCAAGAAACCCACACCGTTCCGGGAGACGAGGCCACGTGGCTCCTGGAATGGCAAGGAGGGGTCAGCATGAGTCACCTCTCCAGTGTTTCCAGTGGGGTGGCTATCTTGCTGGCCCCGCATTTTCAGCCGGAGATCTTGGGGGTCAAGGAGCTCATGCCGGGCCGCTTGCTCCAGGTCACTGTTCGCCTGGGGGGCATGCCGCTCCATCTAGTGAACGTGTACGCCCCTCAGGCCGGTCCGCAGCAAGCGCGCTTCTTTGAAGAAGTGTCCACTCTTCTGAGCTCCGTCGACGCGGGCGAGTGCGTCATCCTCGGTGGGGATTTTAATTGTACCCTCGAGGCGAGGGACCGCACGGGCACCCTGCCTTGCCCGGCGGCGACGGAGAAGTTGAGGGATCTGGTCGGGTCCCTCGACTTGGTGGACGTCTGGCGAAATCTCCATCCCGACTCCAGCGCCTTCACTTGCGTGAGGTCTGGGAGAGGAGCGTCCAGGATCGACTGCCTCTACATTTCCCGGGCATACGTCTCCTGCATTCCGGCGGCTTCCATGCGGCCGGTGCCGTGCACGGACCACCACCTGGTGTGGGCGGAGCTCGTTCCGCTGCGCGCGCGGGGGGGGGTCCGCGTATTGGCACTTTAATAACCTGCTGCTGGAGGACGCGCGGTTCCGGGACTCGTTTAGTCGGTTCTGGGCCGGCTGGAGAAGGAAGCAGGGGGGCTTCCCCTCCTTGAGGCTATGGTGGGATGTGGGCAAGGCTCACATCCGTCTCTTCTGTCAGGAGTACGCGAAGGGGTCGACCAAGGGGCGGGAGGCTCGGGTCGGGCAGTTGGAGAAGGAGGTGCTCGACCTGGAGTCCCGTGTCGGTCAAGTCGTCGAGGACCCGGCCCTGCGGTTGGTGTGCGAAGAGAAGAAGGGCGCGCTGAAGGACCTGCAGCTCGTCGGGTCCCGAGGCACGTACGTGAGGTCGCGGATCCAGTTCCTGCGGGACCTGGACCGCGGCTCCCCCTTCTTCTACTCGCTGGAAAAAAGACAGGGGGTCCGTAAGCAGCTCTTGGAGCTGCTGGCCGACGACGGATCTCTGGTCTCAGATCCGGAGGGAATCCGCGCGGAGACCCACGCCTATTACGGGGCTCTGTTCTCTCCGGATCCGTCCAGCGAGGATGAGCGCAGAGTTTTGTGGGAGGACCTGCCGAAGGTCGGCCTGGAGAGCGCTGAAAAATTGGACGCTCCTCTGAGTCTGGAGGAGCTGACCGGCGCCCTCCGCCAGCTCTCTAGGGGGAAGTCCCCGAGGCTGGACGGGCTGACCGTGGAGTTCCACAGGGCGTTCTGGGACGTCCTGGGGGGCAACTACGCGCGGGTCCTGGGGGAAAGTTTGGCGACCGGGGAGATGCCCCTCTCTTGGCGCAGGGCGGTGATTGTCCTGCTGCCGAAGAGGGGTGATCTCCGCCTCCTTAAGAACTGGCGCCCGGTCTCCCTCCTCAGCACGGATTACAACATTTTTGCCAGGGCTATGTCTGCTCGCCTTGGCGCCGTGCTGGCCCACATGATCCACCCCGACCAGTCCTATACGGTCCCGGGCCGGTCTATCCATGACAACATCCATCTGGTCCGGGACCTGGTCCACCATTCCCAGAGGGCTGGTCTGTCGGTCGCCTTCCTTTCCCTGGATCAGGAGAAGGCGTTCGACAGGGTGGATCACGAGTATCTTTTCGGGACTCTGCGCGCATTCGGGTTCGGGACGCATTTTGTCACCCGGATCCGACTTCTGTACGCTGCCGCGGAGTGTCTGATTAAAGTTAATGGGTCCTTGACGGCGCCCCTTTGCTTCGGGAGGGGGGTGCGTCAGGGATGCCCCATGTCCGGCCAGTTATATGCCATTTGCGTAGAGCCTTTCCTGCGCCTCTTGCGGAAGAGGTTGGCGGGACTGGCTCTGCAAGGGCCGGGCATGGAGGTGGTCCTCTCGGCTTATGCCGATGACGTGCTCCTCATGGTCACGGATCCCGTTGACTTGCGGAGGATGCGGGAATGCCAGCAGATTTACTCGGACGCATCCTCCGCCAGGATCAACTGGGGGAAATGTTCTGGACTCCTGGTGGGTCAGTGGCGGGTGGACTCCCTGCCGGAGGAGTTCAGGCCTTTCGCCTGGAGCACTACGCACCTCCTCTACTTGGGAGTCTACCTCAGCCCGGCCGAGGATGCCTGGACGGTGAACTGGCACGAGTTGGAGGCCAAAGTCGCCGCTCGCTTAGGGCGCTGGACAGGATTGCTCCGAGTGTTGTCCTACAGGGGTCGGGCGTTAGTCATAAACCAACTGGTGGCCGCCATGTTGTGGTACCGGTTGGTTACTCTGATCCCTCCCCCTGCGCTTGTCGCCAAGATACAGAAGAAGCTCGTCGACTTCTTCTAGGACAAAAGGAAGCACTGGGTCTCTGCCACGGTTCTGAGTCTCCTGCTTAGGGAGGGCGGTCAGGTGTTGGTGTGCCTCCGCACCCAGGCTGCGACTTTCCATCTTCAGACGCTGCAGAGATACCTGTACATCGAGAATCCTCCGAGATGGTGTGCGCTGGCGACGTATTTTTTCCGCCAGCTGCACGGCCTCAATTACGACATGCAGCTCCTGTTTTTGGAAGTGGGCGGCAGGCGCGCCAGCCTGCGGGAGCTGCCTGTCTTCTACCAGGAACTGCTATGGGTTTGGAACAATGTCGCCTCCAGGCGGAGCTCTCCCCCGTCAGGAATGGCGGCTGTCCTCCGGGAGCCGCTGTTCAGGAATCCGCACCTCCACGTCCGCGAGTTCGGGTGGCTGGCGGAACGCAGGGCTGTGCCTGGCAGGGTGACTAGAGTCTGGGACCTACTCGATGGTGGAGGAGCGGGCTGGACGGCGCCGGAGGAGTTGGCGTGGCGCATGTCCTGGGACGACGTCCGGCTCGCGGACGGTGCCATCGAGGTGGTGAAAGCGACGCTGCACCCCGGCGCCACGAGGTGTATCGAGGCGGCTCAAGCACGTGGGGCGATCCCGTCCGAGCTTTCCCCCGTTCGGACGGAATTCCTTATCGGCGCCCTGCCCCGAAACTCCCCTCGGGGATCGGCACCTCACAACTTGAGCCGTCTCGAGGAGATGCCCTCCGTGCCTTTTCATTCCGCACGGAGGGGTTTCCTGTACGGGTTGCTCCTGCACACCTTCCACTTTGTCATCTTCGCCTGCCGTCCGGACACGCCGTGGCGTGCCGTTTTGCCTTCCGGCGGAGGCAGAGGTCCCCAATGGAGGGCTCTCTATGCGGGAGTCCTCCCTTGTTCTATTGGGGACTTGGCCTGGAGGGTGTTGCACGGAGCAGTCCCATGCAATATATTGTTAAATAGATTTACGGACACCCAGACCGCCTGTTTGTTCTGCGGTCTGGAGGAGTCCGCCTTTCACGTCTACGTTCAATGTGTGAGGTTGCAGCCCCTCTTCTATTATTTGAAGGGGCTGCTCCTTGATTTTTGGTTGCACTTCAGTCCCACGCTCTTGATCTATGGTCACCCGGTGCGGAGGGGAGCGGGCAGGCTGGAGGACCTCCTCGTGGGTCTGCTCCTGGGCCTGGCAAAAAAAGCCATTAATTGGTCCAGGCAGCGGGCGGCCGAGGTGGTCATCGAGCCAGATTGCCTCCCTCGCTTCCGCGGCCATGTTCGCACCCGGGTGGCCCTGGAGATGGAGCACGCGGTGTCCGCTGGCGCACTCGAGCACTTCCGTGAACGGTGGGCGCCGCGGGGACTGGAGTGCATAATTGATTTAAACGACAACATTTTAATTTGATTTGTTAAGTTTTATTTAAAGATTTATTAGAGTTTTAGTTACAGTTTATTTGTTTAATTTATTTTGTCCTACAAAAAGAGGAGGCTAGGAAACAATTAACAAAGGGCTAGAACACAAACAAGTGAAGGTGCCATCTAGAGGCTAGAGACGAACTGACTGGCACCCTCACAGGGCCTCATTCTGGACCTTGCTCTCAGTGGAGCAGGTTGTGCTGCTGCTGCTGCTGCTGCTGCTGTGTAAGAGGTGGTGGTCGCCTTGGCCTGGGAGTGGAGGGGAAGGAGTGACCCCAGGCCACCACTACCAGCAACCTACCAACTTCAACCAACATCATCTACAGAGGTGCCTGGAGAGGGAGGAGTAGAGGACAGAGGAGGCCAGCATTATAACTGGAGAGGCCTTCCATCACTGCCTCCCAATTTGGCCTCCAGTCCAGGAGAGGGAGAGAGGGGAGAGGAATACCACTCAGCTCCAACTTGGAAGGAGGGGAGGAGCTGCATCTTTCAAACATCTGCAGGTGGGTATCTTTTGTGCATTCCCCTAAAGACTTTGCATTCTAGGCGGGGGGAGGAAAGAAGACGGGCCGGAAAGCCTGGCCTGGGTTGGCTGGAGCCTGCCCAGGTGAAGCTTTTTCCCTTGCATTGAGAAGACCTGGTGTGGGGCTGAGCCTGGGCTTTCTCCAGCCTACCCAGGCGAAGACATCTTCTCCCCCTGCCCGAAGACCATCTGCTTAAGACTTTGTTTTTCCATCGGGGAGTGCACCCTGCCGACACCCACCCACCGAATACCACCTTGAGTGGGGACCCTGCCTTTGCGGGCCCCCCTCCTTCCCACCCCCCCTCTCTCTCTCTTTGTCCTCTCTTTGCCTCTCTGGAAAGGCACCTCCCCTTTAAAATCTACTAATTGCCAATTGAGCAGAGGGAAGGAAGGCCCCTCTCCCAATTAATTCCATCAGGGGGAGAGGCGGGCCAGTTACTTTACACTCCCTCTGCTCAAGGGAAGACTTTTTTACCAAGGCCATTAACACCTTCAGGCCTGTGACTTGGGGTGTGTGTAGCTCTTTAAAGAACCACCCCACTATGGCTAGCACATCTTCGGCGGTGATGGGGCCGGCAATGACTTATGCGGCAGCGACGGCCAAAGCCACGGCTGCTCCAGCTTCTGCTGCTGCCCCGTCACCGTTCCGACTGATAACAAAGAAGCTTGGGGTGAAGAGCTACACCCACCCCAACATGACCATCGAGGCGTGCGTGAAGGCCATGGCTGGGGTTGTCGGCCCTCCAGCCATACTCGCCGCCTCGAAAATGTATGGGAAGGCTGTGTTCTTCCTGGAGTCGGAGCGGGCGGTGGCCCTGGCCATCACCGAGGGGCTCACCATGGGCGGGACCTTCCTGCCGGTGGACCCTCTGGAGGCCACCGCGCAGAGGGTCGTGTTATCTAACGCCCCGCCCTACATCTCGAGTGAGCTCCTCCTCCCCCACTTGCTCCAACTCGGGGAGGTGAGGTCGGGGATCACGCCGATCCCGCTCGGATTCCGGGAAGCCAGCCTTCGCCATGTCTTCTCCTTCCGGCGCCAGGCCTTTGTTCAGCTGGCGCGGGAGGGGGAGACTGACGGGGCTTTTTCGGTCCTCCATGAGGAGACCCTTCACCGCGTCTTCTGGACGACGGACGGCGTGCGGTGCCACGCCTGCAAGGAAGTGGGGCATGTATGAAAAAACTGCCCCGCCTCCCAAGCCGCCAGGTCCTCTGGCGTGGCCGAGGCTGGCGCCACCGCCGCTCCTTCCCCCGGGTCTGGCCGTGCCCCCCCCAAACAAATACTACCGGGGTGCGGTCGTCGTCGGAGGTCGATGCCATCCAGGCCTCCGGCGGGGGGGAGGAAGTGTGTCCGGTCGGGAAGAAGGCGCGGGGGAAAAATAAACACCGTAGGGCAGGTCCCCCCATGGAGGGCGTGCCCCATGACATGGAGCCCCTGATGCCCGAGAGCATTGCCGCGTTGATCGCGGAGGGCGACAGTGGGGGGGACCTCGTGCCCGAGCATGTGGCCGCGACCACTGAGGCGGGAGTGTTAAGACCTGCGGCCGGGCTTGGGCCCGAGGGACCCGACGAACCTGCTCCACCGGAGGGAGCAGGGGAGGCTCCTGCAGAAATGGAGGTCTCCCCCTATCCCTCCACTTTAAAAAGAAGGCGCGACTCCCAGGAGGAGGAGGAGGACCAGGAGGAGGAAGGTCCCTCCGGTCAGGGGGAGTCGTCGCCCGCCGCGGGTACTGCGCCCCACCCCACCGCTGTCACCATCGTAAGCGATCGGCAGGTGTCGCCTGTCCCTGGGGAGGCTGAGGCAGAGGTGTCTGCCCAGCTCGTGCCTCCCGGGGATGGGGACGAGACCCTGCCCATGGGGGGGGGTCGCGGAACAACCCGCGGCTGAGATCGATCCCCTATCGGTGGCGTTACCCCTCGATGAGTCGGGCGGCTTGGAGTCTGGGTCGGGCGAGCTCGCGGAAGATGAGCTCGCCCAGAGCGGTCTGGACTTTTCCCAGGTGCTGCTCGATCTCGTCGAGGATTTTACAAGAAATACTCCTTCTGCTGGGTCGGAGGCCGGTGGCGTGGTAAAGGAAGGCCCTCTGTCTGTGTCTCTGGCGCCGGGCGACTTGGAGGGGATCGGATTTACATATTCTCCGGTCTCTCCGGTCTCTCCGGTCGTTCCGGCGCCTGGGGCGGAGTGGGGCTCCGAACCGCCGCCGTCTTCTGGCCCGGCGCCCCTGCAGGAGCCCAGGGAGGAATCATCCACCACCGATCCTGGGGGTGGGATCCGGGCGGAGGCGGGGCCGGCCGTTGCGGCCGAGCCGTTCGCTGCGCTCTGCGTGACGGATGGGTCGGCCGCCGGTGGCGACCCCCCGGAGGAGGACGGGGACTCGGTGGTGGGGGCGGAGGACGACTGGGATTCCATCGCCGATGAGGCGATGGATGACCTCCTGTCCCTCGCCGGGACCCCCCTCATTCCTATCGAGGAACTCCGGGACTTTGTGGCCACGTGCCAGGGTCGTCACAGGATTCGGGTGGCCCTTGACAGATGGCCGGACCTGGCGCAGCTCGTCGGGTCGGCCCACACCGCCGTCAAAGCCATGGACGCGGGCGCGGGGGTGAGCCCACTCGGGCTGCGTCAGCTCCGGTCCTTCCTCACTGGGCTGCTAAGGGAGTGGCGGTTGACTAGCGGCCGCTCTCCCTTCCCCCGTTAGATATAAGTAGAGGTTGATCTATGCTTCTGAGATGAAGATAACCATAGCCAGCCTCAAGATCAACGGCAGCAGGGAAGCTAGCCGCAGGTTTAATAACTTTTCGGTCCTTCGGGACGGGAAGTATGCGGTGTGCTTCCTGCAAGAAACCCACACCGTTCCGGGAGACGAGGCCACGTGGCTCCTGGAATGGCAAGGAGGGGTCAGCATGAGTCACCTCTCCAGTGTTTCCAGTTGGGAGGCTATCTTGCTGGCCCCGCATTTTCAGCCGGGGATCTTGGGGGTCAAGGAGCTCGTGCCGGGCCGCTTGCTCCAGGTCACTGTTCGCCTGGGGGGCGTGCCACTCCATCTAGTGAACGTGTATGCCCCTGGGGCCGGTGCGCAGCAAGCGCGCTTCTTTGAAGAAGTGTCCACTCTTCTGGGCTCCATCGACGCGGGCGAGTGCGTCATCCTCGGGGGGGATTTTAATTGTACCTGCCATGCCCGGCGGCGATGGAGAAGTTGAGGGACCTGGTCGGGTCCCTCGACTTGGTGGACGTCTGGCGTAATCTCCATCCCGACTCCAGCGCCTTCACTTACGTGAGGTCTGGGGGAGGAGCGTCCAGGATCGACCGCCTCTACATTACCCGGGCATACGTCTCCTGCGTTCCGGCGGCTTCCATGCGGCTGGTGCCATGCACGGACCACCACCTGGTGTGGGCGGAGCTCGTTCCGCTGTGCGCACGGGGGGGGTCCGCGTATTGGCACTTTAACAACCTGCTGCTGGAGGACACACGATTCCGGGATTCGTTCAGTCGGTTCTGGGCCAGCTGGAGAAGGAAGCGGGGGGGCTTCCCCTCCTTGAGGCTATGGTAGGATGTGGGCAAGGCTCACATCCGTCTCTTCTGTCAGGAGTACGCGAAGGGGTCGACCAAGAGGCAGGAGGCCCGGGTCGGGCAGTTGGAGAAGGAGGTGCTCGACCTGGAGTCCCGTCTCGGTCAAGTCTTCGAGGACCCGGCCCTGCGGATGGTGTACGAAGAGAAGAAGGGCGCGCTGAAGGACCTGCAGCTTGTCGGGTCCCGAGGCGCGTACGTGAGGTCGCGGATCCAGTTCCTGCGGGACCTGGACCGCGGCTCCCCCTTCTTCTACTCGCTGGAAAAAAGACGGGGGGTCCGTAAGCAGCTCTTGGAGCTGCTGGCCAACGACGGATCTCTGGTCTCGGATCTGGAGGGAATCCGCGCGGAGACCCGCGCCTATTACGGGGCTCTGTTCTCTCCGGATCCGTCCAGCGAGGATGCGCGCGGAGTTTTGTGGGAGGACCTGCCGAAGGTCGGCCCGGAGGACGCCGGAAAATTGGACGCTCCTCTGAATCTGGAGGAGCTGACCGGCGCCCTCCGCCAACTCTCTAGGGGAAAGTCCCCGGGGCTGGACGGGCTGACCGTGGAGTTCCACAGGGCATTCTGGGATGTCTTGGGGGGTGACTACGCGCGGGTCCTGGGGGAAAGTCTGGCGACCGGGGAGATGCCCCTCTCTTGGCGCAGGGCGGTTATTGTCCTGCTGCCTAAGAGGGGTGATCTCCGCCTCCTTAAAAACTGGCGCCCGGTCTCCCTCCTCAGCACGGACTATAAAATCTTTGCCAGGGCTATGTCTGCTCGCCTAGGCGCCGTGCTGGCCCACATGATCCACCCCGACCAGTCCTACACGGTCCCGGGCTGGACCATCCATGATAACATCCATCTGGTCCGGGACCTGGTCCACCATTCCCAGAGGGCTGGTCTGTCGGTCGCCTTCCTTTCCCTGGATCAGGAGAAGGCGTTCGACAGGGTGGATCACGAGTATCTCTTCGGGACTCTGCACGCATTCGGGTTCGGGACGCATTTTGTCACCCGGATCCGACTTCTGTACGCTGCCGCGGAGTGTCTGATTAAAGTTAACGGGTCTTTGATGGCGCCCCTTCACTTCGGGAGGGGGGTGCGTCAGGGATGCCCCATGTCCGGCCAGTTGTATGCCGTTTGCGTAGAGCCTTTCCTGTGCCTCTTGCGGAAGAGGTTGACGGGACTGGCTCTGCAAGGGCCGGGCATGGAGGTGGTCCTCTCGGCTTACGCCGATGACGTGCTCCTCACGGTCACGGATCCCGCTGACTTGCGGAGGATGCGGGAATGCCAGCAGATTTACTCGGACGCATCCTCCGCCAAGATCAACTGGGAGAAATGTTCTGGACTCCTGGTGGGTCAGTGGCGGGTGGACTCCCTGCCGGAGGAGTTCAGGCCCTTCGCCTGGAGTACCACGCACCTCCTTTACTTGGGAGTCTACCTCAGCCCTGCCGAGGATGCCTGGCCAGCGAACTGGCAAGAGTTGGAGGCCAAAGTCACCGCTCGCTTAGGACGCTGGACAGGATTGCTCCGAGTGTTGTCCTACAGGGGTCGAGCGATGGTCATAAACCAACTGGTGGCCGCCATGTTGTGGTACCGGTTCGTCACTTTGATCCCTCCCCCTGCGTTTGTCGCCAAGATACAGAAGAAGCTCGTCGACTTCTTCTGGGACAAAAGGAAGCACTGGGTCTCTGCCGCGGTTCTGAGTCTCCCGATTAGGGAGGGCGGTCAGGCGTTGGTGTGCCTCCGCACCCAGGCTGCGACTTTCCATCTTCAGACGCTGCAGAGATACCTGTACGTCGAGAATCCTCCGAGATGGTGTGCGCTGGCGACGTATTTTTTCCGCCAGCTGCACGGCCTCAATTACGACATGCAGCTCCTGTTTTTGGAAGTGGGCGGCAGGCACGCCAGCCTGCGGGAGCTGCCTGTCTTCTACCAGGAACTACTATGGGTTTGGAACAACGTCGCCTCCAGGCGGAGCTCTCCCCCGTCAGGAATGGCGGCTGTCCTCCGGGAGCCGCTGTTCAGGAATCCGCACCTCCACGTCCGCGAGTTCGGGTGGCTGGCGGAACGCAGGGCTGTGCCTGGCAGGGTGACTAGAGTCGGGGACCTACTCGATGGTGGAGGAGCGGGCTGGATGGCGCCGGAGGAGTTGGCACGGCGCATGTCCTGGGACGACGTCCGGCTCGCGGTCGATGCCATCGAGGCGGTGAAAGCGACGCTGCACCCCGGCGCCACGAGGTGTATCGAGGCGGCTCAAGCGCGTGGGGCAATCCCGTCCGAGCTTTCCCCCGTTCGGATGGAATTCCTTATCGGCTCCCTGCCCCGAAACTCCCCTCGGGGATCGGCGCCTCACAACTTGAGCCGTCTCAAGGAGATGCCCTCCGTGCCTTTTCATTCCGCACAGAGGGGTTTCCTGTACGGGCTGCTCCTGCACACCTTCCACTTTGTCATCTTCGCCTGCCGTCCGGACATGCCGTGGCGTGCCGTTTTGCCTTCCGGCGGAGGCGGAGGTCCCCCATGGAGGGCTCTCTATGTGGGAGTCCTCCCTTGTTCTATTGGGGACTTGGCCTGGAGGGTGTTGCACGGAGCAGTCCCGTGCAATATATTGATAAATAGATTTACGGACACCCAGACCGCCTGTTTGTTCTGCGGTCTGGAGGAGTCCATCTTTCACGTCTTTGTTCAATGTGTGAGGTTGCAGCCCCTCTTCTATTATTTGAAGGGGCTGCTCCTTGATTTTTGGTTGCACTTCAGTCCCACGCTCTTGATCTACGGTCACCCGGTGCGGAGGGGAGCGGGCAGGCTGGAGGACCTCCTCGTGGGTCTGCTCCTGGGCCTGGCAAAAAAAGCCATTAATTGGTCCAGGCAGCGGGCGGCCGAGGGGGTCATCGAGCCAGATTGCCTCCCTCACTTCCGCGGCCATGTTCGCGCCCGGGTGGCCCTGGAGATTGGGCACGCGGTGTCCGCCGGCACACTCGAGCACTTCCATAAATGGTGAGCGCCGCGGGGACTGGAGTGCATAATTGATTTAAACGACAACATTTTAATTTGATTTGTTAAGTTTTATTTAAAGATTTATTAGAGTTTTTGTTACAGTTTATTTGTTTACTTTATTTTGTCTTACAAAAAGAGGAGGCTAGGAAACAATTAACAAAGGGCTAGAACACAAACAAGTGAAGGTGCCATCTAGAGGTTACAGAAGGATCTGACTGGCACCCTCACACCTGGTTAGTGGACACTATCTGACCCCCTGGTCAGTGAACAGTATCTGCCCCCCCCCCAGTCGATAATCAGTATCTCCCCACCCAGGTAATTGATCAGTATCTGCCCGCTGGTCAGTGAACAGTATCTGCCGCCCTGGACAGTGAAAAGTAAATGCCCCCTGGTCAGTGCACAATATCTGCCCCCCGTTCAGTCAACAATATCTACCCCCTTGTCGGTGATCAGTATCTGCGCCCTCGTCAGTGAACAATATCTGCCACCCTGGTCAGTGAACAATATCTGCCCCCATGCTCAGTGAAAAATATTTGCCCCCCCTGGTGATTGAGCAATATCTGCCCCCCTGGTCAGTGAACAATAACTGCCCCCCTGGTCAGTGACCAATATCTTGCCCTTGGTCAGTGAACAATATCTGCCCCCCTTTTCAGTGATCAGTATCTGCCCCCTCATCAGTGAACAATATCAGCCACGCTGGTCAGTGAACAATATCTGCCCCCATGCTCAGTGAACCATATCTGCCCCCTGGTCAGTGATCAATATCTGAACACCCTGTCAGTGAACAGTATCTGCACCCTGGTCAGTGAACAATATCTGCCCCCCTGGTCAGTGCAAATTATCTGCCCCCTGGTCAGTTATCAATATCTACCTACTGGTCAGTGAACAGTATCTGCCCCCTGGTCAGTGATCAATATCTGACCATGGTCAGTGAACAGTATCTGCCCCCCTGGTAAGTGAACATTATCTGCCACCTGGTGAATGAACAGTATCTGCCCCCTGGTCAAGGAACAATATCTAACCCCTGGTCAGTGAACAGTATCTGCCCCCCTGGTCAGTGAACAATGTCTGCCCCACTGGTAAGTGAACAATATATGACCCCCTGGTCAGTGATCAGTATCTGCCCCACTGGTCAGTGATCAGTATCTGCCCCCAGTGGTCAGGGAGCAGTATCTGCCCCTGGTCAGTGAACAATATCTGCCCCCCTGGTCCATGATCTGTATCTGCGCGTCTGCTCAGTGATCAGTATCTGACCCCTGGTAAGTAAACAGTATCTGCCACCTGGTCAGTGATCAATATCTACCTCCCTGGTCAGTGAACAGTATCTGCCCCATTGGTCAGTGAACAGTTTCTGCCCCCTGGTCAGTGAACTGGATCTGCCCCCTGGTTAGTGATCAATATCTGCCTCCCTGGTCAGTGAACAGTATCTGCCCCGTGCTCAGTGAACAATATCAGCCCCATGATCAGTGAACTGTAACTGCCCCCCTGGTCAGTGAAAAGTATCTGCCACCTGGTCAGTGAAATGTATCTGCCCCACTGGTAAGTGAACAACAAATGACCCCCTGGTCAGTGATCAATACCTGCCTCCCTGGTCAGTGATCAGTATGTGCCCCACTGTTCAGTGAACAGTATCTGCCCCTGGTCAGTGAACAATATCTGCCCACGGTCAGTGATCTATATCTGCCCCTATGCTCATTAAACAGTATCTGCCACCTGGTCAGTGAAAAATATCTGCCCCCCTGGTCAGTGAACAGTATCTGCCCCCCTGGTCAGTGAACAATGTCTGCCCCACTGGTAAGTGAACAATACATGACCCCCTGGTCAGTGATCAGTATCTGCCCCACTGGTCAGTGATCAGTATCTGCCCCCAGTGGTCAGTGAGCAGTATCTGCCCCTGGTCAGTGAACAATATCTGCCCCCCTGGTCCATGATCTGTATCTGCGTGTCTGCTCAGTGAACAGTATCTGACCCCTGGTAAGTAAACAGTATCTGCCACCTGGTCAGTGATCAATATCTACCTCCCTCGTCAGTGAACAGTGTCTGCCCCATTGGTCAGTGAACAGTTTCTGCCCCCTGGTCAGTGAACTGGATCTGCCCCCTGGTTAGTGATCAATATCTGCCTCCCTGGTCAGTGAACAGTATCTGCCCCTTATTCAGTAAACAGCTTCTGCCCCCTGGTCAGTGATCAATATCTGCCTCCTGGTCAGTGAACTTTATCTGCCTGTCTGGTCAGTGATCAATATCTGCTGCTGGGGCAGTGAAAAGAATCAGCCCCCTGGTCAGTGAACAGTATGTGCCACCTGGTCAGTGAAAAATATCTGCCCCACTGGTAAGTGAACAATATATGACGCCATGGTTACTGATCAGTATCTGCCCCGCTGGTCAGTGATCAGGATCTGACCCACTGGTCAGTGAGCAGTATCAGCCCCTGGTCAGTACAGAATATCTGCCCCCCTAGTCAGTGATCTGTATCTGCCCCTCTGCTCAGTGAACAGCATCTGCCCCCTAGTCAGTGAACATTATCTGCCCCCCAGATCAGTGAACAGTATCTGCCCCCTGATCAGTGAACAGTATCTGCCCCACTGGTCAGTGAACAGTATCTGCCCCACTGGTCAGTGAACAGCATCTGCCCCACTGGTCAGTGAACAGTATCTGCCCCCTGGTTAGTGATCAATATCTGACCCCCTGGTCAGTGAACAGTATCTGCCCCACTGGTCAGTGAACAGTATTTGCCCCCTGGTCAGCAAACAGTATCTGCCCCCTGGTTAGTGAACAATATCTTGCCCCCTGGTCAGTTATCAATATCTGCCTACTGGTCAGTGAACAGTATCTGCCCCCTGCTCAGTGATCAATATCTGACCATGGTCAGTGAACAGTATCTGCCCCCCTGGTAAGTGAACATTATCTGTCACCTGGTGAATGAACAGTATCTGCCCCCTGGTCAAGGAACAATATCTAACCCCTGGTCAGTGAACAGTATCTGCCACCTGGTCAGTGAACAGAATTTGCCCCCTGTTCAGTGAACAGTATCTACCCCCCTGTTCAGGGAACAGTATCTGCTCCCTGTTCAGGGAACAGTATCTGCTCCCTGGTCAGGGAACAGTATCTGCCCCCTCATCAGTGAACAATATCAGCCACGCTGGTCAGTGAACAATATCTGCCCCCATGCTCAGTGAACCATATCTGCCCCCTGGTCAGTGATCAATATCTGAACACCCTGTCAGTGAACAGTATCTGCACCCTGGTCAGTGAACAATATCTGCCCCCCTGGTCAGTGAAAATTATCTGCCCCCTGGTCAGTTATCAATATCTACCTACTGGTCAGTGAACAGTATCTGCCCCCTGGTCAGTGATCAATATCTGACCATGGTCAGTGAACAGTATCTGCCCCCCTGGTAAGTGAACATTATCTGCCACCTGGTGAATGAACAGTATCTGCCCCCTGGTCAAGGAACAATATCTAACCCCTGGTCAGTGAACAGTATCTGCCCCCCTGGTCAGTGAACAATGTCTGCCCCACTGGTAAGTGAACAAGATACGACCCCCTGGTCAGTGATCAGTATCTGCCCCACTGGTCAGTGATCAGTATCTGCCCCCAGTGGTCAGGGAGCAGTATCTGCCCCTGGTCAGTGAACAATATCTGCCCCCCTGGTCCATGATCTGTATCTGCGCGTCTGCTCAGTGATCAGTATCTGACCCCTGGTAAGTAAACAGTATCTGCCACCTGGTCAGTGATCAATATCTACCTCCCTGGTCAGTGAACAGTATCTGCCCCATTGGTCAGTGAACAGTTTCTGCCCCCTGGTCAGTGAACTGGATCTGCCCCCTGGTTAGTGATCAATATCTGCCTCCCTGGTCAGTGAACAGTATCTGCCCCGTGCTCAGTGAACAATATCAGCCCCATGATCAGTGAACTGTAACTGCCCCCCTGGTCAGTGAACTATATCTGCCATCTGGTCAGTGAGCAGTATCTGCCCCCTGGTCAGTGAAAAGTATCTGCCACCTGGTCAGTGAAATGTATCTGCCCCACTGGTAAGTGAACAACAAATGACCCCCTGGTCAGTGATCAATACCTGCCTCCCTGGTCAGTGATCAGTATGTGCCCCACTGTTCAGTGAACAGTATCTGCCCCTGGTCAGTGAACAATATCTGCCCACGGTCAGTGATCTATATCTGCCCCTATGCTCATTAAACAGTATCTGCCACCTGGTCAGTGAAAAATATCTGCCCCCCTGGTCAGTGAACAGTATCTGCCCCCCTGGTCAGTGAACAATGTCTGCCCCACTGGTAAGTGAACAATACATGACCCCCTGGTCAGTGATCAGTATCTGCCCCACTGGTCAGTGATCAGTATCTGCCCCCAGTGGTCAGTGAGCAGTATCTGCCCCTGGTCAGTGAACAATATCTGCCCCCCTGGTCCATGATCTGTATCTGCGTGTCTGCTCAGTGAACAGTATCTGACCCCTGGTAAGTAAACAGTATCTGCCACCTGGTCAGTGATCAATATCTACCTCCCTGGTCAGTGAACAGTGTCTGCCCCATTGGTCAGTGAACAGTTTCTGCCCCCTGGTCAGTGAACTGGATCTGCCCCCTGGTTAGTGATCAATATCTGCCTCCCTGGTCAGTGAACAGTATCTGCCCCTTATTCAGTAAACAGCTTCTGCCCCCTGGTCAGTGATCAATATCTGCCTCCTGGTCAGTGAACTTTATCTGCCTGTCTGGTCAGTGATCAATATCTGCTGCTGGGGCAGTGAAAAGAATCAGCCCCCTGGTCAGTGAACAGTATGTGCCACCTGGTCAGTGAAAAATATCTGCCCCACTGGTAAGTGAACAATATATGACGCCATGGTTACTGATCAGTATCTGCCCCGCTGGTCAGTGATCAGGATCTGACCCACTGGTCAGTGAGCAGTATCAGCCCCTGGTCAGTACAGAATATCTGCCCCCCTAGTCAGTGATCTGTATCTGCCCCTCTGCTCAGTGAACAGCATCTGCCCCCTAGTCAGTGAACATTATCTGCCCCCCAGATCAGTGAACAGTATCTGCCCCCTGATCAGTGAACAGTATCTGCCCCACTGGTCAGTGAACAGTATCTGCCCCACTGGTCAGTGAACAGCATCTGCCCCACTGGTCAGTGAACAGTATCTGCCCCCTGGTTAGTGATCAATATCTGACCCCCTGGTCAGTGAACAGTATCTGCCCCACTGGTCAGTGAACAGTATTTGCCCCCTGGTCAGCAAACAGTATCTGCCCCCTGGTTAGTGAACAATATCTTGCCCCCTGGTCAGTTATCAATATCTGCCTACTGGTCAGTGAACAGTATCTGCCCCCTGCTCAGTGATCAATATCTGACCATGGTCAGTGAACAGTATCTGCCCCCCTGGTAAGTGAACATTATCTGTCACCTGGTGAATGAACAGTATCTGCCCCCTGGTCAAGGAACAATATCTAACCCCTGGTCAGTGAACAGTATCTGCCACCTGGTCAGTGAACAGAATTTGCCCCCTGTTCAGTGAACAGTATCTACCCCCCTGTTCAGGGAACAGTATCTGCTCCCTGTTCAGGGAACAGTATCTGCTCCCTGGTCAGGGAACAGTATCTGCTCCCTGGTCAGTGAACAGTATCTGCCACTCTGATCAGTGAAAAGTATCTGCCCCACTGGTCAGTGATCTATATCTGCCCCTCTGCTCATTGAACAGTATCTGCCCCTGGTCAGTGAACAATATCTGCCCCCCTGGTCAGTGATCATTATCTGCCCCACCAGTCAATGAACAGTATCTGCCCCCGGACAGTGAACAATATCTGTCCCCCTGGTCAGTGATCTATATCTGCCACTCTGCTCATTGAACTGTACCTGCCCCCTGGTCAGTGATCAATATCTGCTCCCTGGTCGGTGAATAGTATCTGCCCCGTGGTCAGTGAACAATATCTGCCCCACTGGTCAGTGAACAGTATCTGCCTCCTGGTCAGTGATCAATATCTGCCCCTCTGCACAGTGAACAGTATCTGCCCCCTGGTCAGTGCACAATATCTGCCCCCCTGGTCTGTGTACAATATCTGCCACCTGGTAAGTGATCAGTATCTGCCCCACTGGTCAGTGAACAGTATCTGCCCCGTGGTCAGTGAACAATATCTGCCCCATTATCAGTGAACAGTAACTGCCCCCCTGGTCAGTGAACAATATCTGCCATCTGGTCAGTGAGCAGTATCTGCCCCCTGGTCAGTGAAAAGTAACTGCCACCTGGTCAGTGAAATGTATCTGCCCCACTGGTAAGTGAACAACAAATGACACCCTGGACAGTGATCAGTATCTGCCTCCCTGGTCAGTGATCAGTATGTGCCCCATTGGTCAGTGAACAGTATCTGGCCCTGGTCAGTGAACAATATCTGCCCCCGGTCAGTGATCTATATCTGCCCCTCTGCTCGTTATACAGTATCTGCCACCTGGTCAGTGAAAAATATCTGCCCCTCTGGTCAGTGAACAGTATCTGCCCCTCTGGTCAGTGAACAACGTCTGCCCCACTGGTAAGTGAACAATATATGACCCCCTGGTCAGTGATCAGTATCTGCTCCACTGGTCAGTGATAAGTATCTGCCCCACTTGTCAGTGAGAAGTATCTGCTCCTGGTCAGTGAACAATATCTGACCCCCTGGTCAGTGATCTGTATCTGCCCCCCTGCTCTGTGAACAGTATCTGACCCCTGGTCAGTAAAGAGTATCTGCCACCTGGTCAGTGATCAACATCTGCCCCCGATCAGTGAAGAGTATCTGGCGCCCTGGTCAGTGAACAGTATCTGCCCCACTGGTCAGTGAACAGTATCTGCCCCTTGTTCAGTGAACAGTATCTGCCCCCTGGTCAGGGATCAATATCTGCCTCCTGGTCAGTGAACTTTATCTGCCTGTCTGGTCAGTGATCAATATCTGCTGCTGGGTCAGTGAACAGTATCAGCCCCCTGGTCAGTGAACAGTATCTGCCACCTGGTCAGTGAAAAGTATCTGCCACACTGGTAAGGGAACAATATATGACCCCCTGGTCGGTGATCAGTATCTGCCCCCCTGTCAGTGATCAGTATGTGCCCCACTGGTCAGTGAACAATATATGCCCCAGGTTAGTTATCTATATCTGCCCCTCTGCTCATTGAACAGTATCTGCCACCTGGTCAGCGAACAACATATGCCCCCCTGGTCAGTTAAAAGTAACTGCCACCATGGTCAGTGAAAAATGTCTACCCCACTGGTAAGTGAACAATATATGACCCCATGGTTATTGAAAGTATCTCCCCACTGCTCAATGATCAGTATCTGCCCCCCTGGTCAGTGAGCAGTATCTGCCCCTGGTCAGTAAACAATATCTGCCCCCCTGGTCAGTGATCTGTATCTGCCCCTCTGCTCAGTGTACAGTATCTGCCACCTGGTCAGTGATCAATATCTGCCCCCTGATCAGTGAACTGTATCTGCCCCACTGGTCAGTGAACAATATCTGCCCCCCTGATCAGTGAACAGTATCTGCCACCTGGTCAGTGATCAATATCTTCCCACTGATCAGTGAACAGTATCTGCCCCACTGGTCAGTGAACAGTATCTGCCCCCTGGTCAGTGATCATTATCCACCCCCTGGTTAGTAATCAATATCTGCCCCCTGGTCAGTGAACAGTATCTGCCCCACTGGTCAGTGAACAGTATCTGCCCCCGGTCAGCAAACAGTATCTGCCCACTGGTTAGTGATCAATATCTGCCCCACTGGTCAGTGAACAGTATCTGCCCCCCTGGTAAGTGAACATTACCTGTCCCCTGGTGCATGAACAGTATCTGGCCCCTGGTCAAGGAACAGTATCTAACCCCTGGTCAGTGAACAGTATCTGCCACCTGGTCAGTGAACAGAATTTGCCCCCTGTTCAGTGAACAGTATCTGCCCCCCTGTTCAGGGAACAGTGGCCTAGAAATTGAGTTTTGGCGCTGCCAGGGCTTTAGCGCCGGAAGTTAGTGCCGGAGCTAAGTCGCGCTGGTCGGGCCCAAAATTCACTGGTTCTGCGCCCAAACGGCTGCCGGCGCTGCTGAAAGCTGTTAGCGCCTGAAAACTGGCGCTATGCGCTGAATTTCGGCGCTATTCCGGCGCTGCGGCGCCCGCTGCGGTGCGGCAGGTTCGGGAAGTGCAGGCCTCCTCCTTCCCTTAAGGAGGAGCTGCCTGCACCCGGCCGTGGCCCGCGATAATCTTATTAAAAATGAGCCCGGCACCTCGGACAAGTGCCGGGCTTGCTTCTGTTCCGGGGGGGGGGGAAGTCCGGGGAGGGAGCTGCGGCCAGGCGGGCGGCGGGAAAGCGGCCGGCCGCCGCAGGGCCTTTAATGCGCCGGCGCAAACTTGTGCAAGGCACCTCTGCCAGAACGTTGCTTGCGGCTGCCACGGGCGAGGCGGCCGCAAGTCAATTTCGGCGCTGGGGCCCGTCACCACGGCAACCGGGACGCTGCGCACACCGATGACGTCATCGGTGCCGGCGCAGCGCTACCGGTCTACCGCGGCGGAAGGGCCCCAGGCAATTTAGGCGCCGGCGCCAATTGCAGCGCTAGGCCCTCTAGCGCCGCAAAATCGGCGCTAAGGGCACTGAATTTCTAGGCCAGTATCTTCCCCCTGGTCAGTGAACAGTATCTGCCCCCTGATCAGTGAAAAGTATCTGCCCCACTTGTCAGTGATCTATCTCTGCCCCTCTGCTCATTGAACAGTATCTGACCCCTGATCAGTGAACAATATCTGCCCCCCTGTTCAGTGAATAGTATCTGCCCCCTGGTCAGTGATCAATATCTGCCTCCTTGTCGGTGAATAGTATCTGCCCTGCGGTCAGTGAACAATTTCTGCCCCACTGGTCAGTGAACATTATCTGCCCCGTGGTCAGTGCACAATATCTGCTCCCCCCACCCTGGTCAGTGAACAGTATCTGCCCCCCTGGTCAGGGAAAAGTATCTGCTCCCTGGTCAGTGACCAGTATCTGCCCCCCTGATCAGTGAACATTATCTGCCCCCTGGTCAGTGAAAAGTATCTGCCCCCTGGTCAGTGAACAGTATCTGCCCCCGGATCAGTGAAGTTGTAACTGCCCCCCTGCTCAGTGAACAATATCTGCCACCTGGTCAGTGAAAAGTATCTGCCACACTGGTAAGGGAACAATATATGACCCCCTGGTCGGTGATCAGTATCTGCCCCCCTCTCAGTGATCAGTATGTGCCCCACTGGTCAGTGAATAATATCTGCCCCAGGTTAGTGATCTATATCTGCCCCTCTGCTCATTGAACAGTATCTGCCACCTGGTCAGCGAACAACATATGCCCCCCTGGTCAGGTAAAAGTAACTGCCCCCATGGTCAGTGAAAAATGTCTACCCCACTGGTAAGTGAACAATAGATGACCCCATGGTTAGTGATCAGTATCTGCCCTACTGCTCAGTGATCAGTATCTGCCCCCCTGGTCACTGAGCAGCATCTGCCCCTGGTCAGTAAACAATATCTGCCCCCCTGGTCAGTGAACAGTATCTGCCACCTGGTCAGTGATCAATATATGCCCCCTGGTCAGTGATCAGTATCCGCCCCCTGGTTAGTGATCAATATCTGCCCCCCTGGTCAGTGAACAGTATCTGCCCCACTGGTCAGTGAACAGTATCTGCCCCCTGGTCAGCAAACAGTATCTGCCCACTGGTTGGTGATCAATATCTGCCCCCCTGGTCAGTGAACAGTATCTGCCCCCTGGTAAGTGATCAATATCTGCCTACTGGTCAGTGAGCAGTATCTGCCCCCTGCTCACTGATCAATATCTGACCATGGTCAGTGAACAGTATCTGCCCCCCTGGTAAGTGAACATTATTTGTCACCTGGTGAATGAACATTATCTGGCCCCTGGTGAAGGAACAGTATCTGCCACCTGGTCAGTGAACAGTATATGCCCCCTGGTTAGTCATCAATATCTGCCCCCCTGGTCAGTGAATGGTATCTGCCCCTTGTTCAGTGAAAAGTAACTGACCCCTGGTCAGTGATCAATATCTGCCTCCTGGTCAGTGAACTATATCTGCTCATCTGTTCAGTGAACAGTATCTGCCACCTGGTCAGTGAACAGTATTTTCCCCCTGTTCAGTGAACATTATCTGCCCCCCTGGTCAGTGAACAGTATCTGCCCCCCTGTTCAGGGAACAGTATCTGCCCCCTGGTCAGTGAACAGTATCTGACCCCCTGATCAGTGAAAAGTATCTGCCCCACTGGTCAGTGATCTATATCTGCCCCTCTGCTTATTGAACTGTATCTGACCCCTGGTCAGTGAACAATATCTGCCCTCCTGGTCAGTGATCAGTATCTGCCCCACTGGTCACTGATCCGTATCTGCCCCAACAGTCAATGAAAAGTATCTGCCCCCGGACAGTGAACAATATCTGTCCCCCTGGTCAGTGATCTATCTCTGCCCCTCTGCTCATTGAACTGTACCTGCCCCCTGGTCAGTGAACAATATCTGCCCCCCTGGTCAGTGAACAGTATCTGCCCCCTGGTCAGTGATCAATAATTGCTCCCTGGTCAGTGAATAGTATCTGCCCGGTGGTCAGTGAACAATATCTGCCCCATTGGTCATTGAACAGTATCTGCCTCCAGGTCAGTGATCAATATCTGCCCCTCTGCTCAGTGATCAATACCTGCCCCCTGGTCAGTGCACAATATCTACCACCCAAGTCTGTGTAAATACCTGCCACCTGGTCAGTGATCAGTATCTGCCCCCATGATCAGTGAACAGTATCTGCCCCATGGTCAGTGAACAATACCTGCCCCCTGATCAGTGAACAGTAACTGCCCCCCTGGTTAGTGAACAATATCTGCCACCTGGTCAGTGAAAAGAATCTGCCTCACTGGTGAGTGAACAATATATGACTCCCTAGTCAGTGATCAGTATCTGCCCCCCTGGTCAGTGATCAGTGCGTGCCCCACTCGTCAGTGAACAGTATCTGCCCCTGGTCAGTGAACAATATCTGCCCCCGGTCAGTGATCTATATCTGCCCCTCTGCTCATTAAACAGTATCTGCCACCTGGTCAGTGCAAAATATCTGCCCCCCTGCTCACTGAACAGTATCTGCCCCCGTGGTCAGTGAACAATGTCTGCCTCACTGGTAAGTGAACAATATATGACCCCCTGGTAAGTGATCAGTATCTGCTCCAGTCGTCAGTGATAAGTATCTGCCCCCACTTGTCAGTGAGAA
This sequence comes from Somniosus microcephalus, assembly GCF_052327205.1. Lineage (NCBI taxonomy): Eukaryota > Metazoa > Chordata > Chondrichthyes > Squaliformes > Somniosidae > Somniosus > Somniosus microcephalus. Next base: position 25,103,970 of record NC_141003.1, on the reverse strand, counting down.
GTATCTGCCTCTGGTCAGTGAACAATATCTGACACCCTGGTCAGTGAACAGTATCTGCCTCCTGGTCAGTGAACAGGATCTGCCCCCTGGTTAGTGATCAGTATCTGCCTCCTTGATCAGTGAACAGTATCTGCCCCTTGTTCAGTGAACATTATCTGCCCCCTGGTCAGTGATCAATATCTGCCTCCTGGTCAGTCAACTGTATCTGCTTGTCTAGTCAGTGATCAATATCTGCTGCTGGGTAAGTGAGTAGTATCAGCCCCCTGGTCAGTGAACAGTATCTGCCAACTGGTCAGTGAAAAGTATCTGCCCCACTGGTAAGTCAACAATATATGACCCCCTGGTCAGTGATCAGTATCTGCCCCCTGGTCAGTGAACAGTGTCTGCCATCTGGTCAGTGAAAAGTATCTGCCCCACTGGTAAGTGAACAATACATGAGCCCTGGTCGGTGATCAGTATCTGCCACCCTGGTCAGTGATCAGTATGTGCCCCACTGGTCAGTGAACAGTATCTGCCCATGGTCAGTGAACAATATCTGCCCCCGGTCAGTGATCTGTATCTGCGCCTCTGCTCATTGAACAGTATCTGCCACCTGGCCAGTGAACAATATCTGCCCCCTTATCAGTGAATATTTTCTGGCGCCCTGGTCAGTTTACCGTATCTGCCCCTTGTTCAGTGAACAGTATCTGCCCCCTGGTCTGTGTTCAATTTCTGCCTCCTGGTCAGTGATCAGTATCTGCCCCTCTGATCAGTGATCAGTGTCTGCCCCACTGGTCAATGAACTGTATCTGCCCCCTTGGTCTACTATCTATATCTGCCCCTCTGCTCATTGAACAGTATCTGTCCCCTGATCAGTGAACAATATCTGCCCCCCTGGTTAGCGAATAGTATCTGCCCACTGGTCAGTGATCAATATCTGCCTCCTGGTCGGTGAATAGTATCTGCCCTGCGGTCAGTGAACAATTTCTGCCCCACTGGTCAGTGAAAAGTATCTGCCCCCTGGTAAGTGATCAATATCTGCCCCTCTGCTCAGTGAACAGTATCTTCCCCCTGGTCAGTGCACAATATCTGCCCCCCCCCCCCCGGTCAGTGAACAGTGTCTGCCTTCCTGGTCAGTGATCAGTATCTGCCCCCCTGGTCACTGATCCGTATCTGCCCCACCAGTCAATGAACAGTATCTGCCCCCGGACAGTGAACAATATCTGTCCCCCTGGTCAGTGATCTATCTCTGCCCCTCTGCTCATTGAACTGTACCTGCCCCCTGGTCAGTGAACAATATCTGCCCCACTTGTCAGTGAACAGTATCTGCCCCCTGGTCAGTGAACGGTGTCTGCCATCTGGTCAGTGAAAAGTATCTGCCCCACTGGTAAGTGAACAATATATGACCCCCCGGTCAGTGATCAGTGTCTGCCCCCCTGGTCAGTGATCAGTATGTGCCCCACTGGTCAGTGAACAGTATCTGACCCGTGTTCAGTGAAAAATATCTGCCCCCTGATCAGTGATCTGTATCGGCCCCTATGCTCAGTGAACAGTATCTGACCCTTGGTCAGTAAACAGTATCTGCCACCTGGTCAGTGATCAATATCTGCCCCTGATCAGTGAATAGTATCTGGCGCCCTGGTCAGTGAAGATTATCTGCCCCACTGGTCAGTGAACTGTATCTGCCCCCTGGTCGGTGAACAGGATCTGCCTCCTGGTTAGTGATCAATATCTGCCTCCTGGTCAGTGAAAAGTATCTGCCCCACTGGTAAGCGAACAATATATGACCCCCTGGTCAGTGATCAATATTTGCTCCCTGGTCAGTGAATATTATCTGCCCCATGGTCAGTGAAAAATATCTGCCCCACTGGTCAGTGAACAATATCTGCCTCCTGGTCAGTGATCAATATCTGCCCCTCTGCTCAGTGATCAGTATCTGCCCCCTGGTCAGTGCACAATATCAGTACCCTGGTCTGTGTACAACATCTGCCACCTGGTCAGTGATCAGTATCTGCTCCCATGGTCAGTGAACAGTATCTGACCCGTGGTCAGTGAACAATATCTGCCCCCTGATCAGTGAACAGTAACTGCCCCCCTGGTCAGTGAACAATATCTGCCATCTGGTCAGTGAGCAGTATCTGCCCCCTGGTCAGTGAAAAGTATCTGCCACCTGGTCAGTGAAATGCATCTGCCCCACTGGTAAGTGAACAATATATGACCCCCTGGTCAGTGATCAGTATCTGCCCCACTGGTCAGTGATCTATATCTGCCCCACTGGTCAGTGAGCAGTATCTGCCCCTGGTCAGTGAACAATATCTGCCCCCCGGTCAGTGATCTATATCTGCCCCTCTGCTCATTAAACAGTATCTGCCACCTGGTCAGTGAAAAATATCTGCCCCACTGGTAAGTGAACAATACATGACCCCCTGGTCAGTGATCAGTAACTGCCACACTGGTCAGTGATCAGTATCTGCCACCACTGGTCAGTGAACAGTATCTGCCCCTGGTCAGTGAACAATATCTGCCCCCGGTCAGTGATCTATATCTGCCCCTCTGCTCATTAAACTGTATCTGCCACCTGGTCAGTGAAAAATATCTGCCCCACTGGTAAGTGAACAATATATGACCCCCTGGTCAGTGACCAGTATCTGCCCCACTGGTCAGTGATCAGTATCTGCCCCCACTGGTCAGTGAGCAGTATCTGCCCCTTTTCAGTGAATAGTATCTGCCCCCCTGGTCAGTGAACAATGCCTGTCCCACTGGTAAGTGAACAATATATGACCCCCTGGTCAGTGATCAGTATCTGCCCCACTGGTCAGTGATCAGTATCTGCCCCCACTCGTCAGTGAGCAGTATCTGCCCCTGGTCAGTGAACAATATCTGCCCCCCTGGTCAGTGATCTGTATCTGCCCCTCTGCTCAGTGAACAGTATCTGACCCCTGGTCAGTAAACAGTATCTGCCACCTGGTCAGTGATCAATATCAGCCCTCGATCAGTGAATAGTACCTGGCACCCTGGTCAGTGCACAGTATCTGCCCCACTGGTCAGTGTAAAGTATTTGCCCTCTGGTCAGTGAACAGGATCAGCCCTCTGGTTAGTGATCAATATCTGCCTCCCTGGTCAGTGAACAGTATCTGCCCCATGTTCAGGGAACAGTATCTGCCCCCTGGTCAGTGATCAATATCTGCCTCCTGGTCAGTGAACAGTATCTGCCTCTTGTTCAGGGAACAGTATCTGCCCTCTGGTTAGTGATCAATATCTGCCTCCCTGGTCAGTGAACAGTATCTGCCCCATGTTCAGGGAACAGTATCTGCCCCCTGGTCAGTGATCAATATCTGCCTCCTGGTCAGTGAACAATATCTGCCCCCCTGATCACTTGCCATGCAGGGAGTGCAGCTAAGATCCACCAGGCTGATACCTCGGATGGCAGGAATGATGTACGAGGAGAGATTGTGTCAATCGGGCTTAAACTCACTGGAGTTTAGAAGATTCAGAGGGGATCTCATCGAAACCTATAAAATTCTGGCAGGTCTGGACAGACTAGATGCAGAAAGGATGTTTCTGATGGCTGGGGAGTCCAGAACCGGGGGTCATAGTCTAAGGATAAGGGGTAAGCCATTTAGGACTGAAATGAGGAGGAATTTCTTCACCCAGAGAGTGGCGAACCTGTGGAATTCTCTGCCGCAGAGGGCGGTGGAGGCCAGTTCATTAAATATATTTAAGAAAGAGTTGGATATATTTCTTGAGGTTAAAGGGATCAAGGGATATGGGAAGGAGGCAGGGACAGGGTACTGAAATCGGATGATCAGCCATGATCTCATTGAATGGCGGAGCAGGCTCGAAGGGCCGAATGGATTACTCCTGCTCCTATCTTCTATGAACAGTGTCTGCCATCTGGTCAGTGATCAATATCTGCCCCCTGATCAGTGAACAGTATCTGCCCCACTGGTCAGTGAACAGTATCTGCCCCTTGGTCAGTGAACAGTATCTGCCCCCTGGTTAGTGATCAATATCTGCCCCCCTGGTCAGTGAACAGTATCTGCCCCACTGGTCAGTGAACAGTATCTGCCCCCTGGTCAGCAAACAGTATCTGCCCACTGGTTAGTGATCAATATCTGCCCCCCTGCTCAGTGAACAGTATCTGCCCCCTGGTCAGTGATCAATATCTGCCTACTGGTCAGTGAACTGTATCTGCCCTCTGGTCAGTGATCAATTTCTGACCATGGTCAGTGAACAGTATCTGCCCCCCTGGTAAGTGAACATTATCTGTCACCTGGTGAATGAACAATATCTGCCCTCCTGGTCAGTGATCAGTATCTGCCCCCCTGGTCAGTGATCAGTATTTGCCCCACTGATCAATGAACAGTATCTGCCCTCTGGTCAAGGAAGAGTATCTAACCACTGATCAGTGAACAGTATCTGCCACCTGGTAAGTGAACAGAATTTGCCCCCTGTTCAGTGAACAGTATCTGCCCCCCTGTTCAGGGAACAGTATCTGTCCCCTGGTCAGTGAACAGTATCGGCCCCCCTGGTCAGTGAAAAGAATCTGCCCCACTGGTCAGTGATCTATATCTGCCCCTCTGCTCATTGAACAGTATCTGCCCCCTGGTTAGTGAACAATATCTGCCCTCCTGGTCAGTGATCTGTATCTGCCCCCCGGTCAGTGATCAGTATTTGCCCCACTGGTCAATGAACAGCATCTGCCCCCGGACAGTGAACAATATCTGTCCCCCTGGTCAGTGATCTATATCTGCCCCTCTGCTCATTGAACTGTACCTGCCCCCTGGTCAGTGGACAATATCTGCCCCCCTGGTCAGTGGACAATATCTTCCCCCCTGGTCAGTGAACAGTATCTGCCCCCTGGTCAGTGATCAATATCTGCTCCCTGGTCAGTGAATAGTATCTGCCCCGTGGTCAGTGAACAATATCTGCCCCAATGGTCAGTGAGCAGTGTATGCCCCCTGGTCACTGAACATTATTTGCTCCCCTGGTCAGTGAACAATATTTGCCCCCCTGGTCAGTGAACAATATCTGACCCTGGTCAGTGAACAGTATCGGGCCCTTGGTCAGTGATCAATATCAGCTGCCTGGTCAGTGAACATTATCTGCCCCCTTGTCAATGAACAGTATCTGCCCCCTGGTCAGTGAACATTATCAGTCCCCCTGGTCAGTGATCAATATATGCCCCCCTGGTCAGTGATCAATAACTGCCCCACTGGTCAGTGAACAGTATCTGCCCTATGGTCAGCGAAGAGTATTTGATGCCTGGTCAGTGAACAGTATATACCCCCTGTTCAGTGAACAGTATCTGCCCCCCTGATCAGTGAACAGTGTCTGCCGCCTGGTCAGTGAACAGTACCAGCCCCCTGGTAAGAGAAAAATATCTGCCCCCTGGCCAGTGAACTGTATCTGCCCCACTGGTCAGTGAACAGTTAATGGCATTCTGGCCAATGAACAGTAACTGCCCCCCTGGTCAGTGAACAATATCTGCCCCCTTGTCAGTGAACAACATCTGCCCCCCTGGTCTGCGAACACTAAATGCCCCCCTGGTCAGTTAAACCTAACTGCCCCCCTGGGCAGTGAACAATATCTGCAGCTCTGGTCAGTGATCAATATCTGCCCCCTGATCAGTGAATAGTATCTGGCACCAGGGTCAGTGAACAGTATCTGCCACACTGGTCAGTGAACTGTATCTGCCCCCTGGTCAGTGAACAGTATCTGTCCCATAGTCAGGGATCAATATCTGCCCCCCTGGTCAGTGAACACTATCTGAACCCAAGTCAGTGAACAGTATCTGCCCCCTAGTCAGTGAAAAGTATCTGCCTGCCTAGTCAGTGAACAGTATCTGCCCCCTGGTCAGTGAAAAGTATCTGCCACTAGACAATGAACACTATCTCACCCCCTGGTCAATGAACAGTGTCCGCCCCCTGGTCAGCGAACAATATCTGGCTCCTGATCAGTGAACTGTAACTGACCCCTGGTCAGTGAACAATATCTGCCATCTGGTCAGTGATCAGTATCTGCCCGCTGGTCAGAGAACAGTATCTGCCACCTGATCAGTGAAAAGTATCTGCCCCACTGGTCAGTGGACAATATCTGCCCTCCTGGTCAGTGAAAAATGTCTGCACCACTGGTAAGTGAACAATATATAACCCACTGGTCAGTGATCAGTATCTGCCCCACTGGTCAGTGATCAGTATCTGCCTCCACTGGTCAGTGAGCAGTATCTGCCCCTGGTCAGTGAGCAATATCTGCCCCCCTGGTCAGTGATCTGTATCTGCCCCTCTGCTCAGTCAACAGTATCTGACCCCTGGTCAGTAAACAGTATCTGCCACCTGGTCAGTGACCAATATCTGCCCTCGATCAGTGAATAGTATCTGGCACCCTGGTCAGTGCACAGTATCTGCCCCACTGGTCAGTGTAAAGTATTTGCCCCATGGTCAGTGAACAGGATCTGCCCTCTGGTTAGTGATCAATATCTGCCTCCCTGGTCACTGAACAGTATCTGCCTCTTGTTCAGTGAACAGTAACTGACCCCTGGTCAGTGATCAATATCTGCCTCCTGGTCAGTTAACTGTATCTGCTCATCTGGTCAGTGAACAGTATCTGCCACCTGGTCAGTGAACAGTGTCTGCCTCCTGGTCAGTGAACAGCATCAGCTCCCATGCTAAGTGAACAATATCTGCCCCCTGGTCAGTGAACAGTATCTGCCTCCCTGGACAGCGAGCAGTATCTGCCCCCTGGTCAGTGCACAATATCTGCCCCCCTGGTCTATGTACACAATCTGCCCCCTGGTCAGTGATCAGTATCTGCCCCCCTGGTCAGTGAACAGTGTTTGCCCCGTGGTCAGTGAACAATATCTGCCCCCTGATGAGTGAACAGTAACTGCCCCCCTGGTCAGTGAACAATATCTGCCACCTGGTCAGTGAGCAGTATCTCACCCCGGTCAGTGAAAAGTATCTGCCATCTGGTCAGTGAAAAGTATCTGCCGCACTGGTAAGTGAACAATATATGACCCCCTGGTCAGTGATCAGTATCTGCCCCCCTGGTCAGTGATCAGTATGTGCCCCACTGGTCAGTGAACAGTATCTGCCCCTGGTCAGTGAAAAATATCTGCCCCCGGTCAGTGATATATATCTGCCCCTCTGCTCATAAAAAAATATCTGCCACCTGGTCAGTGAAAAATATCTGCTGCCCTGGTCAGTGAACAATGTCTGCCCCACTGGTAAGTGAACAATATATGACCCACTGGTCAGTGATCAGTATCTGCCCCACTGGTCAGTGATCAGTATCTGCCCCCACTGGTCAGTGAGCAGTATCTGCCCCTGGCCAGTGAACAATATCTGCCCCCCTGGTCAGTGATCTGTATCTGCCCCTCTGCTCAGTGAACAGTATCTGACCCTAGTCAGTAAACAGTATCTACCACCTGGTCAGTGATCAATATCTGCCCTCGATCAGTGAATAGTATCTGGCACCCTGGTCAGTGCACAGTATCTGCCCCACTGGTCAGTGTAAAGTATTTGCCCCCTGGTCAGTGAACAGGATCTGCCCTCTGGTTAGTGATCAATATCTGCCTCCCTGGTCAGTGAACAGTACCTGCCCCTTCTTCAGGGAACAGTATCTGCCCCCTGGTCAGTGATCAATATCTGCCTCCTGGTCAGTGAACTGTATCTGCCTGTCTGGTCAGTGATCAATATCTGCTGCTGGGTCGGTGAACAGTATCAGCCCCCTGGTCAGTGAACAGTATCTGCCCCTGGTCAGTGAACAATATCTGCCCACTGATCAGTGAATATCATCTGGCGCCCTGGTCAGTGAACAATATCTGCCCCACTGGTCAGTGAACTGTATCTGCCCCCTGCTAAGTGAATAGTATCAGCCCCCTGGTCAGTGAAAAGTATCTGCCCCACTGGTAACTGAACAATAAATGACCCCCTGGTCAGTGATCATTATCTGCCCCTCTGGTCAGTGATCAGTATGTGCCCCACTGGTCAGTGAACAGTATCTGCCCCTGGTCAGTGAGCAATATCTGCCCCCAGTCAGTGATCTATATCTGCCCCTCTGCTCATTGAACAGTATCTGCCACCTGGTCAGTGAACAATATCTGCCCCCCTGGTCAGTGAACAGTATCTGCCCCCTGGTCAGTGATCAATATCTGCCCCCTGGTCAGTGAATAGTACCTGCCCCCTGGTCAGTGATCAATATCTGCCACATGGTCAGTGAACAATATCTGCCCCACTGGTCAGTGAAAAGCATCTGCCCCCTGGTCAGTGATCAATATCTGCCCCTCTGCTCAGTGAATAGTATCTCCAACCTGGTCAGTGATCAGTATCTGCTCCTCAGTCAGTGATCAGTATGTGCCCCACTGGTCAGTGAACAGTGTCTGCCCGTGGTCAATGATCAATATCGGCCCCAGGTCAGTGATCAATATCTGAGCCTCTGCTCAATGAACAGTATCTGCCCCGTGGTCAGTGAACAATATCTGCCCCCTGGTCAGTGAACAGTACCTGCCCCCGTGGTCAGTGAACAAGATCTGCCATCTGGTCAGTGAGCAGTATCTGCCCCCTGGTCAGTGAAAAGTATCTGCCACCTGGTCAGTGAAAAGTATCTGCCGCACTGGTCAGTGAACAATATATGACCCCCTGGTCAGTGATCAGTATCTGCCCCCCTAGTCAGTGATCAGTATGTGCCCCACTGGTAAGTGAACAGTATCTGCCCTTGGTCAGTGAACAATATCTACCCCCGGTCAGTGATCTATATCTGCCCCTCTGCTCATTAAAATGTATCTGCCACCTGGTCAGTGAAAAATATCTGCCCCCCTGGTCCGTGAACAGTAACTGCCCCCTGGTCAGTGAACAATGTCTTCCCCACTGGTAAGTGAACAATGTATGACCCACTGGTCAGTGATCAGTATCTGCCCCACTGGTCAATGATCAGTATCTGCCCCCACTGGTCAGTGAGCTGTATCTGCCCCTGGTCAGTGGACAATATCTGCACCCCTGGTCAGTGATCTGTATCTGCCCCTCTGCTCAGGGAACATTATCTCCTCCCTGGTCAGTGAACAGGATCTGCCCTCTGGTTAGTGATCAATATCTGTCTCCCTGGTCTGTGAACAGTATCGGCCCCTTGTTCAGTGAACAGTATCTGCCCCCTGGTCAGTTAACAATATCTGCCTCCTGGTCAGTGAACTGTATCTGCCTGTCTGGTCAGTGAAAAGTATCTGCCCACTTGTAAGTGAACAATACATGACCCCCCGGTCAGTGATCAGTATCTGCCCCACTGGTCAGTGATCAATATGTGCCCCACTGGTCAATGAACAGTATCTGCCCCTGGTCAGTGAACAATATCTGCCTGCTGATCAGTGAATAGTATCTGGCACCCTGGTCAGTTAACAGTATCTGCCCCTTGTGCAGTGAACAGTATCTGCCCCCTGGTCTGCAATCAATATCTGCCTCCTGGTCAGTGAACTCTATCTGCCCCCTGGTAAGTGAACAGTATCTGCCCCCTGGTCAGTGAAAAGTATCTGCCCCACTGGTAAGTGAACAATAAATGACCCCCTGGTCAGTGATCATTATCTACCCCTCTGGTCAGTGATCAGTATGTGCCCCACTGGTCAGTGAACAGTATCTGCCCCTGGTCAGTGAACAATATCTGCCCCCGGTCAGTGAACAGTAACAGCCCCCTGGTCAGTGATCCATAAATGCCCCCTGGTCAGTGAACAGTACCAGCCCCCTGGTCAGTGAAAAGAATCTGCCCCACTGGTCAGTGATTTATATCTGCCCCTCTGCTTATTGAACAGTATCTGCCCCTTGGTTAGTGAACAATATCTGCCCTCCTGGTCAGTGATCTGTATCTGCCCCCCTGGTCAGTGATCAGTATTTGCCCCACGGGTCAATGAACAGTATCTGCCCCCGGACAGTGAACAATATCTGTCCCTCTGGTCAGTGATCTATATCTGCCCCTCTGCTCATTGAACTGTACCTGCCCCCTGGTCAGTGAACAATATCTGCCCCCCTGGTCAGTGAACAGTATCTGCCCCCTGGTCAGTGATCAATATCTGCTCCCTGGTCAGTGAATAGTATCTGCCCCGTGGTCAGTGAACAATATCTGCCCCAATGGTCAGTGAGCAGTGTATGCCCCCTGGTCAGTGAACATTATTTGCTCCCCTGGTCAGTGAACAATATTTGCCCACTGTTCAGTGAACAGTACCTACCCCTGATCAGTGAACAATGTCTGCTGCAATAGTCAGTGAACAGTATCAGGCCCTTGGTCAATGAACAGTATCTGCCCCCTGGTCAGTGAACATTATCAGTCCCCCTGGTCAGTCATCAATATATGCCCCCCTGGTCAGTGATCAATAACTGCCCCACTGGTCAGTGAACAGTATCTGCCCCCTGGTCAATGAACAGTATCTGCCCCCTGGTCAGTGAACATTATCAGTCCCCCTGGTCAGTCATCAATATATGCCCCCCTGGTCAGTGATCAATAACTGCCCCACTGGTCAGTGAACAGTATCTGCCCTATGGTCAGCGAAGAGTATTTGATGCCTGGTCAGTGAACAGTATTTACCCCCTGTTCAGTGAACAGTATCTGCCCCCCTGATCAGTGAACAGTGTCTGCCTCCTGGTCAGTGAACAGTATCAGCCCCCTGGTAAGTGAAAAATATCTGCCCCCTGGTCAGTGAACTGTATCTGCCCCACTGGTCAGTGAACAGTTAATGGCATTCTGGCCAATGAACAGTAACTGCTCCCCTGGTCAGTGAACAATATCTGCCCCCTTGTCAGTGAACAACATCTGCCCCCCTGGTCTGTGAAGAGTAACTGCCCCCCTGGTCAGTGAAAACTAACTGCCTCCCTGGGCAGTGAACAATATCTGCAGCTCTGGTCAGTGATCAATATCTGCCCCCTGATCAGTGAATAGTATCTGGCACCAGGGTCAGTGAACAGTATCTGCCACACTGGTCAGTGAACTGTATCTGCCCCCGGGTCAGTGAACAGTATCTATCCCATAGTCAGGGATCAATATCTGCCCACCTGGTCAATGAACACTATCTGACCCCTAGTCAGTGAACAGTATCTGCCCCCTAGTCAGTGAACAGTATCTGCCTGCCTGGTCAGTGAACAGTATCTGCCCCCTGGTCAGTGAACAGTATCTGCCACTAGACAATGAACAGTATCTCACCCCCTGGTCAATGAACAGTGTCCGCCCCCTGGTCAGGGAACAATATCTGGCCCCTGATCAGTGAATTGTAACTGCCCCCTGGTCAGTGAACAGTATCAGCCATCTGGTCAGTGAACAGTATCTGCCCGCTGGTCAGAGAACAGTATCTGCCACCTGGTCAGTGAAAAGTATCTGCCCCACTGGTCAGTGAACAATATATGAACCCCTGGTCAGTGAACAATATCTGCCCCCTGATCAGTGAATAGTATCTGGCTCCCTGGTCAGTGAACAGTTACTGCCCCACTGGTCAGTGAATAGTATCTGCCCCGTGGTCAGTGAACAGTATCTGCCCCCTGGTTAGTGATCAATATCTGCCCCCTGGTCAGTGAATGGTATCTGCCCCTTGGCCAGTGAACAGTAACTAACCCCTGGTCAGTGATCAATATCTGCCTCCTGGTCAGTGAACTGTATCTGCTCATCTGTTCAGTGAACAGTATCTGCCACCTGGTCAGTGAACAGTATTTTCCCCCTGTTCAGTGAACATTATCTGCCCCCTGGTCAGTGAACAGTGTCCGCCCCCCTGGTCAATGAATGGTATCTGCCCCCCTGGTAAGTGATCAATATCTGCCCCCTGGTCAGTGAACAGTATCTGCCTCCCTGGTCAGAGAACAGTATCTGCCCCCTGGTCAGTGCACAATATCTGCCGCCCTGGTCTATGTACAGTATCTGCCCCCTGGTCAGTGATCAGTATCTGCCCCCCTGGTCAGTGAACAGTATCTGCCCCGTGTTCAGTCAGCAATATCTGCAAATTCATCAGTGAACAGTAACTGCCCCCCTGGTCAGTGAACAATATCTGCCATCTGGTCAGTGAGCAGTATCTGGCCCCTGGTCAGTGAAATGTATCTGCCACCTGGTCAGTGAATAGTATCTGGCACCAGGGTCAGTGAACAGTATCTGCCACACTGGTCAGTGAACTGTATCTGGCCCCTGGTCAGTGAACAGTATCTGTCCCATAGTCAGGGATCAATATCTGCCCCCCTGGTCAGTGAACACTATCTGACCCCTAGTCAGTGAACAGTATCTGCCCCCTAGTCAGTGAACAGTTTCTGCCTGCCTGGTCAGTGAACAGTATCTGCCCCCTGGTCAGTGAACAGTATCTGCCACTAGACAATGAACAGTATCTCACCCCCTGGTCAATGAACAGTGTCCGCCCCCTGGTCAGCGAACAATATCTGGCCCCTGATCAGTGAACTGTAACTGACCCCTGGTCAGTGAACAATATCTGCCCTCCTGGTCAGTGAAAAATGTCTGCACCACTGGTAAGTGAACAATATATGAACCCCTGGTCAGTGAACATTATCTGCCCCCTGATCAGTGAATAGTATCTGGCGCCCTGGTCAGTGAACAGTATCTGCCCCACTGGTCAGTGAACAGTATCTGCCCCCTGGTCAGTGAACAGTATCTGCCCCCTGGTTAGTGATCAATATCTGCCCCACTGGCCCGTGAATGGTATCTGCCCCTTGTTCAGTGAACAGTAACTGACCCCTGGTCAGTGATCAATATCTGCCTCCTGGTCAGTGAACTGTATCTGCTCATCTGTTCAGTGAACAGTATCTGCCATCTGGTCAGTGAACAGTATTTTCCCCCTGTTCAGTGAACATTATCTGCCCCCTGGTCAGTGAACCGTGTCTGCCCCCCTGGTCAATGAATGGTATCTGCCCCCCTGGTAAGTGAACAATATCTGCCCCCTGGTCAGTGAACAGTATCTGCCTCCTTGGTCAGAGAACAGTACCTGCCCCCTGGTCAGTGCACAATACCTGCCCCCCTGGTCTATGTACAGTATCTGCCCCCTGGTCAGTGATCAGTATCTGCCCCCCTGGTCAGTGTACAGTATCTGCCCCGTGGTCAGTGAGCAATATCTGCCCCCTGATCAGTGAACAGTAACTGATCCCCTGGTCAGTGAACAATATCTGCCATCTGGTCAGTGAGCAGTATCTGCCCCCTGGTCAGTGAAAAGTATCTGCCACCTGGTCAGTGAAAAGTATCTGCCGCACTGGTAAGTGAACAATATCTGCCCCCTGGTCAGTGAACAGTATCTGCCTCCCTGGTCAGAGAACAGTATCTGCCCCCTACTCAGTGCACAATATCTGCCCCACTGGTCTATGTACAATATCTGCCCCCTGGTCAGTGATCAGTATCTGCCCCACTGGTCAGTGAACAGTATCTGCCCCGTGGTCAGTGAACAATATCTGCCCCCTCATCAGTGAACAGTAACTGCCCCCCTGGTCAGTGAACAATATCTGCCATCTGGTCAGTCAGCAGTATCTGCCCCCTGGTCAGTGAAAATTATCTGCCGCACTGGTAAGTGAACAATATCTGCCCCCGATCAGTGATCTATATCTCCCCCTCTGCTCATTAAACAGTATCTGTCACCTGGTCAGTGAACAATATCTGCCCCCCTGGTCAGTGAACAGTAACTGCACCCCTGGTCAGTGAACAATGTCTGCCCCACTGGTAAGTGAACAATATATGACCACTGGTCAGTGATCAGTATCTGCACCACTGGTCAGTGATTAGTACCTGCCCCCACTGCTCAGTGAGCAGTATCTGCCCCTGGTCAGTGAAAAATATCTGCCCCCCTGGTCAGTGATCAGTATCTGCCACTCTGCTCAGTGAACAGTATCTGACCCCTGGTCTGTAAACAGTATCTGCCACCTGGTCAGTGATCAATATCTGCCCCCGATCAGTGAATAGTATCTGGCACCCTGGTCAGTGCACAGTATCTGCCCCACTGGGCAGTGAACAGTATCTGCCCCCTGGTCTGTGAACAAGATCTGCCCCCTGGTTAGTGACCAATATCTGCCTCCCTGGTCAGTGAACAGTATCTGCCCATTGTTCAGTGAACAGTATCTGCCCCCAGTCAGTGATCAATATCTGCCTCCTGGTCAGTGAACTGTATCTGCCTGTCTGCTCAGTGATCAATATCTGCTGCTGGGTCAGTGAACAGGATCTGCCCCCTGGTCAGTGATCAGTATGTGCCCCACTGGTCAGTGAACAGTATCTGCCCCTGGTCAGTGAACAATATCTGCCCCCGATCAGTGATCTATATCTCCCCCTCTGCTCATTAAACAGTATCTGTCACCTGGTCAGTGAACAATATCTGCCCCCCTGGTCAGTGAAGAGTAACTGCACCCCTGGTCAGTGAACAATGTCTGCCCCACTGGTAAGTGAACAATATATGACCCACTGGTCAGTGATCAGTATCTGCACCACTGGTCAGTGATCAGTATCTGCCCCCACTGCTCAGTGAGCAGTATCTGCCCCTGGTCAGTGAAAAATATCTGCCCCCCTGGTCAGTGATCAGTATCTGCCACTCTGCTCAGTGAACAGTATCTGACCCCTGGTCTGTAAACAGTATCTGGCACCTGGTCAGTGATCAATATCTGCCCCCGATCAGTGAATAGTATCTGGCACCCTGGTCAGTGCACAGTATCTGCCCCACTGGGCAGTGAACAGTATCTGCCCCCTGGCCTGTGAACAAGATCTGCCCCCTGGTTAGTGACCAATATCTGCGCTCCTGGTCAGTGAACAGTATCTGCCCATTGTTCAGTGAACAGTATCTGCCCCCAGTCAGTGATCAATATCTGCCTCCTGGTCAGTGAACTGTATCTGCTTGTCTGCTCAGTGATCAATATCTGCTGCTGGGTCAGTGAACAGGATCTGCCCCCTGGTCAGTGATCAGTATGTGCCCCACTGGTCAGTGAACAGTATCTGCCCCTGGTCAGTGAACAATATCTGCCCCCGATCAGTGATCTATATCTCCCCCTCTGCTCATTAAACAGTATCTGTCACCTGGTCAGTGAACAATATCTGCCCCCCTGGTCAGTGAACAGTAACTGCACCCCTGGTCAGTGAACAATGTCTGCCCCACTGGTAAGTGAACAATATATGACCCACTGGTCAGTGATCAGTATCTGCACCACTGGTCAGTGATCAGTATCTGCCCCCACTGCTCAGTGAGCAGTATCTGCCCCTGGTCAGTGAACAATATCTGCCCCCCTGGTCAGTGATCAGTATCTGCCACTCTGCTCAGTGAACAGTATCTGACCCCTGGTCTGTAAACAGTATCTGCCAACTGGTCAGTGATCAATATCTGCCCCCGATCAGTGAATAGTATCTGGCACCCTGGTCAGTGCGCAGTATCTGCCCCACTGGGCAGTGAATAGTATCTGCCCCCTGGTCAGTGAACAGGATCTGCCCCCTGGTTAGTGACCAATATCTGCCTCCCTGGTCAGTGAACAGTATCTGCCCATTGTTCAGTGAACAGTATCTGCCCCCTGGTCAGTGATCAATATCTGCCTCCTGGTCAGTGAACTGTATCTGCCTGTCTGCTCAGTGATCAATATCTGCTGCTGGGTCAGTGAACAGTATCTGCCCCCTGGTCAGTGAACAGTATCTGCCACCTGGTCAGTGAAAAGTATCTGCCCCACTGGCAAGTGAACAATATATGACCTGCCAGTCAGTGAGCAGTATCTGCCACCCTGATCAGTGATCAGTATGTGCCCAACTGGTCAGTTAACAGTATCTGCCTATGGTCAGTGAACAATATCTGCCCCCTGATCGGTGAATAGTATCTGGTGCCCTGGTCAGTTAACAGTATCTGCCCCTTGTTCAGTGAACAGTATCTGCCCCCTGGTCTGTGATCAATATCTGCCTCCTGGTCAGTGAACTGTATCTGCCCCCTGGTAAGTGAACAGTATCTGCCCCCGGTCAGTGAAAAATATCTGCCCCCCTGGTCAGTGAACAGTATCGGCGCCCTGGTCAGTGATCAATATCTGCCCCCTGGTCATTGAATACCATCTGCCCCCTGGTCAGTGATGAATATCTGCCACATGGTAAGTGAACAATATCTGCCCCTCTGCTCATTGAACAGTGTCTGCCTCCTGGTCAGTGAACAGTATCAGCCCCCTGTAAGTGAAATATATCTGCCCCCTGGTCAGTGAACAGTATCTGCCCCACTGGTCAGTGAACAGTTAATGGCATTCTGATCAATGAAAAGTAACTGCCCCCCTGCTCAGTTAACAATATCTGCCCCCTGGTCAGTGAACAATATCTGGCCCCTGATCAGTGAACAGTTACTGCCCCCCTGGTCAGTGAACAATATCTGCCATCTGGTCAGTGAACAGAATCTGCCCTCTGGTCAGTGAACAGTATCTGCCACCTGGTCAGTGAAAAGCATCTGCCCCACTGGTCATTGAACAATATCTGCCCTCCTGGTCAATGATCAGAATGTGCTCCACTGCTCATTAAAGAGTATCTACCACCTGGTCAGTGAAAAATATCTACCACCTGGTCAGTGAACAATATCTGCCCCCTGGTCAGTCATCTGTATCTGCCCCTCTGCTCAGTGAACAGTATCTGAACCCTGATCAGTGAACGGTATCTGCCATCTGGTCAGTGATCAATAGCTGGTGCACTGGTCAGTGAACAGTATCTGCCCCACTGGTCAGTGAACAGCATCTGCCCCACTGGTCAGTGAACAGTATCTGCCCCCTGGTCAGTGAACAGTATCTGCCCTATAGTTAGTGATCAATATCTGCCCCCCTGGTCAATGAACAGTATCTGCCCCTTGTTCAGTGAACAGTAACTGACCCCTGGTCAGTGATCAATATCTGCCTCCTGGTCAGTGAACTGTACCTGCTCATCTGGTCAGTGAACACTATCTGCCACCTGGTCAGTGAATAGCATTTTCCACCTGTTCAGTGAACAGTATCTGCCCCCCTGGTCAGTGAACAGTGTCTGCCTCCTGGTCAGTGAACAGTATCAGCTCCCCTGCTAAGTGAACAATATCTGCCCCCTGCTCAGTGAACAGTATCTGCCTCCCTGGTCAGAGAAAAGCATCTGCCCCCTGGTCAGTGCACAATATCTGCCACCCTGGTCTATGTACAGTATCTGCCCGCTGGTCAGTGCTCAGTATCTGCCCCCCTTTTCAGTGAACAGTGTCTGCCCCGTGGTCAGTGAACAATATCTGCCCCCTGATGAACGAACAGTAACTGCCCCTCTGGTCAGTGAACAATATCTGCCCCCTGGTCAGTGAAAAGTATCTGCCACCTGGTCAGTGAAAAGTATCTGCCGCACTTGTAAGTGAACAATATATGACCCCCTGGTCAGTGATCTGTATCTGCCCCCCTGTTCAGTGATCAGTATGTGCCCCACTGGTCAGTGAACAGTATCTGCCCCTGGTCAGTGAACAATATCTGCCCCCGGTCAGTGATCTATATCTGCCCCACTGGTCAGTGAACAGTATCTGCCCCTGGTCAGTGAACAACATCTGGCCCCAGTCAGTGATCTATATCTGCCCCTCTGCTCATTGAACAGTATCTGCCACTTGGTCAGTGAACAATATCTGCCCCCCTGGTCAGCGAACAGTATCTGCCCCCTGGTCAGTGATCAATATCTGCCCACTGGTCAGTGAATAGTATCTGCCCCCTGGTCAGTGATCAATATCTGCCACATGGCCAGTGAACAATATCTGCCCCACTGGTCAGTGAATACTATCTGCCCTCTGGTCAGTGATCAATATCTGCCCCTCTTCTCAGTGAATAGTATCTCCAACCTGGTCAGTGATCAGTATCTGCTCCCCAGTCAGTGATCAGTATCTGCCCCACTGGTCAGTGAACAGTATCTGCCCGTGGGCAATGAACAATATCGGCCCCAGGTCAGTGATCTATATCTGCGCCTCTGCTCATTGAACAGTATCTGCCCCGTGGTCAGTGAAAAATATCTGCCCCCTGATCAGTGAACAGTAACTGATCCCCTGGTCAGTGAACAATATCTGCCATCTGGTCAGTGAGCAGTATCTGCCCCCTGGTCAGTGAAAAGTATCTGCCACCTGGTCAGTGAAAAGTATCTGCCGCACTGGTCAGTGAACAATATATGACCCCCTGGTCAGTGATTAGTATCTGCCCCCCTAGTCAGTGATCAGTATGTGCCCCACTGGTCAGTGATCAGTATCTGCCCCTGGTCAGTGAAAAATATCTGCCCCCCTGGTCCGTGAACATTAACTGACCCCTGGTCAGTGAACAATGTCTTCCCCACTGGTAAGTGAACAATATATGACCCACTGGTCAGTGATCAGTATCTGCCCCACTGGTCAGTGATCAGTATCTGCCCCCACTGGTCAGTGAGCTGTATCTGCCCCTGGTAAGTGAACAATATCTGCCCCCCTGTTCAGTGAACTGTATCTGCACCTCTGCTCAGGGAACAGTATCTGACCCCTGGTCAGTAAACAGCATCTGCCACCTGGTCAGTGATCAATATCTTCCCTCGATCAGTGATTAGTACCTGGCACCCTGGTCAGTGAACAGGATCTGCCCTCTGGTTAGTGATCAATATCTGCCTCCCTGATTAGTGAACAGTATCTGCCCCTTGTTCAGTGAACAGTATCTGCCCCCTGGTCAGTGAAAAGTATCTGCCCCCTGGTCATTGATCAATATCTGCCTCCTGGTCAGTGAACTGTATCTGCCTGTCTGGTCAGTGAAAAGTATCTGCCCCACTTGTAAGTGAACAATATATGACCCCCAGGTCAGTGATCAGTATCTGCCCCTCTGGTCAGTGATCAGTATCTGCCCCACTGGTCAGTGAACAATATCTGCCCCTGGTCAGTTAACAATATCTGCCCCTTGTTCAGTGAACAGTATCTGCCCGCTGGTCGGCAATCAATATCTGCCTCCTGGTCAGTGAACTGTATCTGCCCCCTGGTAAGTGAACAGAATCTGCCCCCTGGTCAGTGAAATGTATCTGCCCCAGTGGTAAGTGAACAATAAATGACCCCCTGGTCAGTGATCATTATCTGCCCCTCTGGTCAGTGATCAGTATGTGCCCCACTGGTCAGTGAACAGTATCTGCCCCTTAGTCAGTGAACAGTATCTGCCAGCCTGGTCAGTGAACAGTATCTGCCCCCTGGTCAGTGAACAGCATCTGCCACTAGACAATGAACAGTGTCTCACCCCCTGGTCAATGAACAGTGTCTGCCCCCTGGTCAGTGAACAATATCTGGCCCCTGATCAGTGAACAGTAACTGCCCCCCTGGTCAGTGAACAATATCTGCCATCTGGTCACTGAACAGAATCTGCCATCTGGTCAGTGAACAGTATTTTCCACCTGTTCAGTGAACAGTATCTGCCCCCCTCGTCAGTGAACAGTGTCTGCCTCCTGGTCAGTGAACAGCATCAGCTCCCATGCTAAGTGAACAATATCTGGCCCCTTGTCAGTGAAAAGCATCTGCCCCACTGGTCAGTGAACAATATCTGCCCTCCTGGTCAATGATCAGAATGTGCTCCACTGCTCATTAAAGAGTATCTACCACCTGGTCAGTGAAAAATATCTACCACCTGGTCAGTGAACAATATCTGCCCCCTGGTCAGTCATCTGTATCTGCCCCTCTGCTCAGTGAACAGTATCTGAACCCTGATCAGTGAACGGTATCTGCCATCTGGTCAGTGATCAATAGCTGGTGCACTGGTCAGTGAACAGTATCTGCCCCACTGGTCAGTGAACAGCATCTGCCCCACTGGTCAGTGAACAGTATCTGCCCCCTGGTCAGTGAACAGTATCTGCCCTATAGTTAGTGATCAATATCTGCCCCCTGGTCAATGAACAGTATCTGCCCCTTGTTCAGTGAACAGTAACTGACCCCTGGTCAGTGATCAATATCTGCCTCCTGGTCAGTGAACTGTACCTGCTCATCTGGTCAGTGAACACTATCTGCCACCTGGTCAGTGAATAGTATTTTCCACCTGTTCAGTGAACAGTATCTGCCCCCTGGTCAGTGAACAGTGTCTGCCTCCTGGTCAGTGAACAGTATCAGCTCCCCTGCTAAGTGAACAATATCTGCCCCCTGCTCAGTGAACAGTATCTGCCTCCCTGGTCAGAGAAAAGTATCTGCCCCCTGGTCAGTGCACAATATCTGCCACCCTGGTCTATGTACAGTATCTGCCCCCTGGTCAGTGCTCAGTATCTGCCCCCCTGTTCAGTGAACAGTGTCTGCCCCGTGGTCAGTGAACAATATCTGCCCCCTGATGAGCGAACAGTAACTGCCCCTCTGGTCAGTGAACAATATCTGCCCCCTGGTCAGTGAAAAGTATCTGCCACCTGGTCAGTGAAAAGTATCTGCCGCACTGGTAAGTGAACAATATATGACCCCCTGGTCAGTGATCAGTATCTGCCCCCCTGTTCCGTGATCAGTATGTGCCCCACTGGTCAGTGAACAGTATCTGCCCCTGGTCAGTGAAAAATATCTGCCCCCGGTCAGTGATCTATATCTGCCCCTCTGCTGATTGAACAGTATCTGCCACCTGGTCAGTGATCAATATCTGCTGCTGGGTTGGTGAACAGTATCGGCCCCCTGGTCAGTGAACAGTATCTGCCCCTGGTCAGTGAACAATATCTGCCCGCTGATCACTGAATAGTATCTGCCCCACTGGTCAGTGAACTGTAACTGACCCCTGTTCAGTGAACAGTATCTGCCATCTGGTCAGTGAACAGTATCTGCCCGCTGGTCAGAGAACAGTATCTGCCACCTGGTCAGTGAAAAGTATCTGCCCCACTGGTCAGTGAACAATATCTGCCCTTCTGGTCATTGAAAAATGTCTGCACCACTGGTAAGTGAACAATATATGAACCCCTGGTCAGTGAACAATATCTGCCCCCTGATCAGTGAATAGTATCTGGCGCACTGGTCAGTGAACAGTATCTGCCCCACTGGTCAGTGAACAGTATCTGCCCCCTGGTCAGTGAACAAGTATCTGCCCCCTGGTTAGTGATCAATATCTGCCCCCCTGGTCAGTGAATGGTATCTGCCCCTTGTTCAGTGAACAATAACTGACCCCTGGTCAGCGATCAATATCTGCCTCCTTGTCAGTGAACTGTATCTGCTCATCTGTTCAGTGAACAGTATCTGCCACCTGGTCAGTGAACAGTATTTTCCCCCTGTTCAGTGAACATTATCTGCCGCCTGGTCAATGAACAGTGTTCGCCCCCCTGGTCAATGAATGGTATCTGCCCCCCTGGTAAGTGAACAATATCTGCCCCCTGGTCAATGAACAGTATGTGCCTCCCTGGTCAGAGAACATTATCTGCCCCCTGGTCAGTGCACAATATCTGCCCCCCTGGTCTATGTACAGTATATGCCCCCTGGTCAGTGATCAGTATCTGCCCCCCTGGTCAGTGAACAGTATCTGCCCCATGGTCAGTGAGCAATATGTGCCCCCTCATCAGTGAACAGTAACTGCCTCCCTGGTCAGTGAACAATATCTGCCATCTGGTCAGTGAGCAGTATCTGCCCCCTGGTCAGTGAAAAGTATCTGCCACCTGGTCAATGAAAAGTATCTGCCGCACTGGTAAGTGAACAATATCTGCCCCCTGGTCAGTGAACAGTATCTGCCTCCCTGGTCAGAGAAGAGTATCTGCCCCCTACACAGTGCACAATATCTGCCCCCCTGGTCTAGGTACAGTATCTGCCCCCTGGTCAGTGATCAGTATCTGCCCGCCTGGTCAGTGAACAGTATCTGCCCCGTGGTCAGTGAACAATATCTGCCCCCTCATCAGTGAACAGTAACTGCCCCCCTGGTCAGTGAACAATATCTGCCATCTGGTCAGTCAGCAGTATCTGCCCCCTGGTCAGTGAAAAGTATCTGCCACCTGGTCAGTGAAAATTATCTGCCGCACTGGTAAGTGAACAATATATCACCACCTGGTCAGTGATCAGTATCTGCCATCCTGGTCAGTGATCAGTATGTGCCCCACTGGTCAGTGAACAGTATCTGCCCCTGGTCAGTGAACAATATCTGCCCCCGATCAGTGATCTATATCTCCCCCTCTGCTCATTAAACAGTATCTGTCACCTGGTCAGTGAATAATATCTGCCACCCTGGTCAGTGAACAGTAACTGCACCCCTGGTCAGTGAACAATGTCTGCCCCACTGGTAAGTGAACAATATATGACCCACTGGTCAGTGATCAGTATCTGCACCACTGGTCAGTGATCAGTATCTGCCCCCACTGCTCAGTGAGCAGTATCTGCCCCTGGTCAGTGAACAATATCTGCCCCCCTGGTCAGTGATATGTATCTGCCACTCTGCTCAGTGAACAGTATCTGACCCCTGGTCTGTAAACAGTATCTGCCAACTGGTCAGTGATCAATATCTGCCCCCGATCAGTGAATAGTATCTGGCACCCTGGTCAGTGCACAGTATCTGCCCCACTGGGCAGTGAACAGTATCTGCCCCCTGGTCAGTGAACAGGATCTGCCCCCTGGTTAGTGACCAATATCTGCCTCCCTGGTCAGTGAACAGTATCTGCCCATTGTTCAGTGAACA
This sequence comes from Somniosus microcephalus, assembly GCF_052327205.1. NCBI lineage: Eukaryota > Metazoa > Chordata > Chondrichthyes > Squaliformes > Somniosidae > Somniosus > Somniosus microcephalus. The sequence continues at coordinate 25,081,456 of NC_141003.1, read as the reverse complement.
GCATCTGCCCCCTGGTCAGTGATCAATATCTGCCTCTTGGTCAGTGAACTGTATCTGCCTGTCTGCTCAGTGATCAATATCTGCTGCTGGGTCAGTGAACAGTATCTGCCCCCTGGTCAGTGAACAGTATCTGCCACCTGGTCAGTGAAAAGTATCTGCCCCACTGGCGAGTGAACAATATATGACCTGCCAGTCAGTGATCAGTATCTGCCACCCTGATCAGTGATCAGTATGTGCCCAACTTGTCAGTTAACAGTATCTGCCTATGGTCAGTGAACATTATCTGCTCCCTGATCAGTGAATAGTATCTGGTGCCCTGGTCAGTTAACAGTATCTGCCCCTTGTTCAGTGAACAGTATCTGCCCCCTGGTCTGTGATCAATATCTGCCTCCTGGTCAGTGAACTGTATCTGCCCCCTGGTAAGTGAAAAGTATCTGCCCCCGGTCAGTGAAAAATATCTGCCCCCCTGGTCAGTGAACAGTATCGGCCCCCTGGTCAGTGATCAATATCTGCCCCCTGGTCAGTGAATAATATCTGCCCCCTGGTCAGTGATGAATATCTGCCACATGGTCAGTGAACAATATCTGCCTCGCTGCTCATTGAACAGTATCTGCCACCTGGTCAGTGATCTATATCTGCCCTTCTGCTCATTGAACAGTATCTGCCACCTGGTCAGTGAACAATATCTGCCCCCCTGGTCAGTGAACAGTGTCTGCCTCCTGGTCAGTGAACAGTATCAGCCCCCTGGTAAGTGAAAAATATCTGCCCCCTGGTCAGTGAACAGTATCTGCCCCACTGGTCAGTGAACAGTTAATGGCATTCTGATCAATGAAAAGTAACTGCCCCCCTGCTCAGTTAACAATATCTGCCCCCTGGTCAGTGAACAATATCTGGCCCCTGATCAGTGAACAGTTACTGCCCCCCTGGTCAGTGAACAATATCTGCCATATGGTCAGTGAACAGAATCTGCCCCTTGTTCAGTGAACAGTATCTGCCCCCTGGTCGGCAATCAACATATGCCTCCTGGTCAGTGAACTGTATCTGCCCCCTGGTAAGTGAACAGTATCTGCCCCCTGGTCAGTGAAAAGTATCTGCCCCACTGGTAAGTGAACAATAAATGACCCCCTGGTCAGTGATCATTATCTGCCCCTCTGGTCAGTGATCAGTATGTGCCCCACTGGTCAGTGAACAGTATCTGCCCCTTAGTCAGTGAACAGTATCTGCCAGCCTGGTCAGTGAACAGTATCTGCCCCCTGGTCAGTGAACAGTATCTGCCACTAGACAATGAACAGTGTCTCACCCCCTGGTCAATGAACAGTGTCTGCCCCCTGGTCAGTGAACAATATCTGGCCCCTGATCAGTGAACAGTAACTGCCCCCCTGGTCAGTGAACAATATCTGACCCCTGGTCAGTGAACAGTATCTGCCCTATGGTTAGTGATCAAAATCTGCCCCCCTGGTCAATGAACGGTATCTGCCTCTTGTTCAGTGAACAGTAACTGACCCCTGGTCAGTGATCAATATCTGCCTCCTGGTCAGTTAACTGTATCTGCTCATCTGGTCAGTGAACAGTTAATGGCATTCTGATCAATGAAAAGTAACTGCCCCCCTGCTCAGTTAACAATATCTGCCCCCTGGTCAGTGAACAATATCTGGCCCCTGATCAGTGAACAGTTACTGCCCCCCTGGTCAGTGAACAATATCTGCCATATGGTCAGTGAACAGAATCTGCCCTCTGGTCAGTGAACAGTATCTGCCACCTGGTCAGTGAAAAGCATCTGCCCCACTGGTCAGTGAACAATATCTGCCCTCCTGGTCAATGATCAGAATGTGCTCCACTGCTCATTAAAGAGTATCTACCACCTGGTCAGTGAAAAATATCTACCCCCTTGTCAGTGAACAATATCTGCCCCCTGGTCAGTCATCTGTATCTGCCCCTCTGCTCAGTGAACAGTATCTGAACCCTGATCAGTGAACGGTATCTGCCATCTGGTCAGTGATCAATAGCTGGTGCACTGGTCAGTGAACAGTATCTGCCCCACTGGTCAGTGAACAGCATCTGCCCCATTGGTCAGTGAGCATTATCTGCCCCCTGGTCAGTGAACAGTATCTGCCATATGGTTAGTGATCATTATCTGCCCCCCTGGTCAATGAACGGTATCTGCCCCTTGTTCAGTGAACAGTAACTGACCCCTGGTCAGTGATCAATATCTGCCTCCTGGTCAGTGAACTGTACCTGCTCATCTGGTCAGTGAACACTATCTGCCACCTGGTCAGTGAATAGTATTTTCCACCTGTTCAGTGAACAGTATCTGCCCCCTGGTCAGTGAACAGTGTCTGCCTCCTGGTCAGTGAACAGTATCAGCTCCCCTGCTAAGTGAACAATATCTGCCCCCTGCTCAGTGAACAGTATCTGCCTCCCTGGTCAGAGAAAAGTATCTGCCCCCTGGTCAGTGCACAATATCTGCCACCCTGGTCTATGTACAGTATCTGCCCCCTGGTCAGTGCTCAGTATCTGCCCCCCTGTTCAGTGAACAGTGTCTGCCCCGTGGTCAGTGAACAATATCTGCCCCCTGATGAGCGAACAGTAACTGCCCCTCTGGTCAGTGAACAATATCTGCCCCCTGGTCAGTGAAAAGTATCTGCCACCTGGTCAGTGAAAAGTATCTGCCGCACTGGTAAGTGAACAATATATGACCCCCTGGTCAGTGATCAGTATCTGCCCCCCTGTTCCGTGATCAGTATGTGCCCCACTGGTCAGTGAACAGTATCTGCCCCTGGTCAGTGAACAATATCTGCCCCCGGTCAGTGATCTATATCTGCCCCTCTGCTGATTGAACAGTATCTGCCACCTGGTCAGTGATCAATATCTGCTGCTGGGTTGGTGAACAGTATCGGCCCCCTGGTCAGTGAACAGTATCTGCCCCTGGTCAGTGAACAATATCTGCCCGCTGATCACTGAATAGTATCTGGCGCCCTGGTCAGTGAACAATATCTGCCCCACTGGTCAGTGAACTGTATCTGCCCCCTGGTAAGTGAACAGTATCTGCCCCCTGGTCACTGAAAAGTATCTGCCCCACTGGTAAGTGAACAATAAATGACCCCCTGGTCAGTGATCATTATCTGCCCCTCTGGTCAGTGATCAATTTCTGCCCCACTGGTCAGTGAACAGTATCTGCCCCTGGTCAGTGAACAACATCTGGCCCCAGTCAGTGATCTATATCTGCCCTCTGCTCATTGAACAGTATCTGCCACTTGGTCAGTGAACAATATCTGCCCCCCTGGTCAGCGAACAGTATCTGCCCCCTGGTCAGTGATCAATATCTGCCCACTGGTCAGTGAATAGTATCTGCCCCCTGGTCAGTGATCAATATCTGCCACATGGCCAGTGAACAATATCTGCCCCACTGGTCAGTGAATACTATCTGCCCCCTGGTCAGTGATCAATATCTGCCCCTCTTCTCAGTGAATAGTATCTCCAACCTGGTCAGTGATCAGTATCTGCTCCCCAGTCAGTGATCAGTATCTGCCCCACTGGTCAGTGAACAGTATCTGCCCGTGGGCAATGAACAATATCGGCCCCAGGTCAGTGATCTATATCTGCGCCTCTGCTCATTGAACAGTATCTGCCCCGTGGTCAGTGAAAAATATCTGCCCCCTGATCAGTGAACAGTAACTGATCCCCTGGTCAGTGAACAATATCTGCCATCTGGTCAGTGAGCAGTATCTGCCCCCTGGTCAGTGAAAAGTATCTGCCACCTGGTCAGTGAAAAGTATCTGCCGCACTGGTCAGTGAACAATATATGACCCCCTGGTCAGTGATTAGTATCTGCCCCCCTAGTCAGTAATCAGTATGTGCCCCACTGGTCAGTGATCAGTATCTGCCCCTGGTCAGTGAAAAATATCTGCCCCCCTGGTCCGTGAACATTAACTGACCCCTGGTCAGTGAACAATGTCTTCCCCACTGGTAAGTGAACAATATATGACCCACTGGTCAGTGATCAGTATCTGCCCCACTGGTCAGTGATCAGTATCTGCCCCCACTGGTCAGTGAGCTGTATCTGCCCCTGGTCAGTGAACAATATCTGCCCCCCTGTTCAGTGAACTGTATCTGCACCTCTGCTCAGGGAACAGTATCTGACCCCTGGTCAGTAAACAGCATCTGCCACCTGGTCAGTGATCAATATCTTCCCTCGATCAGTGATTAGTACCTGGCACCCTGGTCAGTGAATAGGATCTGCCCTCTGGTTAGTGATCAATATCTGCCTCCCTGATTAGTGAACAGTATCTGCCCCTTGTTCAGTGAACAGTATCTGCCCCCTGGTCAGTGAAAAGTATCTGCCCCCTGGTCAGTGATCAATATCTGCCTCCTGGTCAGTGAACTGTATCTGCCTGTCTGTTCAGTGAAAAGTATCTGCCCCACTTGTAAGTGAACAATATATGACCCCCAGGTCAGTGATCAGTATCTGCCCCTCTGGTCAGTGATCAGTATCTGCCCCACTGGTCAGTGAACAATATCTGCCCCTGGTCAGTTAACAATATCTGCCCCTTGTTCAGTGAACAGTATCTGCCCGCTGGTCGGCAATCAATATCTGCCTCCTGGTCAGTGAACTGTATCTGCCCCCTGGTAAGTGAACAGAATCTGCCCCCTGGTCAGTGAAATGTATCTGCCCCAGTGGTAAGTGAACAATAAATGACCCCCTGGTCAGTGATCATTATCTGCCCCTCTGGTCAGTGATCAGTATGTGCCCCACTGGTCAGTGAACAGTATCTGCCCCTTAGTCAGTGAACAGTATCTGCCAGCCTGGTCAGTGAACAGTATCTGCCCCCTGGTCAGTGAACAGCATCTGCCACTAGACAATGAACAGTGTCTCACCCCCTGGTCAATGAACAGTGTCTGCCCCCTGGTCAGTGAACAATATCTGGCCTCTGATCAGTGAACAGTAACTGCCCCCCTGGTCAGTGAACAATATCTGCCATCTGGTCACTGAACAGAATCTGCCATCTGGTCAGTGAACAGTATTTTCCACCTGTTCAGTGAACAGTATCTGCCCCCCTCGTCAGTGAACAGTGTCTGCCTCCTGGTCAGTGAACAGCATCAGCTCCCATGCTAAGTGAACAATATCTGGCCCCTTGTCAGTGAAAAGCATCTGCCCCACTGGTCAGTGAACAATATCTGCCCTCCTGGTCAATGATCAGAATGTGCTCCACTGCTCATTAAAGAGTATCTACCACCTGGTCAGTGAAAAATATCTACCACCTGGTCAGTGAACAATATCTGCCCCCTGGTCAGTCATCTGTATCTGCCCCTCTGCTCAGTGAACAGTATCTGAACCCTGATCAGTGAACGGTATCTGCCATCTGGTCAGTGATCAATAGCTGGTGCACTGGTCAGTGAACAGTATCTGCCCCACTGGTCAGTGAACAGCATCTGCCCCACTGGTCAGTGAACAGTATCTGCCCCCTGGTCAGTGAACAGTATCTGCCCTATAGTTAGTGATCAATATCTGCCCCCTGGTCAATGAACAGTATCTGCCCCTTGTTCAGTGAACAGTAACTGACCCCTGGTCAGTGATCAATATCTGCCTCCTGGTCAGTGAACTGTACCTGCTCATCTGGTCAGTGAACACTATCTGCCACCTGGTCAGTGAATAGTATTTTCCACCTGTTCAGTGAACAGTATCTGCCCCCCTGGTCAGTGAACAGTGTCTGCCTCCTGGTCAGTGAACAGTATCAGCTCCCCTGCTAAGTGAACAATATCTGCCCCCTGCTCAGTGAACAGTATCTGCCTCCCTGGTCAGAGAAAAGTATCTGCCCCCTGGTCAGTGCACAATATCTGCCACCCTGGTCTATGTACAGTATCTGCCCCCTGGTCAGTGCTCAGTATCTGCCCCCCTGTTCAGTGAACAGTGTCTGCCCCGTGGTCAGTGAACAATATCTGCCACCTGATGAGCGAACAGTAACTGCCCCTCTGGTCAGTGAACAATATCTGCCCCCTGGTCAGTGAAAAGTATCTGCCACCTGGTCAGTGAAAAGTATCTGCCGCACTGGTAAGTGAACAATATATGACCCCCTGGTCAGTGATCAGTATCTGCCCCCCTGTTCCGTGATCAGTATGTGCCCCACTGGTCAGTGAACAGTATCTGCCCCTGGTCAGTGAACAATATCTGCCCCCGGTCAGTGATCTATATCTGCCCCTCTGCTGATTGAACAGTATCTGCCACCTGGTCAGTGATCAATATCTGCTGCTGGGTTGGTGAACAGTATCGGCCCCCTGGTCAGTGAACAGTATCTGCCCCTGGTCAGTGAACAATATCTGCCCGCTGATCACTGAATAGTATCTGGCGCCCTGGTCAGTGAACAATATCTGCCCCACTGGTCAGTGAACTGTATCTGCCCCCTGGTAAGTGAACAGTATCTGCCCCCTGGTCACTGAAAAGTATCTGCCCCACTGGTAAGTGAACAATATCTGCCCTTCTGGTCATTGAAAAATGTCTGCACCACTGGTAAGTGAACAATATATGAACCCCTGGTCAGTGAACAATATCTGCACCCTGATCAGTAAATAGTATCTGGCGCACTGGTCAGTGAACAGTATCTGCCCCACTGGTCAGTGAACAGTATCTGCCCCCTGGTCAGTGAACAAGTATCTGCCCCCTGGTTAGTGATCAATATCTGCCCCCCTGGTCAGTGAATGGTATCTGCCCCTTGTTCAGTGAACAATAACTGACCCCTGGTCAGCGATCAATATCTGCCTCCTTGTCAGTGAACTGTATCTGCTCATCTGTTCAGTGAACAGTATCTGCCACCTGGTCAGTGAACAGTATTTTCCCCCTGTTCAGTGAACATTATCTGCCGCCTGGTCAATGAACAGTGTTCGCCCCCCTGGTCAATGAATGGTATCTGCCCCCCTGGTAAGTGAACAATATCTGCCCCCTGGTCAATGAACAGTATGTGCCTCCCTGGTCAGAGAACATTATCTGCCCCCTGGTCAGTGCACAATATCTGCCCCCCTGGTCTATGTACAGTATATGCCCCCTGGTCAGTGATCAGTATCTGCCCCCCTGGTCAGTGAACAGTATCTGCCCCATGGTCAGTGAGCAATATGTGCCCCCTCATCAGTGAACAGTAACTGCCTCCCTGGTCAGTGAACAATATCTGCCATCTGGTCAGTGAGCAGTATCTGCCCCCTGGTCAGTGAAAAGTATCTGCCACCTGGTCAATGAAAAGTATCTGCCGCACTGGTAAGTGAACAATATCTGCCCCCTGGTCAGTGAACAGTATCTGCCTCCCTGGTCAGAGAAGAGTATCTGCCCCCTACACAGTGCACAATATCTGCCCCCCTGGTCTAGGTACAGTATCTGCCCCCTGGTCAGTGATCAGTATCTGCCCGCCTGGTCAGTGAACAGTATCTGCCCCGTGGTCAGTGAACAATATCTGCCCCCTCATCAGTGAACAGTAACTGCCCCCCTGGTCAGTGAACAATATCTGCCATCTGGTCAGTCAGCAGTATCTGCCCCCTGGTCAGTGAAAAGTATCTGCCACCTGGTCAGTGAAAATTATCTGCCGCACTGGTAAGTGAACAATATATCACCACCTGGTCAGTGATCAGTATCTGCCATCCTGGTCAGTGATCAGTATGTGCCCCACTGGTCAGTGAACAGTATCTGCCCCTGGTCAGTGAACAATATCTGCCCCCGATCAGTGATCTATATCTCCCCCTCTGCTCATTAAACAGTATCTGTCACCTGGTCAGTGAATAATATCTGCCACCCTGGTCAGTGAACAGTAACTGCACCCCTGGTCAGTGAACAATGTCTGCCCCACTGGTAAGTGAACAATATATGACCCACTGGTCAGTGATCAGTATCTGCACCACTGGTCAGTGATCAGTATCTGCCCCCACTGCTCAGTGAGCAGTATCTGCCCCTGGTCAGTGAACAATATCTGCCCCCCTGGTCAGTGATATGTATCTGCCACTCTGCTCAGTGAACAGTATCTGACCCCTGGTCTGTAAACAGTATCTGCCAACTGGTCAGTGATCAATATCTGCCCCCGATCAGTGAATAGTATCTGGCACCCTGGTCAGTGCACAGTATCTGCCCCACTGGGCAGTGAACAGTATCTGCCCCCTGGTCAGTGAACAGGATCTGCCCCCTGGTTAGTGACCAATATCTGCCTCCCTGGTCAGTGAACAGTATCTGCCCATTGTTCAGTGAACAGCATCTGCCCCCTGGTCAGTGATCAATATCTGCCTCTTGGTCAGTGAACTGTATCTGCCTGTCCGCTCAGTGATCAATATCTGCTGCTGGGTCAGTGAACAGTATCTGCCCCCTGGTCAGTGAACAGTATCTGCCACCTGGTCAGTGAAAAGTATCTGCCCCACTGGCGAGTGAACAATATATGACCTGCCAGTCAGTGATCAGTATCTGCCACCCTGATCAGTGATCAGTATGTGCCCAACTTGTCAGTTAACAGTATCTGCCTATGGTCAGTGAACATTATCTGCTCCCTGATCAGTGAATAGTATCTGGTGCCCTGGTCAGTTAACAGTATCTGCCCCTTGTTCAGTGAACAGTATCTGCCCCCTGGTCTGTGATCAATATCTGCCTCCTGGTCAGTGAACTGTATCTGCCCCCTGGTAAGTGAACAGTATCTGCCCCCGGTCAGTGAAAAATATCTGCCCCCCTGGTCAGTGAACAGTATCGGCCCCCTGGTCAGTGATCAATATCTGCCCCCTGGTCAGTGAATAATATCTGCCCCCTGGTCAGTGATGAATATCTGCCACATGGTCAGTGAACAATATCTGCCTCGCTGCTCATTGAACAGTATCTGCCACCTGGTCAGTGATCTATATCTGCCCTTCTGCTCATTGAACAGTATCTGCCACCTGGTCAGTGAACAATATCTGCCCCCCTGGTCAGTGAACAGTGTCTGCCTCCTGGTCAGTGAACAGTATCAGCCCCCTGGTAAGTGAAAAATATCTGCCCCCTGGTCAGTGAACAGTATCTGCCCCACTGGTCAGTGAACAGTTAATGGCATTCTGATCAATGAAAAGTAACTGCCCCCCTGCTCAGTTAACAATATCTGCCCCCTGGTCAGTGAACAATATCTGGCCCCTGATCAGTGAACAGTTACTGCCCCCCTGGTCAGTGAAAAATATCTGCCATATGGTCAGTGAACAGAATCTGCCCCTTGTTCAGTGAACAGTATCTGCCCCCTGGTCGGCAATCAACATATGCCTCCTGGTCAGTGAACTGTATCTGCCCCCTGGTAAGTGAACAGTATCTGCCCCCTGGTCAGTGAAAAGTATCTGCCCCACTGGTAAGTGAACAATAAATGACCCCCTGGTCAGTGATCATTATCTGCCCCTCTGGTCAGTGATCAGTATGTGCCCCACTGGTCAGTGAACAGTATCTGCCCCTTAGTCAGTGAACAGTATCTGCCAGCCTGGTCAGTGAACAGTATCTGCCCCCTGGTCAGTGAACAGTATCTGCCACTAGACAATGAACAGTGTCTCACCCCCTGGTCAATGAACAGTGTCTGCCCCCTGGTCAGTGAACAATATCTGGCCCCTGATCAGTGAACAGTAACTGCCCCCCTGGTCAGTGAACAATATCTGACCCCTGGTCAGTGAACAGTATCTGCCCTATGGTTAGTGATCAAAATCTGCCCCCCTGGTCAATGAACGGTATCTGGCTCTTGTTCAGTGAACAGTAACTGACCCCTGGTCAGTGATCAATATCTGCCTCCTGGTCAGTTAACTGTATCTGCTCATCTGGTCAGTGAACAGTTAATGGCATTCTGATCAATGAAAAGTAACTGCCCCCCTGCTCAGTTAACAATATCTGCCCCCTGGTCAGTGAACAATATCTGGCCCCTGATCAGTGAACAGTTACTGCCCCCCTGGTCAGTGAACAATATCTGCCATATGGTCAGTGAACAGAATCTGCCCTCTGGTCAGTGAACAGTATCTGCCACCTGGTCAGTGAAAAGCATCTGCCCCACTGGTCAGTGAACAATATCTGCCCTCCTGGTCAATGATCAGAATGTGCTCCACTGCTCATTAAAGAGTATCTACCACCTGGTCAGTGAAAAATATCTACCCCCTTGTCAGTGAACAATATCTGCCCCCTGGTCAGTCATCTGTATCTGCCCCTCTGCTCAGTGAACAGTATCTGAACCCTGATCAGTGAACGGTATCTGCCATCTGGTCAGTGATCAATAGCTGGTGCACTGGTCAGTGAACAGTATCTGCCCCACTGGTCAGTGAACAGCATCTGCCCCATTGGTCAGTGAACATTATCTGCCCCCTGGTCAGTGAACAGTATCTGCCATATGGTTAGTGATCATTATCTGCCCCCCTGGTCAATGAACGGTATCTGCCCCTTGTTCAGTGAACAGTAACTGACCCCTGGTCAGTGATCAATATCTGCCTCCTGGTCAGTGAACTGTACCTGCTCATCTGGTCAGTGAACACTATCTGCCACCTGGTCAGTGAATAGTATTTTCCACCTGTTCAGTGAACAGTATCTGCCCCCTGGTCAGTGAACAGTGTCTGCCTCCTGGTCAGTGAACAGTATCAGCTCCCCTGCTAAGTGAACAATATCTGCCCCCTGCTCAGTGAACAGTATCTGCCTCCCTGGTCAGAGAAAAGTATCTGCCCCCTGGTCAGTGCACAATATCTGCCACCCTGGTCTATGTACAGTATCTGCCCCCTGGTCAGTGCTCAGTATCTGCCCCCCTGTTCAGTGAACAGTGTCTGCCCCGTGGTCAGTGAACAATATCTGCCCCCTGATGAGCGAACAGTAACTGCCCCTCTGGTCAGTGAGCAATATCTGCCCCCTGGTCAGAGAAAAGTATCTGCCACCTGGTCAGTGAAAAGTATCTGCCGCACTGGTAAGTGAACAATATATGACCCCCTGGTCAGTGATCAGTATCTGCCCCCCTGTTCCGTGATCAGTATGTGCCCCACTGGTCAGTGAACAGTATCTGCCCCTGGTCAGTGAACAATATCTGCCCCCGGTCAGTGATCTATATCTGCCCCTCTGCTGATTGAACAGTATCTGCCACCTGGTCAGTGATCAATATCTGCTGCTGGGTTGGTGAACAGTATCGGCCCCCTGGTCAGTGAACAGTATCTGTCCCTGGTCAGTGAACAATATCTGCCCGCTGATCACTGAATAGTATCTGGCGCCCTGGTCAGTGAACAATATCTGCCCCACTGGTCAGTGAACTGTATCTGCCCCCTGGTAAGTGAACAGTATCTGCCCCCTGGTCACTGAAAAGTATCTGCCCCACTGGTAAGTGAACAATAAATGACCCCCTGGTCAGTGATCATTATCTGCCCCTCTGGTCAGTGATCAATTTCTGCCCCACTGGTCAGTGAACAGTATCTGCCCCTGGTCAGTGAACAACATCTGGCCCCAGTCAGTGATCTATATCTGCCCCTCTGCTCATTGAACAGTATCTGCCACTTGGTCAGTGAACAATATCTGCCCCCCTGGTCAGCGAACAGTATCTGCCCCCTGGTCAGTGATCAATATCTGCCCACTGGTCAGTGAATAGTATCTGCCCCCTGGTCAGTGATCAATATCTGCCACATGGCCAGTGAACAATATCTGCCCCACTGGTCAGTGAATACTATCTGCCCCCTGGTCAGTGATCAATATCTGCCCCTCTTCTCAGTGAATAGTATCTCCAACCTGGTCAGTGATCAGTATCTGCTCCCCAGTCAGTGATCAGTATCTGCCCCACTGGTCAGTGAACAGTATCTGCCCGTGGGCAATGAACAATATCGGCCCCAGGTCAGTGATCTATATCTGTGCCTCTGCTCATTGAACAGTATCTGCCCCGTGGTCAGTGAAAAATATCTGCCCCCTGATCAGTGAACAGTAACTGATCCCCTGGTCAGTGAACAATATCTGCCATCTGGTCAGTGAGCAGTATCTGCCCCCTGGTCAGTGAAAAGTATCTGCCACCTGGTCAGTGAAAAGTATCTGCCGCACTGGTCAGTGAACAATATATGACCCCCTGGTCAGTGATTAGTATCTGCCCCCCTAGTCAGTGATCAGTATGTGCCCCACTGGTCAGTGATCAGTATCTGCCCCTGGTCAGTGAAAAATATCTGCCCCCCTGGTCCGTGAACATTAACTGACCCCTGGTCAGTGAACAATGTCTTCCCCACTGGTAAGTGAACAATATATGACCCACTGGTCAGTGATCAGTATCTGCCCCACTGGTCAGTGATCAGTATCTGCCCCCACTGGTCAGTGAGCTGTATCTGCCCCTGGTCAGTGAACAATATCTGCCCCCCTGTTCAGTGAACTGTATCTGCACCTCTGCTCAGGGAACAGTATCTGACCCCTGGTCAGTAAACAGCATCTGCCACCTGGTCAGTGATCAATATCTTCCCTCGATCAGTGATTAGTACCTGGCACCCTGGTCAGTGAACAGGATCTGCCCTCTGGTTAGTGATCAATATCTGCCTCCCTGATTAGTGAACAGTATCTGCCCCTTGTTCAGTGAACAGTATCTGCCCCCTGGTCAGTGAAAAGTATCTGCCCCCTGGTCAGTGATCAATATCTGCCTCCTGGTCAGTGAACTGTATCTGCCTGTCTGGTCAGTGAAAGGTATCTGCCCCACTTGTAAGTGAACAATATATGACCCCCAGGTCAGTGATCAGTATCTGCCCCTCTGGTCAGTGATCAGTATCTGCCCCACTGGTCAGTGAACAATATCTGCCCCTGGTCAGTTAACAATATCTGCCCCTTGTTCAGTGAACAGTATCTGCCCGCTGGTCGGCAATCAATATCTGCCTCCTGGTCAGTGAACTGTATCTGCCCCCTGGTAAGTGAACAGAATCTGCCCCCTGGTCAGTGAAATGTATCTGCCCCAGTGGTAAGTGAACAATAAATGACCCCCTGGTCAGTGATCATTATCTGCCCCTCTGGTCAGTGATCAGTATGTGCCCCACTGGTCAGTGAACAGTATCTGCCCCTTAGTCAGTGAACAGTATCTGCCAGCCTGGTCAGTGAACAGTATCTGCCCCCTGGTCAGTGAACAGCATCTGCCACTAGACAATGAACAGTGTCTCACCCCCTGGTCAATGAACAGTGTCTGCCCCCTGGTCAGTGAACAATATCTGGCCTCTGATCAGTGAACAGTAACTGCCCCCCTGGTCAGTGAACAATATCTGCCATCTGGTCACTGAACAGAATCTGCCATCTGGTCAGTGAACAGTATTTTCCACCTGTTCAGTGAACAGTATCTGCCCCCCTCGTCAGTGAACAGTGTCTGCCTCCTGGTCAGTGAACAGCATCAGCTCCCATGCTAAGTGAACAATATCTGGCCCCTTGTCAGTGAAAAGCATCTGCCCCACTGGTCAGTGAACAATATCTGCCCTCCTGGTCAATGATCAGAATGTGCTCCACTGCTCATTAAAGAGTATCTACCACCTGGTCAGTGAAAAATATCTACCACCTGGTCAGTGAACAATATCTGCCCCCTGGTCAGTCATCTGTATCTGCCCCTCTGCTCAGTGAACAGTATCTGAACCCTGATCAGTGAACGGTATCTGCCATCTGGTCAGTGATCAATAGCTGGTGCACTGGTCAGTGAACAGTATCTGCCCCACTGGTCAGTGAACAGCATCTGCCCCACTGGTCAGTGAACAGTATCTGCCCCCTGGTCAGTGAACAGTATCTGCCCTATAGTTAGTGATCAATATCTGCCCCCTGGTCAATGAACAGTATCTGCCCCTTGTTCAGTGAACAGTAACTGACCCCTGGTCAGTGATCAATATCTGCCTCCTGGTCAGTGAACTGTACCTGCTCATCTGGTCAGTGAACACTATCTGCCACCTGGTCAGTGAATAGTATTTTCCACCTGTTCAGTGAACAGTATCTGCCCCCCTGGTCAGTGAACAGTGTCTGCCTCCTGGTCAGTGAACAGTATCAGCTCCCCTGCTAAGTGAACAATATCTGCCCCCTGCTCAGTGAACAGTATCTGCCTCCCTGGTCAGAGAAAAGTATCTGCCCCCTGGTCAGTGCACAATATCTGCCACCCTGGTCTATGTACAGTATCTGCCCCCTGGTCAGTGCTCAGTATCTGCCCCCCTGTTCAGTGAACAGTGTCTGCCCCGTGGTCAGTGAACAATATCTGCCCCCTGATGAGCGAACAGTAACTGCCCCTCTGGTCAGTGAACAATATCTGCCCCCTGGTCAGTGAAAAGTATCTGCCACCTGGTCAGTGAAAAGTATCTGCCGCACTGGTAAGTGAACAATATATGACCCCCTGGTCAGTGATCAGTATCTGCCCCCCTGTTCCGTGATCAGTATGTGCCCCACTGGTCAGTGAACAGTAACTGATCCCCTGGTCAGTGAACAATATCTGCCATCTGGTCAGTGAGCAGTATCTGCCCCCTGGTCAGTGAAAACTATCTGCCACCTGGTCAGTGAAAAGTATCTGCCGCACTGGTCAGTGAACAATATATGACCCCCTGGTCAGTGATCAGTATCTGCCCCCCTAGTCAGTGATCAGTATGTGCCCCACTGGTCAGTGATCAGTATCTGCCCCTGGTCAGTGAAAAATATCTGCCCCCCTGGTCCGTGAACATTAACTGACCCCTGGTCAGTGAACAATGTCTTCCCCACTGGTAAGTGAACAATATATGACCCACTGGTCAGTGATCAGTATCTGCCCCACTGGTCAGTGATCAGTATCTGCCCCCACTGGTCAGTGAGCTGTATCTGCCCCTGGTCAGTGAACAATATCTGCCCCCCTGTTCAGTGAACTGTATCTGCACCTCTGCTCAGGGAACAGTATCTGACCCCTGGTCAGTAAACAGCATCTGCCACCTGGTCAGTGATCAATATCTTCCCTCGATCAGTGATTAGTACCTGGCACCCTGGTCAGTGAACAGGATCTGCCCTCTGGTTAGTGATCAATATCTGCCTCCCTGATTAGTGAACAGTATCTGCCCCTTGTTCAGTGAACAGTATCTGCCCCCTGGTCAGTGAAAAGTATCTGCCCCCTGGTCAGTGATCAATATCTGCCTCCTGGTCAGTGAACTGTATCTGCCTGTCTGGTCAGTGAAAAGTATCTGCCCCACTTGTAAGTGAACAATATATGACCCCCAGGTCAGTGATCAGTATCTGCCCCTCTGGTCAGTGATCAGTATCTGCCCCACTGGTCAGTGAACAATATCTGCCCCTGGTCAGTTAACAATATCTGCCCCTTGTTCAGTGAACAGTATCTGCCCGCTGGTCGGCAATCAATATCTGCCTCCTGGTCAGTGAACTGTATCTGCCCCCTGGTAAGTGAACAGTATCTGCCCCCTGGTCAGTGAAATGTATCTGCCCCACTGGTAAGTGAACAATAAATGAACCCCTGGTCAGTGATCATTATCTGCCCCTCTGGTCAGTGATCAGTATGTGCCCCACTGGTCAGTGAACAGTATCTGCCCCTTAGTCAGTGAACAGTATCTGCCAGCCTGGTCAGTGAACAGTATCTGCCCCCTGGTCAGTGAACAGCATCTGCCACTAGACAATGAACAGTGTCTCACCCCCTGGTCAATGAACAGTGTCTGCCCCCTGGTCAGTGAACAATATCTGGCCCCTGATCAGTGAACAGTAACTGCCCCCCTGGTCAGTGAACAATATCTGCCATCTGGTCAGTGAACAGAATCTGCCCTCTGGTCAGTGAACAGTATTTTCCACCTGTTCAGTGAACAGTATCTGCCCCCCTGGTCAGTGAACAGTGTCTGCCTCCTGGTCAGTGAACAGCATCAGCTCCCATGCTAAGTGAACAATATCTGGCCCCTTGTCAGTGAAAAGTATCTGCCCCACTGGTCAGTGAACAATATCTGGACCCTGATCAGTGAACCGTATCAGCCATCTGGTCAGTGATCAATATCTGGCACCCTGGTCAGTGAACAGTATCTGCCCCACTGGTCAGTGAACAGTATCTGCCGCACTGGTCTGTGAACAGTATCTGCCCCTGGTCAGTGAACAGTATCTGCACCCTGGTCAGCAAACAGTATCTGCCCACTGGATAGTGATCAATATCTGCCCCCCTGGTCAGTGAACAGTATCTGCCCCCTGGTCAGTGATCAATATCTGCCTACTGGTCAGTGAACAGTATCTGCCCCCTGGTCAGTGATCAATTTCTGACCATGGTCAGTGAAAAGTATCTGCCCCCCTGGTAAGTGAAAATTATCTGTCACCTGGTGAATGAACAATATCTGCCCTCCTGGTCAGTGATCAGTATCTGCCCCCCTGGTCAGTGATCAGTATTTGCCCCACTGGTCAATGAACAGTATCTGCCCCTGGACAGTGAACAATATCTGTCCCCCTGGTCAGTGATCTATATCTGCCTACTGGTCAGTGAACAGTATCTGCCCCCTGGTCAGTGATCAATAACTGACCAAGATCAGTGAACAGTATCTGCCCCCCTGGTAAGTGAACATTATCTGTCACCTGGTGAATGAACAGTATCTGCCCTCTGGTCAAGGAAGAGTATCTAACCACTGATCAGTGAACAGTATCTGCCACCTGGTCAGTGAACAGAATTTGCCCCCTGTTCAGTGAACAGTATCTGCCCCCCTGTTCAGGGAACAGTATCTGCCCCCCTGGTCAGTGAAAAGTATCTGCCCCCCTGGTCAGTGAAAAGAATCTGCCCCACTGGTCAGTGATCTATATCTGCCCCTCTGCTCATTGAACAGTATCTGCCCCCTGGTTAGTGAACAATATCTTCCCCCCTGGTCAGTGATCTGTATCTGCCCCCCTGGTCAGTGATCAGTATTTGCCCCACTGGTCAATGAACAGTATCTGCTCCCGGGCAGTGAACAATATCTGTCCCCCTGGTCAGTGATCTATATCTGCCCCTCTGCTCATTGAACTGTACCTGCCCCCTGGTCAGTGGACAATATCTGCCCCCCTGGTCAGTGAACAGTATCTGCCCCCTGGCCAGTGATCAATATCTGCTCCCTGGTCAGTGAATAGTATCTGCCCCGTGGTCAGTGAACAATATCTGCCCCAATGGTCATTGAGCAGTGTATGCCCCTGGTCAGTGAACATTATTTGCTCCCCTGGTCAGTGAACAATATTTGCCCCCCTGGTCAGTGAACAATATCTGACCCTGGTCAGTGAACAGTATCAGGCCCTTGGTCAGTGATCAATATCAGCTGCCTGGTCAGTGAACATTATCTGCCCCCTGGTCAATGAAGAGTATCTGCCCCCTGGTCAGTGATCATTATCAGTCCCCCTGGTCAGTCATCAATATATGCCCCCCTGGTCAGTGATCAATAACTGCCCCACTGGTCAGTGAACAGTATCTGCCCTATGGTCAGCGAAGAGTATTTGATGACTGGTCAGTGAACAGTATTTACCCCCTGTTCAGTTAACAGTATCCGCCCCCCTGATCAGTGAACAGTGTCTGCCTCCTGGTCAGTGAACAGTATCAGCCCCCTGGTAAGTGAAAAATATCTGCCCCCTTGTCAGTGAACTGTATCTGCCCCACTGGTCAGTGAACAGTTAATGGCATTCTGGCCAATGAACAGTAACTGCCCCCCTGGTCAGTGAACAATATCTGCCCCCTTGTCAGTGAACAACATCTGCCCCCCTGGTCTGCAAACAGTAACTGCCCCCCTGGTCAGTGAAAACTAACTGCCCCCCTGGGCAGTGAACAATATCTGCCCCCTGATCAGTGAATAGTATCTGGCACCAGGGTCAGTGAACAGTATCTGCCACACTGGCCAGTGAACTGTATCTGCCCCCTGGTCAGTGAACAGTATCTGTCCCATAGTCAGGGATCAATATCTGCCCCCCTGGTCAGTGAACACTATCTGACCCCTAGTCAGTGAACAGTATCTGCCCCCTAGTCAGTGAACAGTATCTGCCTGCCTGGTCAGTGAACAGTATCTGCCCCCTGGTCAGTGAACAGTATCTGCCACTAGACAATGAACAGTATCTCACCCCCTGGTCAATGAACAGTGTCCGCCCCCTGGTCAGCGAACAATATCTGGCCCCTGATCAGTGAACTGTAACTGACCCCTGTTCAGTGAACAGTATCTGCCATCTGGTCAGTGAACAGTATCTGCCACCTGGTCAGTGAAAGGTATCTGCCCCACTGGTCAGTGAACAATATCTGCCCTTCTGGTCATTGAAAAATGTCTGCACCACTGGTAAGTGAACAATATATGAACCCCTGGTCAGTGAACAATATCTGCCCCCTGATCAGTGAATAGTATCTGGCGCACTGGTCAGTGAACAGTATCTGCCCCACTGGTCAGTGAACAGTATCTGCCCCCTGGTCAGTGAACAAGTATCTGCCCCCTGGTTAGTGATCAATATCTGCCCCCCTGGTCAGTGAATGGTATCTGCCCCTTGTTCAGTGAACAATAACTGACCCCTGGTCAGCGATCAATATCTGCCTCCTTGTCAGTGAACTGTATCTGCTCATCTGTTCAGTGAACAGTATCTGCCACCTGGTCAGTGAACAGTATTTTCCCCCTGTTCAGTGAACATTATCTGCCCCCTGGTCAATGAACAGTGTTCGCCCCCCTGGTCAATGAATGGTATCTGCCCCCCTGGTAAGTGAACAATATCTGCCCCCTGGTCAGTGAACAGTATGTGCCTCCCTGGTCAGAGAACATTATCTGCCCCCTGGTCAGTGCACAATATCTGCCCCCCTGGTCTATGTACAGTATATGCCCCCTGGTCAGTGATCAGTATCTGCCCCCCTGGTCAGTGAACAGTATCTGCCCCATGGTCAGTGAGCAATATGTGCCCCATCATCAGTGAACAGTAACTGCCCCCCTGGTCAGTGAACAATATCTGCCATCTGGTCAGTGAGCAGTATCTGCCCCCTGGTCAGTGAAAAGTATCTGCCACCTGGTCAATGAAAAGTATCTGCCGCACTGGTAAGTGAACAATATCTGCCCCCTGGTCAGTGAACAGTATCTGCCTCCCTGGTCAGAGAAGAGTATCTGCCCCCTACTCAGTGCACAATATCTGCCCCCCTGGTCTAGGTACAGTATCTGCCCCCTGGTCAGTGATCAGTATCTGCCCGCCTGGTCAGTGAACAGTATCTGCCCCGTGGTCAGTGAACAATATCTGCCCCCTCATCAGTGAACAGTAACTGCCCCCCTGGTCAGTGAACAATATCTGCCATCTGGTCAGTCAGCAGTATCTGCCCCCTGGTCAGTGAAAAGTATCTGCCACCTGGTCAGTGAAAATTATCTGCCGCACTGGTAAGTGAACAATATATCACCACCTGGTCAGTGATCAGTATCTGCCATCCTGGTCAGTGATCAGTATGTGCCCCACTGGTCAGTGAACAGTATCTGCCCCTGGTCAGTGAACAATATCTGCCCCCGATCAGTGATCTATATCTCCCCCTCTGCTCATTAAACAGTATCTGTCACCTGGTCAGTGAATAATATCTGCCCCCCTGGTCAGTGAACAGTAACTGCACCCCTGTTCAGTGAACAATGTCTACCCCACTGGTAAGTGAACAATATATGACCCACTGGTCAGTGATCAGTATCTGCACCACTGGTCAGTGATCAGTATCTGCCCCCACTGCTCAGTGAGCAGTATCTGCCCCTGGTCAGTGAACAATATCTGCCCCCCTGGTCAGTGATATGTATCTGCCACTCTGCTCAGTGAACAGTATCTGACCCCTGGTCTGTAAACAGTATCTGCCACCTGGTCAGTGACCAATATCTGCCCCCGATCAGTGAATAGTATCTGGCACCCTGGTCAGTGCACAGTATCTGCCCCACTGGGCAGTGAACAGTATCTGCCCCCTGGTCAGTGAACAGGATCTGCCCCCTGGTTAGTGACCAATATCTGCCTCCCTGGTCAGTGAACAATATCTGGCCCCTGATCAGTGAACAGTTACTGCCCCCCTGGTCAGTGAACAATATCTGCCATATGGTCAGTGAACAGAATCTGCCCCTTGTTCAGTGAACAGTGTCTGCCCCCTGGTCGGCAATCAATATCTGCCTCCTGGTCAGTGAACTGTATCTGCCCCCTGGTAAGTGAACAGTATCTGCCCCCTGGTCAGTGAAAAGTATCTGCCCCACTGGTAAGTGAACAATAAATGACCCCCTGGTCAGTGATCATTATCTGCCCCTCTGGTCAGTGATCACTATGTGCCCCACTGGTCAGTGAACAGTATCTGCCCCTTAGTCAGTGAACAGTATCTGCCAGCCTGGTCAGTGAACAGTATCTGCCCCCTGGTCAGTGAACAGTATCTGCCACTAGACAATGAACAGTGTCTCACCCCCTGGTCAATGAACAGTGTCTGCCCCCTGGTCAGTGAACAATATCTGGCCCCTGATCAGTGAACAGTAACTGCCCCCCTGGTCAGTGAACAATATCTGACCCCTGGTCAGTGAACAGTATCTGCCCTATGGTTAGTGATCAAAATCTGCCCCCCTGGTCAATGAACGGTATCTGCCTCTTGTTGAGTGAACAGCAACTGACCCCTGGTCAGTGATCAATATCTGCCTCCTGGTCAGTTAACTGTATCTGCTCATCTGGTCAGTGAACAGTTAATGGCATTCTGATCAATGAAAAGTAACTGCCCCCCTGCTCAGTTAACAATATCTGCCCCCTGGTCAGTGAACAATATCTGGCCCCTGATCAGTGAACAGTTACTGCCCCCCTGGTCAGTGAACAATATCTGCCATATGGTCAGTGAACAGAATCTGCCCTCTGGTCAGTGAACAGTATCTGCCACCTGGTCAGTGAAAAGCATCTGCCCCACTGGTCAGTGAACAATATCTGCCCTCCTGGTCAATGATCAGAATGTGCTCCACTGCTCATTAAAGAGTATCTACCACCTGGTCAGTGAAAAATATCTACCCCCTTGTCAGTGAACAATATCTGCCCCCTGGCCAGTCATCTGTATCTGCCCCTCTGCTCAGTGAACAGTATCTGAACCCTGATCAGTGAACGGTATCTGCCATCTGGTCAGTGATCAATAGCTGGTGCACTGGTCAGTGAACAGTATCTGCCCCACTGGTCAGTGAACAGCATCTGCCCCATTGGTCAGTGAACATTATCTGCCCCCTGGTCAGTGAACAGTATCTGCCATATGGTTAGTGATCATTATCTGCCCCCCTGGTCAATGAACGGTATCTGCCCCTTGTTCAGTGAACAGTAACTGACCCCTGGTCAGTGATCAATATCTGCCTCCTGGTCAGTGAACTGTACCTGCTCATCTGGTCAGTGAACAGTATCTGCCACCTGGTCAGTGAATAGTATTTTCCACCTGTTCAGTGAACAGTATCTGCCCCCCTGGTCAGTGAACAGTGTCTGCCTCCTGGTCAGTGAACAGTCTCAGCTCCCCTGCTAAGTGAACAATATCTGCCCCCTGCTCAGTGAACAGTATCTGCCTCCCTGGTCAGAGAAAAGTATCTGCCCCCTGGTCAGTGCACAATATCTGCCCCCTGGTCTATGCACAATATCTGTCCCCTGGTCAGTGCTCAGTATCTGCCCCCCTGTTCAGTGAACAGTGTCTGCCCCGATGCCAGTGAACAATATCTGCCCCCTGATGAGCGAACAGTAACTGCCCCTCTGGTCAGTGAACAATATCTGCCCCCTGGTCAGTGAAAAGTATCTGCCACCTGGTCAGTGAAAAGTATCTGCCGCACTGGTAAGTGAACAATATATGACCCCCTGGTCAGTGATCAGTATCTGCCCCCCTGCTCAGTGATCAGTACGTGCCCCACTGGTCAGTGAACAGTATCTGCCCCTGGTTAGTGAACAATATCTGCCCCCGGTCAGTGATCTATATCTGCCCCTCTGCTGATTGAAAAGCATCTGCCACCTGGTCAGTGATCAATATCTGCTGCTGGGTTGGTGAACAGTATCAGCCCCCTGGTCAGTGAACAGTATCTGCCCCTGGTCAGTGAACAATATCTGCCCGCTGATCACTGAATAGTATCTGGCGCCCTGGTCAGTGAACAATATCTGCCCCACTGGTCAGTGAACTGTATCTGCCCCCTGGTAAGTGAACAGTATCTGCCCCCTGGTCAGTGAAAAGTATCTGCCCCACTGGTAAGTGAACAATAAATGACCCCCTGGTCAGTGATCATTATCTGCCCCTCTGGTCAGTGATCAGTATGTGCCCCACTGGTCAGTGAACAGTATCTGCCCCTTAGTCAGTGAACAGTATCTGCCAGCCTGGTCAGTGAACAGTATCTGCCCCCTGGTCAGTGAACAGTATCTGCCACTAGACAATGAACAGTGTCTCACCCCCTGGTCAATGAACAGTGTCTGCCCCCTGGTCAGTGAACAATATCTGGCCCCTGATCAGTGAACAGTAACTGCCCCCCTGGTCAGTGAACAATATCTGACCCCTGGTCAGTGAACAGTATCTGCCCTATGGTTGGTGATCAAAATCTGCCCCCCTGGTCAATGAACGGTATCTGCCTCTTGTTGAGTGAACAGTAACTGACCCCTGGTCAGTGATCAATATCTGCCTCCTGGTCAGTTAACTGTATCTGCTCATCTGGTCAGTGAACAGTTAATGGCATTCTGATCAATGAAAAGTAACTGCCCCACTGCTCAGTTAACAATATCTGCCCCCTGGTCAGTGAACAATATCTGGCCCCTGATCAGTGAACAGTTACTGCCCCCCTGGTCAGTGAACAATATCTGCCATATGGTCAGTGAACAGAATCTGCCCTCTGGTCAGTGAACAGTATCTGCCACCTGGTCAGTGAAAAGCATCTGCCCCACTGGTCAGTGAACAATATCTGCCCTCCTGGTCAATGATCAGAATGTGCTCCACTGCTCATTAAAGAGTATCTACCACCTGGTCAGTGAAAAATATCTACCCCCTTGTCAGTGAACAATATCTGCCCCCTGGCCAGTCATCTGTATCTGCCCCTCTGCTCAGTGAACAGTATCTGAACCCTGATCAGTGAACGGTATCTGCCATCTGGTCAGTGATCAATAGCTGGTGCACTGGTCAGTGAACAGTATCTGCCCCACTGGTCAGTGAACAGCATCTGCCCCATTGGTCAGTGAACATTATCTGCCCCCTGGTCAGTGAACAGTATCTGCCATATGGTTAGTGATCATTATCTGCCCCCCTGGTCAATGAACGGTATCTGCCCCTTGTTCAGTGAACAGTAACTGACCCCTGGTCAGTGATCAATATCTGCCTCCTGGTCAGTGAACTGTACCTGCTCATCTGGTCAGTGAACAGTATCTGCCACCTGGTCAGTGAATAGTATTTTCCACCTGTTCAGTGAACAGTATCTGCCCCCCTGGTCAGTGAACAGTGTCTGCCTCCTGGTCAGTGAACAGTCTCAGCTCCCCTGCTAAGTGAACAATATCTGCCCCCTGCTCAGTGAACAGTATCTGCCTCCCTGGTCAGAGAAAAGTATCTGCCCCCTGGTCAGTGCACAATATCTGCCCCCTGGTCTATGCACAATATCTGTCCCCTGGTCAGTGCTCAGTATCTGCCCCCCTGTTCAGTGAACAGTGTCTGCCCCGATGCCAGTGAACAATATCTGCCCCCTGATGAGCGAACAGTAACTGCCCCTCTGGTCAGTGAACAATATCTGCCCCCTGGTCAGTGAAAAGTATCTGCCACCTGGTCAGTGAAAAGTATCTGCCGCACTGGTAAGTGAACAATATATGACCCCCTGGTCAGTGATCAGTATCTGCCCCCCTGCTCAGTGATCAGTACGTGCCCCACTGGTCAGTGAACAGTATCTGCCCCTGGTTAGTGAACAATATCTGCCCCCGGTCAGTGATCTATATCTGCCCCTCTGCTGATTGAACAGCATCTGCCACCTGGTCAGTGATCAATATCTGCTGCTGGGTTGGTGAACAGTATCAGCCCCCTGGTCAGTGAACAGTATCTGCCCCTGGTCAGTGAACAATATCTGCCCGCTGATCACTGAATAGTATCTGGCGCCCTGGTCAGTGAACAATATCTGCCCCACTGGTCAGTGAACTGTATCTGCCCCCTGGTAAGTGAACAGTATCTGCCCCCTGGTCACTGAAACGTATCTGCCCCACTGGTAAGTGAACAATAAATGACCCCCTGGTCAGTGATCATTATCTGACCCTCTGGTCAGTGATCAATTTCTGCCCCACTGGTCAGTGAACAGTATCTGCCCCTAGTCAGTGAACAATATCTGCCCCCAGTCAGTGATCTATATCTGCCCCTCTGCTCATTGAACGGTATCTGCCACTTGGTCAGTGAACAATATCTGCCCCCCTGGTCAGTGAACAGTATCTGCCCCCTGGTCAGTGATCAATATCTGCCCACTGGTCAGTGAATAGTATCTGCCCCCTGGTCAGTGATCAATATCTGCCACATGGACAGTGAACAATATCTGCCCCACTGGTCAGTGAACAGTATCTGCCCCCTGGTCAGTGATCAATATCTGCCCCTCTGCTCAGTGAATAGTATCTCCAACCTGGTCAGTGATCAGTATCTGCTCCCCAATCAGTGATCAGTGTGTGCCCCACTGGTCAGTGAACAGTATCTGCCCGTGGGCAATGAACAATATCGGCCCCAGGTCAGTGATCTATATCTGTGCCTCTGCTCATTGAACAGTATCTGCCCCCTGGTCAGTGATCAATATCTGCCTCCTGGTCGGTGAAATGTACCTGCCTGTCTGGTCAGTGAAAAGTATCTGCCCCACTTGTAAGTGAACAATATATGACCCCCCGGTCAGTGATCAGTATCTGCCTCTCTGGTCAGTGATCAGTATCTGCCCCACTGGTCAGTGAACAATATCTTCCCCTAGTCAGTTAACAATATCTGCCCCTTGTTCAGTGAACAGTATCTGCCCCCTGGTCGGCAATCAATATCTGCCTCCTGGTCAGTGAACTGTATCTGCCCCCTGGTAAGTGAACAGTATCTGCCCCCTGGTCAGTGAAAGGCATCTGCCCCACTGGTAAGTGAACAATAAATGACCCCCTGGTCAGTGATCATTATCTGCCCCTCTGGTCAGTGATCAGTATGTGCCCCACTGGTCAGTGAACAGTATCTGCCCCTTAGTCAGTGAACAGTATCTGCCAGCCTGGCCAGTGAACAGTATCTGCCCCCTGGTCAGTGAACAGTATCTGCCACTAGACAATGAACAGTATCTCACCCCCTGGTCAATGAACAGTGTCTGCCCCCTGGTCAGTGAACAATATCTGGCCCCTGATCAGTGAACAGTAACTGCCCCCCTGGTCAGTGAACAATATCTGCCATCTGGTCAGTGAACAGAATCTGCCCTCTGGTCAGTGAACAGTATTTTCCACCTGTTCAGTGAACAGTATCTGCCCCCCTGGTCAGTGAACAGTGTCTGCCTCCTGGTCAGTGAACAGCATCAGCTCCCAGGCTAAGTGAACAATATCTGGCCCCTTGTCAGTGAAAAGTATCTGCCCCACTGGTCTATGTACACAATCTGCCCCCTGGTCAGTGAACAGTGTCTGCCCTGTGGTCAGTGAACAATATCTGCCCCCTGATGAGCGAACAGTAACTGCCCCCCTGGTCAGTGAACAGTATTTTCCACCTGTTCAGTGAACAGTATCTGCCCCCCTGGTCAATGATCAGTATGTGCTCCACTGCTCATTAAACAGTATCTATCAACTGGTCAGTGAAAAATATCTGCCCCCCCGGTCAGTGAACAATATCCGCCCCCTGGTCAGTCATCTGTATCTGCCCCTCTGCTCAGTGAACAGTATCTGGACCCTGAGCAGTGAACAGTATCAGCCATCTGGTCAGTGATCAATATCTGGCACCCTGGCCAGTGAACAGTATCTGCCCCACTGGTCAGTGAACAGTATCTGCCCCACTGGTCAGTGAACAGTATCTGCCCGCTGGTCAGTGAACAGTATCTGCCATATGGTTAGTGATCAAAATCTGCCCCCCTGGTCAATGAACAGTATCTGCCTCTTGTTCAGTGAACAGTAACTGACCCCTGGTCAGCGATCAATATCTGCCTCCTGGTCAGTTAACTGTATCTGCTCATCTGGTCAGTGAACAGTATCTGCCACCTGGTCAGTGAATAGTATTTTCCACCTGTTCAGTGAGCAGTATCTGCCCCCCTGGTCAGTGAACAGTGTCTGCCTCCTGGTCAGTGAACAGCATCAGCTCCCATGCTAAGTGAACAATATCTGTCCCCTGGTCAGTGAACATTATCTGCCTCCCTGGACAGAGAACAGTATCTGCCCCCTGGTCAGTGCACAATATCTGCCCCCCTGGTCTATGTACACAATCTGCCCCCTGGTCAGTGAACAGTGTCTGCCCTGTGGTCAGTGAACAATATCTGCCCCCTGATGAGCGAACAGTAACTGCCCCCCTGGTCAGTGAACAATATCTGCCATCTGGTCAGTGAGCAGTATCTGCCCCCTGGTCAGTGAAAAGTATCTGCCATCTGGTCAGTGAAAAGTATCTGCCGCACTGGTAAGTGAACAATATATCACCACCTGGTCAGTGATCAGTATCTGCCATCCTGGTCAGTGATCAGTATGTGCCCCACTGGTCAGTGAACAGTATCTGCCCCTGGTCAGTGAACAATATCTGCCCCCGATCAGTGATCTATATCTCCCCCTCTGCTCATTAAACAGTATCTGTCACCTGGTCAGTGAATAATATCTGCCCCCCTGGTCAGTGAACAGTAACTGCACCCCTGGTCAGTGAACAATGTCTGCCCCACTGGTAAGTGAACAATATATGACCCACTGGTCAGTGATCAGTATCTGCACCACTGGTCAGTGATCAGTATCTGCCCCCACTGCTCAGTGAGCAGTATCTGCCCCTGGTCAGTGAACAATATCTGCCCCCCTGGTCAGTGATATGTATCTGCCACTCTGCTCAGTGAACAGTATCTGACCCCTGGTCTGTAAACAGTATCTGCCACCTGGTCAGTGACCAATATCTGCCCCCGATCAGTGAATAGTATCTGGCACCCTGGTCAGTGCACAGTATCTGCCCCACTGGGCAGTGAACAGTATCTGCCCCCTGGTCAGTGAACAGGATCTGCCCCCTGGTTAGTGACCAATATCTGCCTCCCTGGTCAGTGAACAGTATCTGCCCATTGTTCAGTGAACAGCATCTGCCCCCTGGTCAGTGATCAATATCTGCCTCTTGGTCAGTGAACTCTATCTGCCTGTCTGCTCAGTGATCAATATCTGCTGCTGGGTCAGTGAACAGTATCTGCCCCCTGGTCAGTGAACAGTACCTGCCACCTGGTCAGTGAAAAGTATCTGCCCCACTGGCAAGTGAACAATATATGACCTGCCAGTCAGTGATCAGTATCTGCCACCCTGATCAGTGATCAGTATGTGCCCAACTTGTCAGTTAACAGTATCAGCCTATGGTCAGTGAACATTATCTGCCCCCTGATCAGTGAATAGTATCTGGTGCCCTGGTCAGTTAACAGTATCTGCCCCTTGTTCAGTGAACAGTATCTGCCCCCTGGTCTGTGATCAATATCTGCCTCCTGGTCAGTGAACTGTATCTGCCCCCTGGTAAGTGAACAGTATCTGCCCCCGGTCAGTGAAAAATATCTGCCCCCCTGGTCAGTGAACAGTATCGGCCCCCTGGTCAGTGATCAATATCTGCCCCCTGGTCAGTGAATAATATCTGCCCCCTGGTCAGTGATGAATATCTGCCCCTAGTCAGTGAACAATATCTGCCCCCAGTCAGTGATCTATATCTGCCCCTCTGCTCATTGAACGGTATCTGCCACTTAGTCAGTGAACAATATCTGCCCCCCTGGTCAGTGAACAGTATCTGCCCCCTGGTCAGTGATCAATATCTGCCCACTGGTCAGTGAATAGTATCTGCCCCCTGGTCAGTGATCAATATCTGCCACATGGACAGTGAACAATATCTGCCCCACTGGTCAGTGAACAGTATGTGCCCCCTGGTCAGTGATCAATATCTGCCCCTCTGCTCAGTGAATAGTATCTCCAACCTGGTCAGTGATCAGTATCTGCTCCCCAAACAGTGATCAGTGTGTGCCCCACTGGTCAGTGAACAGTATCTGCCCGTGGGCAATGAACAATATCGACCCCAGGTCAGTGATCTATATCTGTGCCTCTGCTCATTGAACAGTATCTGCTCCGTGGTCAGTGAAAAATATCTGCCCCCTGATCAGTGAACAGTAACTGCCCCCCTGGTCAGTGAACAATATCTGCCATCTGGTCAGTGAGCAGTATCTGCCCCCTGGTCAGTGAAAAGTATCTGCCACCTGGTCAGTGAAAAGTATCTGCCGCACTGATCAGTGAACAATATATGACCCCCTGGTCAGTGATCAGTATCTGCCCCCCTAGTCAGTGATCAGTATGTGCCCCACTGGTCAGTGAACAGTATCTGCCCCTGGTCAGTGAAAAATATCTGCCCCCCTGGTCCATGAACAGTAACTGCCCCCTGGTCAGTGAACAATGTCTTCCCCACTGGTAAGTGAACAATATATGACCCACTGGTCAGTGATCAGTATCTGCCCCACTGGTCAGTGATCAGTATCTGCCCCATTGGTCAGTGAGCTGTATCTGCCCCTGGTCAGTGAACAATATCTGCCCCCCTGTTCAGTGAACTGTATCTGCCCCTCTGCTCAGGGAACAGTATCTGACCCCTGGTCAGTAAACAGCATCTGCCACCTGGTCAGTGATCAATATCTTCCCTCGATCAGTGATTAGTATCTGGCACCCTGGTCAGTGAACAGGATCTGCCCTCTGGTTAGTGATCAATATCTGCCTCCCTGATTAGTGAACAGTATCTGCCCCTTGTTCAGTGAACAGTATCTGCCCCCTGGTCAGTGAAAAGTATCTGCCCCTTGCTCAGTGAACAGGATCTGCCCTCTGGTTAGTGATCAATATCTGCCTCACTGATTAGTGAACAGTATCTGCCCCTTGTTCAGTGAACAGTATCTGCCCCCTGGTCAGTGATCAATATCTGCCTCCTGGTCGGTGAAATGTACCTGCCTGTCTGGTCAGTGAAAAGTATCTGCCCCACTTGTAAGTGAACAATATATGACCCCCCGGTCAGTGATCAGTATCTGCCCCTCTGGTCAGTGATCAGTATCTGCCCCACTGGTCAGTGAACAATATCTTCCCCTAGTCAGTTAACAATATCTGCCCCTTGTTCAGTGAACAGTATCTGCCCCCTGGTCGGCAATCAATATCTGCCTCCTGGTCAGTGAACTGAATCTGCCCCCTGGTAAGTGAACAGTATCTGCCCCCTGGTCAGTGAAAGGCATCTGCCCCACTGGTAAGTGAACAATAAATGACCCCCTGGTCAGTGATCATTATCTGCCCCTCTGGTCAGTGATCAGTATGTGCCCCACTGGTCAGTGCACAGTATCTGCCCCTTAGTCAGTGAACTGTATCTGCCAGCCTGGCCAGTGAACAGTATCTGCCCCCTGGTCAGTGAACAGTATCTGCCACTAGACAATGAACAGTATCTCACCCCCTGGTCAATGAACAGTGTCTGCCCCCTGGTCAGTGAACAATATCTGGCCCCTGATCAGTGAACAGTAACTGCCCCCCTGGTCAGTGAACAATATCTGCCATCTGGTCAGTGAATAGAATCTGCCCTCTGGTCAGTGAACAGTATTTTCCACCTGTTCAGTGAACAGTATCTGCCCCCCTGGTCAGTGAACAGTGTCTGCCTCCTGGTCAGTGAACAGCATCAGCTCCCAGGCTAAGTGAACAATATCTGGCCCCTTGTCAGTGAAAAGTATCTGCCCCACTGGTCTATGTAC
The DNA here is from genome assembly GCF_052327205.1 of Somniosus microcephalus. Classification (NCBI taxonomy): domain Eukaryota; kingdom Metazoa; phylum Chordata; class Chondrichthyes; order Squaliformes; family Somniosidae; genus Somniosus; species Somniosus microcephalus. The sequence continues at coordinate 25,051,720 of NC_141003.1, read as the reverse complement.
ACAATCTGCCCCCTGGTCAGTGAACAGTGTCTGCCCTGTGGTCAGTGAACAATATCTGCCCCCTGATGAGCGAACAGTAACTGCCCCCCTGGTCAGTGAACAATATCTGCCATCTGGTCAGTGAGCAGTATCTGCCCCCTGGTCAGTGAAAAGTATCTGCCACCTGGTCAGTGAAAATTATCTGCCGCACTGGTAAGTGAACAATATATCACCACCTGGTCAGTGATCAGTATCTGCCATCCTGGTCAGTGATCAGTATGTGCCCCACTGGTCAGTGAACAGTATCTGCCCCTGGTCAGTGAACAATATCTGCCCCCGATCAGTGATCTATATCTCCCCCTCTGCTCATTAAACAGTATCTGTCACCTGGTCAGTGAATAATATCTGCCCCCCTGGTCAGTGAACAGTAACTGCACCCCTGGTCAGTGAACAATGTCTGCCCCACTGGTAAGTGAACAATATATGACCCACTGGTCAGTGATCAGTATCTGCACCACTGGTCAGTGATCAGTATCTGCCCCCACTGCTCAGTGAGCAGTATCTGCCCCTGGTCAGTGAACAATATCTGCCCCCCTGGTCAGTGATATGTATCTGCCACTCTGCTCAGTGAACAGTATCTGACCCCTGGTCTGTAAACAGTATCTGCCACCTGGTCAGTGACCAATATCTGCCCCCGATCAGTGAATAGTATCTGGCACCCTGGTCAGTGCACAGTATCTGCCCCACTGGGCAGTGAACAGTATCTGCCCCCTGGTCAGTGAACAGGATCTGCCCCCTGGTTAGTGACCAATATTTGCCTCCCTGGTCAGTGAACAGTATCTGCCCATTGTTCAGTGAACAGCATCTGCCCCCTGGTCAGTGATCAATATCTGCCTCTTGGTCAGTGAACTCTATCTGCCTGTCTGCTCAGTGATCACTATCTGCTGCTGGGTCAGTGAACAGTATCTGCCCCCTGGTCAGTGAACAGTACCTGCCACCTGGTCAGTGAAAAGTATCTGCCCCACTGGCAAGTGAACAATATATGACCTGCCAGTCAGTGATCAGTATCTGCCACCCTGATCAGTGATCAGTATGTGCCCAACTTGTCAGTTAACAGTATCTGCCTATGATCAGTGAACATTATCTGCCCCCTGGTAAGTGAACAGTATCTGCCCCCGGTCAGTGAAAAATATCTGCCCCCCTGGTCAGTGAACAGTATCGGCCCCCTGGTCAGTGATCAATATCTGCCCCCTGGTCAGTGAATAATATCTGCCCCCTGGTCAGTGATGAATATCTGCCCCTAGTCAGTGAACAATATCTGCCCCCAGTCAGTGATCTATATCTGCCCCTCTGCTCATTGAACGGTATCTGCCACTTGGTCAGTGAACAATATCTGCCCCCCTGGTCAGTGAACAGTATCTGCCCCCTGGTCAGTGATCAATATCTGCCCACTGGTCAGTGAATAGTATCTGCCCCCTGGTCAGTGATCAATATCTGCCACATGGACAGTGAACAATATCTGCCCCACTGGTCAGTGAACAGTATCTGCCCCCTGGTCAGTGATCAATATCTGCCCCTCTGCTCAGTGAATAGTATCTCCAACCTGGTCAGTGATCAGTATCTGCTCCCCAATCAGTGATCAGTGTGTGCCCCACTGGTCAGTGAACAGTATCTGCCCGTGGGCAATGAACAATATCGGCCCCAGGTCAGTGATCTATATCTGTGCCTCTGCTCATTGAACAGTATCTGCCCCCTGATCAGTGAACAGTAACTGCCCCCCTGGTCAGTGAACAATATCTGCCCTCCTGGTCAATGATCAGTATGTGCTCCACTGCTCATTAAACAGTATCTATCAACTGGTCAGTGAAAAATATCTGCCCCCCTGGTCAGTGAACAATATCTGCCCCCTAGTCAGTCATCTGTATCTGACCCTCTGCTCAGTGAACAGTATCTGGACCCTGATCAGTGAACAGTATCAGCCATCTGGTCAGTGATCAATATCTGCCTCCTGGTCAGTGAACTGTATCTGCCTGTCTGGTCAGTGAAACGTATCTGCCCCACTTGTAAGTGAACAATACATGACCCCCCGGTCAGTGATCAGTATCTGCCCCCCTGGTCAGTGATCAGTATCTGCCCCTTGTGCAGTGAACAGTATCTGCCCCCTGGTCTGCAATCAATATCTGCCTCCTGGTCAGTGAACTGTATCTGCCCCCTGGTAAGTGAACAGTATCTGCCCCCTGGTCAGTGAAAAGTATCTGCCCCACTGGTAAGTGAATATTAAATGACCTCCTGGTCAGTGATCATTATCTGCCCCTCTGGTCAGTGATCAGTAGGTGCCCCACTGGTCAGTGAACAGTATCTGCCCCTGGTCAGTGAACAATATCTACCCCTGGTCAGTGAACAGTAACCGCCCCCTGGTCAGTGATCAATAAATGCCCCCTGGTCAGTGAATAGTATCTGCCCCCTGGTCCGTGAACAGTATCTGCCCCTGGTCAGTGATCAATATCTGCCCCTCTGCTCAGTGAACAGTGTCTGCCCCTTTTCAGTGCACAATATTAGCCCTCCTGTTCAGTGAAAAGTATCTGCCCCCTGGTCAGTGAACAGTATCTGCTCCCTCATCAATGAACAGCATCTACCCCCTGGTCAGTGATCAATACCTGCCCCCTGGTCAGTGAACAGTGTCTGCCCCCCTGATCAGTGAACAGTATCTGCCCACTGGTCAGTGAACAGTATCTGCCCCCTGGTCAGTGATCGACATCTGCTGCCTGGTCAGTGAACAGTATCTGCCCCCCTGGTCAATGAACATTATCTATCCCCTTATTAGTAATCAATATCTGCTGCCTGATAAGTGACCAATATCTGCCCCCTGGCCAATGAACAGTATCTGCCCCCATGCTAAGTGAACAGTTTCTGCCCACTGGTGAGTAAACAGTATCTGCCCCCGGTCAGTAAACAGTATCTGCCCCATTGTCAGTAAACAATATCTGCCCCCTGGTCAGTTAAAAGTATCTGCCCACTGGTCAGTAAACATAATATGCCCCCTGGTCAGTGAACAATATCAGTCCCCTGGTCATTGAACATTATCTGCCCCCCTGGTCAGTGAACAGTACCTGCCCCCTTGTGAGTGAACAGTATCTGCCCCCTGGTCAGTGAACAGTAACTGCCCCCTGGTCAGTGATCAATAAATGCCCCCTGGTCAGTGAATAGTATCTGCCCCCTGGTCAGTGAACAGTAACTGCCCCCTGGTCAGTGAACAGTAGCTGCGCCCTGGTCAGTGAACAATATCTGCCCCTTGGATAGTGAGCTGTATCTGCCCCACTGGTCAGTGAACAGTATCTGCCCACTCAACAGTGAACAACATCTGCCCCCTGGTCAGTGATCAATACCTGCCCCCTGGTCCGTGAACAGTGTCTGCCCCCCTGGTCAGTGAACAGTATCTGCCCTCTGGTCAGTGAAGAGTATCTGCCCCCTGGTCAGTGATCGATAACTGCTGCCTGGTCAGTGAACAATATCTGCCCCACTGGTCAATGAACATCATCTATCCCCTTGTTAGTAATCAACATCTGCTGCCTGATAAGTGAAAATATCAGCCCCCTGGCCAATGAACAGTATCTGCCCCCATGGTCAGTGAACAGTTTCTGCCCCCATGGTCAGTGAACAGTTTCGGCCGCTGCTCAGTAAAAAGTATCTGCCCCTGGTCAGTGATCAATAAATGCCCACTGGTCAGTGAATAGTATCTGCCCCCTGGTCAGTGAACAGTAACTGCCCCCTGGTCAGTGAACAGTAGCTGCGCCCTGGTCACTGAACAATATCTGCCCCTTGGATAGTGAGCTGTATCTGTCCCACTGGTGAGTGAACAGTATCTGCCCACTCATCAGTGAACAGCATCTGCCCCCTGATCAGTGATCAATACCTGCCCCCTGGTCAGTGAACAGTGTCTGCCCCCTGGTCAGTGATCGATAACTGCTGGCCGGTCAGTGAACAGTATCCGCCCCCCTGGTCAATGAACATCGTCTATCCCCTTGTTAGTAATCAATATCTGCTGCCTGATAAGTGACCAATATCTGCCCCCTGGCCAATGAACAATATCTGCCCCCATGGTCAGTGAACAGTTTCTGCCCCCATGGTCAGTGAAGAGTTTCTGCCCCCTGGTCAGTAAACAGTATCTGCCCCCTGGTCAGTAAACAACATCTGCCCCATTGACAGCAAACAATATCTGCCCCCTGGTCAGTGAAAAGTATCTGCCCCCTGGTCAGTAAACATAATATACCCCCTGGTCAGTGAACAATATCTGTCCCGTTGTCATTGAACAGTATCTGTCCCCCTGGTCAGTGAAGAGTATCTGCACCCTGGTCAGTGAACAGTATCAGCCCCCTGGTGAGTGAACAGTATCTGTACCCTGGTCAGTGAACAGTATCTGCAGCCTTGTCAGTAAACAGTATCTGCCACTAGACAATTAAAAGTCTCTGACCCCCTGGTCAATGAACAGTGTCTGCCCCCTGGTCAGTGAAAAGTATCTGCCATCTGGTCAGTGAAAAGTATCTGCCCCACGGGCAAGTGAACAATATATGACCCCCTGGTCAGTGATCAGTATCTGCCCCCCTGGTCAGTGATCAGTATGCGCCCCACTGGTCAGTGAACAGTATCTGCCCCTGGTCAGTGAACAATATCTGCCACCGGTCAGTGATCTATATCTGCCCCTCTCCTCATTAAAAAGTATCTGCCACTTGGTCAGTCAAAAATATCTGCCCCCCTGGTCAGAGAACAGTAACTGCCCCCCTGGTCAGTGAACAATAACTGCCCCAATGGTCAGCGAGCAGTATCTGCCCCTGGTCAGTGAATATCTGTCCCCCTGGTCAGTGATCTGTATCTGCCCCTCTGCTCAGTGAACAGTATCTGAACGCTGGTCAGTGAACAATATCTGCCACCTGGTCAGTGATCAATATCTGCCCTCTGATCAGTGAATAGTATCTGGCACCCTTGTCAGTGAATAGTACCTGCCCCACTGGTCAGTGAACAGTATCTGCCCCTTGGTCAGTGAACAGTATCTGCTCCCTGGTTAGTGATCAATATCTGCCCCCTGGTCAGAGAACAGTATCTGCCCCTTGTTCAGTGAACAGTATCTGCCCCCTGGTCAGTGATCAATAGCTGCTTCCTGGTCAGTGAACTGTATCTGCCTGTCTGGTCAGTGATCAATATCTGCTGCTTGGTCAGTGAACAGTATCTGCCCCCTGGTCAGTGAATAGTATCTGCCACCTGGTCAGTGAAAAGTATCTGCCCCACTGGTAAGTGAACAATATATGACCTCCTGCTCAGTGATCAGTATCTGCCCCCGTGTCAGTGAACAATATCTGCCACCTGGTCAGTGATAGGTATCTGCCCCACTGGTCAGTGATCAGTATGTGCCCCACTGGTCAGTGAACAGTATCAGCCCCACTGGTCTGTGAAGAGTATCTGCCCCTGGTCAGTGATCAATAAATGCCCCCTGGTCAGTGAATAGTATCTGCCCCCTGGTCCGTGAACAGTATCTGCCCCTGGTCAGTGATCAATATCTGCCCCTCTGCTCAGTGAACAGTGTCTGCCCCTTTTCAGTGCACAATATTTGCCCTCCTGGTCAGTGAACAGTATCTGCCCCCTGGTCAGTGAATAGTATCTGCCCCCTCATCAGTGAACAACATCTGCCCCCTGGTCAGTGATCAATACCTGCCCCCTGGTCAGTGAACAGTGTCTGAACCCCTGATCAGTGAACAGTATCTGCCCACTGGTCAGTGAACAGTATCTGCCCCTGGTCAGTGATCGACATCTGCTGCCTGGTCAGTGAACAGTATCTGCCGCCCTGGTCAATGAACATTATCTATCCCCTTATTAGTAATCAATATCTGCTGCCTGATAAGTGACCAATATCTGCCCCCTGGCCAATGAACAGTATTTGCCCCCATGCACAGTGGAACTGTTTCTGCCCCCTGGTGAGTAAACAGTAGCTGCCCCCTGGCCAGTAAACCGTATCTGCCCCATTGTCAGTAAACAATATCTGCCCCCTGGTCAGTGAAAAGTATCTGCCCACTGGTCAGTAAACATAATATGCCCCCTGGTCAGTGAACAATATCAGTCCCCTGGTCATTGAACAATATCTGCCACACTGGTCAGTGAACAGTACCTGCCCCCTTGTGCGTGAACAGTATCTGCCCCCTGGTCAGTGAACACTATCTGCCCCCTGGTCAGTTAACAGGTTCGGCCCCCCTGGTCAGTGAACAGTATCTGCCCCCAGGTCAGTGAACAGCATCTGCACCCCTGGTCAGTGAACAGTATCTGCCCCTGGTCACTGAACAATATCTGCCCCATGGTCAGTGAACAATATCTGCCCCACTGGTCAGTTAACAGTATCTGCCCCTGGTCAGTGATCAATATCTGCCCCTCAGCTCAGTGAACAGTGTCTGCCCCTGTTCAGTGCACAATATTTGCCCCACTGGTCAGTCAACAGTATCTGCCTCACTGGTCTGTGAACAGTATCTGCCCCCTCATCAGTGAACAGCATCTGCCCCCTGGTCAGTGATCAATACCTGCCCCCTGGTCAGTGAATGGTGTCTGCCCCCCTGATCAGTGAACAGTATCTGCCCACTGGTCAGGGAACAGTATCTGCCTCCTGGTCAGTGATTGATATCTGCTGCCTGGTCAGTGAACAGTATCTGCCCCCCTGGTCAATGAACATTATCTATCCCCTTATTGTAATCAATATCTGCTGCCTGATAAGTGAACAATATCTGCCCCCTGGCCAATGAACAGTATCTGCCCCCATGCTCAGTGGAACAGTTTCTGCCCCCTGGTGAGTAAACAGTATCTGCTCCCTGGCCAGTAAACAGTATCTGCCCCATTGTCAGTAAAAAATATCTGCCCCCTGGTCAGTGAAAAGTATCTGCCCACTGGTCAGTAAACATAATATGCCCCCTGGTCAGAGAACAATATCAGTCCCCTGGTCATTGAACAATATCTGCCCCCTGGTCAGTTAACAGTTTCTGCCTCCCTGGTCAGTGAACAGTATCTGCCCCCAGGTCAGTGAACAGCATCTGCACCCCTGGTCAGTGAACATATCTGCCCCTGGTCAGTGAACAATATCTGCCCCTGGTCAGTGATCAGTAACTGCTCCCTGGTCAGTGATCAATAAATGCCCCCTGGTCAGTGAATAGTGTCTGCCCCCTGGTCAGTGACCAATATCTGCCCCATGGTCAGTGAACAATATCTGCCCCACTGGTCAGTTAACAGTATCTGCCCCTGGTCAGTGATCAATATCTGCCCCTCTGCTCAGTGAACAGTGTCTGCCCCTGTTCAGTGCACAATATTTGCCCCACTGGTCAGTGAACAGTATCTGCCTCACTGGTCTGTGAACAGTATCTGCCCCCTCATCAGTGAACAGCATCTGCCCACTGGTCAGTGATCAATACCTGCCCCCTGGTCAGTGAACAGTGTCTGCCCCCCTGATCAGTGAAGAGTATCTGCCCACTGGTCAGTGAACAGTATCTGCCCCCTGGTCAGTGATCGATATCTGCTGCCTGGTCAGTGAACAGTATCTGCCCCCCTGGTCAATGAACATTATCTATCCCCTTATTGTAATCAATATCTGCTGCCTGATAAGTGAACAATATCTGCCCTCTGGCCAATGAACAGTATCTGCCCCCATGCTCAGTGAAGAGCTTCTGCCCCCTGGTGAGTGAACAGTATCTGCCCCCTGGTCAGTAAACAGTATCTGCCCCTGGTCAGTGAAAAGTATCTGCCCACTGGTCAGTTAACATAATATGCCCCCTGGTCAGTGAACAATATCTGTCCCCTGGTCATTGAAAAGTATCTGCCCCCCTGGTCAGTGAACAGTACCTGCCCCCTTGGGTGTGAACAGTATCTGCCCCCTGGTCAGTGAACTGTATCTGCCCCCTGGTCAGTGAACAATATCTGCCCCCTAGTCAGTGAACAGTACCTGCCCCCTAGTCAGTGAACAGCATCTGGCCCCCTGGTCAGTGAACAGTATCTGACCCCTGGTCAGTTAACAGTATCTGCCACATAGAATGAACAGTATCTGACCCCCTGGTCAATTAAAAGTATCTGCTGTCCTGGTCAATGAACAGTATTTGCCCCCTGGTCAATGAACAATATCTGCCCTCTGGTCTGTGAACAGCATCTGCCCCCTAGTCAGTGAACAGCATCTGCCACCTAAACAGTGAACAATATCTGAACCCCTGGTCAATGAACAGTATCTGCCGTCCTGGTCAATCAACAGTATTTGCCCCCCTGGTCACTGATCAGTATCTCCCCCTGGTCAATGAAAAGTATCTGCCACCTGGTCATTGATCAGTATCTGCCCCCCTGCTCAATGAACAGTATCTGCACCCCTGGTCAATGAAAAGTATCTGCCCCTGGTCAATGAACAGTACCTACCCCCCTGGTCAATGAAGAGTATCTGCCCCCTGGTCAATGAAAGGTATCTGCCACCTGGTCATTGATCAGTATCTGCCCCTTGGTCAGTGAACAGTATCTGCCCCCAGGTCAGTGAAATGTATCTGACCCCCTTGTCAGTTAACAGTATCTGCCCCACTGGTCAGTGAACAGTATCTGCCCCCTGGTCAGTGATCAATTTCTGCCGCTTGGTCAGTGAACAGTATCTGACGGCTGGACAGTGAACAGTGTCTGCCCACTGGTCAGTGAAAAATATCTGCCCCAATGTCAGTGATCAATATCTGCCCCCCTGGTCAGTGAACAGTTTCTGCCCCCTTGTTCAGTGAACAATATCTGCACCCTGGTCAGTGATCAGTATCTGCCCCCTGGTCAGTGATCAATACCTGCCCCCTGGTCAGTGAACAGCATCAGCCCCCCCAGTAAGTGAACAATATCTGCCCCCTGGTCAGTGAACAGTATCTGCCCCCCTGGTCAGTGAACAATATCTGCCCGACTGGTCAGTGAGCAGGTTCGGCCCCCCTGGTCAATGAACAGTAACTGCCCCCCTGCTCAGTGAACAATATCTGCCCCCTGGTCAGTGAGCAATATCTGCCCCCTGGTCTGTGAACAATAACTGCCCCCCGGTCAGTGAACAGTAACTGCCCCCTGTTCAGTGTACAATATCTGCCCCTCTGGTCAGTGATCAATATCTGCCCCCTGATCAGTGAATAGTATCTATCGCCCTGGTCAGTGAACAGTATCAGCCCCACTGGTCAGTGAACAGTATCTGCCCCCTCGTCAGTGAACAGTATCTGTCCCATAGTCAGTGAGCAATATCTGTCCCCCTGGTCAGTGGACAGTATCTGCCCCCTAGTCAGTGAACAGTATCTGCCCCCTAGTCAATGAACAGCATCTGCCCCCCTGGTCAGTGAACAGTATCTGCCCCCTGGTCAATGAACAGAATCTGTCACGTAGAATGAACAGTATCTGAACCCCTGGTCAATGAACAGTATCTGCCGTCCTGGTCAATCAACAATATTTGCCCCCCTGGTCACTGATTAGTATCTCCCCCTGGTCAATGAAAAGTATCTGCCACCTGGTCATTGATCAGTATCTGCCCCGCTGGTCAGTGAACAATATCTGCCCCCCTGGTCACTGATCAGTATCTGCGCCAATGGTCAATGAAAACTATCTGTCACCTGGTCATTAATCAGTATCTGCCCCAATGGTCAATGAAAAGTACCTGCCCCCCTGGTCAATGAACAGTATCTGCCCCCTGGTCAATGAAAAGTATCTGCCACCTGGTCATTGACCAGTATCTGCCCCCCCGATCATTGAATAGTATCTGCCCCCGGTCAGTGAAAAGTATCTGACCCCCTTGTCAGTGAACAGTATCTGCCCCCCTGGTCAGTGAACAGTATCTGCCCCCTGGTCAGTGATCAACTTCTGCCCCTTGGTCAGGGAACATATCTGCCCCCCTGGTCAGTGAACAGCATCTGCCAAGTGGTCAGTGAAAAATATCAGCCCCCTTGTCAGTGATCAATATCTGCCCCCCCCGGTCAGTGAACAGTTTCCGCCCCCCTGGTCAGTGAACAATATTTGCCCCCTGGTCAGTGAACAGTATCTGCCCCCTGATCAGTGATCAATAACTGCCCCCTGGTCAGTTAACAGTTTCTGCCCCCCTGGTCAGTGAACAGTATCTGCCCCCAGGTCAGTGAACAGTATCTGCCCACTGGTCAGGGAACAGTATCTGCCCCCTGATAAGTGAACAATATCTGCCCCTGGCCAATGAACAGTATCTGCCCCCATGTTCAGTGAACAATTTCTTTCCCCTGCTCAGTACACAGTATCTGCCCCCTGGTCAGTAAACAGTATCTGCCCCCTTGTCAGTAAACAGTATCTGCCCCATTGTCAGTAAACAATATCTGCCCCCCTGGTCAGTGAAAAGTATCTGCCCCCTGGTCAGTAAACATTATATGCCCCCTGGTCAGTGAACAATATCTGACCCCTGGTCATTGAACAGGATCTGCCCCCCTAGTCAGTGTACAATATCTGACCCTGGTCAGTGAACGGTAGCTGCCCCCTGGTTAGTGAACAATATCTGCCCCCTGGTCAGTGAATAGAATCTGCCCACTGGTCAGTGAACAGTATCTGCCCCCTGGTCAGTGATCGATATCTGCTGCAGGGTCAGTCAACAGTATCTGGCTGATGCGCTATCAACAATACCAAAGACTACGAGATGGACTTAAATGAAGTAGGCTTTTATTGACTGAGAACTAGAGCATGCCTCTGCTAGTGAATCCATCCTAAGAGCTCTCGGGGGAAGGGTGGTGAGTCACCTTTATACCCGGGCTTAGGGGTGGAGCCAGGGACTGAGACATGCCTGGACTTGTACAGGGTTAACAGTGGTTTACCACACAGGCATGTACAGGTTAACAGTGGTTTACCACATTCACCCCTCGTTTAAAAAAGAGTCCGGCGGGGTGAAGTGTTTCAAAAGTTCGTATACGAAAGTCTCTCCGGGGGTCTTGTCTGCCGTAATGATCTTCGTGGTGCCGGTTGCGGCGGTTCTTTGCCCGCGGCCGCTTCTCGCATGGGACGGAGCACTGGCGTGTCGCCCTCTCGGGGTAGGGATGGCACCGGCATGTCGTCAGTTCGTGGTAGACACCCCGGTGGTGCATCGTGGGTAGTGGTGGTGGGTGGAGGTAGTGGATGGTGATCGATGGTGTTTCGGGTGGTACCTGAGGGTGCGAGGTCTCGAATTGAGACCGTGTCCTCCCACCCGTCAGGATACGCCACGTAGGCGTACTGTGGGTTGGCGTGGAGGAGGTGAACCTTTTCGACCAGGGGGTCCGTCTTATGGCTCCTCACGTGTTTCCTGAGCAGGACGGGTCCCGGAGACATCAGCCATGGTGGTAGTGATGTCCCCGAGGTGGATTTCCTGGGGAAGACGAACATCTTCTCGTGAGGGGTGGCGTTTGTGGCAGTACAGAGCAGTGATCTTATGGAGTGGAGCGCATCGGGGAGGACATCTTGCCAGCGGGAGATTGGGAGGCCCTTGGATTTTAGGGCGAGCATGGCGGTCTTCCACACCGTTGCGTTCTCCCTCTCTACCTGTCCGTTACCCCGGGGGTTGTAGCTGGTAGTCCTGCTCATGGCTATGCCCTTCTCGAGCAGGTACAGGTGCAGCTCGTCGCTCATGAACGACGAGCCGCTGTCGCTGTGGATGTAATTGGGGAAGCCAAATATGGCGAACAGGTCATGGAGGCACCTGATGACTGTGGCGCTGGTCATGTCCGGGCAGGGGATGGCGAAGGGGAAACGGGAGTACTCGTCAATAATATTGAGGAAGTACGTGTTGCGGTCAGAGGAGGGGAGGGGCCCCTTGAAATCGACACTGAGACGTTCGAAGGGGCGGGTGGCTTTAGTCAGGTGTGCCCTGTCTGGCCTATAAAAATGCGGTTTGCATTCGGCGCAGACCTGGCAGTTCCTGGTCATGGTCCTGACCTCCTCGATGGAGTAAGGCAGGTTGCGAGCTTTAATAAAGTGGAAGAACCTGGTGACCCCCAGGTGGCAGAGATCATGGTGGAGGGTCCGTAGCCTATCAACTTGTGCGTTGGCACATGTCCCACGGGATAGGGCATCTGGGGGCTCATTAAGTTTCCCGGGCCGGTATAAGATATCGTAGTTGTAGGTGGATAACTCGATCCTCCACCGCAATATCTTATCATTTTTGATTTTCCCCCTTTGTCTGTTGTTAAACATAAATGCTACTGACCGTTGGTCAGTGAGCAGGGTGAAACATTTACTGGCCAGGTAATGTCTCCAGTGCCGTACAGCCTCCACTATCGCCTGGGCCTCCTTCTCGACTGAGGAGTGTCGAATTTCGGGGCCCTGGAGGGTCCGTGAAAAGAAGGCCACGGGTCTCCCCGCCTGGTTAAGGGTTGCAGCTAGGGCGAAGTCGGATGCATCGCTCCCCACTTGGAAAGGGATGGACTCATCCACTGCGTGCATTGTGGCCTTCGCAATGTCCTCTTTTATGAGGGTGAAGGCCGCACGGGCCTCTGCCATCAGGGGGAAGGAGGTTGACTTGATGAGGGGCCGGGCTTTGTCCGCATAGTTGGGCACCCACTGGGCGTAGTAAGAGAAGAACCCTAGGCATCTCTTCAGGGCTTTTAGGCAGTGGGGGAGGGGTAGTTCCAGGAGGGGGCGCATTCGGTCGGGGTCGGGGCCGATGACTCCGTTTTCCACCACGCAGCCAAGAATAGCGAGGCCCGCGGTGCGGAACATACATTTTTCTCTGTTGTATGTCAGATTCAGCCGTTGGGCCGTACGGAGGAATTTTTCTAGGTTGGCGTCGTGGTCCTGCCGGTCATGGCCGCAGATGGTGACGTTGTCTAGATAGGGGAAGGTGGCCTGCAGCGCGTTCTGGTCAACCATCCGGTCCATCTCCCTTTGGAAGACCGAGACCCCGTTGGTGACGCCGAAGGGGACTCGGAGGAAGTGGTAGAGGCGACCGTCAGCCTTGAAGGCCGTGTACTGGCGGTCCTCAGGCCTGATGGGGAGCTGGTGGTATGCCGACTTCAGATCAATCGTCGAGAATACCCGGTATTGTGCTATCTGGTTGACCATGTCAGATATGCGGGTAAGTGGGTATGCGTCTAATTGCGTGTATCGATTGATCGTCTGGCTGTAATCAATAACCAGGCGCTGTTTTTCGCCGGTCTTTACTACCACCACTTGGGCTCGCCATGGGCTGGTGCTGCCCTCGATAATCCCTTCCCTCAGGAGTCTTTGTACTTCTGATTTAATAAAGCTCCTATCCCCGGCACTGTACCGCCTGCTTTTAGTAGCAATTGGCTTGCAGTCTTTGGCGAGGTTAGCGAACAACGGGGGGGGGTTTGACCTTCAGGGTGGACAGGCTGCATACTTTGCGCGGCGCCGTGTTTAAATTCTGCTGGCTGCAGACTGTAAGTGGGGGCAGGGGCCCGCCATATGCCATCATGACGCTCTCCAGATGGCACTGGAAGTCTAATCCTAGCAGTACGGGAGCGCAGAGCTGTGGCAGGACGAGGAATTTAAACTCTCTGTACTCCACGCCGTTCACTGTCAGAGTCGCTACACAGTAGCCGCCGACATCCGCCGTATGGGACTTTGAGGCCATAAAGACCTGGTGGCGTGTGCGCATAACCGATAGGGAGCAGCGTCGCACCGTGTCGGGGTGGATGAAGCTCTCCGTGCTTCCGCAGTCGAAAAGGCAATTTGTGGCATGGCCATTTACCTTTACATTCATCATGGACCTGGCTAGTTGATGGGGCCTAGATTGGTCCAGGGTGATGGAGGCCATCGTCGAGGTCGGTGGGTCGCTGTAGTATTCGCCCGCGCCGAGGGCCTGGTCCCGAGATGGTGTCCAAGATGGCGGCTCCCCCTCGGCTGGTGGTGTCCAAAATGGCGGCCCGCACGGTTCACACGTGGTTGGTGGGGTCCAAAATGGCGGCCTGTACGGTTCACACGCGGCGCTGCTGGAATTGGGGGTCGATTTCGCCTTGCACACTCTCGTGTAGTGGCCTTTCTTGCCGCATTTGGAGCAGGTCGCGTCCTTTGCTGGGCATTGCTGTCTGGGGTGCTTGGCCTGGCTGCAGAAGTAGCATTTCTGGCCTCTGGTCATTGCAGCTGTAGTTGGGCTGCTGGCGGCTTGTGGCCTTACCGGGTCCCAAGATGGCTGCTCCCGTGGCATCCACGTGGCCATCCGGTCAGGGGGGTAGGCGTCCATGTTCTGGAGGGCCACGTCTAACGAGTTAGAGAGGGCCACCGTCTTCTGCAGGTCGAGCCCCCTCTGTTCCAGCAGCCTCTGCCGAGTATAGTTGGACCTGATGCCGGCTACGTAGGCGTCTCGGATCAGGTCTTCCGTGCATTCCTTGGCCGTCACCGCTTTGCAATTACAGTCCCGGCCGAGGACTCTCAGTGTCAGTAAATATTCAGCGCCCGATTCCCAGGGGCGCTGTTTTCGGGTAGCCAGGAGGTGTCTGGCGTAGACCTCGTTAACAGGCCTCACGAATTGTTCCTTTAGCGTTGCGATGGCGGCCGCGTAAGTAGTGGCGTCTCGGATGATCGAGTAGACTCGGTGGCTCACCTGTGAGTTCAAGACAAGCCGTTTCGCGTCATCTGTAGTGACAGTAGTGCTGGAGGCCTCCAGGAAGGCTTCGAAACAGCTCAGCCAGTGTTCAAAGTTATTGGCTGCATCTGCTGCTTGAGGATCCAGGTCTAAACGTTTCGGCTTCAAGATTTGCTCCATGTTGAAAATTAGTCAATGAAATTGATGCGCTATCAACAATACCAAAGACTACGAGATGGACTTAAATGAAGTAGGCTTTTATTGACTAAGAACTAGAGCATGCCTCTGCTAGTGAATCCATCCTAAGAGCTCTCGGGGGAAGGGTGGTGAGTCACCTTTATACCCGGGCTTAGGGGTGGAGCCAAGGGCTGAGACATGCCTGGACTTGTACAGGGTTAACAGTGGTTTACCACACAGGCATGTACAGGTTAACAGTGGTTTACCACACTGCCCCCATGGTAAGTGAACAGTTTCTGCCCCCTGGTCAGTGTACAGTATCTGCCCCCGGTCAGTAAACAGTATCTGCACCCTGGTCAGTAAAAAATATCTGCCCCATTGTCAGTAAACAATATCTGCCCCCTGGTCAGTGAAAAGTATCTGCCCCTGGTCAGTAAACATTATATGCCCTCTGGTCAGTGAACAATGTCTGCCCCCTTGTCATTAAACAGTATCCGCCCCCCTGGTCAGTGAACAGTATCTGCCCCCATGTTCAGTGAACTATATCAGCCCCCTTGTGAGTGAACAGTATCTGCACACTTGAGCGCGAACAGTATCTGCCCCCTGGTCAGTGAATAGTATCTGCCCCCTGGTCAGTGATTAATATCTGCCCCTCTGCTCAGTGAACAGTGTCTGCCCCCTAGTCAGTGAACAGTATCTGCCCCCTGGTCAGTGAACAGTATCTGCCCCCTGGTGGGTGATCAATATCTGCCCCCTAGTCAGTGAACAGTATCTGCCCCCCTGGTCAGTGAACAGTATCTGCCTCCTGGTCAGTGCTCAATAGCTGCCACCTAGTCAATGAACTGCATCTGCCCCCCTCGTCAATGAACAGAATCTGCCCCACTGGTCAATGAACAGTATCTGCCGTCCTGGTCAATGAATGGTATCTGCCCCATTGGTCACTGAACAGTATCTGCCCCCTGGTCAGTGATCAATATCTGCCACTCTGCTCAGTGAACAGTGACTGCCCCCTAGTCAGTGAACAGTATCTGCCCTCCTGGTCAGTGAACAGTATCTGCCCCCTGATCAGTGAACTGTATCTGCGCCCTTTTCAGTGCTCAATAGCTGCCACCTAGTTAATGAACAGTGCCTGCCCCCCTCATCAATGAACAGTATCTGGTCCCCCTGGTCAATGAACAGTATCTGCCGTTCTGTTCAATCAACAATATTTGCCCCCCTGGTCACTGATTAGTATCTCCCCCTGGTCAATGAAAAGTGTCTGCCACCTGGTCATTGATCACTATCTGCCCCCCTGGTCAGTGAACAGCATCTGCACCCCTGGTCAGTGAACAGCGTCTGCCTACTGGTCAGTGAAAAAGATCCGCCCCCTTGTCAGTGATCAATACCTGGCCCCCTGGTCAGTGAGCAGTTTCTGCCACCCTGGTCAGTGAACAATATCAGCCCCCTGGTCAGTGACCAGTTTTTGCCCCCTGGTCAGTGACCAATAACTGCCCCCTGGTCAGTTAACAGTATCTGCCCACTGGTCAGTGAACAGTATCTGTCCCACACATCAGTGAACAGTTTCTGCCTCCCTGATCAGTGATTAATAACTGCCCCTGGTCAGTGAACAGTACCTGCCCCCTGGTCAGTGAACAGTATCTGCCCACTGGTCAGGGAACAGTATCTGCCCCCTGATAAGCAAACAATATCTGCCCCTGGCCAATGAACAGTATCTGCCCCCATGTTCAGTGAACAGTTTCTTTCCCCTGCTCAGTACACAGTATCTGCCCCCTGGTCAGTAAACAGTATCTGCCCCCTTGTCAGTAAACAGTATCTGCCCCATTGTCAGTAAACAATATCTGCCCCCCTGGTCAGTGAAAAGTATCTGCCCCCTGGTCAGTAAATATTATATGCCCCCTGGTCAGTGAACAATATCTGACCCCTGGTCATTGAACAGGATCTGCCCCCCTAGTCAGTGTACAATATCTGACCCTGGTCAGTGAACGGTAGCTGCCACCTGGTCAGTGAACAATATCTGCCCCCTGGTCAGTGAATAGAATCTGCCCACTGGTCAGTGAACAGTATCTGCCCCCTGGTCAGTGATCGATATCTGCTGCAGGGTCAGTCAACAGTATCTGCCCCCATGGTCAGTGAACAGTTTCTGCCTCCTGGTCAGTAAACAGTATCTGCCCCTTGGTCAGTATACAGTATCTGCGCCCTGGTCAGTAAAAAATATCTGCCCCATTGTCAGTAAACAATATCTGCCCCCTGGTCAGTGAAAAGTATCTGCCCCTGGTCAGTAAACATTATATGCCCCCTGGTCAGTGAACAATGTCTGCCCCCTTGTCATTAAACAGTATCTGCCCCCCTGGTCAGTGAACAGTATCTGCCCCCATGGTCAGTGAACTATATCAGCCCCCTTGTGAGTGAACAGTATCTGCACACTTGAGCGTGAACCGTATCTGCTCCCTGGTCAGTGAATAGTATCTGCCCCCAGGTCAGTGATCAATATCTGCCCCTCTGCTCAGTGAACAGTGTCTGCCCCCTAGTCAGTGAACAGTATCTGCCCCCCTGGCCAGTGAACAGTATCTGCCCCCTGGTCAGTGAACAGTATCTGCCCCCTGGTAAGTGATCAATATCTGCCCCCTAGTCAGTGAACAGTATCTGCCCCCCTGGTCGGTGAACAGTATCTGCCCCCTGGTCAGTGCTCAATAGCTGCCACCTCGTCAATGAACTGCATCTGCCCCCCTTGTCAATGAACAGTATCTGCCCCCCTGGTCAATGAACAGTATCTGCCGTCCTGGTCAATGAACAGTATCTGCCGTCCTGGTTAATGAACCGTATCTGCTGTCCTGGTCAATGAACAGTATCTGCCCCATTGGTCAGTGAACATTATCTGACCCCTGGTCAGTGATCAATGTCTGCCACTCTGCTCAGTGAACAGTGTCTGCCCCCTAGTCAGTGAAGAGTATCTGCCCTCCTGGTCAGTGAACAGTATCTGCCCCCTGGTCAGTGAACAGTATCTGCGCCCTTTTCAGTGCTCAATAGCTGCCACCTAGTAAATGAACAGTTCCTGCCCCCCTCGTCAATGAACAATATCTGCGCCCCCTGGTCAATGAACAGTATCTGCCGTCCTGGTCAATGAACAGTATCTGCCCCCCTGGTCAGGGAAAAGTATCTGCCCCCTCGTCAGGGAACAGTATCTGCCACCTAGTCAGTGAATAGTATCTGCCACCTAGACAATGAACAGTATCTGACCTTCTGGGCAATGAACAGTATCTGCCGTCATGGTCAATCAACAGTATTTGCCCCCCTGGTCATTGATCAGTATCTGCCCCGCTGGTCAGTGAACAGTTTCTGCCCCCTGGTCAATGAACAGTATCTGCCCACCAATCAGTGAACAGTAGCTGCCCCCCTGGTCAGTGAACATTATCTGCCCCCCTGGTCAGTGAACAGTATCTGCCCACTGGTCAGTAAACAATATCTGCCTCCTTGTCAGTGATCAATATCTTCCCCCTGGTCAGTGAACAATATCTGACCCTGGTCAGTGAACAGTGTCTGCCCCCTAGTCAGTGAACAGTATCTGCCCCCCTGGCCAGTGAACTGTAGCTGCCCCCTGGTCAGTGAATATTATCTTCCCCCTGGTCAGTAATCAATATCTGCTGCCTGATAAGTGAACAATATCTGCCCTCTGGCCAATGAACTGTGTCTGCCCCCATGGTCAGTGAACTATATCTGTCCCCTTGTAAGTGAACAGTATCTGCCCCCTTGTGAGTGAACAGTATCTGCCCCCTGGTCAGTGAACAGATTCTGCCCCCTTGTCAGTAAACAGTAACATCCCCACCTGGTCAGTGAACAGTGTCTGTCCCCTGGTCACTGATCTGTATCTGCCATTCTGGTCAATGAACAGTATCTGTCCCCTGGTCACTGATCAGTATCTGCCATCCTGGTCAATGAATAGTATCTGTCCCCTGGTCACTGATCAGTATCTGCCATCCTGGTCAATGAACAGTATCTGTCCCCTGGTCACTGATCAGTATCTGCCATCCTGGTCAATGAACAATATCTGTCCCCTGGTCACTGATCAGTATCTGCCATCCTGGTCAATGAACACTATCTGTCACCGTGGTCACTAATCACTATGTGCCCAATAGTCAGTGAACAGTATCTGCCCCTGGTCAATGATAAGTATCTGCCCCCTGGTCAGTAATCAGTATCTGCCCCCCCTCGATAGTGATCCGTATCTGCCCCCCTGGTCAGTGAACTGTAACTGCCCCCTTGTCAGTAAACAGTAAAGGCACTTTGTCAGTGAACAATATCTGCCCCCCATGGTCAGTGAACAGTATCTGCCCCCTGGTCAGTGAACAGTATCTTCCCCACTCATCAGTGAACAGTTTCTGCCCCCCTGGTCTGTGATCAATATCTTCCCCCCTGGTCAGTGATTTATATCTGCCCCCTTGTCAGTGAACAGTAACTGCTCCCCTGGTCAATGAACAATATCTGGCTCCTGGTCAGTGAACAGTATCTGTCCCCTGGTCAGTGAACAGTTGCTGCCCCACTGGTCAGTGAACAGTATCTGCCCCCTTGTCAGTGAACAGCATCTGCCCCCTAGTCAGTGATCAATACCCGCCCCCTGGTCAGGGAACTGTATCTGCCCCCTGGTCAGTGATCGATATCTGCTGCCTGGTCAGTGAACAATATCTGCCCCCCTGGTCAATGAACATTATCTATCTCCTTGTTAGTAATCAATATCTGCTGCATGATAAGTGACCAATATCTGCCCCCTGGCCAATGAACAGTATCTGCCACCATGGTCAGTGAACAGTTTCTGCCCCCTGGTCAGTAAACAGTATCTGCCCCCTGGTCAGTAAACAGTATCTGCCCCATTGTCAGTAAACAATATCTGCCCCCCTGGTCAGTGAAAAGTATCTGCCCCCTGGTCAGTAAACATAATATGCCCCCTGGTCAGTGAACAATATCTGTCCCCTGGTCATTGAACAGTATCTGCCCGCCATGTCAGTGAACAGCATCTGCCCCCTTGTGAGTGAACTGTATCTGCCCCCTGGTCATTGAACAGTATCTGCCCCCTGGTCAGTGAACAGTTTCTGCCCCCTTGTCAGTAAACAGTATCTGCAACTAGACAATGAACAGTATCTGACCCCCTGGTCAATGAACAGTATCTGCCCCCTGGTCAGTGAAAAATATCTGCCATCTGGTCAGTGAACACTATCTGCCACTTGGTCAGTGAAAAGTATCTGCCCCACTGGTAAGTGAACAATATATGTCCCCCTGGTTGGTGACCAGTATCTGCCCCCCTGATCAGTGATCAGTATGTGCCCCACTGGTCAGTGAACATTATCTGCCCCTGGTCAGTGAACAATATCTGCCCCCTGTCAGTGATCTATATCTGCCCCTCTGCTCATAAAACAGCATCTGCCACTTGGTCAGTCAAAAATATCTGCCCCCCTGGTCAGTGAACAGTAACTGCCCCCCTGGTCAATGAACAATGTCTGCCCCAATGGTCAGTGAGCAGTATCTGCCACTGGTCAGTGAATATCTGCCCCCCTGGTCAGTGATCTGTATCTGCCCCTCTGCTCAGTGAACAGTATCTGAACCCTGGTCAGTGAACAGTATCTGCCACCTGGTCAGTGATCAATATCTGCCCCCTAATCAGTGAATAGTATCTTCCCGCTGGTCAGTGAACAGTATCTGCACCCTGGTCAGTGCTCAATAGCTGCCACCTAGTCAATGAACAGTGTATGCCCCCCTCGTCAATTAACAGTATCTGCCCCCCCGGTCAATGAACAGTATCTGCCGTCCTGGTCAATGAACAGTATCTGCCCCCCTGGTCAGGGAACAGTATCTGCCCCCTGGTCAGTGAACAGTATCTGAACCCTGGTCAGTGAACAGTATCTGCCACCTGGTCAGTGATCAATATCTGCCCCCTAATCAGTGAATAGTATCTTCCCACTGGTCAGTGAACAGTATCTGCCCCCTTGTCAGTGAACAGTATCTGCCACCTAGACAATGACCAGTATCTGTCCCTCTGGTCAATGAACAGTATCTGCCGTCCTGGTCAATCAAAAGTATTTGCCCCCCTGGTCATTGATCAGTATCTGCCCCCCTGGTCAGTGAATAGTTTCTGCCCCCTGTTCAATGAACAGTATCTGCCCTACGATCTGTGAACAGTAGCTGCCCCCCTGGTCAGTGAACATTATCTGTCCCCTGGCCAGTGAACAGTAGCTGCCCCCTGGTCAGTGAACGTTATCTGTCCCCCTGGTCAATGAACATTATCTTCCCCCTGGTCAGTAATCAATATCTGCTGCCTGATAAGTGAACAATATCTGCCCTCTGGCCAATGAACTGTGTCTGCCCCCAAGGTAAGTGAACTATATCTGTCCCCTTGTAAGTGAACAGTATCTGCCACCTTGTGAATGAAGAGTATCTGCCCCCTGGTCAGTGAACAGATTCTGCCCCCTTGTCAGTTAGCAGTAACTTCCCCCCCCCTGGTCAGTGAACAGTGTCTGTCCCCTGGTCACTGATCTGTATCTGCCATTCTGGTCAATGAACAGTATCTGTCCCTGGTGACTGATCAGTATCTGCCATCCTGGTCAATGAACAGTATCTGTCCCCTGGTCACTGATCAGTGTCATCCATCCTGGCTAATGAAAAGTATCTGTCCACTGGTCACTGATCAGTATCTGCCATCCTGGTCAATGAACAGTATGTGCCTAATAGTCAGTGAACAGTATCTGCCCCTGGTCAATGAAAAGTATCTGCCCCCTGGTCAGTAATCAGTATCTGCCCCCCCTCGTTAGTGATCCATATCTGCCCCCCTGGTCAGTGAAATGTATCTGCCTCCTTGTCAGTAACAGGAACGGCACCTTGTCAGTGAACAATATCTGCCTCCCCTGGTCAGTGAACAGTATCTGCCCCCTGGTCAGTGAACAGTATCTTCCACACTCGTCAGTGAACAGTTTCTGCCCCCCTGGTCTGTGATCAATATCTTCCCTCCTGGTCAGTGATCAATATCTGCCCCCTGGTCAGTGATTAATATCTGCCCCCTGGTCAGTGAACTGTAACTGCTCCCCTGGTCATTGAACAATATCTGTCTCCTGGTCAGTGAACAGTATCTGCCCCCTGGTCAGTGAACAGTAGCTGCCCCCTGGTCAGTGAACAATATCTGCCCCCTGGATAGTGAGCAGTATCTGCCCCACTGGTCAATGAACAGTATCTGCCCCCTCGTCAGTGAACAGCATCTGCCCCCTAGTCAGTGAACAATATCTGCCCCCTGGATAGTGAGCAGTGTCTGCCCCCCTGGTCAGTGAACAGTATCTGCCCCCGGTCAGTGATCGATATCTGCTGTCTGGTCAGTGAACAATATCTGCCCCCCTGTTCAATGGACATTATCGATCCGCTTCTTAGTAATCAATACCTGCTGCCTGATAAGTGACCAATATCTGCCCCCTGGCCAATGAACAGTATCTGCCTCCATGTTCAGTGAACAGTCTCTGCCCCCATGGTCAGTGAACAGTCTCTGCCCCCTGGTCAGTAAACAGTATCTGCCCCCTGGTCAGTAAACAGTATCTGCCCTATTGTCAGTAAACAATATCTGCCCCCCTGGTCAGTGAAAACTATCTGCCCCCTGGTCAGTAAACATAATATGCCCCCTGGTCAGTGAGCAATATGTGTCCCCTGGTCATTGAACAGTATCTGCCCCCCTGGTCAGTGAACATTTCTGCCCCCTTATGAGTGAACAGTATCTGCCCCCTGGTCAGTGAACAGTATCTGCCCCCTGGTCAGTGAACAGTATCTGCTCCCTTGTCAGTAAACAGTACTTGCCACTAGACAATGAACAGTATCTGAACCCCTGGTCAATGAGCAGTGTCTGCCCCCTGGTCAGTGAAAAATATCTGCCATCTGGTCAGTGAACAGTATCTGCCACCTGGTCAGTGAAAAGTATCTGCCCCACTGGTAAGTGAACAATATATGACCCCTGGTCAGTGATCAGTATCTGCCCCCCTGGTCAGTGATCAGTATTTGCCCCACTGGTCAGTGAAAAGTATCTGCCCCTGGTCAGTGAACAATATCTGCCCCTGGTCAGTGATCTATATCTGCCCCTCTGCCCATTAAACAGTATCTGCCACTTGGTCAGTCAAAAATATCTGCCCCACTGGTCAGTGAACAGCAACTGCCCCCCTGGTCAGTGAAAAATGTCTGCCCCAATGGTCAGTGAGCAGTATCTGCCCCTGGTCAGTGAATATCTGCACCCCCTGGTCAGTGATCTGTATCTGCCCCTCTGCTCAGTGAACAGTATCTGAACCCTGGCCAGTGAACAGTATCTGTCACCTGGTCAGTGATCAAAATCTGCCCCCTAATCAGTGAATAGTATCTGGCACCCTGGTCAGTGAATAGTATCTGCCCCACTGGTCAGTGAAGAGTATATGCCCCCTGGTCAGTGAACAGTATCAGCTCCCTGGTTAGTGATCAATATCTGCCCCCCTGGTCAGTGAACAGTATATGCCCCTTGTTAAGTGAACAGTATCTGCCCCCTGGTCAGTGATCAATATCTGCCTCCTGGTCAGTGAAAAGTATCTGCACCACTGGTAAGTGAACAATATATGACTCCCTGGTCGGTGATAAGTATGTGCCCCACTGGTCAGTGATCAATATGTGCCCCACTGGGCAGTGAACAGTATCTGCCCCTGGTCAGTGAACAATATCTGCCCCCGGTCAGTGAACAGTAACTGCCCCCTGGTCAGTGATCAATAAATGCCCCCTGGTCAGCGAATAGTATCTGCCCCCCTGGTCAGTGATCAATATCTGCCCCATGGTCAGTGAACAATATCTGCCCCACTGATCAGTGAACAGTATCTGCCCCTGGTCAGTGATCAATATCTGCCCATTTCCTTAGTGAACAGTGTCAGCCCTCTGTTCAGTGCACAATATCTGCCGCCCTGGTCAGTGAACCGTTTCTGCCCCCCTGGTCAATGAACAATAACTGCCCCTCTGCTCAGTGAACAATATCTGCCCCTTGGTCAGTGAACACTATCTGCACCCCTGGTCTGTGAACAGTAACTCCCCCCCTGGTCAGTGAAGTGTAACTGCCCCCCAGTCAGCGAACAATATCTGCCCCTCTGGTCAGTGATCAATATCTGCCCCCAGATCAGTGAATAGTATCTGGCACCCTGGTCAGTGAACAGTATCTGCCCCACTGGTCAGTGAACAGTATCTGCCCACTGGTGGGTGATCAATATCTGCCCCCTAGTCAGTGAACAGTATCTGCCCCCCTGGTCAGTGAACAGTATCTGCCTCCTGGTCAGTGCTCAATAGCTGCCACCTAGTCAATGAACTGCATCTGCCCCCCTCGTCAATGAACAGAATCTGCCCCACTGGTCAATGAACAGTATCTGCCGTCCTGGTCAATGAATGGTATCTGCCCCATTGGTCACTGAACAGTATCTGCCCCCTGGTCAGTGATCAATATCTGCCACTCTGCTCAGTGAACAGTGACTGCCCCCTAGTCAGTGAACAGTATCTGCCCTCCTGGTCAGTGAACAGTATCTGCCCCCTGATCAGTGAACTGTATCTGCGCCCTTTTCAGTGCTCAATAGCTGCCACCTAGTTAATGAACAGTGCCTGCCCCCCTCATCAATGAACAGTATCTGGTCCCCCTGGTCAATGAACAGTATCTGCCGTTCTGTTCAATCAACAATATTTGCCCCCCTGGTCACTGATTAGTATCTCCCCCTGGTCAATGAAAAGTGTCTGCCACCTGGTCATTGATCACTATCTGCCCCCCTGGTCAGTGAACAGCATCTGCACCCCTGGTCAGTGAACAGCGTCTGCCTACTGGTCAGTGAAAAAGATCCGCCCCCTTGTCAGTGATCAATACCTGGCCCCCTGGTCAGTGAGCAGTTTCTGCCACCCTGGTCAGTGAACAATATCAGCCCCCTGGTCAGTGACCAGTTTTTGCCCCCTGGTCAGTGACCAATAACTGCCCCCTGGTCAGTTAACAGTATCTGCCCACTGGTCAGTGAACAGTATCTGTCCCACACATCAGTGAACAGTTTCTGCCTCCCTGATCAGTGATTAATAACTGCCCCTGGTCAGTGAACAGTACCTGCCCCCTGGTCAGTGAACAGTATCTGCCCACTGGTCAGGGAACAGTATCTGCCCCCTGATAAGCAAACAATATCTGCCCCTGGCCAATGAACAGTATCTGCCCCCATGTTCAGTGAACAGTTTCTTTCCCCTGCTCAGTACACAGTATCTGCCCCCTGGTCAGTAAACAGTATCTGCCCCCTTGTCAGTAAACAGTATCTGCCCCATTGTCAGTAAACAATATCTGCCCCCCTGGTCAGTGAAAAGTATCTGCCCCCTGGTCAGTAAATATTATATGCCCCCTGGTCAGTGAACAATATCTGACCCCTGGTCATTGAACAGGATCTGCCCCCCTAGTCAGTGTACAATATCTGACCCTGGTCAGTGAACGGTAGCTGCCACCTGGTCAGTGAACAATATCTGCCCCCTGGTCAGTGAATAGAATCTGCCCACTGGTCAGTGAACAGTATCTGCCCCCTGGTCAGTGATCGATATCTGCTGCAGGGTCAGTCAACAGTATCTGCCCCCATGGTCAGTGAACAGTTTCTGCCTCCTGGTCAGTAAACAGTATCTGCCCCTTGGTCAGTATACAGTATCTGCGCCCTGGTCAGTAAAAAATATCTGCCCCATTGTCAGTAAACAATATCTGCCCCCTGGTCAGTGAAAAGTATCTGCCCCTGGTCAGTAAACATTATATGCCCCCTGGTCAGTGAACAATGTCTGCCCCCTTGTCATTAAACAGTATCTGCCCCCCTGGTCAGTGAACAGTATCTGCCCCCATGGTCAGTGAACTATATCAGCCCCCTTGTGAGTGAACAGTATCTGCACACTTGAGCGTGAACCGTATCTGCTCCCTGGTCAGTGAATAGTATCTGCCCCCAGGTCAGTGATCAATATCTGCCCCTCTGCTCAGTGAACAGTGTCTGCCCCCTAGTCAGTGAACAGTATCTGCCCCCCTGGCCAGTGAACAGTATCTGCCCCCTGGTCAGTGAACAGTATCTGCCCCCTGGTAAGTGATCAATATCTGCCCCCTAGTCAGTGAACAGTATCTGCCCCCCTGGTCGGTGAACAGTATCTGCCCCCTGGTCAGTGCTCAATAGCTGCCACCTCGTCAATGAACTGCATCTGCCCCCCTTGTCAATGAACAGTATCTGCCCCCCTGGTCAATGAACAGTATCTGCCGTCCTGGTCAATGAACAGTATCTGCCGTCCTGGTTAATGAACCGTATCTGCTGTCCTGGTCAATGAACAGTATCTGCCCCATTGGTCAGTGAACATTATCTGACCCCTGGTCAGTGATCAATGTCTGCCACTCTGCTCAGTGAACAGTGTCTGCCCCCTAGTCAGTGAAGAGTATCTGCCCTCCTGGTCAGTGAACAGTATCTGCCCCCTGGTCAGTGAACAGTATCTGCGCCCTTTTCAGTGCTCAATAGCTGCCACCTAGTAAATGAACAGTTCCTGCCCCCCTCGTCAATGAACAATATCTGCGCCCCCTGGTCAATGAACAGTATCTGCCGTCCTGGTCAATGAACAGTATCTGCCCCCCTGGTCAGGGAAAAGTATCTGCCCCCTCGTCAGGGAACAGTATCTGCCACCTAGTCAGTGAATAGTATCTGCCACCTAGACAATGAACAGTATCTGACCTTCTGGGCAATGAACAGTATCTGCCGTCATGGTCAATCAACAGTATTTGCCCCCCTGGTCATTGATCAGTATCTGCCCCGCTGGTCAGTGAACAGTTTCTGCCCCCTGGTCAATGAACAGTATCTGCCCACCAATCAGTGAACAGTAGCTGCCCCCCTGGTCAGTGAACATTATCTGCCCCCCTGGTCAGTGAACAGTATCTGCCCACTGGTCAGTAAACAATATCTGCCTCCTTGTCAGTGATCAATATCTTCCCCCTGGTCAGTGAACAATATCTGACCCTGGTCAGTGAACAGTGTCTGCCCCCTAGTCAGTGAACAGTATCTGCCCCCCTGGCCAGTGAACTGTAGCTGCCCCCTGGTCAGTGAATATTATCTTCCCCCTGGTCAGTAATCAATATCTGCTGCCTGATAAGTGAACAATATCTGCCCTCTGGCCAATGAACTGTGTCTGCCCCCATGGTCAGTGAACTATATCTGTCCCCTTGTAAGTGAACAGTATCTGCCCCCTTGTGAGTGAACAGTATCTGCCCCCTGGTCAGTGAACAGATTCTGCCCCCTTGTCAGTAAACAGTAACATCCCCACCTGGTCAGTGAACAGTGTCTGTCCCCTGGTCACTGATCTGTATCTGCCATTCTGGTCAATGAACAGTATCTGTCCCCTGGTCACTGATCAGTATCTGCCATCCTGGTCAATGAATAGTATCTGTCCCCTGGTCACTGATCAGTATCTGCCATCCTGGTCAATGAACAGTATCTGTCCCCTGGTCACTGATCAGTATCTGCCATCCTGGTCAATGAACAATATCTGTCCCCTGGTCACTGATCAGTATCTGCCATCCTGGTCAATGAACACTATCTGTCACCGTGGTCACTAATCACTATGTGCCCAATAGTCAGTGAACAGTATCTGCCCCTGGTCAATGATAAGTATCTGCCCCCTGGTCAGTAATCAGTATCTGCCCCCCCTCGATAGTGATCCGTATCTGCCCCCCTGGTCAGTGAACTGTAACTGCCCCCTTGTCAGTAAACAGTAAAG
Source organism: Somniosus microcephalus (assembly GCF_052327205.1). Classification (NCBI taxonomy): domain Eukaryota; kingdom Metazoa; phylum Chordata; class Chondrichthyes; order Squaliformes; family Somniosidae; genus Somniosus; species Somniosus microcephalus. Next base: position 25,024,263 of record NC_141003.1, on the reverse strand, counting down.
GCACTTTGTCAGTGAACAATATCTGCCCCCCATGGTCAGTGAACAGTATCTGCCCCCTGGTCAGTGAACAGTATCTTCCCCACTCATCAGTGAACAGTTTCTGCCCCCCTGGTCTGTGATCAATATCTTCCCCCCTGGTCAGTGATTTATATCTGCCCCCTTGTCAGTGAACAGTAACTGCTCCCCTGGTCAATGAACAATATCTGGCTCCTGGTCAGTGAACAGTATCTGTCCCCTGGTCAGTGAACAGTTGCTGCCCCACTGGTCAGTGAACAGTATCTGCCCCCTTGTCAGTGAACAGCATCTGCCCCCTAGTCAGTGATCAATACCCGCCCCCTGGTCAGGGAACTGTATCTGCCCCCTGGTCAGTGATCGATATCTGCTGCCTGGTCAGTGAACAATATCTGCCCCCCTGGTCAATGAACATTATCTATCTCCTTGTTAGTAATCAATATCTGCTGCATGATAAGTGACCAATATCTGCCCCCTGGCCAATGAACAGTATCTGCCACCATGGTCAGTGAACAGTTTCTGCCCCCTGGTCAGTAAACAGTATCTGCCCCCTGGTCAGTAAACAGTATCTGCCCCATTGTCAGTAAACAATATCTGCCCCCCTGGTCAGTGAAAAGTATCTGCCCCCTGGTCAGTAAACATAATATGCCCCCTGGTCAGTGAACAATATCTGTCCCCTGGTCATTGAACAGTATCTGCCCGCCATGTCAGTGAACAGCATCTGCCCCCTTGTGAGTGAACTGTATCTGCCCCCTGGTCATTGAACAGTATCTGCCCCCTGGTCAGTGAACAGTTTCTGCCCCCTTGTCAGTAAACAGTATCTGCAACTAGACAATGAACAGTATCTGACCCCCTGGTCAATGAACAGTATCTGCCCCCTGGTCAGTGAAAAATATCTGCCATCTGGTCAGTGAACACTATCTGCCACTTGGTCAGTGAAAAGTATCTGCCCCACTGGTAAGTGAACAATATATGTCCCCCTGGTTGGTGACCAGTATCTGCCCCCCTGATCAGTGATCAGTATGTGCCCCACTGGTCAGTGAACATTATCTGCCCCTGGTCAGTGAACAATATCTGCCCCCTGTCAGTGATCTATATCTGCCCCTCTGCTCATAAAACAGCATCTGCCACTTGGTCAGTCAAAAATATCTGCCCCCCTGGTCAGTGAACAGTAACTGCCCCCCTGGTCAATGAACAATGTCTGCCCCAATGGTCAGTGAGCAGTATCTGCCACTGGTCAGTGAATATCTGCCCCCCTGGTCAGTGATCTGTATCTGCCCCTCTGCTCAGTGAACAGTATCTGAACCCTGGTCAGTGAACAGTATCTGCCACCTGGTCAGTGATCAATATCTGCCCCCTAATCAGTGAATAGTATCTTCCCGCTGGTCAGTGAACAGTATCTGCACCCTGGTCAGTGCTCAATAGCTGCCACCTAGTCAATGAACAGTGTATGCCCCCCTCGTCAATTAACAGTATCTGCCCCCCCGGTCAATGAACAGTATCTGCCGTCCTGGTCAATGAACAGTATCTGCCCCCCTGGTCAGGGAACAGTATCTGCCCCCTGGTCAGTGAACAGTATCTGAACCCTGGTCAGTGAACAGTATCTGCCACCTGGTCAGTGATCAATATCTGCCCCCTAATCAGTGAATAGTATCTTCCCACTGGTCAGTGAACAGTATCTGCCCCCTTGTCAGTGAACAGTATCTGCCACCTAGACAATGACCAGTATCTGTCCCTCTGGTCAATGAACAGTATCTGCCGTCCTGGTCAATCAAAAGTATTTGCCCCCCTGGTCATTGATCAGTATCTGCCCCCCTGGTCAGTGAATAGTTTCTGCCCCCTGTTCAATGAACAGTATCTGCCCTACGATCTGTGAACAGTAGCTGCCCCCCTGGTCAGTGAACATTATCTGTCCCCTGGCCAGTGAACAGTAGCTGCCCCCTGGTCAGTGAACGTTATCTGTCCCCCTGGTCAATGAACATTATCTTCCCCCTGGTCAGTAATCAATATCTGCTGCCTGATAAGTGAACAATATCTGCCCTCTGGCCAATGAACTGTGTCTGCCCCCAAGGTAAGTGAACTATATCTGTCCCCTTGTAAGTGAACAGTATCTGCCACCTTGTGAATGAAGAGTATCTGCCCCCTGGTCAGTGAACAGATTCTGCCCCCTTGTCAGTTAGCAGTAACTTCCCCCCCCCTGGTCAGTGAACAGTGTCTGTCCCCTGGTCACTGATCTGTATCTGCCATTCTGGTCAATGAACAGTATCTGTCCCTGGTGACTGATCAGTATCTGCCATCCTGGTCAATGAACAGTATCTGTCCCCTGGTCACTGATCAGTGTCATCCATCCTGGCTAATGAAAAGTATCTGTCCACTGGTCACTGATCAGTATCTGCCATCCTGGTCAATGAACAGTATGTGCCTAATAGTCAGTGAACAGTATCTGCCCCTGGTCAATGAAAAGTATCTGCCCCCTGGTCAGTAATCAGTATCTGCCCCCCCTCGTTAGTGATCCATATCTGCCCCCCTGGTCAGTGAAATGTATCTGCCTCCTTGTCAGTAACAGGAACGGCACCTTGTCAGTGAACAATATCTGCCTCCCCTGGTCAGTGAACAGTATCTGCCCCCTGGTCAGTGAACAGTATCTTCCACACTCGTCAGTGAACAGTTTCTGCCCCCCTGGTCTGTGATCAATATCTTCCCTCCTGGTCAGTGATCAATATCTGCCCCCTGGTCAGTGATTAATATCTGCCCCCTGGTCAGTGAACTGTAACTGCTCCCCTGGTCATTGAACAATATCTGTCTCCTGGTCAGTGAACAGTATCTGCCCCCTGGTCAGTGAACAGTAGCTGCCCCCTGGTCAGTGAACAATATCTGCCCCCTGGATAGTGAGCAGTATCTGCCCCACTGGTCAATGAACAGTATCTGCCCCCTCGTCAGTGAACAGCATCTGCCCCCTAGTCAGTGAACAATATCTGCCCCCTGGATAGTGAGCAGTGTCTGCCCCCCTGGTCAGTGAACAGTATCTGCCCCCGGTCAGTGATCGATATCTGCTGTCTGGTCAGTGAACAATATCTGCCCCCCTGTTCAATGGACATTATCGATCCGCTTCTTAGTAATCAATACCTGCTGCCTGATAAGTGACCAATATCTGCCCCCTGGCCAATGAACAGTATCTGCCTCCATGTTCAGTGAACAGTCTCTGCCCCCATGGTCAGTGAACAGTCTCTGCCCCCTGGTCAGTAAACAGTATCTGCCCCCTGGTCAGTAAACAGTATCTGCCCTATTGTCAGTAAACAATATCTGCCCCCCTGGTCAGTGAAAACTATCTGCCCCCTGGTCAGTAAACATAATATGCCCCCTGGTCAGTGAGCAATATGTGTCCCCTGGTCATTGAACAGTATCTGCCCCCCTGGTCAGTGAACATTTCTGCCCCCTTATGAGTGAACAGTATCTGCCCCCTGGTCAGTGAACAGTATCTGCCCCCTGGTCAGTGAACAGTATCTGCTCCCTTGTCAGTAAACAGTACTTGCCACTAGACAATGAACAGTATCTGAACCCCTGGTCAATGAGCAGTGTCTGCCCCCTGGTCAGTGAAAAATATCTGCCATCTGGTCAGTGAACAGTATCTGCCACCTGGTCAGTGAAAAGTATCTGCCCCACTGGTAAGTGAACAATATATGACCCCTGGTCAGTGATCAGTATCTGCCCCCCTGGTCAGTGATCAGTATTTGCCCCACTGGTCAGTGAAAAGTATCTGCCCCTGGTCAGTGAACAATATCTGCCCCTGGTCAGTGATCTATATCTGCCCCTCTGCCCATTAAACAGTATCTGCCACTTGGTCAGTCAAAAATATCTGCCCCACTGGTCAGTGAACAGCAACTGCCCCCCTGGTCAGTGAAAAATGTCTGCCCCAATGGTCAGTGAGCAGTATCTGCCCCTGGTCAGTGAATATCTGCACCCCCTGGTCAGTGATCTGTATCTGCCCCTCTGCTCAGTGAACAGTATCTGAACCCTGGCCAGTGAACAGTATCTGTCACCTGGTCAGTGATCAAAATCTGCCCCCTAATCAGTGAATAGTATCTGGCACCCTGGTCAGTGAATAGTATCTGCCCCACTGGTCAGTGAAGAGTATATGCCCCCTGGTCAGTGAACAGTATCAGCTCCCTGGTTAGTGATCAATATCTGCCCCCCTGGTCAGTGAACAGTATATGCCCCTTGTTAAGTGAACAGTATCTGCCCCCTGGTCAGTGATCAATATCTGCCTCCTGGTCAGTGAAAAGTATCTGCACCACTGGTAAGTGAACAATATATGACTCCCTGGTCGGTGATAAGTATGTGCCCCACTGGTCAGTGATCAATATGTGCCCCACTGGGCAGTGAACAGTATCTGCCCCTGGTCAGTGAACAATATCTGCCCCCGGTCAGTGAACAGTAACTGCCCCCTGGTCAGTGATCAATAAATGCCCCCTGGTCAGCGAATAGTATCTGCCCCCCTGGTCAGTGATCAATATCTGCCCCATGGTCAGTGAACAATATCTGCCCCACTGATCAGTGAACAGTATCTGCCCCTGGTCAGTGATCAATATCTGCCCATTTCCTTAGTGAACAGTGTCAGCCCTCTGTTCAGTGCACAATATCTGCCGCCCTGGTCAGTGAACCGTTTCTGCCCCCCTGGTCAATGAACAATAACTGCCCCTCTGCTCAGTGAACAATATCTGCCCCTTGGTCAGTGAACACTATCTGCACCCCTGGTCTGTGAACAGTAACTCCCCCCCTGGTCAGTGAAGTGTAACTGCCCCCCAGTCAGCGAACAATATCTGCCCCTCTGGTCAGTGATCAATATCTGCCCCCAGATCAGTGAATAGTATCTGGCACCCTGGTCAGTGAACAGTATCTGCCCCACTGGTCAGTGAACAGTATCTGCCCACTGGTCAGTGAACAGTATCTGCCACATAGAGTGAACAGTATCTGATGCCTTGGTCAATGAACAGTATCAGCTGTCCTGGTCAATGAACTGTATTTGCCCCCTGGTCAAGGAAAAATATCTGACCCCCTGGTCAATGAACAGTGTCTGCCACCTGGTCAGTGAAAAATATCTGCCATCTGGTCAGTGAACAGTATCTGCCACCTAGTCAGTGAACAGCATCTGCCCCACTGGTCAGTGATCAATATGTGCCCCACTGGGCAATGAACAGTATCTGCCCCTGGTCAGTGAACAATATCTGCCCCCGGTCAGTGAACAGTAACTGCCCCCTGGTCAGTGATCAATAAATGCCCCCTGGTCAGCGAATAGTATCTGCCCCCCTGGTCAGTGATCAATATCTGCCCCATGGTCAGTGAACAATATCTGCCCCACTGATCAGTGAACAGTATCTGCCCCTGGTCAGTGATCAATATCTGCCCATCTGCTTAGTGAACAGTGTCAGCCCTCTGTTCAGTGCACAATATCTGCCGCCCTGGTCAGTGAACCGTTTCTGCCCCCCTGGTCAATGAACAATAACTGCCCCTCTGCTCAGTGAACAATATCTGCCCCCTGGTCAGTGAACAATATCTGCACCCCTGGTCTGTGAACAGTAACACCTCCCCCGGTCAGTGAAGTGTAACTGCCCCCCAGTCAGTGAACAATATCTGCCCCTCTGGTCAGTGATCAATTTCTGCCCCCTGATCAGTGAATAGTATCTGGCACCCTGGTCAGTGAACAGTATCTGCCCCACTGGTCAGTGAAGAGTATCTGCCCACTGGTCAGTGAACAGTATCTGCCACACAGAGTGAACAGTATCTGATGCCCTGGTCAATGAACAGTATCAACTGTCCTGGTCAATGAACAGTATTTGCCCCCTGGTCAAGGAAAAATATCTGACCCCCTGGTCAATGAACAGTGTCTGCCCCCTGGTCAGTGAAAAATATCTGCCATCTGGTCAGTGAACAGTATCTGCCACCTAGTAGGTGAACAGTATCTGCCCCACTGGTCAGTGAACAGTATCTGCCCACTGGTCAGTGAATAGTATCTGCCCCTGGTCAGGGATCAATATCTGCCCCCCTGGTCAGTGAACAGTATCTTCCCACTGGTCAGTGAACAGTATCTGCCACATAGAATGAACAGTATCTGACGTCCTGGTCAATTACCAGTATCTGTTGTCCTGGTCAATGAACAGTATTTGACCCCGGTCAAGGAAAAATATCTGCCCCCCTGGTCAGTGGACAGTATCTGTCCCCCTGGTCAGTGAGCAGTATCTGCACCCTGGTCAGTGAACAGTATCTGCCCCCTGGTCAGTAAACAGTATCTGCCCTATTGTCAGTAAACAATATCTACCCCCTGGTCAGTGAAAACTATCTGCCCCCTGGTCAGTAAACATAATATGCCCCCTGGTCAGTGAACAATATGTGTCCCCTGGTCATTGAACAGTATCTGCCCCCCTGGTCAGTGAACAGTTTCTGCCCCCTTATGAGTGAACAGTATCTGCCCCCTGGTCAGTGAACAGTATCTGCCCCCTGGTCAGTGAACAGTATCTGCCCCCTTGTCAGTAAAGAGTATCTGCCACTAGACAATGAACAGTATCTGAACCCCTGGTCAATGAACAGTGTCTGCCCCCTGGTCAGTGAAAAATATCTGCCATCTGGTCAGTGAACAGTATCTGCCACCTGGTCAGTGAAAAGTATCTGCCCCACTGGTAAGTAAACAATATATAACCCCTGGTCAGTGATCAATATCTGCCCCCCTGGTCAGTGATCAGTATTTGCCCCACTGGTCAGTGAACAGTATCTGCCCCTGGTCAGTGAACAATATCTGCCCCCGGTCAGTGATCTATATCTGCCCCTCTGCCCATTAAACAGTATCTGCCACTTGGTCAGTCAAAAATATCTGCCCCACTGGTCAGTGAACAGTAACTGCCCCCCTGGTCAGTGAAAAATGTCTGCCCCAATGGTCAGTGAGCAGTATCTGCCCCTGGTCAGTGAATATCTGCCCCCCCTGGTCAGTGATCTGTATCTGCCCCTCTGCTCAGTGAACAGTATCTGAACCCTGGTCAGTGAACAGTATCTGTCACCTGGTCAGTGATCAAAATCTGCCCCCTAATCAGTGAATAGTATCTGGCACCCTGGTCAGTGAATAGTATCTGCCCCACTGGTCAGTGAAGAGTATATGCCCCCTGGTCAGTGAACAGTATCAGCTCCATGGTTAGTGATCAATATCTGCCCCCCTGGTCAGTGAACAGTATCTGCCCCTTGTTAAGTGAACAGTACCTGCCCCCTGGTCAGTGATCAATATCTGCCTCCTGGTCAGTGAAAAGTATCTGCACCACTGGTAAGTGAACAATATATGACTCACTGGTCAGTGATAAGTATGTGCCCCACGGGTCAGTGATCAATATGTGCCCCACTGGGCAGTGAACAGTATCTGCCCCTGGTCAGTGAACAATATCTGCCCCCGGTCAGTGAACAGTAACTGCCCCCTGGTCAGTGATCAATAAATGCCCCCTGGTCAGCGAATAGTATCTGCCCCCCTGGTCAGTGATCAATATCTGCCCCATGGTCAGTGAACAATATCTGCCCCACTGATCAGTGAACAGTATCTGCCCCTGGTCAGTGATCAATATCTGCCCATTTGCTTAGTGAACAGTGTCAGCCCTCTGTTCAGTGCACAATATCTGCCGCCCTGGTCAGTGAACCGTTTCTGCCCCCCTGGTCAATGAACAATAACTGCCCCTCTGCTCAGTGAACAATATCTGCCCCCTGGTCAGTGAACACTATCTGCACCCCTGGTCTGTGAACAGTAACTCCCCCCCGGTCAGTGAAGTGTAACTGCCCCCCAGTCAGCGAACAATATCTGCCCCTCTGGTCAGTGATCAATATCTGCCCCCAGATCAGTGAATAGTATCTGGCACCCTGGTCAGTGAACAGTATCTGCCCCACTGGTCAGTGAACAGTATCTGCCCACTGGTCAGTGAACAGTATCTGCCACATAGAGTGAACAGTATCTGATGCCTTGGTCAATGAACAGTATCAGAAGTCCTGGTCAATGAACAGTATTTGCCCCCTGGTCAAGGAAAAATATCTGACCCCCTGGTCAATGAACAGTGTCTGCCACCTGGTCAGTGAAAAATATCTGCCATCTGGTCAGTGAACAGTATCTGCCACCTAGTCAGTGAACAGCATCTGCCCCACTGGTCAGTGATCAATATGTGCCCCACTGGGCAGTGAACAGTATCTGCCCCTGGTCAGTGAACAATATCTGCCCCCGGTCAGTGAACAGTAACTGCCCCCTGGTCAGTGATCAATAAATGCCCCCTGGTCAGCGAATAGTATCTGCCCCCCTGGTCAGTGATCAATATCTGCCCCATGTTCAGTGAACAATATCTGCCCCACTGATCAGTGAACAGTATCTGCCCCTGGTCAGTGATCAATATCTGCCCATCTGCTTAGTGAACAGTGTCAGCCCTCTGTTCAGTGCACAATATCTGCCGCCCTGGTCAGTGAACCGTTTCTGCCCCCCTGGTCAATGAACAATAACTGCCCCTCTGCTCAGTGAACAATATCTGCCCCCTGGTCAGTGAACAATATCTGCACCCCTGGTCTGTGAACAGTAACACCTCCCCCGGTCAGTGAAGTGTAACTGCCCCCCAGTCAGTGAACAATATCTGCCCCTCTGGTCAGTGATCAATTTCTGCCCCCTGATCAGTGAATAGTATCTGGCACCCTGGTCAGTGAACAGTATCTGCCCCACTGGTCAGTGAACAGTATCTGCCCACTGGTCAGTGAACAGTATCTGCCACACAGAGTGAACAGTATCTGATGCCCTGGTCAATGAACAGTATCAACTGTCCTGGTCAATGAACAGTATTTGCCCCCTGGTCAAGGAAAAATATCTGACCCCCTGGTCAATGAACAGTGTCTGCCCCCTGGTCAGTGAAAAATATCTGCCATCTGGTCAGTGAACAGTATCTGCCACCTAGTCAGTGAACAGTATCTGCCCCACTGGTCAGTGAACAGTATCTGCCCACTGGTCAGTGAACAGTATCTGCCCCGGTCAGGGATCAATATCTGCCCCCCTGGTCAGTGAACAGTATCTTCCCACTGGTCAGTGAACAGTATCTGCCACATAGAATGAACAGTATCTGACGTCCTGGTCAATTACCAGTATCTGCAGTCCTGGTCAATGAACAGTATTTGCCCCAGGTCAAGGAAAAATATCTGCCCCCCTGGTCAGTGGACAGTATCTGTCCCCCTGGTCAGTGAGCAGTATCTGCACCCTGGTCAGTGAACAGTATCTGCCCCCTGGTCAGTAAACAGTATCTGCCCTATTGTCAGTAAACAATATCTACCCCCCTGGTCAGTGAAAACTATCTGCCCCCTGGTCAGTAAACATAATATGCCCCCTGGTCAGTGAACAATATGTGTCCCCTGGTCATTGAACAGTATCTGCCCCCCTGGTCAGTGAACAGTTTCTGCCCCCTTATGAGTGAACAGTATCTGCCCCCTGGTCAGTGAACAGTATCTGCCCCCTGGTCAGTGAACAGTATCTGCCCCCTTGTCAGTAAAGAGTATCTGCCACTAGACAATGAACAGTATCTGAACCCCTGGTCAATGAACAGTGTCTGCCCCCTGGTCAGTGAAAAATATCTGCCATCTGGTCAGTGAACAGTATCTGCCACCTGGTCAGTGAAAAGTATCTGCCCCACTGGTAAGTGAACAATATATAACCCCTGGTCAGTGATCAATATCTGCCCCCCTGGTCAGTGATCAGTATTTGCCCCACTGGTCAGTGAACAGTATCTGCCCCTGGTCAGTGAACAATATCTGCCCCCGGTCAGTGATCTATATCTGCCCCTCTGCCCATTAAACAGTATCTGCCACTTGGTCAGTCAAAAATATCTGCCCCACTGGTCAGTGAACAGTAACTGCCCCCCTGGTCAGTGAAAAATGTCTGCCCCAATGGTCAGTGAGCAGTATCTGCCCCTGGTCAGTGAATATCTGCCCCCCCTGGTCAGTGATCTGTATCTGCCCCTCTGCTCAGTGAACAGTATCTGAACCCTGGTCAGTGAACAGTATCTGTCACCTGGTCAGTGATCAAAATCTGCCCCCTAATCAGTGAATAGTATCTGGCACCCTGGTCAGTGAATAGTATCTGCCCCACTGGTCAGTGAAGAGTATATGCCCCCTGGTCAGTGAACAGTGTCAGCTCCCTGGTTAGTGATCAATATCTGCCCCCCTGGTCAGTGAACAGTATCTGCCCCTTGTTAAGTGAACAGTACCTGCCCCCTGGTCAGTGATCAATATCTGCCTCCTGGTCAGTGAAAAGTATCTGCACCACTGGTAAGTGAACAATATATGACTCACTGGTCAGTGATAAGTATGTGCCCCACGGGTCAGTGATCAATATGTGCCCCACTGGGCAGTGAACAGTATCTGCCCCTGGTCAGTGAACAATATCTGCCCCCGGTCAGTGAACAGTAACTGTCCCCTGGTCAGTGATCAATAAATGCCCCCTGGTCAGCGAATAGTATCTGCCCCCCTGGTCAGTGATCAATATCTGCCCCATGTTCAGTGAACAATATCTGCCCCACTGATCAGTGAACAGTATCTGCCCCTGGTCAGTGATCAATATCTGCCCATCTGCTTAGTGAACAGTGTCAGCCCTCTGTTCAGTGCACAATATCTGCCGCCCTGGTCAGTGAACCGTTTCTGCCCCCCTGGTCAATGAACAATAACTGCCCCTCTGCTCAGTGAACAATATCTGCCCCCTGGTCAGTGAACAATATCTGCACCCCTGGTCTGTGAACAGTAACACCTCCCCCGGTCAGTGAAGTGTAACTGCCCCCCAGTCAGTGAACAATATCTGCCCCTCTGGTCAGTGATCAATTTCTGCCCCCTGATCAGTGAATAGTATCTGGCACCCTGGTCAGTGAACAGTATCTGCCCCACTGGTCAGTGAACAGTATCTGCCCACTGGTCAGTGAACAGTATCTGCCACACAGAGTGAACAGTATCTGATGCCCTGGTCAATGAACAGTATCAACTGTCCTGGTCAATGAACAGTATTTGCCCCCTGGTCAAGGAAAAATATCTGACCCCCTGGTCAATGAACAGTGTCTGCCCCCTGTTCAGTGAAAAATATCTGCCATCTGGTCAGTGAACAGTATCTGCCACCTAGTCAGTGAACAGTATCTGCCCTACTGGTCAGTGAACAGTATCTGCCCACTGGTCAGTGAACAGTATCTGCCCCGGTCAGGGATCAATATCTGCCCCCCTGGTCAGTGAACAGTATCTTCCCACTGGTCAGTGAACAGTATCTGCCACATAGAATGAACAGTATCTGACGTCCTGGTCAATTACCAGTATCTGCAGTCCTGGTCAATGAACAGTATTTGCCCCAGGTCAAGGAAAAATATCTGCCCCCCTGGTCAGTGGACAGTATCTGTCCCCCTGGTCAGTGAGCAGTATCTGCACCCTGGTCAGTGAACAGTATCTGCCCCCTGGTCAGTAAACAGTATCTGCCCTATTGTCAGTAAACAATATCTACCCCCCTGGTCAGTGAAAACTATCTGCCCCCTGGTCAGTAAACATAATATGCCCCCTGGTCAGTGAACAATATGTGTCCCCTGGTCATTGAACAGTATCTGCCCCCCTGGTCAGTGAACAGTTTCTGCCCCCTTATGAGTGAACAGTATCTGCCCCCTGGTCAGTGAACAGTATCTGCCCCCTGGTCAGTGAACAGTATCTGCCCCCTTGTCAGTAAAGAGTATCTGCCACTAGACAATGAACAGTATCTGAACCCCTGGTCAATGAACAGTGTCTGCCCCCTGGTCAGTGAAAAATATCTGCCATCTGGTCAGTGAACAGTATCTGCCACCTGGTCAGTGAAAAGTATCTGCCCCACTGGTAAGTGAACAATATATAACCCCTGGTCAGTGATCAATATCTGCCCCCCTGGTCAGTGATCAGTATTTGCCCCACTGGTCAGTGAACAGTATCTGCCCCTGGTCAGTGAACAATATCTGCCCCCGGTCAGTGATCTATATCTGCCCCTCTGCCCATTAAACAGTATCTGCCACTTGGTCAGTCAAAAATATCTGCCCCACTGGTCAGTGAACAGTAACTGCCCCCCTGGTCAGTGAAAAATGTCTGCCCCAATGGTCAGTGAGCAGTATCTGCCCCTGGTCAGTGAATATCTGCCCCCCCTGGTCAGTGATCTGTATCTGCCCCTCTGCTCAGTGAACAGTATCTGAACCCTGGTCAGTGAACAGTATCTGTCACCTGGTCAGTGATCAAAATCTGCCCCCTAATCAGTGAATAGTATCTGGCACCCTGGTCAGTGAATAGTATCTGCCCCACTGGTCAGTGAAGAGTATATGCCCCCTGGTCAGTGAACAGTATCAGCTCCCTGGTTAGTGATCAATATCTGCCCCCCTGGTCAGTGAACAGTATCTGCCCCTTGTTAAGTGAACAGTACCTGCCCCCTGGTCAGTGATCAATATCTGCCTCCTGGTCAGTGAAAAGTATCTGCACCACTGGTAAGTGAACAATATATGACTCACTGGTCAGTGATAAGTATGTGCCCCACGGGTCAGTGATCAATATGTGCCCCACTGGGCAGTGAACAGTATCTGCCCCTGGTCAGTGAACAATATCTGCCCCCGGTCAGTGAACAGTAACTGCCCCCTGGTCAGTGATCAATAAATGCCCCCTGGTCAGCGAATAGTATCTGCCCCCCTGGTCAGTGATCAATATCTGCCCCATGGTCAGTGAACAATATCTGCCCCACTGATCAGTGAACAGTATCTGCCCCTGGTCAGTGATCAATATCTGCCCATTTGCTTAGTGAACAGTGTCAGCCCTCTGTTCAGTGCACAATATCTGCCGCCCTGGTCAGTGAACCGTTTCTGCCCCCCTGGTCAATGAACAATAACTGCCCCTCTGCTCAGTGAACAATATCTGCCCCCTGGTCAGTGAACACTATCTGCACCCCTGGTCTGTGAACAGTAACTCCCCCTGGTCAGTGAAGTGTAACTGCCCCCCAGTCAGTGAACAATACCTGCCCCTCTGGTCAGTGATCAATAACTGCCCCCAGATCAGTGAATAGTATCTGGCACCCTGGTCAGTGAACAGTATCTGCCCCACTGGTCAGTGAACAGTATCTGCCCACTGGTCAGTGAACAGTATCTGCCACATAGTGAATAGTATCTGATGCCCTGGTCAATGAACAGTATCAGCTGTCCTGGTCAATGAACAGTATTTGCCCCCTGGTCAAGGAAAAATATCTGACCCCCTGGTCAATGAACAGTGTCTGCCACCTGGTCAGTGAAAAATATCTGCCATCTGGTCAGTGAACAGTATCTGCCACCTAGTCAGTGAACAGTATATGCCCCACTGGTCAGTGAACAGTATCTGCCCACTGGTCAGTGAACAGTATCTGCCCCTGGTCAGGGATCAATATCTGCCCCCCTGGTCAGTGAAAAGTATCTGCCCACTGGTCAGTGAACAGTATCTGCCACATAGAATGAACAGTATCTGACGCCCTGGTCAATGAACAGTATCTGCTGTCCTGGTCAATGAACAGTATTTGCCCCCAGTCAAGGAAAAATATTTGCCCCCCTGGTCAGTGAACAGTATCTGTCCCCCTGGTCAGTGAGCAGTATCTGCCCCCTGGTCAGTGAACAGTATCTGCCCCACTAGTCAGTGAAGAGTTTCTGCACCCCTGGTCACTGAACAGTATTTGCCCCCCTGGTCAGTGAACAATATCTGACCATGGTCAGTGAATAGTACCTGTCACGTGGTCAGTGAAAATTATCAGACCTTTGTTCAGTGATTAATATCTGCTGCCTGGTCAGTGAACATTATCTGCCCCCTGGTCAATGAACAGTATCTGCCCACTGGTCACTGATCAATATCTATGCCCCTGGTCAGTGAGCAGTGTATGCCCCCTGGTCAGTGAACAGCATCTGCCCCCTGGTCAGTGATCAATATCTGCCTCGCTGGTCAGTGAGCAGTGTATGCCCCCTGGTCAGTGAAAATTATTTGCTCCCACTGGTCAGTGAACAGTATTTGCCCCCCTGGTCAGTGAACAATATCTGACCATTATCAGTGAACAGTATCTGCCACCTGGTCAGTGAACAGTATCAGACACTTGGTCAGTGATCAATATCTGCTGCATGGTCAGCAAACATTCTCTGCCCCCTGGTCAATGAACAGTATAAGCCCCCTTTTCAATAAACATTATCTGCCCCCCTGGTCAGTGGTCAATATCTTCCCCCCTGGTATGTGAACATTATCTGCCCCCTGGTCAGGGAACAGTATCTGCCGCCTGGTCACTGAATAGTATCTGCCACGTGGTCAGTGAAAATTATCAGACCATTGGTCAGTGATTAATATCTGCTGCCTGGTCAGTGAACATTATCTGCCCCCTGGTCAATGAACAGTATCTGCCCTCTTGTCAATAAACATTATCTGCCCCATGGTCAATAAACATTATCTGCCCCACGGGCAGTGATCAACATCTGCCCCCCTGGTCAGTGATCAATATCTGCCCCCATTGTCAGTGAACAGTATCTGCCTCCTGGTCAGTGAACAATATCTGCCCCCCTGGTCAGTGAACAGTTTCTGCCCCCCTGGTCAATGAACAATAACTGCCCCTCTGCTCAGTGAACAATATCTGCCCCCTGGTCAGTGGACAATATCTGCCCCCCTGGTCTGTGAACAGTAACTCCCTCCCTGGTCAGTGAAGTGTAACTTCCCCCCAGTCAGTGAACAATATCTGCCCCTCTGGTCAGTGATCAATATCTGCCCCCTGATCAGTGAATTGTATCTGGCGCCCTGGTCAGTGAACCGTATCTGCCCCACTGGTCAGTGAACAGTATCTGCCCACTGGTCAGTGAACAGTATCAGTACCCTGGTCAGGGATCAATATCTGCCCCCCTGGTCAGTGAACAGTATATGCCACATAGAATGAACAGTATCTGACCCCCTGGACAATGAACAGTATCTGCTGTCCTGGTCAATGAACAGTATCTGCCACCTAAACAATGAACAATATCTGACCCCCTGGTCAATGAAGAGTATCTGCCGTCCTGGTCAATCAAAAGTATTTGCCCCTCTGGTCACTGGTCAGTATCTACCCCTGGTCAATGAAAAGCATCTGCCACCTGGTCATTGATCAGTATCTGCCCCCCTGGTCAATGAACAGTATCTGCCCCCCCGGTCAATGAACAGTATCTGCCCCCTGGTCAATGAAAAGTATCTGCCACCTGGTCATTGATCAGTATCTGCCCCGCTGGTCAGTGAACAGTATCTGCCCCCTGGTCAGTGAACAGTATCTGCCCCCTGGTCAGTGAACAGCATCTGCCCCCTGGTCAGTGATCAATACGTGCCCCCTGGTCAGTAAACAATATCTGCCCCCCTGGTCAGTGAAAAGTATCTGCCCCCTGGTCAGTAAACATAATATGCCCTCTGGTCAGTGAACAATATCTGCCCACTGGTCATTGAACAGTATCTGCCCTCCTGGTCAGTGAACAATACCTGCCCCATTGTGAGTGAACAGAATCTGCCCCCTGGTCAGTGAACAGTATCTGCCCCCTGGTCAGTGAACAGTATCTGCCCACTTGTCAGTAAACAGTATCTGACACCTTGTCAATGAACAGTGTCTGCCCCCTGGTCAGTGAACAATATCTGTCATCTGGTCAGTGAACATTATCTGCCACCTGGTCAGTGAAAATTATTTGCCCCACTGGAAAGTGAACAATATATGACCCCCTGGTCATTGATCAGTAACTGCCCCCCGGTCAGTGATCAGTATGTATCCCACTGGTCAGTTAACATTATCTGACCCTGGTCAGTGAACAATATCTGCCCCCGGTCAGTGATCTATATCTGCCCCTCTGCTCATTAAACAGTATCTGCCACTTGGTCAGTCAAAAATATCTGCCCCCCTGGTCAGTGAACAGTAACTGACCCCCTGGTCAGTGAAAAATGTCTGCCCCAATGGTCAGTGAGCAGTATCTGCCCCTGGTCAGTGAATATCTGCCCCCTGGTCAGTGATCTGCATCTGCCCCTTTGCTCAGTGAACAGTATCTGAACCCTGGTCAGTGATCAATATCTGCCCCCTGATCAGTGAATAGTATCTGGCACCCTGGTCAGTGAATAGTATCTGCCCCACTGGTCAGTGAACAGTATCTGCTCCCTGGTTAGTGATCAATATCTGCCCCCCTGGTCAGTGAACAATATCTGCCTCCTGGCCAGTGAACAGTATCTGCCCCTTGTTCAGTGAACAGTATCTGCCCCCTGGCCAGTGAACAATATCTGCCTCCTGGCCAGTGAACTGTATCTGCCTGTCTGGTCAATGATCAATATCTCCTGCTTGGTCAGTGAACAGTATATGCCCCCTGGTCAGTGAACAGTATCTGCCACCTGGTCAGTGAAAAGTATCTGCCCCACTGGTAAGTGAACAATATATGATCTCCTGGTCAGTGATCAGTATCTGCCCCCTTGTCAGTTAACAGTATCTGCCACCTGGTCAGTGAAAAGTATCTGCCCCACTGCTAAGAGCACAATATATGACACCCTGGTCAGTGATCAGTATCTGCCCCACTGGTCAGTGATCAATATGTGCCCCACTGGGCAGTGAACAGTATCTGCCCCTGGTCTGTGAACAATATCTGCTCCCGGTCAGTGAACAGAAACTGCCCCCTGGTCAGTGATCAATAAATGCCCCCTGGTCAGTGAATAGCATCTGCCCCCCTGGTCAGTGTTCAATATCTGCCCCATGGTCAGTGAACAATATCTGCCCCACTGGTCGGTGAACAGTATCTACCCCAGGTAAGTGATCAATATCTGCACCTCTGCTCAGTGAACAGTGTTTGCCCCCTGTTCAGTGCACAATATCTGCCCATCTGGTCAGTGAACAGTATCTGTCCCCTGGTCAGTGAGCAGTATCTGCCCCCTGGTCAGTGAACAGTATCGGCCCACTGGTCAGTGATCAATATCTATCCCCTGGTCAGTGAGCAGTGTATGCCCCCTGGTCAGTGAACAGTATCTGCCCCCTCGTCAGTGAACAATATCTGCCTCGCTGGTCAGTGAGCAGTGTATGCCCCCTTGTCAGTGAAAAGTTTCTGCCCCACTGGTAAGTGAACAATATATGACCGCGTGGTCAGTGATCAATATCTGCCCCCTTGTCAGTGAAGCGTATCTGCCTCGCTGGTCAGTGAGCAGTGTATGCCCCCTGGTCAGTGAAAAGTATATGCCCCACTGGTAAGTGAACAATATATGACCCCCTGGTCAGTGATCAGTATCTGCCCCACTGGTCAGTGATCAGTATGTGCTGCATTGGTCAGTGAACAGTATCTGCCCATGGTCAGTGAACAATATCTGCCCCCGGTCAGTGAACAGTAACTGCCCCCGGTCAGTGATCAATAAATGCCCCCTGGTCAGTGAATAATATCTGCCCCCCTGGTCAGTCATCAATATCTGCCCCATGGTCAGTGAACAATATCTGCCCAACTGGTTGGTGAACAGTATCTGCCCCTGGTCAGTGACCAATATCTGCCCCTCTGCTCAGTGAACAGTGTCTGACCCCTGTTCAGTGCACAATATCTGCCCCCCTGGTCAGTGAACAGTATCTGTCCCCCTGGTCAGTGAGCAGTATCTGCCCCCTGGTCAGTGAACAGTATCTGCCCCCTGGTCAGTGAACAGTATCTGCCACTAGACAATGAATAGTATCTGACCCCTTGTCAATGAACAGTGTCTGCCCCCTGGTCAGTGAACAATGTCTGCCATCTGGCCAGTGAACGTTATCTGCCACCTGGTCAGTGAACATTATCTGCCCCTGGTCAGTGAACAATATCTGCCACTGTTCAGTGATCTATATCTGCCCCTCTGCTCATTAAACAGTATCTGCCACTTGGTCAGTCAAAAATATCTGCCCCCCTGGTCAGTGAACAGTAACTGCCCCTCTGGTCAGTGAAAAATGTCTGCCCCAATGGTCAGTGAGCAGTATCTGCCCCTGGTCAGTGAATATCTGCCCGCCTGGTCAGTGATCTGTGTCTGCCCCTTTGCTCAGTGAAAACTATCTGAACCCTGGTCAGTGAACAGTATCGGCCACCTGGTCAGTGATCAATATCTGCCCCCTGATCAGTGAATAGTATCTGGCACCATGGTCAGTGAACAGTATCTGCCCCACTGCTCAGTGAACAGTATCTGCCCCATGGTCAGTGAACAGTATCTGCTCCCTGGTTAGTGATCAATATCTGCCCCCCTGGTCAGTAAACAGTATCTGCCCCTTGTTCAGTGAACAGTATCTGCCCCCTGGTCAGTGATCAATATCTGCCTCCTGGTCAGTGAACTGTATCTGCCTGTCTGGTCAATGATCAATATCTCCTGCTTGGTCAGTGAACAGAATCTGCCCCCTGGTCAGTGAACAGTATCTGCCACCTGGTCAGTGAATAGTATCTGCCCCACTGGTAAGTGCACAATATATGATCTCCTGGTCAGTGATCAGTATCTGCCCCCTTGTCAGTTAACAGTATCTGCCACCTGGTCAGTGAAAAGTATCTGCCCCACTGGTAAGAGAACAATATATGACACCCTGGTCAGTGATCAGTATCTGCCCCACTGTTCAGTGATCAGTATGTGCCCCACTGGTCAGGGAACAGTATCTGCCCCTGGTCAGTGAACAATATCTGCCCCCAGTCAGTGAACCGTAACTGCCCCCTGGTCAGTGATCAATAAATGCCCCCTGGTCAGTGAATAGCATCTGCCCCCCTGGTCAGTGATCAATATCTGCCCCATGGTCAGTGAACAATATCTGCCCCACTGGTCAGTGAACAGTATCTGCCCCAGGTCAGTGATCAATATCTGCCCTTCTGCTCAGTGAACAGTGTTTGCCCCCTGTTCAGTGCACAATATCTGCCCACCTGGTCAGTGAACAGTATCTGTCCCCTGGTCAGTGAGCAGTATCTGCCCCCTGGTCAGTGAACAGTATCTGCCCACTGGTCAGTGATCAATATCTATCCCCCTGGTCAGTGAGCAGTGTATGCCCCCTGGTCAGTGAACAGTATCTGCCCCCTGGTCAGTGAACAATATCTGCTTCGCTGGTCAGTGAGCAGTGTATGCCCCCTGGTAAGTGAAAGGTTTCTGCCCCACTGCTAAGTGAACAATATATGACCTCATGGTCAGTGATCAATATCTTCCCCCTTGTCAGTTAACAGTATCTACCACCTGGTCAGTGAAAAGTATCTGCCCCACTGGTAAGAGAACAATATATGACCCCCTGGTCAGTGATCAGTATCTGCCCCACTGGTCAGTGATCAGTATGTGCCGCACTGGTCAGTGAACAGTATCTGCCCCTGGTCAGTGAACAATATCAGCCACCAGTCAGTGAACAGTAACTGCCCCCGGTCAATGAATAATATCTGCCCCCCTGGTCAGTCATCAATATCTGCCCTATGGTCAGTGAACAATATCTGCCCCACTGGTTGGTGAACAGTATCAGCCCCTGGTCAGTGACGAATATCTGCCCTTCTGCTCAGTGAACAGTGTCTGCCCCCTGTTCAGTGCACAATATCTGCCCCCCTGGTCCATGAACAGTATCTGTCCCCCTGGTCAGTGAGCAGTATCTGCCCCCTGGTCAGTGAACAGTATCTGCCCCCTAGTCAGTGAACAGTATCTGCCCACTTGTCAGTAAACATTATCTGCCACTAGACAATGAACAGTATCTGACCCCTTGTCAATGAACAGTGTCTGCCCCCTGGTCAGTGAACAATGTCTGCCATCTGGCCAGTGAACATTATCTGCCACCTGGTCAGTGAACATTATCTGCCACCTGGTCAGTGAAAAGTATCTGCCCCACTGGAAAGTGAACAATATTTGACCCCCTTGTCATTGATCAGTATCTGCCCCCCTGGTCAGTGATCAGTATGTGCCCCACTTGTCAGTGTGCATTATCTGCCCCTGGTCAGTGAGCAGTATCTGCCCCTGGTCAGTGATCTGTGTCTGCCCCTTTGCTCAGTGAAAAGTATCTGAACCCTGGTCAGTGAACAGTATCGGCCACCTGGTCAGTGATCAATATCTGCCCCCTGATCAGTGAATAGTATCTGGCACCCTGGTCAGTGATCAATATGTGCCCCACTGGTCAGTGAAAAGTACCTGCCCCTTGTTCAGTGAACAGTATCTGCCCCCTGGTCAGTGAACAATATCTGCCTCCTGGCCAGTGAACTGTATCTGCCTGTCTGGTCAATGATCAATATCTCCTGCTTGGTCAGTGAACAGTATCTGCCCCCTGGTCAGTGAACAGTATCTGCCACCTGGTCAGTGAAAAGTATCTGCCTCACTGGTAAGTGAACAATATATGATCTCCTGGTCAGTGATCAGTATCTGCCCCCTTGTCAGTTAACAGTATCTGCCACCTGGTCAGTGAAAAGTATCTGCCCCACTGCTAAGAGCACAATATATGACACCCTGGTCAGTGATCAGTATCTGCCCCACTGGTCAGTGATCAGTATGTGCCCCACTGGGCAGTGAACAGTATCTGCCCCTGGTCTGTGAACAATATCTGCCCCCGGTCAGTGAACAGTAACTGCCCCCTGGTCAGTGATCAATAAATGCCCCCTGGTCAGTGAATAGCATCTGCCCCCCTGGTCAGTGTTCAATATCTACCCCATGGTCAGTGAACAATATCTGCCCCACTGGTCGGTGAACAGTATCTACCCCAGGTAAGTGATCAATATCTGCACCTCTGCTCAGTGAACAGTGTTTGCCCACTGTTCAGTGCACAATATCTGCCCATCTGGTCAGTGAACAGTATCTGTCCCCTGGTCAGTGAGCAGTATCTGCCCCCTGGTCAGTGAACAGTATCTGCCCACTGGTCAGTGATCAATATCTATCCCCCTGGTCAGTGAGCAGTGTATGCCCCCTGGTCAGTGATCAATATCTGCCCCCTTGTCAGTGAAGCGTATCTGCCTCGCTGGTCAGTGAGCAGTGTATGCCCCCTGGTCAGTGAAAAGTATATGCCCCACTGGTAAGTGAACAATATATGACCCCTTGGTCAGTGATCAGTATCTGCCCCACTGGTCAGTGATCAGTATGTGCCGCACTGGTCAGTGAACAGTATCTGCCCATGGTCAGTGAACAATATCTGCCCCCGGTAAGTGAACAGTAACTGCCCCCGGTAAGTGATCAATAAATGCCCCCTGGTCAGTGAATAATATCTGCCCCCCTGGTCAGTCATCAATATCTGCCCCATGGTCAGTGAACAATATCTGCCCAACTGGTTGGTGAACAGTATCTGCCCCTGGTCAGTGACCAATATCTGCCCCTCTGCTCAGTGAACAGTGTCTGACCCCTGTTCAGTGCACAATATCGGCCCCCCTGGTCAGTGAACAGTATCTGTCCCCCTGGTCAGTGAGCAGTATCTGCCCCCTGGTCAGTGAACAGTATCTGCCCCCTGGTCAGTGAACAGTATCGGCCACTAGACAATGAACAGTATCTGACCCCTTGTCAATGAACAGTGTCTGCCCCCTGGTCAGTGAACAATGTCTGCCATCTGGCCAGTGAACATTATCTGCCACCTGGTCAGTGAACATTATCTGCCCCTGGTCAGTGAACAATATCTGCCACTGTTCAGTGATCTATATCTGCCCCTCTGCTCATTAAACAGTATCTGCCACTTGGTCAGTCAAAAATATCTGCCCCCCTGGTCAGTGAACAGTAACTGCCCCCCTGGTCAGTGAAAAATGTCTGCCCCAATGGTCAGTGAGCAGTATCTGCCCCTGGTCAGTGAATATCTGCCCACCTGGTCAGTGATCTGTGTCTGCCCCTTTGCTCAGTGAAAACTATCTGAACCCTGGTCAGTGAACAGTATCGGCCACCTGGTCAGTGATCAATATCTGCCCCCTGATCAGTGAATAGTATCTGGCACCCTGGTCAGTGAACAGTATCTGCCCCCCTGCTCAGTGAACAGTATCTGCCCCTTGTTCAGTGAACAGTATCTGCCCCCTGTTCAGTGATCAATACCTGCCTCCTGGTCAGTGAACTGTATCTGCCTGTCTGGTCAATGATCAATATCTCCTGCTTGGTCAGTGAACAGAATCTGCCCCCTGGTCAGTGAACAGTATCTGCCACCTGGTCAGTGAATAGTATCTGCCCCACTGGTAAGTGCACAATATATGATCTCCTGGTCAGTGAACAGTAACTGCCCCCTGGTCAGTGATCAATAAATGCCCCCTGGTCAGTGAATAGCATCTGCCTCCCTGGTCAGTGATCAATATCTGCCCCATTGTCAGTGAACAATATCTGCCCCACTGGTCAGTGAACAATATCTGCCCCATTGGTCAGTGAACAGTATCTGCCCCAGGTCAGTGATCAATATCTGCCCCTCTGCTCAGTGAACAGTGTTTGCAACCTGTTGAGTGCACAATATCTGCCCACCTGGTCAGTGAACAGTATCTGTCCCCTGGTCAGTGAGCAGTATCTGCCCCCTGGTCAGTGAACAGTATCAGCCCACTGGTCAGTGACCAATATCTATTCCCCTGGTCAGTGAGCAGTGTATGCCCCCTGGTCAGTGAACAGTATCTGCCCCCTGGTCAGTGAACAATATCTGCTTCGCTGGTCAGTGAGCAGTGTATGCCCCCTGGTCAGTGAAAAGTTTCAGCCCCACTGGTAAGTGAACAATATATGACCTCCTGGTCAGTGATCAATATCTGCCCCCTTGTCAGTTAACAGTGTCTGCCCCTGGTCAGTGACCAATATCTGCCCCTCTGCTCAGTGAACAGTGTCTGCCCCCTGTTCAGTGCACAATATCTGCCCCCCTGGTCCGTGAACAGTATCTGTCCCCCTGGTCAGTGAGCAGTATCTGCCCCCTGGTCAGTGAACAGTATCTGCCCCCTGGTCAGTGAACAGTATCTGCACGCTTGTCAGTAAACATTTTCTGCCACTAGACAATGAACAGTATCTGACCCCTTGTCAATGAACAGTGTCTGCCCCCTGGTCAGAGAACAATGTCTGCCATCTGGCCAGTGAACATTATCTGCCACCTGGTCAGTGAACATTATCTGCCACCTGGTCAGTGAAATGTATCTGCCCCACTGGAAAGTGAATAATATTTGACCCCCTGGTCATTGATCAGTATCTGCCCCCCTGGTCAGTGATCAGTATGTGCCTCACTTGTCAGTGAACATTATCTGCCCCTGGTCAGTGAACAATATCTGCCCCTGTTCAGTGATCTATATCTGCCCCTCTGCTCATTAAATAGCATCTGCCACTTGGTCAGTCAAAAATATCTGCCCCCCTGGTCAGTGAACAGTAACTGCCCCCCTGGTCAGTGAAAAATGTCTGCCCCAATGGTCAATGAGCAGTATCTGCCCCTGGTCAGTGAATATCTGCCCCCCTGGTCAGTGATCTGTGTCTGCCCCTTTGCTCAGTGAAAAGTATCTGAACCCTGGTCAGTGAACAGTATCGGCCACCTGGTCAGTGATCAATATCTGCCCCCTGATCAGTGAATAGTATCTGGCACCCTGGTCAGTGAATAGTATCTGCCCCACTGGTCAGTGAAAAGTATCTGCCCCCTGGTCAGTGAACAGTATCTGCTCCCTGGTTAGTGATCAATATCTGCCCCCCTGTTCAGTGAACAGTATCTGCCCCTTATTCAATGAACAGTATTTGCCCCCTGGTCAGTGATCAATATCTGCCTCCTGGTCAGTGAACTGTATCTGCCTGTCTGGTCAATGATCAATATCTCCTGCTTGGTCAGTGAACTGTATCTGCCCCCTGGTCAGTGAACAGTATCTGCCACCTGGTCAGTGAAAAGTATCTGCCCCACTGGTAAGTGAACAATATATGATCTCCTGGTCAGTGATCAGTATCTGCCCGCTTGTCAGGGGACAGTATCTGCCACCTGGTCAGTGAAAATTATCTGCCCCACTGGTAAGTGAACAATATATGACACCCTGGTCAGTGATCGGTATCTGCCCCACTGGTCAGTGATCAGTATGTGCCCCACTGGTCAGTGAACAGTATCTGCCCCTGGTCAGTGAAAAACATCTGCCCCCAGTCAGTGAACAGTAACTGCCCCCTGGACAGTGATAAATAAATGCCCCCTGGTCAGTGAATAGCATCTGCCCCCCTGGTCAGTGATCAATATCTGCCCCATGGGCAGTGAACAATATCTGCCCCACTGGTCGGTGAACAGTATCTGCCCCAGGTCAGTGATCAATATCTGCCCCCCTGCTCAGTGAACAGTGTCTGCCCCCTGTTCTGTGCACAATATCTCCCCCCCCGGTCAGTGAACAGTATCTGTCCCCGTGGTCAGTGAGCAGTATCTGCCCACTGGTCAGTGAACAGTATCTGCCCACTGGTCAGTGATCAATATCTATCCCCCTGGTCAGTGAGCAGTGTATGCCCCCTGGTCAGTGAACAATATCTGCCCCCTGGTCAGTGATCAATATCTGTCTCGCTGGTCAGTGAGCAGTGTATGCCCCCTGGTCAGTGAACATTATTTGCTCCCCTGGTCAGTGAACAGTATTTGCACCCCTGGTCAGTGAACAATATCTGACCATTGTCACTGAACAGTATCTGCCACCCAGTCAGTGAACAGTATCAGACACTTGGTCAGTGACCAATATCTGCTGCATGGTAAGTAAACATTCTCTGCCCCCTGTTCAATGAACAGTATCTGCCCCCTTGTCAATAAACATTATCTGCTCACTGCTCAGTAAACATTATCTGCCTCCCTGGTCAGTGTCGTTATCTTCCCCCCTGGTCAGTGAACAGTATCTGCCCCCTGGTCAGGGAACAGTATCTGCCGCCTGGTCAGTGAACAGTATTTCCCCCCAGTTCAGTGAACAGTATCTGCACCCCTGGTCAGTGAACAGTGTCTGACCCCTGGTCAGTGAATAGTATCAGTCCCCCTGGTAAGTGAACAATATCTGCCCACTGGTCAGTGAGCAGTATCTGCCCCACTGGTCAGTGAACAGTTTCTGCCGCCCTGGTCACTGAACAGTATTTGCGGCCCTGGTCAGTGAAAATTATCAGACCCTTGGTCAGTGATTAATATCTGCTGCCTGGTCAGTGAAAATTATCTGCCTCCTGGTCAATGAACAGTTTCTGCCCTCTTGTCAATAAACATTATCTGTCCCCTGGTCAATAAACATTATCTGCCCCACGGTCAGTGATCAACATATGCCCCCCTGGTCAGTGATCAATATCTGCCCCCCTTGTCAGTGAACAGTATCTGCCTCCTGCTCAGTGAACAACATCTGCCCCCCTGGTCAGTGAACAATATCTGCCCCCCTGGTCTGTGAACAGTAATTCCCCCCTGGTCAGTGAAGTGTAACTGCCCCCCGGTCAGTGAACAATATCTGCCCCTCTGGTCAGTGATCAATATCTGCCCCTGATCAGTGAATAGTATCTGGTGCCTTGCTCTGTGAACAGTAGATGCCCCACTGGTCAGTGAACAGTATCTGCCCACTGGTCAGTGAACAGTATCTGTCCCCTGGTCAGGGATCAATATCTGCCCCCCTGGTCAGTGAACAGTATCTGCCCCCTGGTCAGTGAACAGTATCTGCCACATAGAATGAACAGTATCTGACCCCCTGGTCAATGAACAGCATCTGCTGTCCTGGTCAACGAGCAGTATTTGCCCCCTGTTCAATGAACAATATCTGCCCTCTGGTCAGTGAACAGCATCTGCCCCCTAGTCAGTGAATAGTATCTGCCACCTAAACAATGAACAATATCTGACCACCTGGTCAATGAACAGTATCTGCTGTCCTGGTCAATCAAAAGTATTTGCCCCCCTGGTCACTGATCATTATCTCCCCCTGGTCAATGAAAAGTATCTGCCCCCCTGTTCAATGAACAGTATCTGCCCCCTGGTCAATGAAAAGTATCTGCCCCCTGGTCAGTGAACAGTATCTGCCCCCCTGGTCAATGAACAGTATCTGCCCCCCTGTTCAATGAACATTATCTGCTCCCTGGTCAATGAAAAGTATCTGCCCCCTGGTCAGTCAACAGTATCGGCCCCCTGGTCAGTCAACAGTATCTGCCCCCCTGTTGAGTGATCAGTACCTGCCCCAATGGTAAATGAAAACTATCTGCCACCTGGTCATTGATCAGTATCTGCCCCACTGGTCAATGAAAAGTATCTGCCCCCCTGGTCAATGAATAGTATCTGCCCCCTGGTCAATGAACAGTGTCTGCCACCTGGTCATTGATCAATATCTGCCCATCTGGTCAGTGAACAGTATCTGCCCCCTGGTCAGTGAAAAGTATCAGCCCCCTGGTCAGTGAAATGTTTCTGACCCCATTGTCAGTGAACAGTATCTGCCCCCCTGGTCAGTGAAAAGTTTCTGCCCCCCCCGGTCAGTGAAAAATATCTGCCCCTGGTCAGTGACCAGTATCTGCCCCCTGGTCAGTGAACAGTATATGCCCCCCTGGTCAGTGAACAGTATCTGCCCCACTCGTCAGTGAAAAGTTTCTGCACCCCTGGTCAGTGATTAATATCTGCCCCCTGGTCAGTGAATAGTACCTGGCCACTGGTCAGGGATCAGTATCTGTCCCACTGGTCAGTGATCAATACCTGCCCCCTGGTCAGTGAACAGTATCTGCCCCCCCGGTCAGTGAACAGTATCTGCCCCACTCGTCAGTGAAAAGTTTCTGCCCCCCTGGTCAGTGATTAATATCTGCCCCCTGGTCAGTGAATAGTACCTGGCCACTGGTCAGGGATCAGTATCTGTCCCACTGGTCAGTGAACAGTATCTGCCCACTGGTCAGTGAACAGTATCTGTCCCCTGGTCAGGGATCAATATCTGCCCCCTGGTCAGTGAACAGTATCTGCCCCCTGGTCAATGAACAATATCTGCCCCCATGTTCAGTGAACAGTTTCTGCCCCCTTGTCAGTAAACAGTATCTGCCCCCTGGTCAGTAAACTGTATCTGCCCCCTGGTCAGTAAACAGTATCTGCCCCCTGGTCATTGAACAATATCTGCCCCCATGTTCAGTGAACAGTTTCTGCCCCCTTGTCAGTAAACAGTATCTGCCCCCTTGTCAGTAAACAGTATCTGCCCACTGGTCAGTAAACTGTATCTGCCCCCTCGTCAGTAAACAGTATCTGCCCCATTGTCAGTAAACAAAATCTGCCCCCCTGCTCAGTGAAATGTATCTGCCCCCTGGTCCGTAAACATTATATGCCCCCTGGTCAGTGAACAATATCTGACCCTCGTGGGTGTACGGTAGCTGCCCCCTGTTCAGTGAACAATATCTTCCCCCTGGTCAGTGAACAGTATCTGCCCATTGGTCAGTGAACAGTATATGCCCCCTGGTCAGTGAATAGTATCTGCCCCATGGTCAGTGAACAATATCTGCCCCATGGTCAGTGAACAATATCTGCCCCACTGGTCAGTGAACAGTATCTGCCCCCCTGTTCAGTGAAGTGTTAACTGACCATGGGGGCAGATACTGTTCATTGGCCAGGGGGCATATATTGTTCACTTATCAGGGGCAGATACTATTCAGTAGCCAGGGGACAGATATTGTTGACTTATCAGGAGGCATATACTGTTAACTGACCAGTGGGCAGATACTAATCACTGACCAGGGGGGCAGAAACTGTTCACTGACGAGAGGGACAGATACTGTTCACTGACCAGGGGGCAGGTATTGATCACTGACCAGGGGGCAGATACTGGTCACTGACAAGGGGCAGATATTTTTCACTGACCAGGGGGGCAGATACTGTTCACTGACCAGTAAACAAAA
The DNA here is from genome assembly GCF_052327205.1 of Somniosus microcephalus. Classification (NCBI taxonomy): domain Eukaryota; kingdom Metazoa; phylum Chordata; class Chondrichthyes; order Squaliformes; family Somniosidae; genus Somniosus; species Somniosus microcephalus. The sequence goes on along the minus strand of NC_141003.1, from coordinate 24,996,513 downwards.
TCTTCCCCCATAGTAAGTGAACAGTTTCTGCCCCCCTGGTCAATGAACAGTAACTGCCCCCCTGGTGAGCGAACAATATCTGCTCCCTGGTCAGTGAACAATATCTGCCCCCCTGGTCTGTGAACAGTAACTGCCCCCCTGGTCAGTGAAGATTAACTGCCCCCCGGTCAGTGAAAAATACCTGCCCCTCTGGTCAGTGATCAATATCTGCCCCCTGATCAGTGAATAGTATCTGGCGCCCTGGTCAGGGAACAGTATCTGTCCCACTGGTCAGTGAACAGTATCTGCCCACTGGTCAGTGAACAGTATCTGTCCCCTGGTCAGGGATCAATATCTGCCCCCTGGTCAGTGAACAGTATCTGCCCCCTAGTCAGTGAACAGCATCTGCCACCTAGACAATGAACAGTATCTCACCCCTTGGTCAATGAAAAGTAACTGCCGTCCTGGTCAATCAACAGTATTTGCCCCCCTGGTCACTGATCAGTATCTGCCCCCCTGGTCAATGAATAGTATCTGCCCCCCTGTTCAATGAAAAGTATCTGCCCCCTGGTCAATGAAAAGTAGCTGCCACCTGGTCATTGATCAGTATCTGCAACGCTGGTCAGTGAACAGTATCTGCCCCCTGGTCAGTGAAAAGTATCTGCCCCCTGGTCAGTGAACAGTATCTGCCCCCCTTGTCAGTGAACAGTATCTGCCCCCCTGGTCAGTGAAAAATATCTGCCCTCTTGTCAGTGACCAGTATCTGCCCCCTGGTCAGTGATCAATACCTGCCCCCTGGTCAGTCAACAGTATCTGCTCCCCTGGTCAGTGAACAGTATCTGTCCCACTCGTCAGTGAACAGTTTCTGCCCCCCTGGTCAGTGATTAGTATCTGCCCACTGGTCAGTTAACAGTATCTGCCCCCTGATAAGTGAACAATATCTGCCCCCTGGCCACTGAACAGTATCTGCCCCCTGATAAGTGAACAATATCTGCCCCCTGGCCAATGAACAGTATCTACCCCCATGGTCAGTTAACAGTTTCTTCCCGCTGGTTAGTAAAGTGTATCTGCCCCCTGGTCAGTAAACAGTATCTGCCCCTGGTCAGTAAACAGTATCTGCCCCATTGTCAGTAAACAATATCTGCCGCCCTGGTCAGTGAAAAGTATCTGCCCCCTGGTCAGTAAACATTATATGCCCCCTGGTCAGTGAACAATATATGCCCACTGGTCATTGAACAGTATCTGCCCCCCTGGTCAGTGAACAATATCTGACCCTGGTCAGTGAACGGTAGCTGCCCCCTGGTCAGTGAACAATATCTGCCCCCTGGTCAGTGAAAAGCATCTGCCCCCTGGTCAGTAAACATAATATGCCCCCTGGTCAGTGAACTATATCTGTCCCCTGGTCATTGAACTGTATCTGCCCCCCTGGTCAGTGAACAGTATCTGCCCCCATGGTCAGTGAACAACATCTGCCCTCTTGTGAGTGAACAGTATCTGCCCCCTGGTCACTGAACAGTATCTGTCCCCTGGTCAGTGAACAGATTCTGCCCTCTTGTCTGTAAACAGTATTTGTCACTAGACGATGAACAGTATCTGACCCCCTGGTCAATGAACAGTGTCTGCCCCCTGGTCAGTGAACAATATCTGCCATCTGGTCAGTGAACAGTATCTGCCACCTGGTCAGTGAAATGTATCTGCCCCACTGGTAAGTGAACAATATATGACCCCTGGTCAGTGATCAATATCTGCCCCCCCGGTCAGTGATCAGAATGTGCCCCACTGGTCAGTCAAAAGTATCTGCCCCGGGTCAGTGACCTATATCTGCCCCTCTGCTCATTAAACATTATCTGCCACCTGGTCAGTGAAAAATATCTGCCCCCCTGGTCATTGAACAGCAACTGCCACCCTGGTCAGTGAACAATGTCTGTCACACTGGTAAGTGAACAATATATGATCCCCTGGTCAGTGATCTGTATCTGCTGCACTGGGCAGTGATCAATATCTGCCCCCCTGGTCAGTGAGCAGTATCTGACCCTGGTCAGTGAATATCAGCCCCCCTGGTGAGTGATCTGTATCTACCACTCTGCTCAGTGAACAGTATCTGAACCCTGGTCAGTGAATAGTATCTGTCACCTGGTCAGTGATAAGTATCTGCCCAACTGGAAAATGAACAATATATGACCCCCTGGTCAGTGATCAGTATCTGCCCCCCTGGTCAGTGATCAGTATGTGCCCCACTGGTCAGTGAATGGTATCTGCCCCTGGTCAGTGAACAATATCTGCCCCGGTCAGTGAACAGTAACTGCCCCCTGGTCAGTGAATAGTATCTGCCCCCCTAGTCAGTGATCAGTATATGTCCCATGATCATTGAACAATATGTGCCCCACTGGTCAGTGAACAATATCTGCCCCCTGGTCAGTGATCAATACTGCCCCTCTGCTCAGTGAACAGTATCTGCCCCCTGTTCAGTGAATAATATCTGGCCCCTGGTCAGTCAACATTATCTGTCCCCCTGGTCAGTGAGCAGTATCTGCCCCCTGGTCAGTGAACATTATCTGCCCCCTGGTCAGTGATCAATATCTGCCCAGCTGGTCAGTGAGCAGTGTATGCCCCCTGGTCAGTGAACATTATTTGCTCCCCTGGTCAGTGAACGGTATTTGCCCCCCTGGTCAGTGAACAATATCTGACCTTGGTCAGTGAACAGTTTTTGCCACATGGTCAGTGAACAGTATCAGACACTTGGTCAGTGATCAATATCTGCTGCCTGGTCAGTGAACATTATCTTCCCCCTGGTCAATGAACAGTATCTGCCCCCTTGTCAATAAACATCATCTGCCCTCTAGTCAGTAAACATTATCTGCCCCCCCTGGTCAGTGGTCAATATCTGCCCCCCTGGTCAGTGAACAGTATCTGCACCCTGGTCAGGGAACATTATCTGCCACCTGGTCAGTGAACAGTATTTTCCCCCTGTTCAGTGAATTGTATCTGCCCCTCTGGTCAGTGAACAGTATTTTCCCCCTGTTCAGTGAACAGCATCTGCCCCCCTGGTCAGTGAACACTGTCTGCCCCCTGGTCAGTGAACAGTATCAGCCCCCCTGGTAAGTGAACAATATCTTCCCCCTGGTCAGTGAACAGTATCTGGCCCCCTGGTCAGTAAACAAGATCTTCCCCCATAGTCAGTGAACAGTTTCTGCCCCCCTGGTCAATGAACAGTAACTGCCCCCCTGGTGAGTGAACAATATCTGCTCCCTGGTCAGTGAACAATATCTGCCCCCCTGGTCTGTGAACAGTAACTGCCGCCCTGGTCAGTGAAGAGTAACTGCCCCCCGGTCAGTGAACAATATCTGCCCCTCTGGTCAGTGATCAATATCTGCCCCCTGATCAGTGAATAGTATCTGGTGCCCTGGTCAGGAAACAGTATCTGTCCCACTGGTCAGTGAACAGTATCTGCCCCCTGGTCAGTGAACAGTATCTGCCACATAGAATGAACAGTATCTGATCCCCTGGTCAATGAACAGTATCTGCCGTCCTGGTCAATGAAAGGTATTTGCCCCCTGGTCAATGAACAATATCTGCCCCCCCCCGGCCAGTGAACAGTATCTGCCCCCTAGTCAGTGAACAGTATCTGCCACCTAGACAATGAACAGTATCTCACCCCCTGGTCAATGAACAGTAACTGCAGTCCTGGTCAATCAACAGTATATGCCCCCCTGGTCACTGATCAGTATCTCCACCTGGTCAATGAAAAGTATCTGCCACCTGGTCATTGATCAATATCTGCCCCCCTGGTCAATGAACAGTATTTGCCCCCCTGTTCAATGATCAGTATCTGCCCCCTGGTCAATGAAAAGTATCTGCCACCTGGTCATTGATCAGTATCTGCCACGCTGGTCAGTGAACAGTATCTGCCCCTTGGTCACTGAACAGTATCTGCCCCCTGGTCAGTGAACAGTATCTGCCCCCCTTGTCAGTGAACAGTATCTGCCCCCCTGGTCAGTGAAAAATATCTGCCCCCTTGTCAGTGACCAGTATCTGCCCCCTGGTCAGTGATCAATACCTGCCCCCTGGTCAGTGAACAGTATCTGCTACCCCTGGTCAGTGAACAGTATCTGTCCCACTCATCAGTGAAGAGTATCTGCCCACTGGTCAGTTAACAGTATCTGCCCCCTGATAAGTGAACAATATCTGCCCCCATGGTCAGTGAACAATATCTGCCCCCTGGTCAGTAAACAGTATCTGCCCCCTGGTCAGTAAACAGTATCTGCCCCCTGGTTAGTAAACAGTATCTGCCCCCTGGTCAGTAAACAGTATCTGCCCCTGGTCAGTAAACAATATCTGCCCCATTGTCAGTAAACAATATCTGCCGCCCTGGTCAGTGAAAAGTGTCTGCCCCCTGGTCATTGAACAGGATCTGCCCCCTAGTCAGTGTACAATATCTGACCCTGGTCAGTGAATGGTAGCTGCCCCCTGGTCAGTAAACATTATATGCCCCCTGGTCAGTGAGCAATATCTTCCCCCTGGTCATTGAACAGAATCAGCCCCCCTGGTCAGTGAACAATATCTGACCCTGGTCAGTGAACGGTAGCTGCCCCCTGGTCAGTGAAAAATATCTGCCCCCTGGTCAGTGAACAGTATCTGCCCACTGGTCAGTGAACAGTATCTGCCCCCTGGTCAGTGATCGATATCTGCTGCCTGGTCAGTGAAGCGTATCTAACCCCCTGGTCAGTGAACAGTTTCTTCCCCCTGGTCAGTAAACAGTATCTGCTCCCTGGTCAGTAAACAGTATCTGCCCCCTGGTCAGTAAACAGTATCTGCCCCTGGTCAGTAAACAGTATCTGCCCCCTAGTCAGTAAACAGTCTCTTCCCCCTGGTCAGTAAACGGTATCTGTCCCTGGTCAGTAAATAGTATCTGCCCCCTGGTCAGTTAACAGTATCTGCCCCTCTGGTCAGTGAACAGTATCTGCCCCTCTGGTCAGTGAACAGTATCTGCCCCCTGGTCAGTAAACAGTATCTGCCCCCTGGTCAGTAAACAGTATCTGCCCCCTGGTCAGTAAACAATATCTGCCCCATTGTCAGTAAACAATATCTGCCCACCTGGTCAGTGAAAAGTATCTGCCCCCTAGTCAGTAAACATCATATGCCCCCTGGTCAGTGAACAATATCTGCCCCCTGGTCATTGAACAGTATCTGCCCCCCTGCTCAGTGAACAGTATCTGTCCCCATGTTCAGTGAATGATATCAGCCCCCTTGTGAGTGAACAGTATCTGCGCTCTTGTGAGTGAACTGTATCTGCCCCGTGGTCAGTGAACAGTATCTGCCCCATGGTCAGTGAACAATATCTGCCCCACTGGTCAGTGAACAGTATCTTCCCCCTGGTCAGTGATCAATATCTGCCCCTCTGCTCAGTGAAAAGTGTCTGCCCCCTAGTCAGTGAACAGTATCTGCCCCCTAGTCAGTGAACAGTATTTGCCACCTAGACAATGAACAGGATCTGCCCCCCTGGTCAGTGAACAGTATCTGCCTGTTGTGTCTCCTTGTGTTCTTATACTGTAAATAATAGCGTGGCGGAGCCACCAAAGGACTCAGAGCGGTTGTACATAATTCCTTTAACAGCAATGTAGTTCCTGTCTGTGCCTGTACCTTTAATTACGCTGTTTGACTGTACAATGTCTAGTTACCTTTACAGCATGGTTTCAACGTGATGATGTCATGCCGTTAGTCACGTGATGCCCCAATGGCGGGAAGAACGTGATGATGTCATGACGTCAGTCTTCTGCCCAGGGGATCAGTCCTCGTGGAGCCTTCAAGGAGAGTAGACCTGTTATTGATGTGTTCTAGCAGTTTCCAGTTTAAACTCGTTTGGTTTAATTGAAGTTCATTATTTTAATTGCCTGAGTCGAACTCAGTCTTTTTGATAGGAGCCTCCGTTCCTACAACAGACACTTTTAGCTCATTTTAGTTACTGCTTTTACTAGCTGTATTCTTGCCTTGTTTCTGTGCTGCCGCATGGTGCGGAGTGATACAAGATGTCCGACGCTGCACTGTGCACTGCCCGTGCACAGTGTGCCACATAGCAATATAACTACACCACACCAAAGTTGTTCCATACCAAAGCAGTTCCATTTAACGATGTTATACTATAACAATGTAACATCCCTCTTTCTCAAAAAACGAAAACATGAAATGTAACAATTTAAATTAACAAACTATTATTATCAACTACAAAGAATCATGAGTTGTTTTTTTTTTATTCGCGATATCTCTCAGGTGGTTGGATGTTGTCCCTCCATCTTGTAGATTTGGTGGTGACCATTCCTCTCTGCGGTGTTTTGGTGTGTTCTGCTCTCGTTGTTGTTGTTGCTGTCGCCTTTGGAGTTGGAGTGTGCATGCTCATGGTTGTTTGATTTGTAGCGCTTGTTTCTGGTATTGTACTGCTTGTGGTAGCTGGTGTTGTCAATGTTGCTGATGTTGTCTGCTGCTTATCCAGTTCAGGTGAAGGTCTGATGTGGAGTCTGTTCCGTCTGTATTGGTTACCAGGTTCAGTCTCTACGAAGTAGGATCTTGGAGTATCAGCTTTTCCAGGTTTTCAACACCGGGTCTTGCACATGCACTGATTGTCCATTCAGCAATTCTGGTAGGGTCTTTGCATGTTTATCGTAATGTTTGCTTCCTACGATTTGTGCTTCTGCCAGCTTTTGTCTGAAGTCCTCCTGGTCCTGGGGAGGATGTACTTTTGCTGGTAGTATAGTCTTACACTTCCTCCCATTCAGTAATTCCGCAGGTGATTTCATGTCTGCTTTCAGTGGTGTTGATCTGAGTGATAGGAGGGCAAGGTCTTGGTCTTCCCCCATCTCACTACTTTTGATGAGAGTTCTCTTGACAATCTGGATCTGTCTTTCGATGAACCTGTGTCCCCTTGGGAAATGTGGGGATGAGGTTACTATTTTGAACCCATACTTTTCTGCCAGAGCTCTGAATTCACTCGATGTGAACTGGGTTCCATTGTCACTGATTACCTTTTCCGGGATTCCTTGTTCAGCAAACAAGCTCTTTGCAATCCTGGTGGTAGTTGTGGCTCTCAAGTCTTTCATCCTTCTCACAAAAGGAAACTTGGAATAGTAATCTGCCACTATGAGATACCATTCTTGATTGCACATGAAGAGATCTGCCCCAACAGTGTGCCATGGTCTTGACGGTATTTCACTAGGTATCATCTCCTCTTTCTGTTGTGCATTTCTGTATTTCTGGCATATACCACATGCAGAGACCATCTGTTCGATATTTTTGTACATGCCTATCCAGTATACAGTTTATCTGGCTCTCAGCTTGCATTTCTCCATTCCTATGTGGCCTTCATGTATGAGATGGAGAAGTTGTGTCTGCATCGTCTTTGGCACGATGATCCTCGATCCAGCAAGGAGAATACCGTCTTCTACTGCAATATCGTCTTTAATCGTCCAGAATTGATGAATTGTCACCTGTACCTGCTGGATTCTCTCCGGCCACCCCTGTAATACTTGTTGTGTGAGTAGTTGCAACTCCTCATCTTTGCTAGTCTCATCTCTGATTTGACTGAGCTTTGTAGGGGTAACATTCACTAGGTGGTGGATTTTTACTGTTAGGCCCTCCACCTCGTGTTTCTCATATGGTGACAATCGAGACAACGCATCTGCTATGCACCATTTCCTTTCCTGGCTTATATTTAGGCGTGAAGTCATAGCTTTGGATCCTTAGTAGTCTTTGCAGTCTTGCAGGCGCTTTGCACAGATTCTTCTTATAGATCTGTTCTAGTGGACGATGGTCACTCTCTATTGTAAATTGCCTGCCATATAGGTATGTGTGGAATTTCTCGCATCCGTACACTACTGCTAATAGTTCTCTTTCTATGTTGGTGTATCTCGTCTCGGCTGACGTCAAGTCCTTTGATGCAAAAGCTATTGGCTTTCCTTCCTGCACCAGAGCTGCCCCTAGTCCTCTGGTAGAAGCATCTACTTGCAGAGTGACTGGTTTTCTTCTGTCATAATATGACAGACTTGTTTCTTTGCACAACAGTTCTTTAAGTTGTTTGAAATTCCTTTCATGTGATTCAGACCACTGGTATTCAGCATCTTCTTTCAATAGCTCTCTGAGATTTGTTGTATGTTCCGACATGTGTGGGATGAAAGAACTCATGTATTGGACCAAGCCGAGGTAACTCCTCAGCTCTTTCTTGTCTTTGGGTGGTTTCATTTCAGCAATCACTGCAATCTTCTCTGGATTTGGCTTGACTCCCTCTGGTGTATAAATCATACCGAAGAATTGGCATTCCTTGACTTTAACTATGCACTTATCTGCATTTAACTTGATGCCAGCCTTCCTGGTACTCTCCATGGCCTCATGTAGGTGCATGTCATGGTCTTTTTCATCTGCTCCATAGATCTGAATATCATCAGCTATTCCTATAGCTCCTTCACAGCCTCTGTATGTCTCGTCTATTTTCTGTTGAAAGATATCTTGACTGACCTTTAGCCTGAATGGTAGCCACAGGAATTTTAATGCCCAAATGGTGTGTTGAATGTTGTCAGTGTTGTTGATTCCTCATCCAACTTCACATTGCAATATCCATTTCTGGCATCTAGTTTTGAGAAAACCTTGGCTCCTGCCAGTGATGGCATAATCTCCTCTAGCATTGGGGTGGGATAGTGGTCCCTCTTTATCGCCTGGTTTAGATCTTTGGAGTCCAAACATATTCTGAGACGCCCGTTTGGCTTTTCTCGTACCACAATTGAGTTTACCCAGTCTGTGGGTTCAGTGACCTTTACGATCACTCCCTTTTCTTCCATCTCCTTTAGCTCTCTTTCAAGCTTTGTCTTCAGCTCGATGGGTACTTTTCGTGGAGCATGGATAATGGGCTTTACCTCTGGATCAAGGGTGATGTGGTATTGGAAATCTCCGAAACATCCCACTGTATCATCGAAACATTTTGGATACATGTCTATCAAGTCTTTTTTACTCTTGATTTGTGGGCAGTTCTCCAGTGGGGTGTTGCTGTCTATCGTCAGTGACGTTTCCGTCAGCTCGTGATTCACTGAGATCAATCTCAACTTCTCGCAGCTGTTTAATCCCAGGATCGCTGGCCCCTCAGTGTCGGTGACATAGAACATGCAGTTGATGTTCTTTCTTTTATGTGCCCCTTTGATAAGGGTTATTCCAAGTTGTTTAATCTCACTCCCCCTGTATGCTGTCAGCGTGACATTACTTGCCTTTAAACAACCATTTTTCAGGTAGCCATCTTCTCTCAGGTTTTCGGGAAAGATCTGCTGGTACAGTCTCAATGGGAGAATGTTGCTCTGAGCCCCTGTGTCCAGCTTCAACTTTAAGTTGATGGTTTTGGGCCGACCTTTGACCTTTTTTAAAATTTGGATGATGGTGTGCAATTCTCTCCTCGGAGTATTTTCCGATCTGGACATCTCATGAAGCTGTATCTTTATGGTTTCGATGTTTAGTGCACTGTTGTGATCATCATCATCATCCTGCTCATCCATGGCATGGATATTGTGTTTTTTTCTCTGGTTCTGCTGTCCGTCTTTGTTTTTGATGTATGTTCCTTCTTTCTTCGTTCTACACCTCTTTTCCCAGTGGTTTAGTTTGCCACATGCATTGCAGCTTGTTCCATATGCTGGACATTTCCTCTTGTCTGTGTAATCGTGCGGTCTTCCACAATTTCTGCACGTTTCCCCCGTTGTCATGTGCATGTCTTTGTGTGTTGTACTTTTCTCTCACTGCATCCACTCTGTTGTCCGTCTCAGAAGCCATCCGCATGTCAGCCATTTGAGAAATCAGCATTTTCATTTGCTGCTTCATGGCTTCATGAGCTCTCGCAGTATCTACAGCCTCTGTTATTCCGAGCTTTTCTTTTCTTATCAGGGCTTTTTGTACCTCTACATGCGCTGACCCCCATATTAGCTGGTCCACAAGCCTTTCTTCCATTTCCTTAAATTTACACTTGCTGGCTTCATTTCTCAGCCTTGTCAGGAAATTGTCAGCTGTTTCACCGGGTTCCTGTCTTAGACTCTGGAATTTGTATCTGTATATACGATGATTGGATTTAGGCTCTAGATGGATGCTGAATTCATCAAAAATTGTCGCAGGGTTTTCCTTTTCCTCTTTAGTCAAACTCCAGCTATTATACAAATCTAGACCTTTTTCTCCTGTCCACAACAGAATGTAACTAACCTTTTCCTCGTTGGTAGCGCCCTTCAGGAAGCTTTTGAATGTAAGCTCACATTTCTGTTTGAACTTGCGGAATGCTTCTACTTTATTGTCGGCTTCCCAGTTCATGAGGGGTTGCATTTGCACAGTCGTCATTTTCGTTTCCCGTATGATTCACTCTCAAATCACCGCAGACATCGGTACTCACAATCAGCTCATAAAATCACTTTTCGTCTTATTCGTAGTTCGTATAGCACAATTTTGTACTCACTTATACTGCTGCCACCATGTTGTGTCGCCTTGTGTTCTTATACTATTAATAATACAGACACTTTTAGCTCATTTTAGTTACTGCTTTTACCAGCTGTATTCTTGCCTTGTTTCTGTGTTGCCGCATGGTGCGGAGTGATACAAGATGTCCGATGCTGCACTGTGCACTGCCCGTGCACAGTGTGCCACATGGCAATATAACTACACCATACCAAAGTAGTTCCATACCAAAGTAGTTCCATTTAACAATGTGATACGATAACAATGTAACACTGCCCACTGGTCAGTGAACAATATCTGCCCCCTTGTCAGTGATCAATATCTTCCCCCTGGTCAGTGAACAGTTTCTGCCTCCTGGTCAGTGATCAATATCTGCCCCCTGGTCAGTGAACAGTATCTGCCCCCCTGGTCAGTGAACGGTATCTGCACCCTGGTCAGTGAACAGTATCTGCCCCTGGTCAGTGAACAGTGTCTGCCCCCCTGATCACTGAACAGTGTCTGCCCCGCTGGTCAGTGAACAGTATCTGCACCCTGGCCAGTGAACTGTATCTGCCCCCTGGTCAGTGAACAATATCTGACCCTGGTCAGTGAACAGTGTCTGCCCCCTAGTCAGTGAACAGTATCTGCCCCCCTGGCCAGTGAACTGTAGCTGCCCCCTTGTCAGTGAACGATATCGGCCCCCCTGGTCAACAAACATTATCTTCCCCCTGGTCAGTAATCAATATCTGCTGCCTGTTAAGTGAACAATATCTGCCCTCTGGCCAATGAACAGTGTCTGCCCCCATGGTCAGTGAACTATATCTGCCCCCTTGTGAGTGAACAGTATCTGCCCCCTTGTAAGTGAACAGTATCTGCCCCCTGGTCAGTGAACAGATTCTGCCCCCTTGGCAGTAAACAGTAACTGCCCCCTCCTGGTCAGTGAGCAGTGTCTGTCCCCTGGCCACTGATCAATATCTGCCATCCTGGTCAATGAACAGTATCTGTCCCCTGGTCACTGACCAGTATCTGCAATCCTGGTCAGTAAACTGTACCTGCCCCCTGGTCACTGATCACTGTGTGCCCAATAGTCAGTGAACAGTATCTACCCCCTGGTCAATGAAAAGTATCTGCCCCCTGGTCAGTAATCGGAATCTGCCCCCCTCATTAGTGATCCGTATCTGCCCCCCTTGTCAGTGAACTGTATCTGCCCCCTTGTCAGTAAACAGTAACGGCACCTTGTCAGTGAACAATATCTGCCCACTTGGTCAGTGAACAGTATCTGCCCCCTGGTCAGTGAACAGTATCTGCCCCACTGGTCAGTGAACAATATCTGCCTACTGGTCAGAGAACTATATCTGCCATCCTTGTCAGTGATCAGTATGTATCCCCCTGGTCAGTGAAAAATATCTGCCCCACTGGTCAGTAAAAATTATCTTCCTCCTGGTCAGTGATCAGTTTCTGCTTCCTGGTCAGTGATCAGTATCTGCCCCCTGGTCAGTGAACAATATCTGCCCCCTCCTCATTGAACAGTGTCTGCCCCCTGGTCAGTGATTAGTATCTGCCCCCAAGTCAGTGAACAATATCTGCCCCCCTGGTCAGTAAACAGTATCTGCCCCCAGGTCAGTGAAAATTACCTGCCCCCCTGGTCAGTGTACAGTATCTGCCACCTAGTCAGTGAAAAGTATCTGCCCCCCGGTCAGTGAACAGTATCTGCCCCCCTGGTCAGTGAGCAGTATCTGCCCCCAGGTTAGTGAATTGTATCTGCCTCCTGGTCAGCGATCATTATCTGCCGTCCTGGTCAATGAACAGCATCTGTCCCCTGGTCAGTGATCAGTTTCTGCCATCCTGGTCAATGAACAGTATCTACCCCTTGTCAATGAAAAGTATCTGCCCCCTGATTAGTGATCAGTATCTGCCCCCCTCATCAGTGATCAATATCTGCCCCCATGGTCAGTCAACAGTATCTGCCCCCTTGTCAGTAAACAGTAATGGCACCTTGTCAGTAAACAATATCTGCCCTCTGGTCAGTGATCATTATCTGCCATCCTGGTCAACGAACTGCATCTGTCCCCTGGTCAGTGATCAGTATCTGCCATCCTGGTCAATGAACAGTATTTACCCCTTGGTCAATGAAAAGTATCTGCCCCCTGGTCAGTGAACAGTATCTTCTCCCCTTATCAGTGATCAATATCTGCCCCCATGGTCAGTGAACAGTATCTGCCATCTTGTCAGTAAACAGTAATGGCACCTTGTCAGTGAACAATACCTGCCCTCTGGTCAGTGAACAATATCTGCCCCCCTGGTTAGTGAACATTATCTGCCCCATGATCAGTGAACAGTATCTGCCCCCTGGTCAATGAACAGTATCTGCCCCCTGGTCAGTGAACAGTACCTGCCCCCTGGTCAGTGAACAATATCTGCCCCCTGGTCAGAGAACTATATCTGCCCCCCTGGTCAGTGATCAGTATCTATCCACCTGGTCAGTGAACAATATCTGCCCCACTGGTCAGTGAAAAATATCTTCCCCCTGGTCAGTGAACAATATCTGCCCCCCTGGTCAGTGATCAATAACTGCCCCCTGGTCAGTGATCAGTATCTGCCCCACTGGTCAGTGAACTGTATCTGCCCCCCTGGTCAATGAACAATATCTGCCCCCGGTCAGTGAACAGTATCTGCCCCATGGTCAGTGAACAGTATCTGCTGTTTTATGTATTATGATATGATTGGGATTACGGAAACATGGCTCCAGGGTGACCAAGGCTGGGAACTCAACATCCAGGGGTATTCAATATTCAGTAAAGACAGGGAAAAAGGACAATGAGGTGGGGTAGCATTGCTGGTTAAAGAATAGATTAACACAATAGTAAGGAAGGATAATAGCTCTGAAGATGTGGAATCTGTATGGGTAGAGCTGAGAAATACCAAGGGGCAGATAACGTTAGTGGGAGTTGTATACAGACCCCCAAACAGTAATGTTAGGTTCGGGATGGCATTAAACGGGAAATTAGAGAAGCGTGCAATAAGGGCACAGCAGTTATCATGGGTGACTTTAAACTACATACAGATTGGGCTAACCAAATTAGTAACAATACTGTGGAGGAGGAATTCCTGGAGTGTATACGCGATGGTTTCCTGCACCAATATGTCGTGGACAAATCAACTAGAGATCAGGCCATCTTAGACTGGGTATTATGTAATGAGAAAGGATTAATTAGCAATCTTGTTGTGCGAGGCCCCTTGGGGCAGAGCGATCATAATATGATAGAATTCTTCATTAAGATGGAGAGTGAAGTATTTGACTCAGAGACTAGGGTCCTGAATTTAAATAAAGGAAACTATAATGGTATGAGGTGCGAGTTGGGTAGGATGGATTGGGGAATGTTACTTAAAGAGTTGACGGTGGATAGGCAATGGCAAACATTTAAAGATTGCATGGATGAACTACAGAATTTGTTCATCCCAGTTTGGCATAAAAATAAAACAAAAAAGGTGACTTAGCCGTGGCTAACAAAGGAAATTAGGGATAGCATAAGATCCAAGGAGAGGGCATATAAATTGGCCAGAAAAAGCAGCAAACCTGAGGATTGAGAGCAGTTTAGGATTCAGCAAAGGAGGACAAAGGGATTAATTAAGAGGGGGAAATAGATTATGAGAGTAAGCTTGCAGGGAACATAAAAACTGACTGTAAAAGCTTCTATAGATATGTGAAGAGAAAATGATTGGTGAAGTCAAGCGTAGGTCCCTTGCAATCAGAATCAGGGGAATTTATAATGGGGAACAAAGAAACGGCAGACCAATTAAATACATACTTTGGTTCTGTCTTCACAAAGGAGGACACAAATAACCTCCCAGAGATGTCGGGGAACATAGGGTCTAATGAGAGGGAGGAACTGAATGAAATCAGTATTTGTAGGGAAATGGTGTTAGGGAAATTGATGGGATTGAAGGCCGACAAATCCCCAGGGCCTGATAATCTACATCCTAGGGTATTAAGGAAGTGGCCCTAGAAATAGTAGATGCATTGCTGGTCATCTTCCAAAATTCTATAGACTCTGTAACAGTTCCCATGGATTGGAGGGTAGCTAATGTTACCCCACTATTCAATAAAGGTGGTAGAGAGAAAATGAGGAATGATAAACCGGTAAGCCTGACATCGGTAGTGGGGAAAATGCTAGAGTCCATTATAAAAGATGTAATAGCAAAGCACTTGGAAAACAGTGACAGGATCAGACAAAGTCAACATGGATTTACAAAAGGTAAATCGTGCTTCACTAATCTACTGGAAATTTTTGAGGATGTAACTGGTAGAATAGATAAGGGAGAACCAGTGGATGTGGTGTATTTGGACTTTCCGAAGGATTTTGATAAGGTCCCGCATCAGAGATTAGCATGTTAAGTTAAAGCACATGGGATTGGGGGCAAGGTACTGACTTGGATAGAGAACTAGTTGGCAGACAGGAAGCAAAGAGTTGGAATAAACGGGTCTTTTTCCAAGTGGCAGTCAGTGACTAGTGGGGTACCGCAGGGATTGGTACTAGGACCCCAGCTATTCACAATATATATTAATGATCTAGACGAGGGATCTAGATGTAATATCTCCAAGTTTGCAGGCGACACAAAGTTGGGTGGGCATGTGTGCTGTGAGGAGGATGCTGAGAATCTCCAGTATGATTTGGACAGGTTGGGTGATTGGGCAAATGCATGGCAGATGCAGTATAATGTGGATAAATGTGAGGTTATCCACTTTGGTGGCAAAAGCAGGAAGGCAGATTATTATCTGAATGGCAATAGATTAGGAGAAGGGGAAGTGCAACAAGACCTGGGTGTCCTTGTGCACCAGTCGCTGAAGGTAAGCATGCAGGTGCAGCAGGCAGTTAAGAAGGCAAATGGTATGTTGGCCTTCGTAGCGAGAGGGTTCGAGTACAAGAACAAGGATGTCTTGCTGCAGTTGTACAGGGCCTTGGTGAGACCACACCTTGAGTATTGTGTGCAGTTTTGGTCACCTTATCTAAGGAAGGATGTTCTTGCCATGGAGGGAGTGCAGCGAAGATTCACCAGACTGATACCTGAGATGGCAGGAATGACAAATGAGGAGAAATTGGGTCGATTGGGCTTATATTCGCTGGAGTTTAGAAGAGTGAGAGGGGATCTCATTGAAACATAAAATTCTAACAGGACTAGACAGACTAGATGCAGGAAGGATGTTTCCGATGGTGGGGGAGTCCAGAACCAGGGGTCACAGTCTAAAAATAAGGGGTAAGCAATTTAAGACAGAGATGAGCAGGAATTTCTTCACCCAGAGAATGGTGAACCTGTGGAATTCTCTACCACAGAAGGCAGTTGGGGCCAATTCATTAAATATATTCAAGAAGGAGTTAGATATATTTCTTAAGGCTAAAGGGATCAAGGGATATGGGGAGAAAGCAGGGACAGGGTACTGAATTTGGATGATCAGCCATGATCTCATTAAATGGGGGATAGGCTCAAGGGGCCGAATGGCCTACTCCTGCTCCTATCTTCTTTGTTTCTATGTTTCTATGAACAATATCTGCCCCCCCCCCACCCTGGTCAGTGAACAGTATCTGCACACTGGGCAGTGAACAATATCTGCCCCCTGGTCAGTGAAAAATATCTGCCACCGGTCAGTGAACAATATGTGCCCCCTGGTAAGTAAACAGTATCTGCCCCCCTTGTCAGTGAACAGTATCAGCCCCCCTGATCAATGAACAGTATCTGCCCCCTGGTCAGTGAGCAGTATCTGCCGCCTGGTCAATGATTAATATCTGCCCCCTGGTCAGTGAACAATATCTGCCCCCTGGTCAGTGATCAGTATCTTCCCCACTGGTCAGTGAAGTGTATCTGCCCCCCTGGTCAGTCAACAGTATCTGCCCTCTGGTCAGTCAACAGTATCTGCCCACTGGTCAGTGAAGAGTATCTGCCCCCTAGTCAGTGAACATTACCTGCCGTCCTGGTCAATGAACAGTATCTGTACCCCTGGTCAGTGAACAGTATCTTCCCCCCTGGTTAGTGAACTGTATCTGTGCCCTTGTCAGTGAACAGTATCAGCCCCCCTGGTCAGTGAAGAGTATCTGCCCCCTGGTCAGTAAACAGTATCTGCCCCCCTGGTCAGTGTTATAAATCTTATGATCCATGAAGAAAGACTCATGAAATAACACTGGACGGCCAGCTGGTGGCGCCGTCCAAGGAGTACAAATACTCGGGCGTGGGCCCAGCTTTCCCAGGACATTTTGTAAACAGGAACTAGTGAAAGATAACTAGATCTCCATGTTTTGAAACAAATTGATTCAAGCCTTGCTTTCTACTCGAACCAAGTGCATTGTGAGTTTTATTACATCAGTCAGTGAACAGTATCTGCCCCCCCTGGTCAATGAACAGTATCTGCCCCCCTGGTCAATGAACAGTATCTGCCCCCCTGGTCAGTGAACAGTATCTGCCCCCCTCATCAATGAACAGTATCTGCCACCCTGGTCAGTGAACAGTATCTGCCCCCCTGGTCAATGAACAGTATCTGCCATCCTGGTCAGTGAACAGTATCTGCCCCCCTGGTCAATGAACAGTATCTGCCACCCTGGTCAGTGAACAGTATCTGCCCCCCTGGCCAATGAACAGTATCTGCCACCCAGGTCAGTGAACAGTATCTGCCCCCTGGTCAGTGAACAGTATCTGCCCCCCTGGTCAATGATCAGTGTCTGCCCCCTGGTCAATGAACAGTATCTGCCCCCTGGTCAGTGATCAGTATCTGCCCCCTGGTCGGTGAACATTATCTGCCCCCCTGGTCAGTGATCAGTATCTGCCCCCTGGTCAACAAACAGTATCTGCCCCCTGGTCAGTGATCAGTATCTGCCCCCTGGTCAGTGAACATTATCTGCCCCCAAGGTTAGTGATCAGTATCTGCCCCCTTGTGAGTGAACAGTATCTGCCCCCGTGGTCAGTGAACATTATCTGCCCCCCTGGTCAGTGATCAGTATCTGCCCCCTGGTCAATGAACAGTATCTGCCCCCCTGGTCAATGAACAGTGTCTGCCCCCTGGTCAATGAACAGTATCTGTACCCCTGGTCAGTGAACAGTATCTTCCCCCCTGGTTAGTGAACTGTATCTGTGCCCTTGTCAGTGAACAGTATCAGCCCCCCTGGTCAGTGAAGAGTATCTGCCCCCTGGTCAGTAAACAGTATCTGCCCCCCTGGTCAGTGTTATAAATCTTATGATCCATGAAGAAAGACTCATGAAATAACACTGGACGGCCAGCTGGTGGCGCCGTCCAAGGAGTACAAATACTCAGGCGTGGGCCCAGCTTTCCCAGGACATTTTGTAAACAGGAACTAGTGAAAGATAACTAGATCTCCATGTTTTGAAACAAATTGATTCAAGCCTTGCTTTCTACTCGAACCAAGTGCATTGTGAGTTTTATTACATCAGTCAGTGAACAGTATCTGCCCCCCCTGGTCAATGAACAGTATCTGCCCCCCTGGTCAATGAACAGTATCTGCCCCCCTGGTCAGTGAACAGTATCTGCCCCCCTCATCAATGAACAGTATCTGCCACCCTGGTCAGTGAACAGTATCTGCCCCCCTGGTCAATGAACAGTATCTGCCATCCTGGTCAGTGAACAGTATCTGCCCCCCTGGTCAATGAACAGTATCTGCCACCCTGGTCAGTGAACAGTATCTGCCCCCCTGGTCAATGATCAGTGTCTGCCCCCTGGTCAATGAACAGTATCTGCCCCCTGGTCAGTGATCAGTATCTGCCCCCTGGTCGGTGAACATTATCTGCCCCCCTGGTCAGTGATCAGTATCTGCCCCCTGGTCAACAAACAGTATCTGCCCCCTGGTCAGTGATCAGTATCTGCCCCCTGGTCAGTGAACATTATCTGCCCCCAAGGTTAGTGATCAGTATCTGCCCCCTTGTGAGTGAACAGTATCTGCCCCCGTGGTCAGTGAACATTATCTGCCCCCCTGGTCAGTGATCAGTATCTGCCCCCTGGTCAATGAACAGTATCTGCCCCCCTGGTCAATGAACAGTGTCTGCCCCCTGGTCAGTGAACAGTTTCTGTCCCCCTGGTCAGTGAACAGTTTCTGTCCCCCTGGTCAGTGAACAGTATCTGCTATGTTTTCTGATGACACTAAGTTAGGTGGCACAGTAAGTAGTTTCGATGGGAGCAGGACATTGCAAAGGGACAGTAACAGATTAAGTGATTGGACAACCTGTGGGAGATAGACTTTGATATGGGTATGTGTGAGGTCATCCACTTTGGACATAAGGAAACCAGTTCAGGGTACTTTCTAAATGGTCAGAAGCTAGAAACTGTGAAGTAGCAGATAGATTTAGGGGTCCATGTACAGAAATCTCTAAAAGCTAGTGGACAGGTGCAACAAATGATTTAAAAGCTTAATGTAATGTGATCCGTTATCAAAGGGTTGGATGTTGTGCTGCAGTTATATAAAGACCTGCATTTGGAGCACTGAGTTCATTACTTTTTAATGTGAGTGTTAATCACTTTTTAGAGTTAATGTTCATGACTATTTTCAGTGAGAGTTCAGCAGTTTTTACAGTTAAAGTTCATCACTATTTACAATGAGTGTTCACTGCTTTTCACAGTTAAAGTTAATAATTTTCCCATTTAACTGTCGGAGTTTCACTTTTAACAATGAGAGTTCATCACTTTTTACAGTCAAAGTTAATCATTTTTTACTGTGAAAGTTCATTACTTTATCTCAGAGTTTCCCACGTTTTACAGTGAGAATTTGTCACGTTTTACAGTGAGAATCCTTTACTTTACACTGTAAGAGTTCATCATTTTTTTTACAGTGAGAGTTCATTACTTCTTTTAGTTAAAGTTAATCACCTTTCACTGCAAGTGTTCATTGATTTTCACGGCTAACCTTAATCATTTTTTACAGTTAAAGTTCATTAGTTTTCACAGTGAGAGTTTTTATAGTTAAAGTTCATCTCATTTTATAGGGAGAGTTTATCACTTTTCACTGCAGGTGTTCATTGTTCACAGTTAAACTTAATCACTTTTTTACAGTGAGTGTTCATCAAACTCCCCCTGTGAAACGTGATGAACTCTCAGTGAAAAACGATCAACAGTTGCAGTGAACAATGATTAACTATAACTAAAAATGATGAACATTAATTGTAAAAGGAAATTAAATTTCACTGTAATAGTGATAAACTCACTGTAAATGTGATGAACACGCCCTCTAACACTTACAGTGAAAACAAATTAACTCTTACTTTAACAAGTGAGGAACTCTCGTACAATGTTATGAACTTTAACTGTAAAGAAAAATTACGTTTAACTGTGAAAATTGATTGGTCGGGAGTTTCCGTTCTGTTACGCTATTTTTTTCAGTGCAGTTCGCCCGAAATCGGCCAAACCAGCGCAAAAGATCACGGAATTTCAGGCACAAATAACGTGTAACGCAAATTGAGTTTCCGCGATCTTTTGCACCAGTTTAAAAAATGTCGCCCACAAACCTGGCCACACCCCCAGATCAAATGAATCAGCGCAGCGAGTTTCCGCTATTGTGCCCGTTTGCAACAACAACTACCACTTGTATTTATATAGTGCCTTTAATGAAGTAAAACATCCCAAGGCGCTTCACAGGAGTGTTATAAAACAAAATTTGACACTGAGCCACATAAGGAAAAATTAGGGCAGGTGACCAAAAGCTTGGTCAAAGAGGTAGGTTTTAAGGAGCTTCTTAAAAGAGGAAAGAGAGGTAGAGAGGCGGAGAGGTTTAGGGAGGGAGTGCCAGAGCTTAGGGCCTAGGCAGCTGAAGGCACGGCCAGCAATAGTTGAGCGATTAAAATCAGAGATGCTCAAGAGGCCAGAATTAAAGGAATACAGATATCTCGGGGGTGGGGGGGGGGGTTTGTTGTGAGGCTGGAGGAGATTACAGAGATAGGGAAGGGCGAGTCCATGGAGGAATTTGAAATAAGGATGAGAATTTTAAAACTAAGGTGTTGCTTAACTGGGAGCCAATGTAAGTCAGAGAGCACGAGGGTGGTGGGCGAATGGAACATTGTGCAAGTTAGGACATGGGCAGCTGAGGTTCAGATGACCTCAAGTTTACATAGGATAGAACGTGAGAAGCCAGCCATGAGTGCACTGGAACTCTTCAAGTCTAGTGGTAACTAAGGCATGGATAAGGGTTTCAGCAGCAGATAAGCTGAGACGGGTGATGTTATGGAGGTGGAACTAGGCGGTCTTAGTTATGGTACGGATATGTGATCAGAAGTTCATTTCAGGGTAAAATATGACACTAGGGGGAAAAATTCGGTACCTTAGCACCTTCCGCTAGCACCAACAAATGGTGCTAATGGGGTGCTAGAGCATTATCGCTGAGGTGAAGCAAATCCAGCGCTGCACGCCAAATCCCGCCCCCCGCAGTGCCGCCGCTAACAGTTATTGCCAGGAGCCTCAACACTCACTGACTGCACAATCTGTAAAATTGATTGTCGCCGCCTACCTTTGCATCTGGAGGAAACAGCGACAGGAAGAGCTGGCAGGAAGTACCACGAAGCTGGCTCCAGAGATGTTATTTAAAGGGATCATCAATAATGAGTTACAGCTGTAGGATAGTGGAGTTTCAGTGCTTTCTTGTCAGTTTCACACAGTGCAACAGTCTCATTCCATGATTTCAAGGTTATTTAGTATCAGGAGTGTTGTGGCAACTAAAAAGTAGCTACATTTATTTTTTAAAAATCAAACTGCTACTCTTGGTTACATTAATGGGGGCTGTACTGGCAGTCAACCTCACCCTCCAGGATCTACAGCGGAGGGAGTGGAGAAACATCGGCCTAGAAATTGGGTATAGCCCCGCTTGAGGCGTTAGAACTGGCGCTGCGCAAAGTTTATAGCCAGACGCAACTTATCGCCGCCTGGTGCGATATTGGATTGCATCACCCCCAAAGGTGATTGAGGCGTGACTTCAGACATTGCACGGGACTCCTAAGGTGCAAAACTTCCGGCGCAACCCAATATCGGCGCGGACGGGCGCAGCGCAGATGCTCTCAATTACCGAAAACCACGAGACTTCCAGGCGCCGGCCGGTTCTTAAAGGGGTGGGTCAGTCAGCCTCAGCTTCCACACTCAGCGCCTTGTAGGCCTCAGAATCGGCGCAGGCCCTTCTCTGGTGCAAAAACCTTGGACCAGATGGAGAAGGAGAGACAGAGAGCAGAGCGCTTCAGCAATGAAGCTCTGGAGCAATTGGTGGCCGCAGTGGAGCGCCGGCGAGATGTTCTCTACCCAGACAATGGCAGGAGGCCGAATCAAAAGGAATACCGCCGAGCTTGGAGGGATGTTTCTCAGAGGGTCAACTCCAGCAGCATGGTGACCAGGAGCCCTGTACAGTGCAGGAAGAAATTCAACGACCTCACTCGGGTCGTGAGGGTGAGTGGTGTTTATTCAAACTTCTAAATCCCTCCATCTGCACCTGACTTTATGGCTACAGGGTGTGCGATGCCCCAATGGCCATGTGTCAGCAAGCACCCATGGCTCTTTCTGGGCACACACATGCACATTTGACTCAGGGCATCATGTAAAGGCTCTTCCGCCATGGGGGGCATGAGATGATCACTCAGGGCATCATGTAAGGCCTCTTCCACCATGGGGGGCATGAGATGATCACTCAGGGCATCATGTAACATAACTTCCCCTTCTTTCCCCTGCAGTCCAAGCTGGCAAAGAATCGCAAAGACCAGCTTCGAACCAGTGGAGGACCTCCACAAGTGGTCACTCTCACGGATCTCGAGGAGAGAGTGCACCCGATTCTTGGAGGACATCTGAGTGGTCCTGTTACCACTGCAGCTGCTGACCCCATTGTCGACAGCGATGGTAAGGTTCTCACCTTTTACAGCTGTCTCCTTCCACTTGGCCCCCCCACCAGCATTCTTTCTCACTGTGGAGCCATGTCATAGCCTTGCCGCAATCTGGCATGCCTTGCTGCCAACCTGTCTGTAATGATCAATAACATGTCATTCTAGAGTGGTACACTAGATGGAGCCGTAGAGCTGTATAGAGCTGTATATTTAGTTGTATGTGTTTAAGACTACACTACCCATGATGCACTAGGCTACCCACAAGGCAGTAGTCAAGATGGCTGCCTGCACACAGAAGCACACATGCTGAATCTCTACAGATGCTGTACCTAGAGAACGTGTACTGAATAAATGACTAGCTAGAAGCTAGCTGTTAATAATAAGAATGTCTAGTTATTAATGAACATAACATGGTACCAGGATTGGTGAAGATCTGCTCAAAATTGTGAAACGCGACATGGAGAATTTGAAGCCACTGGAGTTTTTGAATCTCACAGGAAATGTCGACTACAATTGGTGGACTTTCAAACAACAATTCGAACTCTACATTGCTGCCATCGGATTCAGTACAAAGCCAGATGCAAGGAAAATAGCATTGCTGCTCATGGTTGCAGGCCCACAGGCGATAGAGGTATTTAATACATTTGTATTTAATCCAGAGGAGAACAGAAACAAATTAGACGATGTGCTAAAGAAATTTGATACACATTGTTCTCCCAAAATGAATGAAACCTATGAGAGGTATGTGTTCTGTTCGAGGACACAGCAGCAAAATGAGACTTTTGATAGCTTTGTGACTGATCTGAAACTGAAAGCACAGACATGTAATTTCTCTGAACTGAAAGCATCCATGATTCATGACCAAATTGTGTTTGGTATTCATGATAAAAAGGTCAGGGAATGTCTGTTGAGAGAAACCGAACTAA
This sequence comes from Somniosus microcephalus, assembly GCF_052327205.1. Taxonomy (NCBI): domain Eukaryota; kingdom Metazoa; phylum Chordata; class Chondrichthyes; order Squaliformes; family Somniosidae; genus Somniosus; species Somniosus microcephalus. Next base: position 24,973,324 of record NC_141003.1, on the reverse strand, counting down.
CATTGAAAAATGCTGTGACAATATGCCAAGCCAGCGAGCTAGCTCAAAAGCATGCGAAGACTTTCAGTGAAATCAATAATGATGCAATTGTAGTAAGTGCTGCTGTTGGTGCTGTGTCCTACAAAGGGAAGAAACATGGGCAGAACAGAAATGAAAAGCAATCGGAGGATGAAATTTTTAATTGTAAACACTGTGGTTACAAACACCAGTTAAAACAATGCCCAGCGTTTGGAAAAATGTGCACAAAATGTCATGGAAAGAATCACTTTGCCAAACAATGCTTTTCAAAAGTAAAAACAAAGAAAGGGCAACAAGTCCGAGTTAATGTGATTGAGGACACTGATTTAAGTGAGACATTTTTTGTACGAATGGTGTCATGTGACAATGTCAAAAATGATACAGAAAATGTGCAGCCCTCAGATATGGACAATGCTGAACATAAAATTAATGCAGTAAAAGAGGACAAATGGATGATCCCACTGCAGATAAATGGAGCATTAGTTACATTGAAACTGGACACTGGGGCAAAAGCAAACTTAATCAGTATGAGTGACATTAAAAAGAAAAGCCAAAAATACAGAAAAAGTCATTACTACTGAAGAACTATAATGGACAGAAAATAGATAGCTTAGGTGTATGCAGACTTAAAGTGACAGTCAAAGACAAAGTGCATCATCTCATGTTTTCCGTTGTGGCTGAAGGACTTGATTCACTACTGGGTGACAAAGCTTGTGAGGACTTAGAACTGGTCAAGCGAGTATACCATATAAACTGTGCCATAAACAGACCAGATGACTCGATGGATTCTGTAGTAAATAATTTCCAGGATGTGTTCAAAGGATTTGGAGTTCTACCATTCACTTACAAGATCCAGCTAAAGGAGAATGCTCAGCCAGTGTTACATGCTCCACGAAGAGTTCCAGCACCCCTGCGTGACCGGCTCAAGAAAGAACTGGACAGAATGACCACACTAGGAGTCATCAGGAAAGTCGAAGAGCCAACAGACTGGGTTAACTCTATGGTATGTGTGAAGAAAAAGAACAATGATTTAAGAATAGCATGGATCCAAAGGACTTAAATGCAAACATAAAACGTGAACACTGCCAGATTCCCAAGCGAGAAGAAATCACCAGTGAAATGTCAGGTGCCAGATACTTTACAAAGCTCGATGCCTCACAAGGATTTTGGCAACTAAAACTGGATGAAAAGAGCACCAAATACTGTACCTTCAACACACCATTTGGCAGGTATTGTTTCCTCAGAATGCCTTTCAGGATAATATCTGCATCTGAAATCTTCCATAGAGCGATGGAACACATAATTGAAGGTCTGGAAGGAGTCCGGGTCTATGTTGATGACATCATCATCTGGGGCTCCACACTGAAAGAACACAATGAGAGACTGACTAAAGTGCTACAGAGCATACGCCGGAATGGACTGAAGCTCAACAAAGCCAAGTGTCAGTTTGGCATCCAGGAAGTCACTTTCCAAGGAGATAATCTATCTGGTAAAGGAATAGAGCCAGATATGGAAAAAGTAAACGCCATACTCAACATGCCCCGACCCACTGACAAAAAAGGAGTGCTACGCATCATGGGGATGATAAACTTCATTGGAAAGTTCATTCCTAACTTGTCAGCCAAGACAGCCTGTCTGCGAGACCTGCTACATAAAACAAATGAGTTCGCATGGACAGAAAGACATGAACAAGGTGGATGAACCTCAAAACAGTGCTGACAACCACACCTGTACTCACTTTCTTTGACCCAACAAAGAGAATCAAAGTGTCAACAGATGCATCAAAAGATGGCCTAGGCGCGGTCTTGCTACAAACAGAGGGTGAAGATTGGAAGCCTGTTGCCTATGCCTCCAGGTCTATGACTGATACTGAGTGTCGATATGCCCAGATTGAAAAGGAATGCCTAGGCTTGGTAGTTGGACTAGAAATGTTTCATGGCTACATATATGGACTTCCCACCTTCACAGTTGAGACAGACCACAGCCCATTGGTTGCCATCATAAAAAAGAACCTGAATGAGATGTCTCCAAGGATTCAACGACTCATGATGAAGCTGCAAAGATATGACTTTGAACTGATCTACACACCAGGCAAATACATAGTGTTAGCAGATGCACTATCCCGAGCACCCACAATGAGTCATGTGAGCTCTACTGAAGAAGGCGTGAATGTTCATGTGAGTTTGGTCACTGCTGTGCTGCCCGTGTCAGACACAAAATCAAAGCAAATAGCAGAAGAAACAGTAAAAGATAGCGTTACAAACAGTAATAGAAAACATTCATCATGATTGGCCAAAAGGTTCCTGTCCAAAATACTTTCACATAAGGTCAGAATTGAGTGTCGCAAGTGAACTATTACTAAAACAGAACAGAATAGTCATTCCACAGGCTCTACGTCAAGACATGCTCAAAAGGATTCATGAGGGACACCTCGGAATTGAAAAATGCAAAAGGAGAGCAAGAGACACTGTTTATTGGCCTGGCATAAATAAGGACATTGAGAACATGATCGGCAAATGTGAGACATGTAAGAAACACCAAAACAAACAAAGGAACCAATGATAGTAGCTGACTTACCAACAGCACCATGGCAAAAGGTTGGTATGGACCTCTTTCATTTAAATGGTAAAGAATATCTAATAGTGATTGCCTACTATTCTAACTATCCTGAGATGGCGCTGCTCTCAAGCACATCAGCAAGCAGTGTCATAATGCATGTGAAATCCATCTTCGCCAGACATGGAATTCCCAGGATTGCCGTTAGCAACAATGGTCCGTGCTTCAACTGTAAGGAGTGGCAACAGTTTGCAGCACAGTATGACTTTCAGCACATCACATCCAGTCCTTCGTATGCTCAGTCAAATGGTAAGGCAGAGAAAGGTGTTCAAGTTCTCAAGCAGCTACTGAAGAAAGCGACAGAAAGCAAGTCTGATCCTTATCTCGCCCTGCTGAGCTACCGAGCCTCACCTTTAGGCTGTGGTTCTTCACCTGCTGAACTACTAATGGGTCGCAAGTTGCACACCACGCTACCCTGCTGTGCAAAAGAACAGCAAAGTAAAGAACTGAGACAGAGACTTCAACTGTTAAAGCTGAAACATAAATCATACTATGACAAGTCATCCAAAACTCTAAAACCATTGACAAGGGATGATGTTGTCAGGATTGAGGATCCAGATGCATGGAACAGGAAAGCTACAGTTCTTGAGGAAGTACGACCAAGGTCATACACTGTTAGAACTGAGGAAGGACAGATTCTCAGGAGGAACCGCCGTTCCCTCCTGAAAACACAAGAAACTATCCAAGAGCAGATTGATAACAATGCCGCAACTGAATCTTGTCATTCACCACCAGAACAATCTCATGAAAACATCTCAGACTTACCCATGCTGAGAAGACCCACACATGCAGTAAAAAAGCCTGATAGACTTAATCTTTGAGTACAAAGAAAAACTATATTGAAAATGTATTGACTGTTGTGAAAATGTTTATGTTTATAGAGCACTAACAAAAGTATTACTGATATCATCTTTATCATTTTTCTTGAAAGTTGATTGATATTGATTTCGTTAACCTCAAAGGGGGATGTAATGATCAATAACATGTCATTCTAGAGTGGTACACTAGATGGAGCCGTAGAGCAGTATAGAGCTGTATATTTAGTTGTATGTGTTTAAGACTACACTACCCATGATGCACTAGGCTACCCACAAGGCAGTAGTTAAGATGGCTGCCTGCACACAGAAGCACACATGCTGAATCTCTACAGATGCTGTACCTAGAGAACGTGTACTGAATAAATGACTAGCTAGAAGCTAGCTGTTAATAATAAGAATGTCTAGTTATTAATGAACATAAAACTGTCCTTTTGCTAAAGCCACTCTTCCACCTCCCTGCTTTCAGATGCTGCATCACCAGCTCGGGATCCGGGCCCTGAAGCTGCCAGTGCCAGTGCCTCCGGAGGAGAGGATCCGGAGGAAGCCGGACCATCTGTTCCAGCTGCAGGGGAGCCTTCACATCTAAATGGCTTACCCCTTATCTTTAGACTGTGGCCCCTGTTCTGGACTCCCCCGCCATTGGGAACATCCTTCCTGCATCTAGTCTGTCTAGTCCTGTTAGAATTTTATAAGTTTCAATGAAATCCCCTCTCATTCTTCTAAACTCCAGCGAATATAAGCCCAATCGACCCAATCTCTCTTCATACGTCATTCCTGCCATCCCAGGTATCAGTCTGGTGAATCTTCACTGCACTCCCTCCATGGCAAGAACATCCTTCCTCAGATAAGGTGACCAAAACTGCACACAATACTCAAGGTGTGGTCTCACCAAGGCCCTGTACAACTGCAGCAAGACATCCTTGCTCCTGTACTCGAATCTTCTTGCTATGAAGGCCAATATATCATTTGCCTTCACAGAGAGAGCGTGAAAGAATGGAACATGAGACCAGAGGGAGGAGAGCCATCAGGGCTCTCAACAGGAGGCGATACCCTCCAAGGGTATTCCGAGAGCATTTCTCCTACCTCCAATTAAGTCTCCGCTTCACCAAACAGGTGGTCACAGAACTCTGCCATCTCCTGTAACCAGACCTTCAGCCTCAGATCAGGACGACCACGACTCTCTCAGTGGCAGTCAAGGTCACGTGGCCCTCAATTTCTTCACCAGCGGATCCTTCTAGTCAGCAACAGGAGACATAGCTAACATCTCGCAGTTCGCCATCCATCGCTGCATCCAGGAGGTCACAGAGGCTCTCTACAGTAGGAGAAGGGACTACATTTCCTTTCCCATCACCAGAGAGAAGCAAGACGAGCATGCATGTGGCTTTGCCAGGATAGCGCGATTCCCCATGGTGCAGGGCGCCATTGACTGCACCCACGTAGCTTTGCGGACACCGCGTAACAATCCCGAGGTCTTTCATAACCGCAAAGGCGACCACTCACTTAATGTGCAGTTGGTGTACGACTACAGACAGTGAATCCTCAATGTCAATGCCCGCTATCCTGGCAGCAGCCATGATGCCTTCATCCTGCACCAGACCGGTGTGCCAGTAATCTTCCAGCCACCATGTCAAGCTCCCGGCTGGCTGCTCAGAGACAAGGACAATTCACTCGCCACCTGGCTCATGACTCCGCTCTGCAACCCCAACACTCCTGCTCAGCATTCATATAATGAGAGCCATGCTGCCACCAGGAACATCATCAAGCAGACCATTAGGGTGCTCAAGCAAAGGTTCCGCTGCCTTGACCGCTCAGGAGGAGCCCTCCAGTACTCAGCTGAGCGGGTGTCCCATTTTGTCATGGTCTGCTGCATGCTCCACAACTTGGCCATCATGAGGGCCCAGCCCTTGCCACCAGGGATTGCAGAACCACCTCAGGAGGAGGAAGAGAGGGAGGAAGAGGAGGAGGAGGAGGATAAACAGGAGCGAGGGAGGAGGCAGCCACTCAATCGGCCTTCCAGAAAGATGGTCCGTGTCTGCCTCATCAGGCTGTGGTTCAAATGAATTAAACCCCAGATCCCCGTTGCTCACCCCATCCCCATCATTCCATTCCTGTCGCAGGTCATATCACAGCGCAAAGCTGAAATGAGAGACACCACAAAAGAATCCAAACTGAATTAATAAATTTATCAATAATCAATGAACACGTACAGGTAGACTATCCTTTATCCGAACTTCCGAAAACCGAAAACCTCTAAAAACCGAAAGTTTTTTCGTTCAGCGTAAGTCGTGCGCACGACCCCGACCCCCGCCGACCCCCACCCCCGACCCCCCGCCGACGCCGACCCCCACCCCCGACAAATTTCCCAGTCTTATAAAATACCTTCTGAAATCCGAAATTTTCCGAAAACCGAAACACGGCTGGTCCCGAGGCTTTCGGATAAAGGATAGTCTACCTGTATTTGCAACAAAAATATTAACTATTCACCCTTGTGCAATCCCTTAGTGCTTCTCAATACTGTGCCTTTGCCTACTCTAGTGCTCCTACAAAGTGTTGATCCAGTGGCTGCAGTGGTGGAAGGCTTTTGAGTGTCCGTGCGGGAGACTTCAGATGGCCATGCAGGATGCCCTCGACCAGCTCTGGGCCTGGAAAGCCTGGCTGTAGACTGCACCACCTCAGTATGGGCGACAGCAGTCTGGGCTGGCTGGAAGACCGGCAGCGACAAGGGCAATGATGGAGTGGCAGTGGTGGGAGCAGGAATGCTGTCATCCTGAGAGAGGTTCCTGCTCCACTGACCCACTGCCACTTCCCCGGGGCAGCACCTCAGCATCCCTAGCAATCTGTTGGAGTACAGATTGCTGGCCTGTGTGGCACCGTGAAAGCCCGGGTCGATGCTGGTTGACCCAGCCAAGGTGGCAGTAGTCAGAGCTTGATTGGCATCGAGCTGAGTCTGCATGAGAGCAGTCTGAGATTGGATACCGCCAAGCGTAGACTGCATTACAGCACTAAGACATTGCGTCGCCTCGCCTGTGCTGCAATGGAAGCTGCCAGATTGCCCATCACACGCAGCATCAGATCTGGGTCTCCATGGTCTTTGCAGACTGGAAATGATGGACTCCATGGTGTGCAAAGAGTGTTGTGCAATGTTGAGGGTGGACTCCTCCACACTCCTTATCATTGCTATTACACCTATCAGCTCCGTGTGCAGGCCCATCACCCTTCTTCTAAACGCCTCCCCAGCGAAGTCCTCATCTGAGTCCTGTACAGCAGAATTCGCATGCAAACTCGTCCTCCGGGGAGCTGGCCCCCGAGCTACCCTTTCCCCCTGGCCTTGCTGCAGCCCACTCATCCCCAGTGCCTCACCCTGTGCAGATTCCGCTACTATACTAGCCTCTAAAGAATGTGTAGTGCCAGTATCTGAGCTGGTGCTTGTGGTTGAGACATGCAGTGACGTGGAGTGTTCTTCCCCCTCCACTTCTCCCACCTCGCTCTCTACAGTACCCTCGGGGACAGGCTGCTCAGCTGTTTGCTCATTATCTGAAAGCATAAAGGCACAAGAGTCTGGATAAGATGAGGGGAGGGTGGGCAGGAAGGGAGAAGTGCATGCATACAGCATGATTAGCTGGAAAAATGCAAAACTCTTATGGAGTGAGGGGGAAGTGAGATGTGAGAAGAAGGAGTAGGGAGGAACATACCGTTGTTGCCCCCAAAGGGGTCAATGTTGCCAGTGGCCATGGTGCCCACCACCTGGTGCCCAATAATCTCCAGCACTTTATTTTCCAGCGCAGACAGTGGTTGGATGTCGGCTTGTCCCCCACCTGTGCGCTCCTGCTCTCTCCTATTGTGAACCACCTTGGCCTGCAAAAGAAAGGAAAGTGTGTGAGTGAGTGTGGAGCAATGTGTTTGGGAGATGTGCCTGCCATTGTTGAATAGCTGTCATTGTGTGCAAGGCGTGAGATGTGGGTGTGAGTGTTGGTAGGTAGAGATTGTTGGTGAATGAGTCCTGGGGGTGTGGTGCTTTGGGCAATGTGTGCAGACTGTGGTTCAGGTGATGGTATGTAGCATTTGTGGAAGCATTCAATCACCCTGACCACCCAAGTGAGGTCATTAATTTCTTCCTGCACTGTGTGTGGGTCCTAGTGACCACCCGAAACCTGCTGGGCAACCCCCCTCCACAAGGTGCAGAAGACTTGCGGCGAGGGCCTCCTGCCACTTGTCGGGTAGAGCACCGCCCTCCATCTCTCCACAGCAAACACCAACGCCTCCAATGTTTGATCACAGAATCTGTGGGCTCTCTTCCTGGGGTGTGGGTCTGCCATGAGTACAGCTGCTTCAGTCAGCCGGCACCTTCACCTTGACCTGCTGCTTGCTGAGGCAGCTGCACAACCAGCAATGCTGAGAATGAGGTTCTGCAGCATCAATGAACCTCCCCTTTAAGAATTGGAAAAAGCCTGTAGCAATCATGACTTGTGATTAGACTGCACCTGATATTGGTCCACCCTTTAAGTGTACTCTTTTTGAGTAACACACAAACAAATATACTGTAACTAATGAAGCATTAAATGAAAATTAACAAATTAAATTACAATTTGATTACCGGGGGGTGATGATGCACTCCAGTCCCTGTGGTGCCCACTGGTCGTGGAAGGCCTCGAGCATGCCGGCTGACACTGCTTGCTCCATCTCTAGGGCCACTCGGGCATGAACATGGCCACAAAAGAGAGGCAGGCAGTCGGACCGAACGACCCCCTCGACCGCCCACTGCCTGGACCAGTTGATGGCCACTTTGGCCAGGCCCAGGAGCAGTCCTACGAGGAGGTGCCCCGGACCTGCCCGCTCCCCTCCGCACCAGGTGACCAAAGATCAAGAGCGTGGGACTGAAGTGCAGCCAAAAATCGAGGAGCAGTCCCTTCAAATAATGGAATAGGGGCTGCAACCTCTCACACTCTATATAAACGTGGAACACGTACTCCTCCAGGCCGCAGAAAAGGCAGGCGGCCTGGGAGTCCATGAACCGACTTAAAACTTTATTGCACGGGACTGCTCCATGCAATACCCTCCAGCCCAAGTCCCCAATAGATAAAGGGACCCTTTGAGTGCAACACCAATGAGCTTGGGGTTAAAGACTTGAAATAGGACTCCAATCATTTCTTTGAGCAGAGAACACGAATTTTGCGTGCAGTCTAAAGCATTAGCACCTGCCGCTAATTCACCAAATTTTTTAATTATACCGCCCATTTTTGCGCTATAATGAATTTCTTGCCCAATGGTTGTGAAACGTCAAGTTCAACCTCAGACAGATGCTAGGGAGAAGGATGGAGTCGGTGGCTAGGGAATGGCGTTTGTGGCAGGAAATTTCTGCTCATCCAGTACTGGATGTCGGACAAGCAGTCTGACAATTTAGAGACTATGGAGGGGTCGAGAGAAGTGGTGGTGAGGTAGAGCTGGGTGTCGTCAGTGTACATGTGGAAACCGATGCTGTGTTTTTGGATGATGTCGCCAAGGGGCAGCATGTAGATGAAAGATAGGAGGGGGGCCAAGGAAAGATCCTTCGGGGTACCAGAGGTAACGATGCGAGAGCGGGAAGAGAAGCCATTGCAGATTATTCTCTGGCTACGATTAGATAGATAAGAATAGAACCAGGCGAGTGCAGTCCCACCCAGCTGGATGATGGTGGAGAGGCGTTGGAGAAGGATGGAGTGGTCAACTGTGTCAAAGGCTGCATTCAGGTAGAGATGGACGAGCAGGGATAGTTTACCTTTGTCACAGTCACAAAGGATGCCATTTGTGACTTTGATAAGAGCCGTTTCAGTACTGTGACAGGGGCGGAAACCTGATTGGAGGGATTCATAGAAACATAGAAACATAGAAGATAGGAGCAGGAGTAGGCCATTCGGCCCTTCGAGCCTGCTCCGCCATTCAACGAGATCATGGCTGATCATCCAAACCCTAGCACCCGGGCCCTACACCGACAGCCATCCCACCCAAGCCCTATCCCCGTAACCTTGTAACCCCACGTATTTAATCCCCCCTAACACTAAGGGCCAATTTTTTATCATGGCCAATCAACCTAACCCGCACATCTTTGGACTGGGGGAGGAAACCGGAGCACCCGGAGAAAACCCATTCAAACATGGAGTTCCGGGAAAGTTGGGCACGGATTTGAGAGGCGACAACACATTCAGAGACTTTGGAGAGAAAAGGGAGGTTGGAGATGGGGCGGTAGTTTGCAAGGACAGAGGGGTCAAGGGTTGTTTTTTTGAGGAGAGGGGTGATGACGGCAGATTTGAAGGAGAGGGGGACAGTACCTGAGGAGAGAGAACTGTTAACAATGTCAGCTAACTTGGGAAAAGGAAGTTGGGTGGTCAGCAGTTTAGTGGGAATAGGGTTGGGGAGCAGGAAGTGGGTCTCAGGGACAAGATGTGTAATGCGCTATCAATTACCCATAAAAGACTGAGAGTTAAGAGAGTAACTAAAGGCTTTTATTAACAAAAGAATGAAGGTCTGCCTCGAGTGGTCGACCGGTCCAGAAATACAAAGGGCTGGGGAGCAGTCACCTTTATACTAGGACTTGTGGGAGGAGTCAGCCGAGGCATGTCCAGGCATGTACACAGTGGAATACAAACAGGGGTTTACCACATTCACCCCTTGTTTAAAATTGAGTCTGGCGGGGTGAAGTGTATTAAAAGTTAGTGTATTGGAGTCTCTCCAGAGGTCTTGTCTGCCGCTGTGATCGGCGTGGCGACGGCAGGGGTACTGGAGCTTCCGGCGTCGAGTCCTGCGTGGGCTGTGGCACAGGCGTGTCGTCCTCGTAGATGTCGAGCGGGTCGCGGGGCCCAGGCCTGCCGTCTGCTGGGGCTGGATATCGGATCGTGGGGGGCGGTGGTAGTGAGTAGTGGGCTACTGCGGCCCCCGAGGGTGCAAGGTCTCTTATGGAGACTGTGTCCTCCCGCCCATCCGGGTATGCAATGTAAGCATACTGGGGGTTGGCGTGGAGGAGGTCGACCCTCTCAACCAGGGGGTCCGTTTTATGGGTCCTCACGTGCCTTCTCAGTAGGACCGGCCCTGGGGACGTCAGCCATGGCGGTAGCGATGTCCCCGATGTGGACTTCCTTGGGAAGACAAACATTTTCTCATGAGGGGTGGCGTTAGTGGCAGTGCAGAGCAGTGACCGAATAGAGTGGAGCGCATCGGGGAGCACATCCTGCCAGCGGGAGGTTGGAAGGCCCCTAGACTTTAAGGCTAGCAGGGCGGCCTTCCAAACTGTCGCATTTTCTCTTTCCACCTGTCCGTTCCCCCGGGGGTTGTAACTGGTGGTCCTGTTTGTGGCAATACCCCTAGTTAGCAGGTACTGACGGAGTTCGTCGCTCATAAACGATGAGCCCCGGTCGCTATGGATATAGCTGGGGAAACCGAACAGGGTGAAGAGGTCGTTCAGACATTTAATGACCGTGGCACTGGTCATGTCCGGGCAGGGGATGGCGAACGGGAAACGGGAGTACTCATCAATAATATTGAGGAAGTACACTTTGCGGTCGGAGGAGGGGAGAGGCCCTTTAAAATCAACGCTCAGGCGCTCGAAGGGGCGAGTGGCTTTTATCAGGTGGGCCCTGTCTGGTCTATAAAAGTGCGGTTTGCACTCAGCGCAGACTTGGCAGTTCCTGGTCATGGTCCTGACCTCCTCAATAGAGTAAGGCAGGTTGCGGGCCTTGATGAAGTGGAAGAACCTGGTGACCCCCGGGTGGCAGAGGTCATTGTGGAGGGCCCGCAGTCTATCGATCTGCGCGCTGGCGCAGGTGCCACGCGATAGCGCATCCGGGGGTTCATTGAGCTTCCCGGGCCGGTACAAGATCTCGTAATTGTAGGTGGAAAGTTCGATTCTCCACCTCAAGATCTTGTCATTTTTGATTTTGCCCCTCTGCTTGTTGTTAAACATGAAAGCAACTGAACGTTGGTCAGTGAGCAGGGTAAATCGTTTTCCGGCCAGGTAGTGCCTCCAATGACGCACAGCCTCCACAATCGCCTGGGCCTCCTTCTCAACAGCGGAGTGTCTGGTCTCCGGGCCTTGGAGGGTTCGTGAAAAGAAGGCCACGGGTCTCCCCGCCTGATTGAGGGTAGTGGCCAGGGCAAAGTCGGACGCGTCGCTTTCCACCTGGAAGGGGATGGATTCGTCCACTGCGTGCATGGTGGCTTTGGCAATGTCTTCCTTGATACGGTGGAAGGCTAAGCGGGCCTCTGCCGTCAAGGGAAAAGAGGTGGACTTGATCAGCGGATGGGCCTTGTCCGCATAGTAGGGGACCCACTGGGCATAATAGGAGAAAAACCCTAGGCACCTCTTCAGGGCCTTGAGGCAGTGGGGCAGTGGGAGTTCCATAAGGGGATGCATCCGGTCGGGGTCGGGGCCGATGACTCCGTGTTCCACAACACAGCCAAGGATGGCGAGGCGGTTTATGCGGAATATGCACTTCTCCTTGTTATATGTCAGGTTCAGGAGTTGGGCGGTGCGGAGGAATTTTTCGAGGTTTGCGTCATGGTCCTGCAAGTCACGGCCGCAGATGGTCACATTGTCCAGATATGGGAAAGTGGCCTGCAACGCATTTTGATCTACCATCCGGTCCATCTCCCTTTGGAAGATGGAGACCCCGTTGGTGACGCCAAAGGGAACCCTAAGGAAGTGGTAGAGGCGGCCGTTTGCCTCAAAGGCAGTATACTGGCGGTCCTCAGGGCGGATAGGGAGCTGGTGGTACGCTGATTTCAGGTCAATGGTCGAGAAGACGCGGTACTGCGCGATCTGGTTGACCATATCAGCTATGTGGGGGAGTGGGTAGGCGTCCAGCAGGGTGTAGCGATTTATTGTCTGGCTGTAGTCGATGACCAGGCGCTGCTTCTCGCCGGTCTTAACGACCACAACCTGGGCTCGCCAGGGGCTGGTGCTGCCCTCAATAATCCCTTCCTTCAGGAGCCGCTCCACTTCGGTTTTAATGAAAACCCTGTCCCCGGCACTATATCGCCTGCTCTTTGTGGCGATGGGCTTACAGTCGGGGGTGAGGTTAGCAAACAGTGGGGGGGGGGTGACTCTGAGTGTGGAGAGGTTGCACCTGGTGCGCGGCGGGCAATTTGGGAGCTGCTGGCTGCGGGCTGTGAGTGGGGGTAGGGGTCCACCGTACGCCATCGTAACACTTTTAAGGTGGCACTGAAAATCTAACCCCAGCAGAACGGCAGCGCAGAGGTCGGGCAGGACCAGAAGTTTAAAATGATCGTACACAGTCCCGTCTACTACGAGTGTCACTACGCAGTAGCCGCCGATGTCCGCCGACTGGGACTCGGAGGCCATAGAAATCCGCTGGTGCGCAGGCAGGACTGGGAGAGAGCAACGCCGCACCGTGTCGGGGTGGATGAAGCTCTCCGTGCTCCCAGAGTCAAAAAGGCAGATTGTATCGTGGCCATTTACCTTAATGTCCATTGTGGAACTGGCCAGCTGGTGCGGTCTCGCTTGGTCCAGTGTAACGGATGCCAGCGTAGGGGTCGGTGTGTCGCTGCGGGTATCAGATGAGGCGGTGTTGGGGGCCTGCTGCGTTCCGGCTGTCATCCAAGATGGCGGCATCCATGATCCCCATGTGGCTGGAGGCATCCAAAACGCTGCTGTACCGGTGGTTCGCACATGGCCGGGGAGGCCCAAGATGGTGGCCCGCATGGCCCACACGCGGCGCTGCTGGGGTTCGGGGTGGCTTTGGCCCTGCAGACGCTAGCGTAGTGTCCCTTCTTCCCGCAGCCCGAGCAGATCGCGTTTTTCGCCGGGCAGCGCACTCTGGGGTGTTTTGCCTGGCCACAGAAGTAGCATTTCTGGCCTTGGGGCACTGCTGTCTGGCCTTGGGACACTGCTGCGGTAGTTGGGGCGTTGCTGGGGTGTGGCTGGGGTGGCACGGCGCTATGAGTCGGTCCTACCGTGTCCCAGGCTGTCATTCCCTGCGGCGTCCACGGTGCAGAGGAGCAGGCATCCATGCCCCGGTAGGCTGCATCCAATGATAGTGCGAGTTCAGAGGCCTTGTTGAGGTCGTGGTCACTCTGCTCCAACAGTCGCTGTCGGGTGTAATTGGATCTGTGGCCCGCTACAAAAACGTCCCGGATAAGTTCCTCTGTGTACACGGCGGCCTTTACATCCTTACAACCACAGGCCCGGCCAAGCACAGACAGTGCCTGAAGGTATTCCACGGTCGATTCCCCAGGTTGCTGTTTATGACTCCCCAGAAGGTGCCTGGCGTACACTTCGTTCACTGGGCGCGTGTACTGGTCCTTGAGGAGCTTGATAGCGTCCGCGTACGAGGTCGCGTCTTGGATGACCGAGTACACTCGGTGGTTCACTTTGGAGGTCAGGACATCCAGTTTGTCCTCGTCCGATTTGATTGCTGCGGAGGCGGTCAGGAATTTTTCGAAACACTTAAGCCAGTGAGTAAACTTGGTGGATGAGTCCGCCTCCCGATGATCTAAGTCCAGGCATGCTGGTGTGAGGATCTTCTCTATTATAAAAATTTTGTTAATAAAATTGATGCGCTATCAATTACTCATAAAAGACTGAGAGTTAAGAGAGTAACTAAAGGCTTTTATTAACAAAAGAATGAAGGTCTGCCTCGAGTGGTCGACCGGTCCAGAAATACAAAGGGCTGGGGAGCAGTCACCTTTATACTAGGACTTGTGGGAGGAGTCAGCCGAGGCATGTCCAGGCATGTACACAGTGGAATACAAACAGTGGAATACAAACATAAGGGGAGATCGGAGAGAAACTGGAGAAAGTTGTGAGTTCAGGGCTAGGACAGGGGGTAACCTTTGAGAAAGTTTGGCCCTGTGGGCTAGGGTAAGGAAGGGAAGTGGCAGAGGCAGCTGATCGGATGGTCTCAATCTTAGACACAAAGTCCATGAGCTCCTTGCACTTATTGTTAGAGGTGAGGGCAGAGGAGACAGGGGAGAGGAGTTGAAGAAGACGGTTTGCAGTAGAGAATAGGAGCCGGGGTTTTCTTTGCATTCCAGAGTGATTCTGGAATAGTGAGCAATTTTGCAGACGAGAGCAGGACCCGATAATGCTTTATGTGGTCCAGCCAGATCTGCTGTTGAATGGCTTAACCAGTTGTCTGCCATATCCACTCAAGTCTGCATCTCTTGGACTTAAGGGAGCGAAGATGAGGGCCGTACCAGGGAAACAGCCAGGGTAAGAGAGAGGAATTGTTTTAATAGGGACTAGGGCAGCAAAGGTGGCGGTGAGGGTGTGGTTGAGCAGATCGGTAGCTGCAGAAATGTTGTGGTGAATGGAGGGCCAAAGGCTGGACAGTTGGGATTTTGTAAGTGCAGTTGTAAGTAAGTTAGGAGAGAGTTTTTTCCAGGGGCGGACACTGAAGGAAGTAGGGTTGGGGTGGGGGGGCGGTGGGTGTGGGGAGTGGGGGTGGAGAAAGGGGAATGTGTGTAGAGCGATACAAGGAAGTGGTCAGAGATGGCCTTATCTATGATTGGCACGATGGGGATAGCGGGGCCAGGTGAGATGGCAAGATCAAGGACACTATTACGCTTGTTATAAAAGGTTTTGAATATAATTTTTCAAAAGTTACTAAAACTGACTGCTGTACACCAATATAACGAGTAAATGGTTCTGTATAGTTTTTAAAGTCATTTCCAATTATCTAAACTCAGGTTACTCGTAGGTGCTGGACTCGACACTCTGATTAAAATGCTTATCTTTTGTGATAAACCCATTTTCAGCTGTAATAATCAAACTGCACCAGGTTACCACTCTTAAATATATCAAGGAATATACTTTAAAGCAGTAAGTGCTTTAAAAAAAATTACGTTATAAAACACTGCCCAATTGCGCTGGTTGATGACAGATTTTACATTGGCGATTATGCAAATGAGTTTGAGTGGAAACCTGAGGAAAAAAGTGTAGTGTCCGAGGATCAATAATACTCAGACTGCAGGAGAACAATAAAACAGGTATTTACTGAACAGAGAGTAATTCAAGAATGACGTACAGAAGCCTGCTATGGCTTTATATGCAGGGGTGGTCACTGCCGGTACTGCAGTATAGAATCAGTTCTTCTCTTAAAGGTACATACACAACAATTCCTCCCCTTTTAGATAAACAGTACATAACATTCATTTAACAACTAAATAATAACTAATTACAATTACAATTTTCTCTGTACTATATACATCAACTGAAATAATCATTTATAAGTTCAGTCTTTGAGGAGGCTTCCTGATCCTGACTGGATAGCGCCTTTCTCAAGTATCCTGTTCTTGCGGCGGAGTTGATTCTGGTTCATTGTCATTGGTTGGTTCGTCAGCTTCCAATACCACTGCTTCTGAGGTAGACGCAATCTGTACTTCGGGTTGATTACCAGGTGCACCTGCTCGTGGTATGGGTTTGGCTTGTTCCTGTGACTCTAGAATCTGGTCAGCATGGCGTCTCACGATGCTCTCTCCAATGTCCACTGTGTACATTAGTGGTCCCTGCTGTGTGCATATCGTTCCTGGCTGCCATTTTTCTGTTCGGTAGTCACAGGCCAAGACTGGTTGCCCTATCTTGAAGCTCCTGGTTGGCTTCTCATTTATGTGCTGGAATTGCTTATCCTCAGCATCTCGTCTTATGTTTGGTTTGAGCAAATCCAGGCGACATCTTAGCCTTCGGTTGAAGAACATTATGGCTGGAGCTTGGTTGGTGACTGCATGTGTCGTATTCCGGTAAGCAAACAAGAAATTATCCACCTTGTGTTGTAGTGATATGTCGTCATTATGCATTGCCTTTATGGCCTTTTTAAAGGTCTGAACAAACCTCTCAGCCAATCCATTTGTGGCTGGATGATATGGGGCAGATGTGTAATACTTCACCCCATTATTCCTCAGAAACCTCCGGAAATCCTCAGACACAAACTGTGGCCCATTGTCGGAGCAAATCTGTTCTGGCAAGCCATTCCTGGCGAAGATGGTCCGTAGGACTGCAATAGTCTTCTCCGTGGTGGTGGAGGACATTTTGATGACCTCTGGCCATTTCTGTAGTGTATGTACTTTGCAGAAGGAACTATATTCTGCAGACCCTGTATACTGCAGTACCAGTAGTGACCACCCCTGTATTTAAGCCTGTGTAGTAACTTTGCATAGTTAGTTCCAGTTTGTCTCCACTCAGTAAAGACCTGTTATAACCAACTCCTGCAGTCCGTGTCTCAATTACACACGGACATAATACTGGCAACGAGCAGATCTGAATTTACCTACAGTCTGCACCACCTCATGGGGATCCATCCCTGAAGCAAAGTTGTCAGAGGTCGAGGCCAGAAGGAAGAAAGAAAAAAAAACAAACAGAAGAAACGGGCGTCGACCGTGGGCAACCGCCTCTGATTCATCGGAGTTGAAGATTTGCAGGAGAGGCTGTCAAGACCGGGGCTTGGTTATCCTGTCGATGGTGTTCCAGCTAATCGGGCTGGTGGCAGGTAGTACACTGATCCTTCCTGGGCTGCGGCGGGCTAGAGCTCGATCGGGTGGCTTTTCAACGGGGCCGAGCAGCGTTGTCGGGAAGAGGAGAGAGAGAGGGTGGAGCACACAGGGCGCGGCCGGTGCTATGAAGCCGGGCAGCGTACAGACCCGAGAAGAGGGAGGAAAGTGTCCCATAGGGTTGCTCCGATGACGGGGAAATAAAAGAAATTAGAAGCGCAGAAAGCCGCGAGGAGCTGCAGTTTGCCACGGGAACCGCGGAGAGCGGCGTTAGCAGCAGCACGGGGGGGAAGTGCGCGAAGACCATAGGGCGTCGCCATCAAGGCATAAAATGCCAGCAACAGCGCTAGCAGCAGCGGAGAAGACGGAAAGCGCGGGAGGCGCCATTTTGTTAAATCGGGGAAGAAGGCAAAGCGCGGGAGGCGCCATCTTAGATTTCCAAGATGCCGAAGACTGGCAATATCACTGCCTTCGATAATGCAATAGAAGACTGGACCATGTATGTGGAAAGAGTCGAAGTATATTGCGGGGCAAATGAAGTAGCCGATGAGAAAAAGGCATCGGTACTACTAAACTTAATGGGCGGCCTATTGCGGAACCTGACTACTCCAGCCAAACCGATGGCGAAGAGTTTTAATGAAATTGTTGATATCCTACAGGAACACCTAAATCCTACACCACTGCTGATAGCAGAAAGATTTAAATTCCACAGGAGAAATCAGCATAAAGATGAGAGCAATGCTGATTACCTTACGGAACTACGCAAGCTATCAAAGCACTGCCAGTTCGGAGCAGGACTGACAGATAGTCTACAGGACAAATTTGTCTGTGGACTCCTGAGTGAAGGAACCCAGAAGAGGTTACTCTCAGAGAAAGAGCTGACGCTAGATAAGGCTTTCAGCGTGGCAGTATCGTACGAAGCAGCAGCAAGGGGAGCTGCGGAAAGACAGCAAAAACCACAGGAATACGGCACCCACTAAATGACATGGGGATTTGAAAAATGTTATCGCTGCGGCAGAACAACCCATGACCAGAAGGACTGCTGGTCCAAGGACAAAATATGCAGGCAATGCGGAAAGATGGGACACATTGCACGAGTTTGCAGGTCTGGGAAGAAGACTAACGACAACAAAAAGGCTACTAAGGAACAGTACAGGAAAGTACAAAAGATGACGGACAGTAGTTCCGAAGACCAGATGAGCGATAGTGAATCCGGGAACAAGAGACTAAGCTGTCTCAAACTTCACAACGTAATCGCAAAAGAGGATCACCGAACCATTTGGGTCACCCTCACGATAGCAGGGTCCCAAGTCAAAATGGAATTGGATACAGGATCAGCCCTGACCATCATGAATCGACGAGACTATGAGCGGCTATTCTCACACATACCTTTGAAAGAGACATCCATTGTCTTGAAGACGTATACGGGGCAAAAAGTATACCCCAGAGGGAAAATAAGGGTGCCTGTCAAATACAACGGCAAGGAAATACAGAAATTGTATCTGTACATACTGCAAGATGGTGGACCACCGTTATTGGGATGTGAATGGATCAGAAAGATAAGATTAGACTGGCACTCAATTCAGGCACTGACGGTGGCTGGTAAAAAGGATGACGACGTCACACATGGACGATTGTCAAAAATCTTAGCTAACGCCAAAGAGGTATTTCAACAAGAACTGGGAGCTCTTAAAGGTGTAACTGCCTCGATAAAAATAGAAGAGAATGCAATTCCCAAGTTTTTCAAAGCAAGACCGGTACCATATGCAATTCGCCCAGCTGTCGAGGCACAGCTGGAGAATCTGGAGAATGCAGGCATGTTATGTAAGGTAGACTGGAGCGAGTGGGCGACACCCATCGTTCCTGTCATGAAGAAAGCATTAAACAATAAGCCTGAGGAGCCAAGGAAGGTTCGCATCTGTGGGGACTTCAAGGTGACGGTGAACACAGTCCTTCACACAGTACAATATCCTCTCCCGAGGATAGAAGATATTTTCGCCTCACTATCTGGAGGGAAGCATTTTACAAAAACTGACCTAGCACAAGCATATTTGCAGATGGAAGTTGAAGAATCCTCTAGGAAGCATCTCACGATAAACACTCACAAAGGTCTTTACCAGTATAATCGACTGGTATTCGGAGTAGCATCAGCTCCGGCGATATGGCAAAGAGCGATGGAACAAGTCCTGCAAGGGATTCCGGGGACTCAGTGTTACTTGGACGACATCCTAGTGACAGGTGAAGATGACAGTGAACACCTTGCCAACCTAGAGCAGGTGCTCACTAGACTAAGAAAACATGGGCTATGAGCCAATCGCCCCAAGTGCGAGTTTTTTAAGAAACAGATATCGTCTTGTGGCCACGTGATTGATGAAGAGGGGTTACATAAGTCCCCTGACAAAATTGAAGCAGTAGTTAAGGCTCCAGCGCCTGAAAATGTGTCGCAACTGAGGTCATTCCTCGATTGGTGAATTATTAACATAAGTTTTTGCCAAATTTGTCCACAATTCTGCACCCACTGAACGCCCTACTACAAACTGGAGTAGCATGGAAATGGAGCGATGAATGTAAGTGGGCCTTTCAGAAGAGTAAAGACCTAATCACTTCAAGAGAAGTATTGGCTCGCTACAACTCATCACTACCGATAAGACTGGCGTGTGATGCGTCTCCCTACGGCATTGGAGCGGTACTGTCACATAAATTCCTTGATGGTTCAGAGAGGCCGATAGCTTTTGCATCACGCTCGTTAACTTCAGCCGAGCGTAACTACACCCAGATTGACAGAGAGGCCCTCAGCCTGGTGTGGGGGGTGAAGAAGTTCAATCACTACCTGCACGGTCAGAAATTTACTCTACTAACTGATCATCAACCTCTTGTCTCCATTTTCAACCCTCAGAAGGGCGTCCCGATAATGACAGCACAACGGCTACAGAGGTGGTCCCTTTTCCTAGGGGCACACCAATATGACATCGAGTACAAAGGATCTAAACAGCATGGGAATGCTGATGGATTGTCGCGCCTGCCGTTGCCGACGGTGGAAGAAGCACCTGCAGTGGATCCAGTGGAGATATTCCACTCGACCATAGTCGAATGTCTACCTGTGACGAATGCAAGCATAGAAAAGGAAACACGAAATGACCCGACACTCTCCTGGGTCTATGATTTAACGGTGAAGGGATGGCCAGCACATGGCGAACCACTGTTGCCAGCATTCTCGCCGAGAAGAGAACAGCTGTCAGTGTGCAGAGGAACCTTGATGTGTGGATCCAGAGTAGTAATTCCACCCAAATTGAAGGATAGAGTGCTCAATGAGCTTCATGAGGGTCATCTGGGAGGGGTAAAAATGAAGAACTTAGCCAGAGCATTTGTGTGGTGGCTGGGAATCGATAGAGAAATCGAAGAGATGACCAAGAGCTGTACAGGATGCCAGAAGGTCCAAAACGCCCCACCACAAGCCCCTCTACATCCATGGGAGTTGCCCTCATCTCCATGGCAAAGGGTGCACATTGATTTTGCTGGTCCATTTATGGACTCAATGTTTTTAATTGCTGTGGATGCACATTCAAAGTGGCCAGAGGTAGTAAAAATGTCCTCAACCACCACAGAAAAAACTATCACAGTCTTACGAACCATATTCGCCAGAAATGGGCTGCCTGAACAGATTTGCTCCGACAATGGACCACAGTTTGTGTCTGAAGAGTTCCGGAGGTTCTTAAAGAACAATGGTGTTAAGCATTACACATCCGCCCCATATCATCCAGCCACCAATGGATTGGCTGAGAGGTTCATTCAAACATTCAAGAAGGCTATCAAGGCAATGTGTAATGAAGACATACCCCTACAACACAAGGTGGATAACTTCTTGTTTGCCTACCGGAATGCAACACATGCGGTTACCAACCAAACTCCAGCCATGATGTTCTTCAATCGAAGACTACGATGCTGCTTGGATTTGGTTAAGCCAAACATTAGAAGAGATGTGGAGAACAGGTAGTTTCAGAATATGAATGAAAGGCCGACCAGGAGTTTTAAGATAGGTCAACCAGTTTTGGCCCGGGACTACCACACAGAGAAATGGCAGCCAGGAACGATCTGTACACGGCAAGGACCTCTAATGTATACCGTGGACGTTGGAGAGAGCATTGTAAGACGCCATGCTGGCCAGATTCTAGAGCCACTGGAAAACGTCAATTCCACACCACGATCCGATACACCTGGTGATGAAACCGAAGTACCAATTGCATCTACCTCAGAATCGGGAATATTGGAAGCAGACGAACCCAACAACGACGTTGATTCCGAATCAACTCTACCAGAAGAACCTGATACCCCAAAGAGGCATTATCCAGACAGAATCAGGAAGCCTCCTCAAAGACTGAACTTATAATTGCTTAACTTCAGCTAATGTATATGACAACTGTAATTGTAAATATGTTATTTAATTATTAATCGAATGTCATGTACTGTTTAGCTAAAAGGGGAGGAATTGTAGTGTATGTACTTTGCAGAAGGAACTATATTCTGCAGCCTCTGTATACTGCAGTACCAGTAGTGACCACCCCTGTATATAAGCCTGTGTAGTAACTTTGCATAGTTAGTTCCAGTTTGTCTCCACTCGGTAAAGACCTGTTATAACCAACTCCTGCAGTCCATGTCTCAATTACACACGGACATAATAATTTCGAATCGGCGTCCACAGCGATTAGGAACATTGAGTCCATAAATGGACCAGCAAAATCAATGTGTACCCGTTGCCATGGAGATGAGGGCCACTCCCATGGATGTAGCGGGGCCTATGGTGGAGCGTTTTGGACCTTCTGGCATCCTGTGCATCTCTTGGTCATATCCTCGATTTCTTTATTGATTTCCGGCCACCACACAAACGCCCTGGCTAGGCTCTTCATTTTTACCCCTCCCAGATGACCCTCATGAAGCTCATTGAGCACTCTATCTCTCAACTTGGGTGGAATTACCACTCGGGATCCACACATCAAGGTCCCCCGGCACACTGACAGCTGTTCTCTCCTTGGCGAGAATGCTGGCAACAGTGAGTCGCCATGTGCTGGCCATCCCTTCACCATCAAATCATAGACCCGAGAGAGTGTCGGGTCATTGCGGGTTTCCTTCTCTATACTTGAGTTTGTAACAGGTAGACATTCGACTATGGTCGCATGGAATATCTCAACAGGGTCCACTGCAGGTGCTTCCTCTACCGTAGGCAACGGTAGGTGCGACAGCCCATCAGCGTTTCCATGCTGTTTCGTACCCTTGTACTCTATGTCGTACTGATGTGCCCCTGGAAAAAGTGACCATCTTTGCAGCCGTTGCGCCGTCATCACCGGAACGCCCTTCTTTGGGTTAAAAATGGAGACCAGGGGCTGATGATCAGTCAGTAGGGTGAATTTCTACCCGTGCAGATAGTGATTGAACTTCTTCAACCCCCACACCAGGCTGAGGGCCTCCCTGTCAATCTGGGCGTAGTTACGCTCGGCTGAGGTTAACGAGCGTGACACAAAGGCTATTGGCCTCTCTGAACCGTCAAGGAATTTGTGTGACAGCACCGCTCCGATGCCATAGGGAGACGCATCACATGCTAACCGAATCCTGTAATTTCGTGAGCACCTGCTCCAGGTTGGCAAGGTGTTCACTGTCATTTTCGCCCATAACCAGGATGTCGTCCAAATAACACTGGGTCCCCGTGATCCCTTGCAGGACTTGTTCCATCGCCCTCTGCCAAATCGCCGGGGCTGATGCTACCCCGAATACCAGTCGATTGTACTGGTAAAGGCCTTTGTGAGTGTTTATCATGAGGTATTTCCTAGATGCTTCTTCCACCTCCATTTGTAGATACGCTTGGGCCAGAGCAATCTTTGTAAAGCGTTTCCCTCCAGATAGTGAGGTGAAAATATCTTCTATCCGTGGAAGTGGATATTGTACTGTGTGCAGGACTGGGTTCACAGTTACCTTGAAGTCCCCACAGATGTGAACCTTCTTCGGTTCCCCAGGCGTGCTGCTCAATGATTTCTTCATTACAGGAACGATGGGTGTGGCTCACTCGCTCCAGTCCACCTTGGACAGCACACCCGAATGCTCCAGACTCTCCAGCTCTGCTTCAACGGCTGGGCAGATCATGTACGGTACCGGTCTGGTCTTAAAAAATTTTGGGTTTGCGTTATCGTCGATTTTTATTGTTGCCATTACTCCTTTTAGAGTCCCAAGTCCTTGTTGGAACACCTCTTTCGCGTCAGTTAGAATCTTTGACAGTCATCCAGGTGTGACGTCATCATCCTTTTTATCAGTCACAGTTAGCGCCTGAATGGAATGCCAATCCAATTGTATTTTTCGGATCCATTCACGTCCCAATAATGGTGGTCCTCCATCTGGTAGTATATATAGATACAGTTTCTGTGTTTCCTTGCCGTTGTATTCAACTGGCACCCTTATTTTTCCTCTGGGGTAGACTTTTTGCCCCGTGTATGTCTTCAATACAATGGGCGTGTCCTTCAAGGGTATGTGTGGGAATAGCCGCTCATAGTCTCGTCGATTCATGACAGTTAGGGCTGATCCTGTATCCAATTCCATCTTTACTGGGGACCCTGCTATCATGAGGGTGGCCCAAATGGTTCGGTGATCCTCCTTTGCGATCACGTTGTGTAACTTTAGACAACTTAGTCTCCTGCTCCCGGAGTCATTATCACTCTCCTGATCTTCCGAACTATTGTCTGTCATTTTTTTTACTTTCTTGTACTTTTCCTTAGTAGTTCTTGTAGTGTTGGTTTTCTTTCCCGACCTGCAGACTCTTGCTATATGTCCCATTTTCCCGCATTGCCTGCATACTTTGTCCTTAAACCAGCAGTCCTTCTGATCATGGGTTGTTCTGCTGCAGCGATAGCACTTTTCTGCTCCATACGCCATTTCGTTAGCGCTGTATTCTTCTGGTTTCTGTTGTATTTCCACAGCTCCCCATGCTGCTGCTTCGTAGGATACTGCCACGCTGAAAGCCTGTTCTAGCGTCAGGTCCTTTTCCGAAAGTAGTCGTTTCTGGGTTCCTTCACTCTGGAGCCCGCAGACAAACTTATCCCGTAAGGTGTCTGCCAGTCCTGCTCCGAACTGGCAGTGCTTCGATAACTTGCGTAGTTCCGTAAGATAGTCAGCATTGTTCTCATCTTTGTGCTAGTTTCTTTTATGGAACTTGAACCTTTCTGCTATCAGCAGCAGTGTAGGTTTTAGGTGTTCCTGTAAGATATTAACAATCTCTTCAAAACTTTTCTCCATTGGTTTAGCTGGGGTAATTAAATTCCGTAATAGGCCGTACGTTCTCGCACCCATCAAATTTAATAATACCGACGCCTTCTTTCCATTGGACACCTCATTGGCATTGCAGTACACTTCAATTCTTTCCACATACGTGGTCCAATCTTCTACCTTGTTGTCGAAAGCAGTGATACTGCCACTCTTCGGCATCTTGGGTGATTTAAAATGGCGCCTCCCGCGCTTTTTCTTCTTCCCCAATGGAATAAAATGGCGCCTCCCGCGCTTTTCCTTCTTCCCCTTACTGCCACGCTGCTCCTAGTGTTCTACAGGGTAATGGCGGCGACCCGCGACTTCGGCACGTCTCACTTTTCCTTCCCCGCGTTCTATCCTCTCCACGCTGCCCTGTTCTTGAGCAGCGACCGCACCCTGTGCGCTCCACCCTCTCTCTCTCTCTTCCTCCCGACAACGCTGCACGGCCCCTTTGCAGAGCCGCTCGATCGAGCCTGAGCCCGCCGCAGTCCGGAAGGGTCAGCGCACTACCTGCTACCAGCACGACTTGCTGGAACACCTCGACTGGGGAGCCAGGCCCAGCTCTCCACAGCCTCCCCTGCAACTCTCCGATGGATCCCTGGGCGGTTGCCCGCGGTCGACGCCCGCCGTTCTGACTTCGACCTCCAAGAAGCTTCTCTTCAGGGAAAAGATCCCCGTGAGGTGATGCAGTACTGCAGGTGAGTTCAAACCTGCCCGTCGCCAGTGTAGTGTCCGAGGATCAATAATACTCAGACTGCAGGAGAACAATAAAACAGGTATTTACTGAACAGAGAGTAATTCAAGACTGATGTACAAAAGCCTGCTATGGCTTTATATACAGGGGTGGTCACTGCCGGTACTGCAGTATAGAATCAGTTCTTCTCTTAAAGGTACATACACAACAAAAAGCACTTCCTAAAACTAGCGCAATTTTGGGGGCAATTTATGCCCGGATCGCCAATTGAGCCCAGAGCAGAATCTCTAACCCAAATTAAGTTTAACTTTGAAAAATGATGAACACTTGCATTGAAAATTGATAAACTTTAACTGTAAAAAGTCATCAACTCTCACAGTGAAAATTGATTGGCCCTGATTTTACGGTCAGTGGGGAAGGAACGGCGCTCGCAGACTTTTCGTGGACTTTTGAGCGGTAACTTACAGTTACTGGAGATGCTTTTCAGTGTGGCGCCCTCTACAGGGGGTCTGTGATGTGTGTGAGCAGGTCAAGCAACAGCGTGTCTCTTCAACCAATCCGAATGAAGAATCCTCACTGACATATGAAGAGGGAAGTTTAACCTGCAAAAATGGGTGGGGTTGGGTGGGATGTAAAAATTTTTAAATCTCAAACCCGAACCCAACATGCCTCAAACAGTTTTAATGGAGGTGGGCAACCAATCTGCTCCCAGGAAAAAGAAAGACTTGCATTTATATAGCGCCTTTCACGACCACCGGACGTCTCAAAGCACTTTACAGCCAATGAAGTACTTTTTGAAGTGTAGTCACTGTTGTAATGTGGGAAATGCGGCAGCCAATTTGCACACAGCAAGCTCCCACAAACAGCAATGTGATAATGACCAGATAATCTGTTTTTGTTATGTTGGTTGAGGGATAAATATTGGCCAGGACATCGGGGATAGCTCCCCTGCTCTTCTTCAAAATAGTGCCATGGGATCTTTTACGTCCACCTGAGAGGGCAGATGGGGCCTCGGTTTAATGTCTCATCTGAAAGACGGCACCTCCGACAGTACAGCGCTCCCTCAGTGCTGCACTGGAGTATCAGCCTAGCTTTATGTGCTCAAGTCCCTGGAGTAGGACTTGAATCCACAACCTTCTGACTCAGAGGCGAGTGTGCTACCAACTGAGCCACAGCTGACACAGCTGACAGGAGGCGGGTCACTCATTTAAATATTTTAATGAGGCTACATACATCATGTTTATCTCCATTTTAAATTTAATGCTGGTCGGCCGAGTTTCCAGGGCCTCAGGAAACCTGGCAGCTAAAGAGAGACAACGATTGCTGCGTGGATGAGGGAAGTGCTTTTCCTGTACTACTTGTGGGCCAGGAGGAGCAGGAGTGTTTTCCCCTGGCCCCCCAAGCTAATCTGTTTCGGTCCCTGCGATTAGATCTTCGACCCCCACCCCCTACGATATCAACACCCTCCACAACCACCAACCCCCTGCCCATGATCATCGAACCCCCACCTCCGAACCATCCATCTCCGCTCCAATTGGTCTCCGAGCCC
Organism: Somniosus microcephalus; assembly: GCF_052327205.1. Classification (NCBI taxonomy): domain Eukaryota; kingdom Metazoa; phylum Chordata; class Chondrichthyes; order Squaliformes; family Somniosidae; genus Somniosus; species Somniosus microcephalus. Next base: position 24,946,872 of record NC_141003.1, on the reverse strand, counting down.
CCCCGCGATCACCCCCTGACCCTCCAAACCACTCAATACCCACCCCCGCCCCCTTCGCGATCTCTACCCCAGCAGCGCGACCTTACCTGCTCCTGGGCTGCGGCCTCTGCTGCAGCATTCTCCACCTGATGGGGAGCCAAGCCTGTCAGTCAGGCTGGCTTCCGGGCAGGGACCCTGTTGAAAAAACACTCCACTACATTCAAGGACCAGAACTCCTCCCAACTCCACTGCTTGGAAATCCCACCCCAGTAAAGATTGGGGCCGCAGCGTCTAAATCAGGAAGTATAAATTAGAATATTTAATTTGATGTAAAATCATGTATGGATAGCGAAATAAAAAGAGGGAAAGAAAGATGGGATTGAGAGAGAGCGATTAAAGAGACAGAAAGAAAAAGTTAAAAAAAAATATTTTATTAAATCGCCAACAATAATTAAAATCTGAAGGAATGAGACTTCACACTAGTAAAAAATAAACTTTCAGTGCCAGAGAGGTGGTTTGGCAGTAATTAAGATTTATCGTGCGTTAAAAAGTCACTTCCACCTGAATGCACATGCCCTAGACTTTCTGGCGTGTTTAGTGGGCAGTTGTGCGTAAGTACTACAAGTTCACACCCTTCATGTATTTTAATGCCATGTCTCTTGGCGAGGTGCAAATGTAGCGAAGCTTGTGGAGGAGCCGGGCAAATCGGACCGCAGCTTCTCGATTTCCGTGTTTAACTGCACGTGTGCGGACTCCAGACGTTGCTGTCCGATTTGTCCCATAATAACGGGGAGCACCATTAGCCTCACCGTTATTCTTAATGCAAAATATGGGCTAATAACTTTAGCAGTAAAGTGATGGACTCTCACTGTAAAAAGAAATGAACACTTCGTGAAAACCAATGAACTATTACGTTAACAAGTGCTGAACTCCCAATGTAAAAAGTAATGAAATTAAACTGTAAATAGAGTGTAATTTTAACTGTTAAAAGTGCTAAACTCTCACTGTAAAAATTGATTAACTTTGACTGTAAAAAGTGATGAATTCTCCTTGTAATAAGTGATGAACCGTAACTATAAAATGTAATTAAGTTTAACTGTACAAAGTGATTACGTTTATCTGTGAAAAATGATGCAAACTTGCAGTGAAAAGTGAAACTTTAAGTGTAAAATGTGATAAACTTTGGTTAAGTTTAACTGTGAAAAGTGATGAACATTTGCAGTGCAAAGTGATGAATTTTAACTGTAAAAGTGATTGTGGGTTATTTTTGCCCAAGGGTGAAAACAGGCGATAAAATGGGTGCCATGCTAATAAGATACAGCTGTTTGAAAGGCTGGGTTTAGCATACAATTTTGGTCCTAATTGTGGATTACCATAACTTGAATTTGCCTGCAGGTGCTAAAATAGGCACTTGCAGGTTTAGCACTCAAGCGCTGCTTAGATGTAATTTTCCCAGAGCAGTATATGTGGGCTCCTCGCACCTACTTCCACTGAAGGTGTGGAGTGCCCAGGCTTTCACACAGCGGCACGTTTCAGGATGGCTCAGGGACCGAGGGAGAGGGCGCACAGGTTCTCGGATGCGGCACTGAAGGTCCTGGTGGAGGAGACCCAGAGGAGGAGGGATGTCCTGCACCCACAGGGGGGGAAGGATGCCATCTCGCCCTCCTGCCTCTCCTGTCCCTCTCTCCTCTAACAGCTGGTGCTGCTCTGCCTGGCCTCATGTCCTCCTCCCATTCCTCCTGCAGGCAAAGAGGGACTCCAAGCAAGATCCCCACCTCCCAATGCGTTTCAAAAGTCTCTTCAAACCTCCAGCAGCAAGTGAACAGTAAATGGTTATATGCCTTTAAGTAGCGTTTGAAATCCTCAACAATGACTTGTTTACTCCCAAATCAGCCGGTCGCTGTTAGAAGAGGGCGGTAGATTAAGCGCTTTCCACCAAAATGCTGTGCAGCCTTGTTAATGAGCATCAGCAGGCAATCAGCCCCTTAACGATCCTCCAGGCAACCACTCCTAGCGCAAGCTTCAACTCCTTTACCAAGATGGCGTCTTGTGTAAATGCAGACTAAACCAGCGTTCCAATTCAAGACCCCATCCTGGCCACCTCAGAGGCTCTTTAGCAGCTGAAGGAGCCGTCAAAAATTTCTCCATTACCTTTAACTGAAACAAGTGATTAACTCTCCCTGTAAACCAAGGCTAATCTATTAATCTAGAATCTATTATTAAGGATGTGGTAACAGGGCACTTAGAAAATAATAATAGGATTGGGCAGAGTCAACATGGATTTATGAAAGGGAAATGATGTTTGACAAATCTGTTAGACTTTTTTGAGGTTGTAACTAGCAGAATAGATAAGGGGGAACCAGTGGATGTGGTGTATTTGGATTTTCAGAAAGCATTCGATAAGGTGCCACGCAAGAGGCTATTAAACAAAATTAGAGCTTATGGGATTGGGGGTAATATACTAGCATGGATTGAGGATTGGTTAACGGACAGAAAACAGAGAGTAGGAATAAACGGGTCATTTTCGGGTCGACAGGCTGTAACTAGTGGGATACCGCAATGATAAGTGCTTGGGTCTCAGCTATTCACAATCTACATCAATGATTTGGATGAGGGGACCAAGTGTAATATATCCAAGTTTGCTGATGATACAAAGCTGGGTGGGAATGTATTTTGTCAGGAGGATACAAGGAGGCTTCAAGGCGGATATAGACAGGCTAAGTGAGTGGGCAAGAACATTGCAAATGGAATATAATGTGGAGAAATGTGAAGTTACCCACTTTGGTAGGAAAAACAGAAAAGCAGAGTATTTTTTAAATGGTGAGAGATTGGGAAATGTTGGTGTTCAGAGGGACCTGGGTGTCCTTATATACGAATCACTGAAAGTTAACCTGCAGGTACAGCAAGCAATTAGGAAAGCAAATGTTATGTTAGCCTTTATTACAAGAGGATTTGAGTATAAGAGTAAAGACGTCTTACTGCAATTATTTAGGGCCCTGGTGAGACCACACCTGGAGTATTGTGTACAGTTTTGGTCTCCTTACCTAAGGAAGGATATTTTTGCCATAGAGGGAGTGCAACAAAGGTTCACCAGACTGGTTCCTGGGATGGGGGGATTGTCCTCTGAGGACAGATTGAGTAGACTAGATCTATATTCTCCAGAGTTTAGAAGAATGAGAGGTGATCTCATTGAAACATACAAAATTCTTACAGGGTAGATGCAGGGAGGATGGTTCCCCTGGCTGGGGGAGTCTAGAACCAGGGGTCACAGTCTCAGAATAAGCGGTCGGCCATTTAGGACTGAGATGAGGAGAAATTTCTTCACTCAGAGGGTGGTGAATCTTTGGAATTCTCTACCCCAGAGGGCTGTGGAGGCTCAGTCGTTGAGTATATTCAAGACAGAGATCGATAGATTTTTGAATATTAAGGGAACCAAGGGATATGGGGATAGTGGAAATGAGGTAGAAGATCAGCCATGATCTTACTGAATGGTGGAGCAGGCTCGAGGGGCCGAATGGCCGACTCCTGCTCCTATTTTGTATCTTCTTTTGTTCTTATTAAATCTCCCTGTAAAATGTGATGAATTTTAACTTTAAAAAGTGATGAGCTCTCACTGTAAAAAGTGATTACGTTTAACTGTGAAAAACAATGAACACTTGCAGTGAAAAGTGGTAGCCTTTAACTGTAAAAAGTGATGAACTCTCACAGTGAAAAGTGGTGAACTTGTACTGCAATAACTGATTGGGTGCGATTTTCCCCGGATACTTTAGGTGTTAAAGAACCTCCGAGGTGGCCAAGATGGGGTCTTGAGCTGCAATGCCAGTTTAGCCTGCCTTTAGCGCAAGCCGCCATCTTTGTACAGGAGTTGAAGCTTGCGCCAGGAATGGCCGTCTGGAGGATCATTAAGGGTCTGATTGACAAATAAAGTGCCTGCTAACGCTCATTAAAGAGGCTGTACACCATTTTGATGGCTAGCACTTCAATTCACGATCTCTCCTAACTGAGACCAACTGACAAGAGTGAAAAAGTCGCTGTTGAGGATTTCTAGCGCTACTTAAAGCTATGCTTAGCTTTCACTGTTCACTTGCTGCTGGTGATTGACTGGCTACACTGCGTTTGAAGAAGACTTTTGAGACACATCGGGAGAGTTTCTGGGACACTTTGTCAAGACTTCACTAATGCTCTATCAACATTTATTCTGGAAATTCTCTGAGGACTTCACCTAAAAAGAGTGAGTGCTGTGTTACTGTACCCTATTGGACACCTTATAGGAGTCACCAGGAGAAAGGGAGTGAGGTGGGCTCCTTTCCCCTGCAGGTATAGGACATCCCTTCTCCTCTGGACCTCCTCCACCAGGACCTCCAGTGCCATGTCTGATTACCTGTGCGCCCTCTCCCTTGGTCCCTGAGCCATCCTGAAATATCCCGCTGTGTGTCAGCCAGCCTACTTCACACCTTCTGTTGAAGTGGGTCTATGGAGACTACATAACAAAATGTTCATGTGCAGGTACTGCAAGCAATTAGGAAAGATAATGGTTTATTAGCCTTTAGTACAAAGGGGTTTGAGTATAAGAGTAAAGACGTCTTACTGCAATTATATAGGGCCTTGGTGAGACCACACCTGGAGTATTGTGTACTGTTTTGGTCTCCTTACCTAAGAAAGGATATACTTGCCATAGAGGGAGTGCAATGAAGGCTCACTAGATTGGTTCCAGGGATGACAAGATTGTCCTATGAAGAGAGATTGAGCAGACTAGGCCTATATTCCCTAGAGTTTGGAAGAATGAGAGGTGATCTCAATGAAACATACAAAATTATTATGGAGCTTAACAGGGTAGATGCAGGGAGGATGTTTCCCCTGGCTGGGGAGTCTAGAACCAGGGCTCACAGTCTCAGAATAAGGGGTCGGCCATTTAGGACTGAGATGAGGAGAAATTTCTTCACTCAAAGGGTTGAGAATCTTTGGAATTCTCTACCCCAGAGGCCTGTGGAGGCTCAGTCGTTGAGTATATTCAAGACAGAGATCGATAGATTTTTTGGACACTAAGGGAACCAAGGGATATGGGGATAGTGCGGGAAAGTGGAGTTGAGGTAGAAGATCAGCCATGATCTTATTGAATGGCAGAGCAGGCTCGAGGGGCCGAATGGCCTACTCACAATGTAATTATTTTTGGCGCCATGTGGCCCCTTTAAGGGGCTGCACAGGCCATTCAAATTGCCACGCATGCACGGTTTTTGCATTGAAAAGCTGGCAAGTCGATTGCGCGGGTTCCTTGGAGAGCTGTGCAGCTTAAAGGGAACATTGCCTACTCCTGCTATTATTTCTTAGGTCCTTGTGTTCTTATAAACCGCTCCCTGAAAATTGTCTAATCAGCGCTTGAGTGCTAAACCTGCAGGTTTAGTGCCTGCAGACAAGTTTAAATCGTGGTAATCACCAATTAGCCCCAAAGTTGCAGGCTAAAGCCAGACTTTTAAACAGGCGTGTCTTATTAGCACTCATTCACTTAGCGCCTGTTTCCACCTTTTCCCCAAAATAACCCCCCATTAACTTTAACTGCAACAAGTGATTAACTCTCCCTGTAAAAATGAATGAATCCTCCCTGTAAAATGTGATGAACACTTACAGTGAAAACTAATGAACTCTTACTTTAACAAGTGATGAACTCTCACTGTAAAAGTAATGAACTTTAACTGTAAAAAGTGATCAAGTTTAATTATGTAAAACGGTGATCACTTGCAGTGGAAAGTGACAACCTTTAACTGTAAAAAGTGATGAACTTTTGTATTTATCACTTTTCACCATGGGAGTTTATCACTCTTTACAGTTACAGCTAATCACTTTTCACAGTGAGAGTTCATCGCTTTCCACTTTTAAACATAATCACATTTTACAGTTAAAGTTCTTTATTTTTGACTGTGAGAGTTCATCACTTTTTACAGTTAAAATGTTTCGCTTTTTTCAATGTAACTGTTCATCGTTTATCAAAGTTAAACTTAGTGTTTCCACTTTGGACGTACTTGGCAATCTGGGTGCAAATTGTGGCCGTTTTGACAAGTGTTTTTTTTCCCTCAAGTTTCCACTCAAACCCATTTGCATATCACCAGTGTAAATTCTGTCATGAACCAACACAATTGGGCAGCGTTTTAGAACGTAATTTAAAAAATATTATTGCTTTAAAAAATATGCCTTGATATGTTTAAGAGTGGTAATATGGTGCAGTTTTATTAATACAGCTGAAAATGGGTTTACCACAACAAAATAAGCATTTTTAATCAGAATGTCTAGTCCAGCACCTGTGAGTAACCCAATATTAAATAACTGAAAATGAATTTTAAACACTATACAGAACCATTTGCTCATTATATTGGTGTACAGTAGTCAGTTTCACACCAAATCAGAAAAGAATTATGGTCAAAACCTTTTAAAACATGCCTATTAGTGTCCTTGCTCAGTCTTCAGAGCCTCCTCGCAGGTCCACAAACGGGCGCAATAGCGGAAACTCGCTGTGCTGATTAATTTCATCTGGGGGCGTGGCCAGATTTGTGGGCGGGGCCAGCTACTAGCACGATGTTTTTCAAACTAGCGCAGAAGATTGCGGAAACTCGTTTTGCGCTGGATGTAACTTGTGCTTGAAATTCCGTGATCTTTTGCGCTGGTTTGGCCGATTTTGGGTGAACTGCGCTGAAAAAAATAGCGGAAACTCCAGGCCAATCAATTTTCACAGTTAAACTTAATGGCCTAGAAATTCAGTATAGCCACGTTCGGGGCGCTAAAGTCGGGCGGCCGCTAAAGTTTGCGCCCGGCACAAGTTCGCGCCACCTTCGCCGATATTCAGTCGCATCGCCCCAAGAGGTTGCTGCTGCGCTAAAACAGGCGATGCATGACTATCTTTAGGCGCTAAGCCGGCGGTCTGGGGCGATACCCCCGAGGGCGGGCGCAGCGCAGGTGCGGCAAGTTGCTGATTGACGGCAGACACTCTGGCGCCGGTCAGCTCTTAAAGGGGGAGGGTGGATTTGTTTGCCTGCCACGCCCTGCACACTGCAGCCCTCAAGCTAGGCCTGACCACTTCTGCTTCATCTGTGCAACGCCCAGGGCTATGGAGAAGGCCAGGGAGAGAGCGCAGCGCGTCAGCGAGGGCGACCTGAGGGTGCTGGTTGGCGGAGTGGAGCGCAGGCGCCATGTTCTGTTCCCTGAAGGTGGCAGGAGGCCGCTGCCCAGCGCCTACCGGAAAGCCTGGAGGGAGGTCTCAAACAGGGTGACTTCCAACAGCGTGGTTGCCAGGACTCCTGTGCAATGCCGGAAAAAGTTCAACGACCTCACTCGGGTTGTCAGGGTGAGTACCCTTTCCAGTGTCCTCCTCATCCCTGCATGTGCACCTCAGTTTATGGGCAAAGGGACCTGAAAGCCCTAATGGCCAGCATTCATCCAGCAGCTATGGGACTGTCATGAAAATCACTTGCGCATTCAGCACTTTACACACTGTACAAGCTATTCGACCATGGGAGGCAGTACAGCCAAGATCAGGGCTTCACACTGTCAGGGCCAGTCCACCATGGGAGGCAGTGCAGACAAGATCAGGGCTTCACACTGTACTTAGAGGCCGTCCTTTCTCTTGCAGGCCAAGGTGGCGCACAACCGGAGGAAGCAACGTGAGACCGGGGGAGGCCGTCCTGACGTCAAAGAGCTCTCCGACCTCGACCAGCATGTGGAGCGCATTATGGCAGGATGGCTGATTGGCCCTGTCGCCAGTGGAGATGCCGACCCTGTTCTGGGCACCAATGGTAAGGGCATCACCTTTTTGACCTCTCTCTTTCCACTTGCGCCTCAGATCAGCATCCTTTGCCACTGTCCGACCAATGCAGTGCATGGCAGCACTCATGCCTCCCTCGCTGCCGCCCTGTCCTCACTCTAAAGCAACTCTTGTGCCTCCCTGCTTTCAGATGGTGAATCGCCAGGTGAGGAGGCGGGCCCTCAAGCTGCCACTGTCAGCGATTCCGAATTAGAGGAGGAGGAAGAGGAAGCCGGCCCATCAGTGCCACCCTCAGCCGCGCCAGCCCATGGCGATGAAGGGGACATGTCTTCCCTGGAGGGGAGCCGGGGGGAAGGGTCGGAGGAGAGTGAAGCTCCGGGGCCCAGCAGCCTGCAGCAACGCGGGAGGGGTGGGGATGCTCGGCGGACTTCTCCCCAGAGGGTGAGTGCGGCCTCCAGTCCTGCGACGGCGAGCGCAGAGGAGGTGCGGCTCCTGGAGGAAATGGCCATCCAGGCTGAGCGCAGGCACACTGAGCTCATGGCTGCAGTGGCAAGGATGCCTGACTCCATTGAATCTCTGTCAAGGAGTGTGCAGGAATTCGGAGCAGCACAGGCCAGGAGTCTGCAACAATTCAGTGCAGCACAGGCCAGGAGTCTGGAACAATTCAGCGCAGCACAGGCCAGGAGTCTGCAGGACTTCGCGGCAGCACAGGCGGCTTCTAGCCAAGTGCTCGGTCGTGCCGTTCATTCACTGGCTGGTGTCATGCGGACACAGACCAGGGCCACACGGGCACTAACTGCTGCCACCCTCGCTGGATCGGCCAGGCATCGCCAGGGCACTCGCCGCGCAGCAGCAGCCCAGCAGTCTGTTCTTCAGCTGTTTGCTGCGCATGCTGCAGTGCTGGCCCATGCGAGTGCCAATGTCTCAGGCGACCAGGGAGTACCTGCGATCTGTCAGGTTGGCACCATTCCTGCAGCTGACACTGCCACTCCGCCATTGCAGCTGCCACGAGCCGCTGGACAGACTGCTGCCGCCCAAGCAGAGTTGGAGCAGTCAGCAGCCGGCCCCTCCAGGGCCAGAGCTGGTGCAGGCCGACCCCCAAGGGCATCTGCCATCTCGCCATCTGACCCTCAGCAGCCTTCCCCCAGCCTTGCTGCAGCCACTGGGGTCCCATTGAGGAGGAGCTGCAGGGCGGGCAGGGGCCAGTCACGGATGCGAAAGGCATCGCCCTCGCAGGGCAAAAAGTAGAATGTCTGGCCAAATGCTTTGTGTTTTTGTAAGGCCGAGACTGGTGTCTTTCTTTTTTTGGTAAGGCCGAGACTGGTGTATTTCTTTGTTTTGTAAGGCCGAGACTGTTCGTTTTGTGTTTTTGGAGGGGGCTTCTCTCCATTAGTTTGTAATGTGGGAAGGGCAGAGGTTTCCAAGTAATAAATGTTCTTAAATCGCACTGCCCATGCTTTATTTTGCAAGTCCTGGTTGTCCTGCTCGGCTGAGGGCTTGTGGAGCGGCTACATTCATCTGGTGACATTGGCACAAGCCATTCCCTGAGAGGGGGCCTAGAACCGACATTCAATAAGCCGCCGACGGGCGGCCCTTGCACTTTCTGCCTCCCTCCTGTGCTGGTCCTCCTCCTCATCCTCCTCCTCCTCCTCCTCAGGTGGTCCTCCAATCTCTGGTGGCAGTGGCTGAGTCCTGCGGATAGCCAGGTTGTGCAGCATGCAGCACACAACCACGAAATGGGAGACTCGCTCCGGCGAATATTGTAGGGCTCCACCGGAACGATCCAGACAGTGGAACCGTTGCTTCAGGACGCCGATTGTTTGCTCAATGATGTTCCTGGTTGCTTGATGGCTGTCATTGTATCCCTCTTCAGCAGGGGTGCTGGGCGCACGGAGCGGGGTCATCAGCCAGGTACACAAAGGATAGCCTTTGTCCCCGAGAAGCCATCCTCGTGGGTGAGGCTGGGCCTGGAACATGTCTGCCACAGAAGTCTGGCGCAGGATGAAGGCATCGTGGCTGCTGCCTGGAAAGCGGGCATTGACAGCTAGGATGAGCTGCCTGTGGTCACACACCAGCTGAATGTTGAGCGAATGGTAGCCCTTCCGGTTGCGGTAATCCTCGGCATTCTCCAGAGGTGCCCGCAAAGCCACATGCGTGCAGTCAATGGCGCCCTGCGCCATGGGGAAGCCCGCGAATGCTGCAAAGCCCGTTGCACGCTGTTGCTGCTTGACAAGGGCCATGGAGAAGGAGATGAACTGACGTCTCCTTCTGAAAAGGGCATTGGTCACCTGGCGGATGGAGCAATGCACGGCGAACTGGGAGATGTTGGAAATGTCCCCAGTAGCGGATTGGAAGGAGCCGGTGGCATAGAAGTTGAGAGCCACCGTCACCTTCACTGCCACCGACAGAGACGTCCTGCTCCTCAGATGTGGCTGCAGATCACCGCCAAGCAGGTGGCAGATCTCAATGACCACCGCCCTTCGGAATCGCAGCATCCGAACACACTGCTCGTCAGACATGTTCAGATAGGAGAACTGCTGGCGGTATACCCTGGATGGGTAAGGCCTCCTTTCCCGACGCCTGTTGCCCCCTCTCCGTCTGGCCAGGACTGCCACTCTCTCACGGCGTCTGTGAGCCCTTTGAATGCAATGGAGAAGGCCAGCGTTTGCACCCATTGCAGCCCCCATTATATGTTTGCAAACAATGATATGACACTGAAGGCAAAGACAAGTGGAAAGCTGTGGCCTGAAGCCACAAGTACCTGTCCGAGTGTTGAGCCAAAGCAGAAAGCTCTCTACCTTTGTCTCTCTGCAAAGATCCGTCTCTCAAAAAGGAGTGCTGCGAAATGGCAGCCTTTTCTACTGCAGGAGGTGTGCCCTTTAATTTGCGCCCCCCGCGCCCCACATCGACTGAGAACCGTTCCCCTCTACCAGTCGCTAGGGGCGCCAGGCGCACAATAGGGCGTCGCCACTGAATTTCCAGTTTGGGGCGCACAAAGGGCGTTGCACAAGGAAATGACGTCAGGATCTGCGCGCGCAGCTGAGCGCGTGCAAAGACTTTGTGCCGCCGCTAAATCTTGAGTGAAGTTGGGGAGAAGCGCAGATCGCGCTGCGCCCGGCCGCTAGCCGCCTAGCGCCCAACATCTCCTCCTCCTAAGGCGCTACCGGCTGGCGCAAGCAACTGAATTTCTAGGCCAATGGGTCTGAATGTGCGGTTGGAGGTGAAGATAAGGAGTACGCCGCCAACTTTGCAAGTACATCTCGTGCGATCCTCCCTGCGGGAACTTCCTTTCAAACGCTGCAGAGTTCCGCGCAGCGTACTCCCCCACGGAGCCCAGGAGCGCACCGTTGTGAGTAAGCAAACCTGGGATCACATGGGGGCGGTGCTCCTTTTACTTCCTGATTCTTAGCCGATAAGCTACAGCTGAGACCTTAAGTGCAAAGTGACAAGAGGAGGGATTCACTCATATAAGAGAAGACTGGAAATGAAACCACGAGATAACTGGAAGATTATTAACATTGAAGATGGGCTCCTTTTCTTTCTCTCCTTTTATTTTTTGCACGGAAATCCTAACTTTATAAAATAACAGTAACAAAAGACAAAACGAATATTCTATATTCCATCCTAATTTCAAGAGTTCTACATTTTCACATCTGAATTGCATTTAATTCCACTCATATTTAAGACAATTTTGAAACTATTTTCAGCCCAGATCTTTAAAGCTGACCCATTACAAAGGGGTCCCTAAATGGATTGAATGGTAATCTGTTTATTTGCATGATGATGATTGAGCCGAGGGAAACGGCCGAGCCCTTTCAGATCACAGTTAATTAAAAAAAACTGAGAAAGAGCTTCAGAGATTCAGAGACAACCCAAAAGCAATAAACATTTTCAAAGTCGTGGCAAAAAAGTGAAAACGTAGGTGTGCCAATGTGCAATATCCTTGCCATTTTTGGCATTTTACAAATTAAAATTAAATGCAACATATCCTGCTGTGCATTTCCAATATTTCCTGGGTTTTTTAATGCAAGATTTCCTGCACTCTGTTCTTAAAAAAGTCTGTTCCGCTCCCCTTACGCTGTGCAACAGATTTCCTGTGCCTGTTTGCACAAGACCTAAAAATTTTCGGTGTAACTACTTTGGAGTAGCTGGGCAATTAGCCCAACTTTTCGCCAGCATGTCGATTCCTATCAGGAGGTGAAAAACGCAGCGAAGCTTTTGTGTAGTCGTAACCTGACAGATTGCAAATTGGGGATTTAGCACACACGCTTCCTGAACTTGCGGACAGTTTCAAAGGCAATGGCCCAGAGCTTGGTGTCGGGGGCTTGCCGCGCGTGCAAGCCCCCGATCTGCACTCACCCTGCGCGCTGACATCTGAAGCCTGGGCCTGCTTGCATTTCCTTTCACAGGCCCGGTTCAGATGTCAGCGCGCAGTGCTTACCTGATCCAGCGGCGTAGTTAGTGCGATGTGCCGGCTGGGATCAGGTGAGCACTGTACAACCAATCAGGGGAGGGGAAGGTTTATTCATGAGTTTGAGAGTAAGAACTGTCAAACTCATGAAAACTACGGGGGCCCAAAACACTATTTAAACTTTAAATAAAAATTTAAAAAACATCCCAATCATTAAATTAAGTATAAATAAGATAAAAAAATAATTTAAACAATAATTTTTTTTTTGAAAAAAATTAATTTTTAATAAAAAGGGTCTAAAACTAAACTTACCTTATTGTAGATTCTTTAAAATAATAAACCTGTGGAAATTTTTTTTCTAAATTACACTAAAACACCACTTACCTGTAAAAATAAATACTTACGTGTGCTTTTTACAAGCGTAAAGACCGGAGGCCTTTAGACATGCGCAAATCCCCCAAAACAGAGGAAATCCAAGACGCACGCGCTGCCCCCTACAGCGCACACGCTAGCCTCTTCAACTCTTGGGTTAGAGGAGAGGAAATGCCGGTTTTCAGCGCATGCGCTGTGCATGCTGAAAACCGGCATTTCCTCCGGCCAGACGCGTGAGTACCCCTTCCGTACTCACGCGTTTGGGGAGGAATTACTGCCCCAATATGATGGCGTACTCTGACAGTTCACCGTCATACCGATAGCAAATTCAGGGCCATTTTTACAGTTAAAGTTCAACGAGGGTCATCACTTGTTAAAGTAAAAGTTCATTACTTTTCACCGTAAGTGTTCATTACTTTTCACCATAAGTGTTCATCACATTTACAGTTAAAGTAAAGCCTGGAGTTTCTGCCCGGGCGTGCAAAAGGTAGCGGACTTTCAAGCGCAAATTACCTTCAGCGCAAATCAAGTTTCTGCAATCTTTGCCACTAGTTTATAAGTCATTGCACTAGCAGTCAGCCCCGCCCACAAAATGGCCGTGCCCTCAGGATGAATTAATCACCATTGGGAGATTCCTCTAATTGCGCTCGTTTGCGGGCCTTTGAGGAGCCTCCAAAAATTAAGCTGGCTCTTTTGGGCGCGGGGATATTAATAAGCACGTTTTAAAAGCTTTAGAAGGTATTTTTTTTTACTTTACTAAGAAACTGACTACTGTACCCCAATGTAACTGGTAAATGGTTCTGTATACTTTTTTAAAAGTCGTTTAAAATTGTGTTACTCACAGGTGGTGCAATGACACTGATCAAAAATGTTTATTTTATTGTGATAAACCCATTTTCAGCTGCATTAATCAAACTGTACCTCGTTAACCCTCTTAAATATATCAAGGATCGTGGTGTCTGTCTGTCTGGGGCATCACTCAAAAGTTATAGAGTGTAACTACACATATGTTATATCAAAAGAAAGCTTATGATTAGGGGAGTCTCATAGGCATATTTACTTTTTGGTCAGACAAAAATTGTTCCGACAGTATACAAAAAACGTTCAAAAAACGGACAAAATCCGCTCATTAGCGGTTGACCAATCCTACCGCTCATTAGCGTTGAGTGACGTGATGGTTGACCAATTGGGGGGCGTTTCAAGGCATTTGTGGGCGGGGCCAATCCTTCAAACTGCCGAGCGGGAGCTGAGTTGAGGTGAATGGCGGCTATTAAAGACCGGCCGGGCCTGAAGCTAAATAAATGGTAATGGAGGTGAGGAAATTGTTGATTCATTAGTATTGATTCAGGAATTTCTCTCTCTCTCTCTCTCCTTCCCCCCCCTCTCTCTCTCTCTCTCCTCTTCCCTCTCTCTCTCTCTCCTCTTCCCTCTCTCTCTCTCTCTCCTTCCCCCTCTCTCTCTTGCCGTTAGTGCGGGACCGGGAAAACCATGGCTTTCCAACGAGCTGTCCCCGACCTAAATCGGACACGGGAGTCCGGAGCGAAAGGCTTTCCACTGCCGCCCGGCCAACCAGGTCCAAAGGCCCGCCTGGTTAAACATGAGGAACCCCGGGCTCGCTTCTGGGCGATGGGCACCCGGCCTCCCGGTGTCGGATATACTCCGTTCTGGTACCGAGGTGAGTCGGAGGGAGAGGAGAGGGGGAGAGGGAGAGAGAAGGGAGGGAGGGAGAGAGAGGGAGGGAGAGAGAGCGGGGAGGGAGGGGGAGAGAGAGAGCGGGGAGGGAGGGGGAGAGAGAGCGGGGAGGGAGGGGGAGAGAGAGAGAGCGGGGAGGGAGGGAGATAAAGAGGGGCAGGGAGAGAGAGGCAGTGAGAGAGAGGGGGAGAGAGAGCGGGGAGAGAGGGAGCAGCAGGGAGAGAGAGGGGGAGGGAGAGAGAGAGGGTGAGGGAGGGAAAGCGTGAAGGGGTGGGAGAGGGAGGGAGAGCTCGCCTTTTTCCTTCCTTCGGCCGCCGCAATTCAAACTTCCCGCCGACCTCACAAAATGGCGGCCGCCCTTCTTCACCCGCCGGGCTCTGAGTCCAGCCCCTTCCCCGGGGTGTCTTCCTCTCTTCTCTATCTCCTTCCCTCACTCTCTCCTTCCCTCTCTCTCTCCTTCCCCCCTCTCTCTCTCTCCTTCCCTCTCTCTCTCTCTCCTTCCCTCTCTCTCTCTGTCTCTCTCTCCTTCCCTCTCTCTCTCTCTCTCTCCTTCCCTCTCTTTCTCCTTCCCTCTCTCTCTCTCTCCTTCCCTCTCTCGCTCTCCCTCCTTTCCTCTCTCTCTCTCTCTCCTTCTCTCTCTGTCTCTCTCTCCTTCCCTCTCTCTCTGTCTCCTTCCCTCTCTCTCTCTGCTTGCCTCTCTCTCTCTCTCTCCTTCCCTCTCTCTCTCTCTCTTTCCCTCTCTCTCTCTCCTTCCCTCTCTCGCTCTCTCCTTCCCTCTCTCTCTCTCTCTCCTTCCCTCTCTCTCTCTCCTTCAGTCTCTCTCTCTCCTCTTCCCTCTCTCTCTCTCTCTCTTTCCCTCTCTCTCTCTCTCTCTCCTTCCCACACAGACAGACAGACAATCTCATTTGTATATATAAAAATATTTCTACTTTTTTCATAACAACATGCCCTCAAAAAACCCTCGGCACCACCGGGCACTCCAGCTAGTATTTAATAAAGCAAAATTTATTTATTTAAAAAAATTAAGTTTTAAAACGCTGCCTGATTGTGCTGGTTCATGACCGATTTTACGTTCAGCAATATGCAAGTGATTTGAGCAGAAATTTGAGGAAACAAACACGTCTTAAAATGGGTGCAAATTTGGCCGCAATTTGCCAATTGCACTCAACACGGAAATTCTATCCCAACAAGTTTAAATGCAAGAAGTGATGAACTCTCACTGTAAAAGGGGATAAAATTTCACAGTGAAAAATGATGAACTCTCACAGTAACAAATAACGAAATCTCACTGTAAAAAGTGATGAACTCTCACTGTAAAATGTAATGAACTCTCACGGTGAAAAGTGATTAACTTATACTGTAAGAAGTGATTTACTTTCAATGCAAAAAGTGATTTGCTTTAACTGTAAAAAGTGATGAACTTCCCATTAAAAAGTGATGACCTCGTACTCTGGGGCAATTTTAACCCTACCCGCTCAGCAGAAACCTGGCGGGTGGGCAGTTAAAATTGCCCTGGCTCTTACCTGTCCGAAATCCGCCAAGATCCCAACATCTGCAGTTTCTTCTCAATTCCCTATTGGATTCCTTGGTGACTATCTTACATTAATGGCCTTTAGTTTTGCTTTTCCCGACAAGTGGAAACACTCTCTCTGTGTCAAATCTTTCATAATTTTAAAGACCTCTATTAGGTCCCCCTCAGCCTTCTCTTTTCAAGAGAAAAGAGACCCAGCCTGTTCATCCTTCCCTGATAGGTATAACCTCGCATTTCTGGTATTATCCTTGTAAATCTTTTTTGCATGCTCCCCAGTGCCTCTATATCCTTTTTATAATATGATGACCAGAATTGTACACAGTACTCCAAATGTGGTCTAACCAAGGTTTGGTACAAGTTTAGCATAACTTCTCTACTTTTTAATTCCATCAGTCTAGAAATAAACCCTAGTGCTTGGTTTGCTATTTTTAATGGCCTTATTTCCTGTGTCGCTACTTTTAGTGATTTGTGTATTTATACTCCGAGATCCCTTTGCTCCTCTACAACATTTACATTCTTATTTTATAATATTAAGATTATAATATGTGACCTCCTTATTTTGCTTACCAAAATACAATACCTCCTGTGTATCTGTGTTGAAATTAATTTGCCAATTATATGCCCATTCTACAAATTTATTAATGTCTTCTTGTAATTTGTGCTGTCCTCCTCAGTATTGACTATCCTCCCTCCAAATTTGGTGACATCTGCAAATTTAGAAATTGTGTTTTTGATTCCAAAGTCTAAATCATTAATATAAATTGAACAACATTGGTCCCAGCACTGATCCTTGTGCAACCCCACTTTCTACCTTCTGCCACTCTGAATAGCTACCCTTTACCCCTACTCTCTGCTTTCTGTCTTGAAGCCAGCTAACTATCTATTCTGCTACTTGTCCCCTGACTCCACTTGCTCTGACCTTACTCATTAGTCTATTATGTGGCACCTTATCGAAGGCCTTTTGTAAATCTAGATAAATTACATCTACTGCATTACCCTTGTCTACTCTCTCTGTTACTTCTTCAAAGAATTCAATCAGGTTGATCAAGCAAGACTTTCCCCTTTGAAATCCACGCTGACTATTCATTATTATATTTTTAGTTTCTGGATGTTCTTCTAGTTTTTCCTTTAGTAGGAATTCCATTATTTTTCCTATGTTATGCTGACTGGTCTATAGTTCCCCGAACATGTCCTATCTCCCTTCTTAAATATAGGTATTTTGTTAGCTATCCGCCAGTCCTCTGGCACTACACCTTTTTCTAATGAATTATTAAATATGTGTAATAGCGTCTCTGCTATCTCTTCCCAAGATTCTTTTAATATGCGTGGATGTAATCCATCTGGACCAGGGGTTTTATCCTCTTTGAGTTTGATTAATTTATTTAATATTTCTCCTCTTTTTATTTTAAATGTGGTTATATCATTTCTAATCTCATCTTCAATTCAATTCAATTCAATTCAATTTTATTTGCCATATGTGCTAGTACAATGGAATGCTTACTCCCCGTAGGGACACGGCAGCTATTTTTACAGCGCCGTGTTCAGAAAGTCAATTCTTTGGCATCCAGTGGCAGTGGGAGCACGATGTCCCTCAGCCGCTCCGTCCTCCTCGTCACCACGGCCACCTCCTCCTCACTGTTGCCGGCTCGGCTCCACGTGTGGTGGCCTGCTTCTCCCGCTCACCCTCTGGCCACCATTCCCGGCTCCCCTCCTCCCAGTTGGACTGCGAGTCATCGTGGCTGCTGCTGCTGCTCGATGCGCTGCGCTGCCACCGCCCAACTCGCCGAACACATCCTCCGGTCGCCACGGCCTCCACCTCACCATCACCGGCTCCATGGTCTGATGGCCCAGGCCTGCTTCTCCCGCTTCCGGTCCGGCCTCTGGTCGCCATGCTCGGCTCCCCTCCTCCCAGTCGGAATACTTCCCCGCTGAGGAGCAGTCAGCCGACGTGCTCTAGCAGGTCGACGTGGCTGCTGCTGTGTCCCGATGCACTGCGCTGCCTCCGCCCGACTCGCCGAACACCTCGCTCCGGTTGCGGGAGCGAGCGGCGAGAGCGGGCCGCCCGAAGCAGGGAGAGCGCGCTAGCGCCGGACCGTCTCGGTCGCCGCCATCTTGACTTACAATGTCAAGTCCGCCTGATCTGTCTCCCTGGTAAATACTGAAGCAAAGTAATTATTTAAGATTTCTGCCATTTCGCTATCGCTGCCAATGATTTTATCCTGACCGTCCCTTAGTGGTTAAAATCAGGCCCAAACTTTAACAGTAAAAAGGACCAACTTTAACTGTAAAAGGTGATGAACTCTTACAGTGAAAACTACTTTAAAAAGTGAACTCATTCTGTAAAAAATGTTCAACATTAACTGTAAAAAGTGACTAACTTTAACTGTAAAAGTGTTAGGTTTTAACTGTAAAAAGTGATGAACTCTCACTGTAAAAAGTAATGAACTCTCAGTGTAAAAAGTGACTAAGATAGTAATAGTGTAAAGGGCAGAGAGGGGGAAGAATTTCTGAAGTGCTTTCAGGAGAACTTTCTTGATCAGTACGTTTCTAGCCCAATGAGGAAGGAGGCATTGCTGGATGTGGTTCTGGGGAATGAGGTGGGTCAAGTGGAGCAAGTGTCAGTAGGGGAACATTTAGGGAACAGTGATCATCGTTTCATAAGGCTTAGATTAGCTATGGAAAAGGACAGGGAGCAATCTAGAGTAAAATACTTAATTGGAGGAAGGCTAATTTCAGTGGACCTGGCCCGGGTAAATTGGAATCAAAGATTGGTGGGCAAAACTGTAATAGAACAATGGGCTGCCTTTAAAGAGGAGATAGTTTGGGTATAGTCGAGGTACATTCCCACGAGGGGGAAAGGTAGGGCAACCAAAGTCAGAGCTATCTGAATGACGACAGAGATAGAGAGTAAGATGAAGCAGAAAAAGTGCACGTATGACAGATGTCAGATTGAGAATACAAGAGAGAATCGGGCTGAATATAGAAAGTTCCGAGGGGAAGTGAAAAAGAAAATAAGAAGGGCAAAGGGAGAGTATGAGAATAGATTGGCAGCTAACATAAAAGAGAATTCAAAAGTCTTCTATAGGCATATAAATCGTAAACAAGTAGTAAAAGGAGGGGTGGGGCCAATTAGGGACCAAAAAGGAGACCTACATATGGAGGAAGAGGGCATGGCTGAAGTATTAATTGAGTACATTGCATCTGTCTTCACCAAGGAAGAAGATGCTGTTATAGACATAGTGAAGGAGGAGGTAGTGGAAATACTGGATGGGATAAAAATTAATAAGGGGAGGTACCAGAAAAACTGGCTGTACTTAAAGTTGATAAGTCACCATGCATCTTAGGATGTTGAGGGAAGTTATGGTGGAAATTGTGGAGATACTGGGCATAATCTTCCAATCCTCCTTAGATACAGGAGTGTTGCCAGAGGACTTGAGAATTGCAAATGTTACACCCTTGTTCAAAAAAGGGTGTCAGGATAAACCCAGCAACTACAGGCTAGTCAGTTTAACCTCGGTAGTAGGGAAATTTTTAGAAATGATAATCAGAGACAAAATTAACAATCACTTGGACAAGTGTGGATTAATTAAGGAAAGCCAGCACAGATTTGTTAAAGGCAAATCGTGTTTAACTAACATGATTGAGTTTTTTGATGAGGCCACAGAGAGGGTTGATGAGGGCAATGTGGTTGACGTCGTGTTCATGGCCTTCCAAAAGGTGTTTGGTAAAGTGCCACATAATAGGCTGGCCAGCAAATTTGAAGCCCATGGACTAAAAGGGGCAGTGGCAGCATGGATACGAAATTGGCTAAGTGACAAGAAACAGAGAGTAGTGGTGAACAGTTATTTTTCGGACTGGGGGAAGTTATATGGTGGTGTTCCCCAGGGGTTGGTTCTAGAACCACTGCTTTTCTTGATATACATTAATGACTTGGACTTGGGTGTACAGGGCACTATTTCAAAATTTGCAGATGAAACAAAACTTGGAAGTATAGTGAACAGTGAGGAGGATAGTGATAGACTTCAAGAGGACATAGACAGGCTGGTGAAATGGGCGGACACGTGGCAGCTGAAATTTAACGCAGAATTTAACGTAGAAAAGTACGAAGTGATACATTTTGGTAGAAAGAATGAGAAGAGGCAATATAAACTAAAGGGTACAATTCTGAAGGGGGTGCATGAACAGAGAGACCTGGGGGTATATGTGCAGAAATCGTTGAAGGTGGCAAGGCAGGTTGAGAAAGTGGTTAAAAAAGCATACGGGATCCTGGGCTTCATAAATAGAGGCATAGAGTGCAAAAACAAGGAAGTTATAATGAACCTTTATAAAACACTGGTTCAGCCTCAACTGGAATATTGTGTCCAATTTTGGGCACCGCACTTTAGGAAGGATGTGAAGGCCTTAGAGAGGGTGCAGAAAAGATTTACGAGAATAATTCCAGGGATGAGGGACTTCAGTTATGTGGATAGACTGGAGAAGCTGGGGTTGTTCCCCTTGAAGCAAAGAAGGTTGAGAGGAGATTTGATGGAGGTGTTCAAAGTCATGAGGGGTCTAGACAGGGTAGATAGAGAGAAACTGTTCCCATTGGCGGAAGGGTCGAGAACCAGAGGACACAGATTTAAGGTGATTTGCAAATGAACCAAAGGTGACATGAGGGAAAACTTTTTTACGCAGTGAGTGGTTATGATCTGGAATGCGCTGCCTGAAAGGGTGGTGGAGGCAGACTCAATCATGGCTTTCAAAAGGGAATTGGATAAGTACCTGAAGGCAAAACATTTGCAGGGCTACGGGGAAAGGGTGGGGCAGTGGGATTAGCTGAAGTGCTCTTGCAGAGAGCTGGCACGAGTTTGATGGGCCGAATGGCCTCCTTCTGTGCTGTAACCATTCTATGATTCTAATTCTCAGTGTAAAAAGTGATGAATTCTCCCTGTATAAAGTGAAGAATTCTCAAAGTAAAAAATAACTTTAACTGTAACAAGCGATTAGCTTTAACTGTGAAATGTGATGAACTCGCACTTTAAAAAGTGATGTACTCTCACTGTAAAGATTTTTTAAATTTAACTGTAAAAATTGATTAAGTTTAACTGTGAAAAGTGATAAACACTTGCAGTGAGAAGTGATTAACTCTTCCTCTAAAAGTGATGAAAATTGGGTGCTGGACTAGATACTCGGATTAAAAATGCTTATTTTCTGCGGTAAACCCATTTTCAGCTGTATTAATCAAACTGCACCAAGTTATCCCTCTTAAATACATAAAGAAATATTTTTTAAAGCAATAAAAATTTACGTTCTAAAATGCTGCCTGATTGCGCTGGTTCATGACAGATTTTACGCCGGCGATATACAAATGAGTTTGAGTGGAAACGTGAGACTCTCAAAAGTAGCACAATTTTGGGTGCAATTTGTTCCCGGATCGCCGATTGCATCCAAAACGGAAACTCTAACCCAAATTCAGTTTAACCTTGATAAACGACGAAGAGTTGCCTTGAAAAGTGATAAAAAGTGCTAAGTTTTAACTGTAAAAAGTGATAAACACGGAGAGTACATCACTTCTTTCAGTGAGAGTTCATCGCTTTTTTACACTGAGTTCATCACTTTTACAGTTAAAGGTTATCCTGTTTCAGTGCAAGTGACCATCTTTAAACTTAATCACATTTTACAGTTAAACAACAATTTTTACAGTTAAAGTTCATCACTTTTTGTAGTGAGACTTCATCACTTTGTACAGTTAAAGTTCATCCCTTTTACAGGGAGACTTCATTACCGTTTACAGGATGAGTTAATCACTTGTTGTAAGTGAAGTCAATCACTTTTTACAGTAAAAGTTCATCACATTTTACAATGAGAGTTAATCACTTTTCACTGCGAGAGTTCATTGCTATTTAAAGGTTTCACTTTTCACTGCACGTGTTCATCGTTTTCGGGTAGAGTTTCCGCTTTGGGTGCGGTCGGTGATTCCAGCGCACGTTGCGTCCCCTTTGAGAAGTGTTTTATTTCCCCGAGTTTCTGCTCAAACTCATTTGCATATCACCGAATGCAAAATCTGCCATGAACCAGTGCAATCTGGCAGCATTTTAGAACGTAATTTAAAAAAAAATGCTTTAAAAAATATTCTTATATAGAGACTTGGTGCCGTTTGATTAATACAGCTGAAAATGGGTGTATCACAAAAAATAAGCGTTTTAAAACAGTGTCAATCCACCACCTGTGAGTAACCCGATTTTAAATTATTTAAAATGACTTTTAGAAAATGTACAAAACTATTTTCTAGTTATTTTGGAGTACAGTAGTCTGTTTCAAAATTTACCTGTTAGTGTCCTTGCGCCCAAAGGATCCAGCTTAATTTTTGGACCAGCCCTGAAGGTCCGCAAACAAGAGCAATTGGCAGAAACTCCCAATGGTGATTAATTCACCCTGGGGGCGAGGCCAGCTTCTAGCGCAATGATTTTTAAACTAGCGCAAAAGATCGCGGAAACTCGATTTGTGCTGAATGCAATTTGTGCTTAAAATTCCGCGATCTTTAGTGCCAATTACACCGATATCGGGAAAATCGCACCGAAAATACCAGCGCAGTCGAAAGGAAACTTCAGGCCATTGGCATTTCACTGTGAGAGTTCATCACATTTTACAGTTAAAGTTCATCACATTTTACAGTTAAAGTTCATCACATTTTTCAGGGAGATTTCATCATTATTTTCAAGCAGAATTCATCACTTTTTAACAGGGTGAGGTCATCACTTTTCACAGTGAGAATTTATCACATTTAAAAGGCAAACTTAATCACTTTTTGCATTTAAAGTTCATCTCTTTTTACAGTTAAAGCTGATCACTTTTTGCATTTAAAGTTAATGACTTCTTACAGTTAGTTAATAATTTTTTACATTAAGCGTTCACCGCATTTAAATGTCAGCTTGGTAGTGCTCTTGCCTCCGAGTCAGAAGGTTGTGGGTTCAAGTCCCACTCCAGAGACTTCAGCACAAAAATCTAGGCTAACAGTTGGAGGTGCCATCTTTCAGATGAGACGTTAAACCGAGGCCCCGTCTGCTCTCTCAGGTGGACGTAAATGATCCCACGGCACTATTTCGAAGAAGAGCAGGGGGAGTTATCTCCGATGTCCTGGCCAATGTTTATTCCTCAATCAACATAACAAAAACAGATTATCTGGTCATTATCGTTTGCTGCTTGTGGGAGCTTGCTGTGCGCAAATTCGCTGCCGCATTTCCTAATTTACAAGTGACTACACTTCAAAAAGTACTTCATTGGCTGTAAAGCGCTTTGGGACATCTGGTGGTCATGAAAGGTGCTATATAAATGCAAGTCTTTCTTTTCCTTTTTTAAAGTTAATGGCCTAGAAATTCAGTGGGCTGCGCCACCCGTTAGCGCCTTAAGAGGGCGCTAAGTGGGTCGGAAGCCACTGGCCACGCCTCCCGCTAAATTCAGTGGGACACTAATGGCGGCGCTAGCCATTAGCGCTGCGCCGCTACCGATGACGTCATCGGTGTGCGCAGCGCCCCGCTAATGCCCCGATCGCGATATTTAGATGCGACCCCTGCTTTAACGCTGGATGCTATTTGCGACCGGTTCAGGGGGGCCTACCTGCGGCGGTAGAGGCGCTAATTAAAGGAGAGGTGCGGGGCGGCCATTTTTTTTGCTGGCCGCCTGCCAGCACCTCTCCGCGCTGCCGTCCCCGGCCTCCTGAGCACCCCCCCCCCCCCTGCGGAGTGCCGACTGCGTTCCAAGAGCCCGGCACTTCTCCTTGGTGCTGGGCTCTTTTGCCGGTACTCGCGATCCTCGATCGCGCTGCACAAGGCCTCTCCCCTTTAAGAAGGGGAGGAAGGCCTGCAGTACCGCAGCGTGCCGTGCCGCTTTCTTCGAGGTCAGCGTCGAGCACCATCGCTTCACCGCTGACCGCAAATTCCGGACAAGTATTGATTTTTTACAGTGAGTGTTTATCACTTTGCACTGTGAGAATCCATTACTTTTTACAGTTAAAGTTGATCACATTTTACAGTTAAAGCTAATCACTTTTTGCATATAAGGTTAATCACTTCTTACAGTTAAAGTTCATCACTTTTGATGGTTAATATTGATCACTTTTCATCTAAGAGTTTCACCTTTTACAGTTAAACTTAACCACTTTTCACCGTGAGAGTTCATCACTTTTTACAGAGTTCATCACTTTTTACAGGGAAAGTTCATTTTTTACCGTTAAACTTAATCACATTTTGCATTTAAACTTAATCTCTTCTTACAGTTAAAGTTAATTATTTTTTACGTTGTGAGTTCATCACATTTGACAGTTAAAATGAATCACTTCATTAAGAGTTCATCGGCACAAAATTGGGATAGTTGGCGCCAGTTATTTGGGTGCCGTTTGGGTACCAAAATGGCATCCGATGTGCGCATGCACACTTGTGGTGTGAATTGCACCGGATGCCATATTGGTGAGGGCTTTAGCATGCGTGCCGGACTTATGCAGAGCAAACAGATCATGATGTCAATCAATGTGCAACATTGATTTGATATCAGCGTTGCCATTTTGGAGCTCAATGCTCCAACCAACGCCCTCACTTAAGCTCGCAGAGTTGAACATGCGTTCAGCAGCAGGAAGGACCCCACCAGCGCTATTTGAAGGGATCATCAACTACTTTCAGGTTAGTTGCTGATTGATTTCTTCTGGCTGTTGCTATGATTTGTGTTTGGTGCTTTCTATAGTTGTTTCAAGTTGCAAAAGTCTACAGGGAGTGGTGTGGCAGGTGCTGAAGGACTTTTTGCTGACTTCAAGGCCTCTGCACAAACTACTTGCTGCCAGACATGGGTGCACTAGTAGGAATTCCCCTTGGAATACAGCATGACTTGGAGAATGAACAGAGGCCACGAAGAGCAGGACAAACTGCTGGAAGAGGGAGGAGGAGAAGGGCTCTCAGCAGGAGGCCATATCCGCCCTGGGTGTTCAAGGAGCAATTCTCCTACCTGAACATCAGTGAGGAACAATGTATGAGATATCTGCACTTCAGCAAGGACATCCTCACTGAAATCTGCCACCTGCTGCAGCCACAACTGCAGCCTCAGAGCAGGGCAAGGACGGCATTGTCAGTGGCTGTGAAGGTGACCGTGGTGATGATCTTTTATGCGTTGTCTCCTTCCAGACTGGAGCTGGAGATATTTGCAGCATCCCGCAGTTTGTTGTCCACTGTTGTGTAAGGGAGGTCATTGAGGCTCTCTATTCAAAGAGAGATGACTATATTTCATTCTCTCTTGACAGAGATAAGCAAATGGAAAGAGCATGCAGCTTCGCTAGGATTGCTAGCTTCCCCATGGTGCAGTGCACATACATTGCTTTGCGGGTGCCGCATGTCAACTCTCCCATATACCAGAACTTAAAGGGATTCCACTCCCCCAACGTCCAGCTTGTAAAGTTCTCAAAATTTCCACATTCCCCCAAGGTTATTAATAAAAGGGACCCTGGATGGACAATTTAAAAAGGGTACCCAAAAGATGGCGTCTGCACCTCGTGACCAAAAGCCTGTAAGATTTTACAAGCTTGGACTCCGCAGCACAGAACAGGCAGCTTTGGGAGATCAAAACTTAAAATGCATTTCTGTAAAAAGGACTTTGTGTATGAAGGGCCAGACAGCTAGGCAAACATTGGATATGCATTACATCAGATCAAAACAGATCAACCCAGTTAGGCCTAAGCACAAGGCCATTAGTTTGTCCGCATAAATAATCGGAAACAGCTTAAGGAAGCCATCAAGGCTGCACAGGCTGATTAAAATGCATTAATGACAATACAGCCCAGACATCGGGCCATCAGGTGCGATAAACGGCCATCTAAAACCAGTTAACTTAGGTTGGTATAATCGTGGCGGGTTCTCTTCTCGCTCCCCATATTAAGTTGCAACCAAGGACATCCATACCAAGCGCGGAGAGGGGAACAAGACCCGAGTCCAAAGTTATACAGGACACATGGGCCACCAAAAGGGGCAGACAAAACGAGACGAGATAAGGCGAGACAAAGAAAAAGGTAAAGACCCGACAAGAGCAGAGAAGGGCAACAGAAGACGCATTGATTAAAGACCGAGCGCCTAGTTATAAGCTGGCGCTTGGGGAAGAAAACATATGTATGGACAGTAAGAATAAGTTGGCTAGTTAAACACTGCGATTAAGCTGGCGTTAAATGCAGGTGTCCACGCCATAACGAATATACCGGCGTTCCAAGAATGGGTAGAAAAATCTAAGCAGCGAAGACTGCCAACCATCCCGTTAACGCAACGTTACCGCCGACGACCGCCCGAGGGAGAAGAAGAAGAGAACCCATTGCGCCGAGACGACAACAGCGGCTGAGGAGAGGAAAGGTGTGTTGCAGCAACAGCTCCAGCACCGCGCCCTGAGACCACGTGGCGACGGAGTACCCCAGAGGACAGAAGCCCAAACCTCAAAACTCGCAATTGTTAAAGCAACAGGCTTGGATTGGTGAGCATGAATTCCTGGCCCCTCATAGCTTAATCTAGTTAGGTATAGGGGGTGGGGTAAGGATAAGGGGATTGTTAAAGTAGTTGTTTTTCCCTCAATGTGCTGTGTGTTCCCCATACCCTGTATAAGTATATAAGTGTTATTGTATTTGCCTGTAATTTTGTTATCAGTAATTTCTCTTAAGACTGTGTTTTATTCCGTTGTTAATAAAATCTTGGTTTTCTTACACCAAACCACTTGTCTACTCGAGTTTTCTGTATCGCCGCCTGTACCTAAGTCCCGTGTCTAGAACCCAGGGGTGTGAGAGCGATTCAAACTGCTCACAGGCAGTCAGGGCATAACTGACTGGGCGCACGCGCCACACGCCACCCCCTACAAGCTGGTGTGTGACCATAAGCAATGCATCATGCAGGTCAATGCCCGGTATCCTAGCAGCAGTCATGATGCCTTCATTCTGCGGCAGTCCGCTGTGCCAGCTGCATTTCAGCCACCACGGCAAACCAAAAGGGTGGCTTTTGGGTGACAAGGGCTATCCGCTGATGACATGGCTCATGACTCCAGTGCGCAACCCACGCACACGTGTGCAACATGGATACAATGAGAGCCATGCTGCCACACAAAATGTGATACAGCAGACCATTGTTATGCTAAAACAATGCTTCTGCTGCCTGGACCGCTCTGGAGGAGCCATGCAGTACTCAGCAGAGCAGGTATCAAGATTCGTGGTGGTCTGCTGCATGCTGCACAACCTTGTCACCATGAGGACACAGCCCTTGCTACCAGCTATACGGCGAGCAGCTCAGGAGCATGAGGAGGAGGAGGAGCAGGAGGAGGAGGAAGAGGAAGGTAGGAAGCAACTTAGACAGCCTCTTTCTGCCCGGGCTGTCCATGAAGAACTCATCAGAATGCAATACCAGTAACCCCAACCCATTCCCCATTCACCAACCTTACCTTCCCTCTGTCACTGAGCATCACAGCATCCACTTGCCAAAATGCAAAAATAAAAGCCACCACCAAATAAACATCACAAACCAAATTTATAAATGAAATCATGCCATATTGCATACAAAAGACAACTAATCACCTGTGTGCATTCCCTTAGTGACAGTCTTCTGTGTGCCTTTGCCTGTTCTAGTGCTCCTACGCAGTGCTACCCCAGTGGCTGCAGCATGGCTAGTGGAAGGCTGCTGACTTTCGGTGGAGAACACTGCAGATGGCCTTGGAGGATGACCTCAAGCAGTTGTGGGCCGAGAAGGCCCGGCTGCACCATCTCGGCATGGGTGGCAGCAGTCTGGGCTGACTGGCTGACAGGCAACAGCAAAGACACTGGCAGAGTGGCAGTGGTGGGAGGATGAATGCTGTCTTCCTGAGCAGGTTCATGCTCCATGGAGCCACTGCCACACCCCGGGGCAACGCCTGGTAATTTGTTGGAGGGCAGATTGCTGGACTGCAGTGACACCCTGCAAGCCCTTTTGTACATTGTAATCCACAGCCATGATGGCAGCAGTCTGAGCTTGCATGGCAGAAAGCTGAACCTCCACTGTGGCACTCAAAAGTTGGGCGGCTGCTGCTTGTGCTGCAATGGAAGCAGCAAAATCGGCCATCAGACGCTGCATCATGGTTGGGTCCGCAAGTGTGCTAATGGAGTTGGCCACCACTTCCATGCTGGAACGGATGGGCTCCAAGCTCTGTGCAAAGCCCTGTGCCAAGTTGGTGCCGGACTCCTCCATGCGCCTTGACATTGAAAGCAGACTTTCTGGCAGGCTTCCAAATGCACCAAACATTTCTTTCAGCGTTCTTCTGTAGGCTGCCCCCTCAAAGTCCTCATCTGAGTCCTCTACAGCAGAACCCATCTGCAACCTCTCTGTACTGGTCTCGCTAGACGTGCTCCTATCTAGTTATCCAGCCAGCTAAACACTCATTCAAATAATTCCTCGACAAGCGGGTTTGCTGTTTTGAAGCTTTACTTGAACAAATTTGTGAAACTGTAAACAAAGACAAAGTATGTTTTGTACATAGAACTGAGTACTGTACATTAGATGTTACATAAGATATAAACATATTTATAACAATAGAATAGACTAATTGTATAACTAAATAGCACTTGAGCTAAACTTCTGTAGCTAACAACTAATAACTTCTTATAAACAAAGTATTGTCAAATACTACACTGACAAAGTTGTTATCATGTTAACAAACAAAGATACTCACAGACATTGCATCCTGCCCAGCATATAAGATGAGATGACACAGGATTGAGAATCCCTCATGGGAGATTCTCCATAACTCAGTAGGTTCTTTCTGGAATACTACTTCCAGGTTAAAACAGGAACAAGGTCAAATGACCTATTGCAGTATACTAAAACTGCTATACACTAACTACCACTAGAGGGTGCTATCTGCATGTAATAAGTCCAGAACACTCCCCGTCTGGGGTCGTTAGCGACTCCACATAATCCTAACTCTACTTGTCACTGGAGTCCTCTGGCGACAAAAGAAGAACCACCGCACAGACAGGCCGAGAGAAGACCTTTGCTGTTCCTTCTTTGACGACTCTCAAGTCCACCTTTCTCACTCTCCCGTCCTGGCTGGGATGGGACTTCACGATGATAGCCATAGGCCACTCATTCCTTTTTGCCTGACTGTCCTTCATCAAGACAACATCTCCTTCTTTGTGATCTGGCCTCTTGTCCTGCCACTTGCGTCGGCTTTGTAGTGTGTTGAGGTACTCCCATCGCCACCTGCCCCAAAACGTGTCTGCCAGATTCTGAACCCGTTTCCATTCTTCCTTGAAGAGTTCTCTTTCCCCAAACTCTCCTGGAGGACAAGGGGAAACACCTGTCTTCTGGGTCAAAAGCATGGCCGGAGTGAGGATGAGGGGTGATTCCGGGTCTGAAGATACAGGAATGAGGGGCCTTGCATTCATCACGGCAGTGACCTCAGCCATCAGTGTGGTCAAGACTTCATGTGTGAAGCACGACGATCTACCTTGGAGAAGCATGCAGTCGAGGATGCGGCAGGCAATGCCGATCATGCGATCCCATGCGCCACCTATGTGGGATGAGTGAGGTGGGTTGAATACCCAGGTACATTTCTGCTCTTGGAGATACTTCTCCACACTCTCTGAGCTGGAACTGGATCCATCCATCTTCAGCTCTCTGCAAGCGCCAACAAAGTTTGTGCCGCAATCCGAGCGTATTTGCTTTGCCGGGCCTCTAATTGAGAAAAACCTTCTCAGAGCATTTATGAAGCTGGAGACGCTCATTGTTTCTATAACTTCGATGTGTACAGCTCTTGTGGACATACATGAGAACATCACCGCCCACCTTTTGCTGTTGGTGTGTCCTCCTCTGGTGCGGCGTGAGACCACGTCCCATGGTCCGAAGACGCCTACACCTACATAGGTGAAAGGTGGTGCTACTTGTAGCCGCTCGGCTGGCAGATCTGCCATCTGTTGGTGCTCTGTCTTCCCACGGAGCTTCTTGCAGGTGACACATTTGAAAAGCGTGCTGCTGATACATCTCTTAGCTCTAACCAACCAGAGGCTGTCTGCTCTGATGGCACCTTTGGTGAAATGTCTGCCCTGGTGCTTCACAGCCTCATGATGATGACGCACAAGCAGAGTGGTCAGGTGATGACGACCTGGAATGAGGATGGGGTTGGTTGCATTTGTTCCTAGTTGAGGCTGCAATAAGCGTCCCCCAACTCTGAGAAGTCCGTCGGTGTCGACGATAGGATGCAGCTTTCATAGACTGTTGTGAGGGGGTAGGTTGCATTCTGCTGCTATGCACTTCAACTCTTCTGAGTAACACTCGTGTTGGACACTCTTTATCACAAGGATTTTGGCTCTCTTGAGCTCCTCTTCAGAGGGACTCTTACGACAGATGTGCCACCCATGGCAGCTCCTCTCTTGTGAAGACTGGGAGAAGGTACGAGCTATGTGGGTTAGGTGTGCTACTGTCTTTATGAGAGTGTTCCATTTGGAGAAACGCTCGAAGCGTTTGGTGCTCATCAGGTCCTTAGAGATTTGAGTAACGTTCACTGTGACTTGTGGGCATATCTCGGAGTCAGAAACAGGGTTGAGGAGGTCGAATGACTTGTTGAGTTCAGAGGAGTGCAGGGATGGATCCTGAAGAAAAGCAGGTCCTGACAGCCAAGTCGTGCTGCTGAGAAGGGACGCTTTTACAGATCTAGACCCATGGTCAGCTGGGTTCAGGTCTGTGGGGGCGTACCTCCACTGGTCGGGGGATGTGGACTGTCGAATACATTGGACCCTGTTGTTCACGTATACGTAGAACCGTCTACTTTGGTTATGGATGTATCCTAACACCACTTTGCTGTCTATATAATACGTGATGCTGTCGAACTTCAGATCAATCTCCTCTAATATGAACTCTGCAATCTCAACTGCTAATACTGCTGCGCACAGTTCCAATCTGGGTATGGTGAGGTCTGGCTGGGGTGCCAACTTGGCCCTACCAAAGACAAAGCTGACTTACTGTAGAATTCGCAAAATTGATATTGTATTAATAAGGGTCGAATGGCAGAAGAGGCCATGATTTTAAAGACTGTTTTAAAAGAAGCCTAGGAAAAAGGGGCATTCAAAATGGCCGCCAGACCCCATGACCAACTTATTGGGACACTTTAAAATGGTTCCTGCAGTCCTCAGACAGCTTTGTGGATTCAACCTACAGTAGGTTCTGGAAGCCGTTTCTGAGATAACGAAACCAGACTTTAACTTATACATATAGAGTGGATGCAGATCCAGTCAAGATCGGCCTGGAGATAAAGGCCATCTAAATGTTTACCCAGACAAAAGGCAACAGTTTCATATTCATGAGAAGAGCATCAAGGACCCATTAAGGACATCACCAGGACATTAAAAACAATGAAGGTCATTCCAGACCAGAGATGGCCCTTTACCGGCCATCCCAAAGTATTTTAAAAATATAATAACTACCCCACTGTGCTCCCAGCCCACCAAAAGTTAAACAAAAGACTAACCTGATTTGGCGCGAGATAAGGGCTTCTGATGAGAAGTATATCTGGGGAACCCGGGGGTAGCAAGAAAGACAGTCATCGTGGTGCTACCATCGTATCGGTGGCATCATTGCTAGAAGAAGGAGAAGAAGACGGTTCAAGCCGGCGTCCCGCCCCGGGGTAAAACATCGGGAGATCATCGACCAACCCCGGGCCGTTGACGAAACGGGAGGCCATCGACCCACTCCGGCTCGGGAGAAGAGACAACAAAAAACTACAGCAGGGAAAAAGGGGGCCAGTCTGAGGCTCCTCTGACCGGGGTCGAGCAGACAATCCTCGACTCCGCCGACCTCCAGGCCCGTCAGTGTCCAGCCTGTCCATGACCTTCACCTCGAGGGAGAGAGAGAGAGAGAGAGATTTGGCGCAGCTCGCTGGGGCTCCACTAACCACGTGGAGACAGGACGCCTGAAAGGATCAAAACACAAGACTTCAAAACTCTATACTTTTCCCATTGGACTGGTGAGCATGTTTCTGGCCCTTCATAATCGGATCTAGATAGGTTAAAGGGGGTGGTCATTTTGGGTATAATTAACATGAGTTGTTGTCCCTCAATGTTCCGTGTGTTTCCCCATTTCATGATGACTTTTGTAAAGTATAATATGCCTGTATCTATTTTAGCTAGTATTGTATTGTTATGACATGTTTTTCCCTCCCATGTATCCTCTTATTTGCTTGCATTTGATTTGTTTTTCCTTGTGCAATAAAATTCCGTTTTGATTCATTAAACTTGGTCTACAAGAGTCTTCTCTGCATTGTAGTTCCTGCACCTAAGTCCAGTTTCGAGAATCTAAGGGGTGAGTGGGTCGAACCACTCAAGGTTTTACTGTGAAAAAGAGAGAGAGAGGCCTCTGGCGAGAGAAACCTCTGCGACCTCGGAGAGAAAACCCCTTACAGAAAATGACGACCGCGGCAGGACACTGGCAGCAGGATTGCAATGTAGTAGACCCAAGTTTGAATGGTCGAAATGCAATGGATGAGAGGATAGCAGATTATGTCTTTGGTAAGGTAAATCTCACTAAGCAGCGAATTTCCGATCTCTTACTGGATGGGCATCCGGTGGACGCAGCCATCAGGTGGACAGAGAGCAAAGAGCATAAGAAGTCAGTGGAAAAGGCAGTGTGGCTGATGTGCTACAAGAAACAGGTCCAGATTTTGGACCGGGTCGTTGCAGCACAGGCAGCCAAGATCACTGCCCAGTTAGCAGAGATAGAGGAAAAGGCCATGGGTGGGGAAAGACTCATCACAGCGCTTCACGCGCTGAATCAGGAACGCCAAGTTGTAGCCAGCCAACATCAGGCTAGAATAGAGTATCTGGAATGCCAGGTTACTGAGGCAAAGATCCATGAAGCGAGAATACGGGAGAAAAACGCCCGCCTCGCACAACAGCTAAGAGTGCAGGAGGAGAGAGTAGTGGAAGTCAAGGCAGCTTACAAGCTATCCCTTGAACATGGGTTTGAGAGCGCAGACCATGGCCCCTGCCAAAAGACTATAGAGAACCTGAGGACGGCCCTGGTTAAGGCAAAAGGCATGGTATGCCTCATAAGCCCAAAAGCAAGTCAGATTGACTTTTTGCAGGAGTCCAAACACCCGGTTCCTTGCGAGGTAGTTGTGGCACCAGTCACTGAACCCTCAGCCCCACCAAGCTATAGTGAGGCTTGGCCCGAAAATGGGGTGGTGGAAGGAAGGGTAGCTGAGATGGTACAGGAGGAGGAACAACCCCTGGTAGCAAAGCCAGAGCCGGCACCAATGTGTCCTGCTCGGCACCAGAGGTTCGGTCCCAACGAGGACAATGGTGATCCCAGACCCCACATGAACCAGCTCGTGGTGCCCTACGCTGCCCCACAACTAAGGTCCATGGTGAGCCACTTCCCAAGGCTCACAGTAAAGGGGGATCCGTCAGTCCATTTCAGGGAGATAGAGGAGACAGCCGCCATCAATGATTGTGATGATCTTGAACAGGCAAAGATGCTGCTCTTCTCCCTGGATAGCACAATCCTTCAGTGCCTCTCAGACGAGAGTAAGAGGGGACAAAAAGGGTATACGGATCTCAGGGATGAAGTCTTGGAAGTTATGGGAGTGGACGACGGTAATCCGTTCCAACGGGTGGAAGGGACTGTGCAACTAGCTGGAGAACCCCCGCGGATTTTCGCAGAAAGGCTGTGGCCAGTGTATCGATGCAGTTGTCCGGGCATGCCTGAATGGGTTGGAATGAGCGCCGAGCAGCGGGTTCATTGGCTCCGTTGCTTGGTTGCTAACAGCTTGCCACAGATACAGGCCTTAGCCAGGTCCTGGTTTGACCCCCAAGGCCCCGGTGTCATGGAGGAAACGGTGCTCCGCCAGCTCACCATGGCATACAAGAATTGTAGAGGTCAAGAGACACCTCCCTCTAAGGGAAAAGTGCATGAGGCAAAACCCGCAGCCCCAAGCAAGAAGGTGTGGCGTCAGGAGGGGAATCGCCCTGCCCAAGCCAAGCTCAATTGCTACTGGTGTGGGAAGGATGGACATTGGCGCAAGGACTGTAGAAATCCGTGGAAGGATAGCAAGAGAAAATTTCCCGCAGCCCAAACCCAAGCCCAGACCGCCGCCCCAGCACCAGCCCAAACACAAGCCGCAGCTCCTGTTCCAGCAAAGGGAACCGGTGCGGCTATGGATCCCGCTGCGATAGAATCAATTTTAGAGACAATGCGGTCTCTTATGATTTCGCAGGGGAAGATAGCTGTCACCACTGGTCTTGTCATTCCCGAAACCCCGACTCCTGTGCCCAAATGACTAGAGCCGGTGCAGCCCGTCTACCTGTGTGCGCTGCGATATGATGTATGGAGGCGACCCCTCGTGGAGATGGAGGTGGAGGAGGTAAAAGGGATCTATTTGTTGGATACGGGGGCATCGTGCACCGTGATCCACGCAGATAACCCCATCGCCTCGCCTCTGTCCACCGGGGTCCCATACCTTCTGTCGGGCTTCACGGGCGAAGAACAGGCTGGCTCACATTCCATTCCCCTCTCCATTAATTTAGGACCACTCCGCACCACGTGGAAGTGTACACTAATGAAGTGGGAGGTGGGGGGGTGGAACGGGAGTCCTTGGGTCTGATTTCTTGGTAGCCCACGGGATCCTCGTGGACCTGAGAAATCACTGTCTCTGGGGAGCGGGTGCGAGCATGAAAGGGATAGAGGATGCCAAGGCCAACCCAACAAAACCACGGATCGGCCGGCGAGAAGTAAAATTCTTGGGTCCGACCCTCCGTGCTGGTGAGAGGGACACAGACCAGGATAGACAGGAATCGGTGCAAGATCAACCGGTCCCCACCAGTCGCGTAGT
The DNA here is from genome assembly GCF_052327205.1 of Somniosus microcephalus. Lineage (NCBI taxonomy): Eukaryota > Metazoa > Chordata > Chondrichthyes > Squaliformes > Somniosidae > Somniosus > Somniosus microcephalus. Next base: position 24,912,300 of record NC_141003.1, on the reverse strand, counting down.
GAAGGTACCCCGATGCAATAAGTGGTTTCACTTCAAGCAGTACAAACTGTTTAAGCCGGGTGCAAAAGAGCCAACAACTGAAGCAAGGTCTGAGGGTGAAATTCCTCAGCCTGAGGCGTACAACAAGTCACAGACCCCACAGGCTGGAACTGTAGCCTGCTTGGAGGGAGAAGCTGTCCCGCCCACCTGGGAGGTTTCCCCACTGGCCTGGGACTCAGACGAGGGGGAGCCCGAACAGCTAGGCTCCGCCCTCCACACGATTCTGGAGGAGGTGGAGTCGGAGGACGGAGGTCCCGCCCTCGACTCAAGCGTGGGGGAGGTAGAAATTGGGGGCGGAGATTCTCCACCTGTAGGGACAGGTGAGGAGGAGCCGTCTGCCACAAACCCAAATCCCAAAGGGGTGGAGCCTGAGGGGAGGGAGCCGAAGCCCACAGTCGTGGAAGAGCCACGGGCTGTGAACGCTGAAGTCCCACCCGAAGGTCCACTCGCTAAGGGAGCCACGCCTAAAGTACCTCTTCGCAGGTCGACTCGAATGCCTCAGCCGGTAAAACCTTGGCCCGATTCCCCCGTTCTCAGTAAACGCCGACTTGGGAAATCCCTGACAAAACGCAGCCCATTGACAGCAAAAGGCTGCGGGGAACCCAAGCCGCAGGTCACTGCAGCCCCGCCACAGGGAGCGGCAAGCTGCAGTCCAATCAGGGATTAGGCAAGCCGCCCGGGGACGGGCGGCGCTATACATAAGTTAAGTTTAAGTTAATTAAGTTTAAGGTGTGTAAATATTAAAGTGTTTAGTGTTAAGTAGTTTGGAATCTGCCCAGTATGTGTGTTGTTTTGGATCGAGGTCGAAAGACCCGATCATGCCTTCACCTAAGCCAGAATCTCTCGGGAGCCTGGTTATATCGTTTAATTTTGTTACAGGACCCAGAGAGATGAGAGGGATTATCGTCGCATTCGCGGTGATCGGGTGGAGCTGGGCCTATCAGGGCCGCACCAAGGACTCCACGATCTACGAGTGCTCAGGGAACACAGCCTCCATCGCGACTGATGGGACGGGCACCCGGGACATGGAGGAGACAGCCACCTATTTCCACGAAGGGAGGTGGCCAGGATGGCTGGGGTCAAACTCTACGGAATACTCCAGCCAGTCCGGGTTTGCGTACCGAGAGACTTCCTTGATGTGTCCCCGAGTACGGGTCATAGCACCCAGAGTCAGCGTTACCGTCGGGAAGAGGATTTGCCTGGTATGTTTTGGACATGTTCCTTTGGACCAATGGTGGTGGCTGCGCAAGTTGAGCAGAACCATGAAGAACTCCACTTTAAAATGATTCCTGCAGTCCTCAGACAGCTTTGTGGATTCAACCCACAGTAGGTTCTGGAAGCCGTTTCGGAGATAACGAAACCAGACTTTAACTTATACATATGGATGCAGATCCAGTCAAGATCGGCCTGGAGATAAAGGCCATCTAAATGTTTACCCAGACAAAAGGGAACAGTTTCATATTCATGAGAAGAGCATCAAGGACCCATTAAGGACATCACCAGGACATTAAAAACAATGAAGGTCATTCCAGACCAGAGATGGCCCTTTACCGGCCATCCCAAAGTATTTAAAAAATATAATAACTACCCCGCTGTGTTCCCAGCCTGCCAAAAGTTAAACAAAAGACTCACCTGATTTGGCACGAGATAAGGGCTTCTGATGAGAAGTATATTTGGGGAACCCGGGGGTAGCAAGAAAGACAGTCATCGTGGTGCTACCATCATATCGGTGGCGTCATCGCTAGAAGAAGGAGAAGAAGACGGTTTGAGCCGGTGTCCAACCCCGGGGTAAAACATCAACCAACCCCGGGCCGTTGACGAAATGGGAGGCCATTGACCCACTCTGGCTCGGGAGAAGAGACAACAAAAAACTACAGAAGGGAAAAGGGGGCCAGTCCGAGGCTCCTCTGACCGGGGTCGAGCAGACGGTCCTCGACTCCGCCGACCTCCAGGCCCATCAGTGTCCAGCCTGTCCGTGACCTTCACCTCGAGGGAGAGAGAGAGAGAGAGAGATGTGGTGCAGCTCGCTGGGGCTCCACTAACCACGTGGAGACAGGACGCCTGAAAGGATCAAAACACAAGACTTCAAAACTCTATACTTTTCCCATTGGACTGGTGAGCATGTTTCTGGCCCTTCATAATCAGATCTAGATAGGTTAAAGGGGGTGGTCATTTTGGGTATAATTAACATGAGTTGTTGTCCCTCGATGTTCCGTGTGTTTCCCCATTTCATGATGACTTTTGTAAAGTATAATATGCCTGTATCAATTTTAGCTAGTATTGTATTGTTATGATTTGTTTTTCCCTCCCATGTATCCTCTTATTTGCTTGCATTTGATTTGTTTTTCCTTATGCAATAAAATTCCATTTTGATTCATTAAACTTGGTCTACAGGAGTCTTCTGTGCATTGTAGTTCCTGCACCTAAGTCCAGTGTCGAGAATCTAAGGGGTGAATGGGTCGAACCACTCAAGGTTTTACTGTGCAAAAGAGAGAGAGAGGCCTCTGGCGAGAGAAACCTCTGCGACTTCGGAGAGAAAACCCCTTACAGATGCTTTGTCCATCTTGAGTGGTGACCTTCAGATAAGCCACACCTGCAATGGCCTTAGCGGAAGCGTCTGCAAAGACACAAAGCTCTTTGAATTGGGCACTTGAGGGAGAGAAGGACGTATAGGAGCGAGGTATTCAGATCTCCTGTAAGTCTTGAAGTGAGTCTCTCCATCTGTCCCACTCTGCTTCCATCTCTTCAGGGAGGGGTGAATCCCATTCTTCAGCGCGTGTGGAGAGTTCCCTGAGGAGCAGCCTGCCTTGTATGGTGACAGGGGCTAAGAAGCCGAGAGGATCGTATAGGCTGTTGACTGTAGAGAGCACTCCTCTATATGTGAAGGGTTTCTTGCCATCTAAGGCTTGGAACGTGAACGTGTCTGTTGCTATGTTCCAAGACACTCCTAGGCTACGCTGTAGGGGGAGGTCATCAGTGAAGAGGTCTAGATCCTTGACGTCCTTAGCACGATCTTCAGGGGGGAATGCCTCCATCACTGGTCTGTTAGAGGCTATCTTGTGTAGGCTGAGGTTGGATAGTGCAAGTAGTTCCTGAGCCTCTGCTTCGGTCGGGAATGACTTCAGTGCATCATCGACGTAGAACTCTCGTTCGATGAACTCTCTCACGTCACTGCTAAAATCGTCTTCTTCTTCTTTGGCGGCCTTCCTTAGTCCATATATGATGACAGCAGGGGACAGGCTATTCCCGAAGACATGAACACGCATTCTGTAGTCCACAATGTCGGGGTTGGGGTCATTGTTGCGATACCATGGGAAGCGGAGGAAGTCTCTGTGGTCTTCTCTCACCACAAAGCAGTGAAACGTGCTGGATATCGGCCGTGATGGTGACGGGCTCTTTCCTGAATCTCATGAGTACCCCCAAGAGGCTGTTGTTGAGATCGGGCCCTGTGAGGAGTACGTCGTTGAGAGAGACTCCTTGATATGGTGCACTGGAGTCAAACACCACGCGGATCTGTTCCGGCTTTTTGGGGTGATAGACCCCGAAGGAAGGGAGGTACCAACACTCAATTCAATTTCAATTTTTATTCAATTTCAATTTTATTTGTCACATAACCAAATACAACAAGTGTAATCCAGTCAGTGAAAGGCTTTTTTCTTAACGAACCGAGCGCACCAATCAGCAAAGGACACTTAGCTGCCTGGTATGCACGGAGCCCGCAAGGACGGCAGCCATCTTCATCGGCGCCATCACAATAGGGTCCGCTCTCGCCTCGCTCCGCCTTTTCCCGCACTCCTCCCCGACAATCTTCAGCCGCCGTGGTACCGACGTCCCGGGGACTGATTCTCCATGGCTCTACTTCCACCCGATCTGACCTCTGAGCCTCTCGCGGTGTCCGACCTTCCAGGGCCTGATTTTACCGACCTCGGTACGCTGGCCGCATTCCTTCCTACCGGTTCGACCTCAGAGCCTCCCGACGAGGAGCTGCCGGCCGCCGTGCTACAGCGGGTCGTCGTGGCCTCCATCGCTGCTTCTGCTGACTCACCACCGACTCTTTCTTTCTAGAGGGACTCTTTTTGCCTGCTGCCTGAAATAGATGCACTTTGTGAAACTGCCCACATGCTCCCAGTCAGGCTCTCTTGACCTTCCTGGAGTGGGGGAGCTATCTCTGCATGATCGTTGACAAGCATTTTCTTGACAAACTCTAGGAAGTGTGCTTTCATCTTTGGCTTCTTCTCTAGTGTGCGATGGAGTGATTTAAGACAATTATAGGCATACTCCCTGTTGTTCGGCAGCCATCGTCTGGGGTTCTGGAAGGGTAAGGGTGCAACCCAGCTGTTAGAGCTGTCACGAGAGACCTCATTATCCATAATCTGGAGGAATCTCATGTCGTCGATCGATGGAGCAAGTTTGTGGTCATTGGCGGTGCGACAGAAGACTGACTGACCCGGGTTCTCTCCAGTGAGCATCATCTGTGTGCTGTCTGTGGAGATCAGCGCCGGGGTTTTCTGAGGCTGGGCCGTATGACTGAACTTCTCTGTCACTCGGATCTGACTACTGCATGGGGTAAGGTAGCTTGGACGACCATTCTCCAAGATGGAAGTCTTGAGTGTGCTCACCTGAAATGGCTTGTGAGCACCCTTGAGGCACACGTCTCCAACAACAACCCAGCCGAGGTCTAGCCTTTGGGCGAAAGGGGCGTCATGTGGACCGTTGATCTGTTTCCTTATCTTATGTATCCTCAGGATGTCCCTTCCCAACAAAAGAAGTATGTCTGCATCTGGATCAAGAGGTGGGATCTCGTCTGCAATGCGTCTCAGATGACGGTGGTTGTGAGCTGCATTCGGAGTGGGAATCTCAGAACGGTTGTCGGGGACTTGATTACATTCGATCAGTGTAGGAAGGGGGAGACTAATCTTCCCATCGGCTGACTCAACAACATAACCGCAGGCCCTCCTGCCGGCTGTCTCTGAAAGTCCAGCACACGTCTTTAACGTGTAAGGCGACGGACTTCCTTTGACCTTGAAGATGTCGAAGAACTCGGATCTTGCTAGAGAACGATTGCTTTGTTCGTCTAGTATGGCATACATCTCTTCAGATTCCTGGCGACGTCCTACAGGGTGCACATTAACGAGGCATATCTTGGAGCATGCTCTTGCGCTCACGCCTTCTCCACACACATCGGTGCACTTGGATGTAATCTCCAGACCGGCAGCTCCCTCTCTCTCCCCACCGTGCTCTGAGGTGGGAGGAGGCGACTCTGACTTCCAAGGAGCTGGGCCTGGGTGGAGTGCTGAAATGTGCCGATCACTTTCACATTCTGTGCATTTTGCATCTACCTTGCAGTTCTTGGCAAGATGGTTCGTGGAAGAGCATCACTTGAAACATATAGAGTTCTCTTTGAGATACTGTTTCCGATCTTCCAGGGACATCTCCCTGAAGCCTCTGCACTTCTTTAATGGATGGGGCTTGTTGTGGATGGGGCATTGTTTGCTCATATCCTCAGATTTCTTCTGATCCTTCGTGTTCTCTGTTGAAGACACTTGCACGTTGTGGACAGATATTGGTGTCTTTCCATGTCTGTCAAACTTATCTCTCCTGGCAAGTGCTGTGTGGGGGGAGAAGAGGTTGAAGCTGGGGTTGTTCCTGGCTTTGACTTCTTTACGGATGAAGTTGTCAAACACAGAGAATGGAGGGAAGGTAATGTCGTGCTTTAGCTTGAACTCTGACCTGAATGATATCCACTTCTCCTGCAGATTGAATGGAAGATTCTCCATGATGGGACTTACCCCTCTGGAAGTGTCTAAGTACGATAGGCTGGGTAGGTAGCCGTCCTGCTTTGTGGCTTCGAGTTCCGACAGCAGATCTCCAAGGTCGCGGAGCTTCTGGGGTTCCTTATTTGTCAACTTCGGAAAGTTCTCCAACCTGTCAAAGAGAGCCCTTTCAATGGCTTCAGGTGAGCCGTAGCTTTCTTCCAGCCTCGCCCAAGCCATCTTCAACCCCGCTGGCGGATGTCCCACATTGACCGCTTTTATCCTGTGTGCCTGTCTGGCGGACTCTGGGCCGAGCCATTTGATAAGGAGGTTGAGCTCTTCTCCTGCCGACAGGTCTAAGCCCGATATGGCACCGTGGAAGGAGGACTTCCAAGCCCGATAATTCTCTGGCCTGTCATCAAACGTGGTTAACCCTGTAGTCACCAGCTGGCTGCGTGCAAGGTATTTGGCAAGGTCGTAGGTGCTGGGACCTGTGCCAGGGTTGCCTTGAATAGGGGCTCTGATGGGGGGTCTCAAGGAAACGAAAGGGGGTTTGCTGCTGACTTTCTCTCTTCAGCGTTCTATTCCTCTGCACCGTGTCTTCTGTTTTGCAGGGGAGGATCCTGCGACTTGAGGCATGCTGTCTATATTGACCTTGGTTGGCGACTTGGAGCATATGAAGTGATTGCGTCTGTAGAGATGTGCGGGTCTTCATCCCTCTCTCTCGTAAACTGTATGTCGGCTTGGTCGCTCACGTAATCTCTGGTGCGCTGTCGTCGACTCTGCCGCGGAACGGGAATTAAAGGTTTATTAGCTGTCTCAGGATCAGCTTCCACTAAAATTGCCTCGAATACTTGTGCCTCAGCTAATGCAACATCTATCTCTTTTTCTTCCTGCAGAGCGTCTAATGTAGCTTGGAGACGGGTCTGTTCAGCTTGGAGTTCAGCTTTGAGACGGGCCTGTTCTACTTTTATTTCTATTTCTCTGTCAGCATGCGCAGCTCTGGCTTGAGCTGCTTCTAGCTTAGCCCATGCTTTGGCGATGGCCATGCTTACCCGAGAACCACCTGATGACCGTGAACCAGCTTGCGATCGAGAACCAGTCGATGACCATGAACCCGCTTGCGATATGTAGTAACCAGAGCTTATAGACCGATTGTCACATTCCACAGTTTCATCTAACTGTTTAAGGTCTTCCACTCACTGAGTAGCATTTTCGGTATTATCTTCTGACATGTTGATGTGAGGTAAGTGTGGTGTACAAGGTGAAGACTTAAGCTGGCTCTGTCGTGATGGCCTACTCTGAGTTCCTGCTGCTCCACTCTTCACAGCTAGCCGTATTGCTGTCTTTTCACTGTACTGGTCTCGCTAGACATGCTCCTATCTAGTTATCCAGCCAGCTAAACACTCATTCAAATAATTCCTCGACAAGTGGGTTTGCTGTTTTGACGCTTTACTTGAACAAATTTGTGAAACAGTAAACAAAGACAAAGTATGTTTTGTACATAGAACTGAGTACTGTACATTAGATGTTACATAAGATATAAACATATTTATAACAATAGAATAGACATTGTATAACTAAATAGCACTTGAGCTAAACTTCTGTAGCTAACAACTAATAACTTCTTATAAACAAAGTATTGTCAAATACTACACTGACAAAGTTGCTATCATGTTAACAAACAAAGATACTCACAGACATTGCATCCTGCCCAGCATATAAGATGAGATGACACAGGATTGAGAATCCCTCATGGGAGATTCTCCATAACTCAGTAGGTTCTTTCTGGAATACTACTTCCGGGTTAAAACAGGAACAAGGTCAAATGACCTATTGCAGTATACTAACACTGCTATACACTAACTACCACTAGAGGGTGCTATCTGCATGTAATAAGTCCAGAACACTCTCCCTCCGGTGAACTGGCCCCTGCGCTATCCTTGCCCCCTGCCCTGGCTGCAGACCACTTGTGCCCGGTGTCTCAGCACCTGCAGATCCTGCCTTTAATCTATCCTGTAAGATGAACCCAATGTCAGTATCTGAGCTGGTGGCTGCGAGTGTGAAATCAACTGATAGTGCTGTGTCTTCATCATCACTCTCTTCTCGATGTTCCTCCACTGCCTGGCCAGCTGGCACCTCTTGGGTATCTGAAAGGAAAAAGGCACAAGGGTGAGGTTGTGGTGCGGGGAGGGGGAGCAAGTAAGAGGTACATGCTTATACCATCTGCAACTTGTAAATCAGGAGAGATTGTGGGATGAGGGGGAAGTGGGATGTGAGAATGAGGATTAGGTATGAGGATACCATCATCGTCAATGGTTTCAGCCCTGCCACTGGCCACGGCCTCAGCAATACCCATCCTAATAATGTCCCGCAATGTACCCTCCACAGGGATTAGAACATGCTGGCATGCCTCTCCGCCCTCCCTCCCCCCCCCACCAGTTAGATCCTGCTCCCTCCGGTTGTGCGCCACCTTGTCCTGCAAGAGAGAACTGTGTCAGTGAGTGTCGTGCAATCTGTTTCTCGGTGATGAGTCTGTCACGGTTGAATAACTGGCAGTGTGTGCAAGCTGTGAGATGTGGGTGTGAGGCTTGCAGCAGTGCTAAGTGTGTGAGGGCGAGGTGAAGCTATGAATATTAGGTATGGGGCCTGATGGATAGAGATTGTTGGTAGGTGATTGATGGGGGTGTGGTGACTTGAGCAGTGGCTGAGGCTACAAGTGCAGTTGGTAGGATATGCCATTTGAAGATGCATTCACTGGCCTTGACCACTTGTGTGAAGTCATTGAACTTTTTGCCACACTGCATCCAGGTCCTCTGGGCTTGACTCCTGGCATTGACCTCTGCGGCTATCTGCTCCCACTGCCTTTTTACTGTGTGTCTGGAGGGCCTTCTTCCCCTCTGCCCATCCAGGACATCTCTCCTCCTCTCAATCTTCTCCACCAAGACCTCCAGTGCAGCACTGTAAAACCTTGCAGCCCACTCCCTCCCCTGTTGTGCCATTCCTCATTCTTTCCCAGGTCAGATTCTCTTCAACCACGACTTACAGTACCTGCTCCAGCCACAATGCACTGCCCCTTTAAAAGGGGCAGGCTAGCTTTAACTGGTGCTAGCCTCTCGCGATATTGGCCCCCTGCTGATGCATCCAGCCAATGGACAGCACAGTTAGTGCTGGCTGGATGCAGAGATCATTTAAATGAGCAGGTAGCACGAAGTTGGCGTGCTGCCTGCTTTGCAATCAACGGGCGCCAGTTAATCGTGCATCGCAATCCCTGCGCCCGTTTTCGGGGGCTATCCAATTTAGCCCCCCCCCCCATTTCTTTTTACGATGGGAGTTCATCACTTTTTATAGTAAGAAATCTTACTTTTCACCGAGAAACTTCACTTTTTACAGTGAGAGCTCATTACTTTTTACAGTGAAATTTCATTACTTTTTACACAGAGTTCCTTACATTTTACAGGGAAAGATCATCACTTTTTACTGCAAGATGTTGTCACTTTTTCTGGTGAAATTTATTTGCTTGTTATTGAGAGATTTCATCACTTTTACTTGCGATTTCATCACTTTTTACAGTAAGAGTTAATTCTTTTTACAGTGAAAGTCCATCGCTTTTTATTATGGATATTCATTATTTTTTAGTTTGATAGTCCATCATTTTTTACAATGATATATCCTTTTTTCTGTGAGAGTTGATCACTTCTTACAGTCACTTTTACAGGGCGAACCCATCTTTTTTACAGTGAGAGTTCATCCCTTTTTACCGTGAGGGTTTATCATTCTTTGTCAGTATGGATAATCATTTTTTGTATGAGAATTCATCACTTCTGAATTCCATGAATGTTTACAGTTATTTAATATTAGTGCTGTCAATATTTTACTGAATAATCCTCAATACTATTCAACATAAATATATGTCACCAATTACATCTAACCCTGAAACTTATATGTTCAAAACACATGTGAAGTTAGCAACTTTAATTCCAAGCCATGCAAAATGATTCTCCCAGATGGATTAAGTTGTCCTTGCTATGAAGATCTCTTCATGTTGGTATGACCTGGAAATGATGTGCTCCTAACCATATCCTTCCCAAACAATAATCATCACCCTCTATCTATACCTAACTTTAAATGTAACCTTGTATCAAAAATAAGCCTGAATTGAACCCGAACCCTGAATCTAAATCTAACCCTAAACCGAGCCTTAAGCTTATATCTAAAGCTAATCCTAAACCGGAACATAGCTCTAAATGCAAACATAACCATAAACCAAACCCTGAACGTAGTCAGAACCCTGAATCCAAACGTAATCTGAGTCTAACCCAATCACTAACCCAAACCCTAAAACTGAATTGAACTCTAACTCTGTCTAAATCTAACTTAATCTGACACAAATCGAACCATAAACCTGATCCTAAAGCACATTTGTAAAAGTGCCAATGGCAGATTTTCATTTCATTGCAGCTCCAACAAATGCATTTGTGCCAGTGGAACTGTGCATCAGTGTGATTCATCACGCCCGGCAGCGCATGAAGACATTACCCTGCAGTCAGCTTGCCTACACACTGTAACTTTAGCTGTAGGTGTTCCTCACTGTGTGTCAGCGGTGGCTCAATGGTAGCACTCTAACACTGAAGTTCGTGGGCTTTAAAAACAAAGGCCTAGAAATTCGGTTGGTAGCGCCGGCGTTGAGCGCCTAAAGAGACCTAGAATTGGGGCGATACTCTATGTTGGGGCGGTCACTATGAAGATAGCGACAACTCGCATATTGACTATACATTTAACGCCTGCGCTAAGTGTTTGCGTGCGCCCGCGAGCGCAAGCAGATCATGACATCATTTCAGTGTGCAACACCTTTTAGGAGCGCCTGAGCGCATATTGGGTGGCGCCCGGAGCCTTAACGCCTAGCGCTATTAGTGACAGTTCGAGGGAGCGCTAGCAGGCCCTTCTCAGAGTAGGGGGGCGCTATTTAAAGGGGACAGCTCTAGTGCAGAAGCTTCAGCCACTTGGCCTGCTCATTGCGATCGTTGCTGGAGAGAGTTGGCGAGCTACTGTGGAGCAGAGTTTTGGGAATTTAGCTTTAGAGTACTTGGGACCTTCAAACCTGTCCGGAGCAGTTGGAGCACTACATCTAACAGCCTTTTGACCAACTGGCATCGGAATGGGAGCTGCTTTGGAGGGCGACGGCCTCATGGCCGAACACTGTGAAGGGGCAGAGAGATGGCGGGAGAGAGGGCCGGGATTGGCCAGAAGGAGGAGGGGCAATGGAGGTCGGCCAATTCGACGGTATGCTGCGAGGGTCTTTAGGCAGCAGGTGTCATACCTTGACATGTCGGAGGAGCAGTGTGTGTGAAGGCTCCGAATCGGGAGGGACATTGTTACTGATCTGTGCCACCTGCTTGCTGAGGATCTGCAGCCGCGTGAACGGTGCAGGACCTCTCTGTCCGTGTTCGCTAAACTGACTGATGGCCTCAATTTTTATGCCAACGGATCCTTTCAGTCAGCCATTGGGGACATTGCGACTATCGCTCAGGTTGCAGTCCACTGTTGCATCCGGCAAGTTACAGATGCCCTTTATAGGCGAAGGCGTCAATTCATCACCTATCCTCTGACCCTGCACAAGCAGGCGGAGCGCGCGCAGGGTATCACTTCTATTGCGGACTTCCCCATGGTGCAGGGGGCGACTGACAGCACACACGTGGGTTTGAGGGCGCCATGCCAGCATCCTTAGGACTTCCGCAACCGCAAGGGGTTCCACTCCCTCAACGTGCAGCTGGTCTGTGACCACCGCCAAATCATCATGGCAGTCAACGCGCATTTCCCAGGGTGCAGCCACGATGCCTTTATCCTGCGGTTGACCTCAGTTTGTTACCTTTTTGAGGGGCTGGCTCGAACACGAGGCTGGCTTACTGGGGACAAGGGCTATCCTCTCTGCCCATGGCTGATGACAACACTCCGTGTGACTGACACCCCAGCAGAAGAGCTGATCAACAGCGGCCATCAGGCGACCAGGCACAGTGAACAGCACACTATTGGTGTTCTCAAAAAGCGTTTCCGATGTCTGGAACATTCGGGGGGATCCCTGCAGTACTCGCCGGAGCAAGTGGGACACATCGTCGTCGTCTGCTGCATGCTCCACAACATGGCGATTCGACGCACCCAGCCAATTCCAGTTGTCCCTCAACGATGAGCAGAGCAGGCAGAGGAGGAGGAGGATGAGGAGGAGGAGGAGGAGGAAGAGCAGGCGGAGGAGGAGGAGGAGGAGGAGGAGGAGGACGAAGAGCAGGCGGAGGAGGAGGATGAGGAGGAGGAGGAGGAGGAAGAGCAGGCGGAGGAGGAGGAGGAGGAGGAAGAGCAGGCGGAGGAGGAGGAGGAAGAGCAGGCGGAGGAGGAGGAGGAGGAGGAGGAAGATGGAAGGGCTCCTGAAAGTGGAAGGGCCATACGTCAGAGGCTCATCAGGACTCGTTTCGAGACCCCTCTGGCGGAATGATGAGAGTCTTAACTCCTGCGCACTTTGGATGTTTGACGGCCTCTGAATGCCAGCATCACTGAAAGTAGTCACGTGCACCATGCCACATTGAAACTTCTGTTTATTGTCACAAAAGTCTTTCATTACAGCAAAACAACGTCATGTCAACAGAAGCCATAACTAACAAAATAACTGTGAACTCTTCGGCAAAGCCGCAAAACTCAACAAAACTTCTGCAAATATTGCAACAGGTGAGGGTGTCCTTGAATTTGGACAAAGAAACGTCTCAGCACCTCCCTCTACAACTGGCCCCTTGAGGGAGAACGACTTCTCTTTCGCGGCCGGCCCCTTCCCTCCCTGCTGCTCCTACGTAATTGGACCCCAGTGGCGGGCTCAAGGCTGGGGGACGCCTGCTGACTGTGTGGAAGTGCAGAAGCCCCTGAGGGACGGCCTGGCCGACCTCTGGGCTTGGAGGGTGCGGACGCAGGATGCTTGATGTGACCATGGCTGGAAGCAGTGTGCCCTGCAGGTGGTGGCAGCTGCACTGCAGACGTCCCAGCGCTGGCATGTGCAATGGTCTCCTGCTAAGAGAGGACACCTGCACCATGGTCGGACGACACACTGGCTATCTGAGGGGAGCGGCTCGGCTCATCTGCCACAATCGCATGCTCCACTGATTCCTGGCGTTGCATGGGACTGGAAGGGCCCGGGGTGATCCTAACTGATGTAGAGAGGGTGGCTGCAGTGAGAGATCACGTTGCCTCAATCTGGGTGTGGACGAGGCCGGCAAGTGACTGCGTGGCAACAGTGAGGACCTGTGTGCCAGGTGCCAGTGCTTCGGAGAAGCCCTGGACAGTTCTTTCCATTGCTTCGGACAAGGCAGGTGCCGACCGCTCCACTGCCTCGGACAAGCCCTGGACAGACCTTTCCAGGGATTGTCCGAAGCCCTGAACAGTCCTTTCCATAGCGGCCTCAAAGCCCTGGACAGTCCTCTCCATTGTTGGCCCGAAGCCCTGGACAGTCCTCTCCATTGTTGGCCTGAAGCCCTGGATAGACCTGTCCATTGTTGCCCCGAAGCCCTGGATAGACCTGTCCATTGTTGCCCCAAAGCCCTGGAGAGTCCTGTCCATTGTTGCCCCAAAGCCCTGGAGAGTCCTCTCCATTGTTGCCCCGAAGTCCAACATACTCTATTGACTGAGGCATCTTCTCCACTGCAGCCATCAGCTCCGTCTGTCTGAGCCGGGCCTGTTTGCTCATTTCACCCAGGCGACGCGCCTCCTCTGCACTCTGAGCAGCAGTCATAACTACCTGCCTTGCCCTCCGGGGAGACGGTGGCCGAACTTGCCTATCCCCCTTGCGTTGCTGCATGCCGCTTGTTCCAGCAACTGGTTCATCCTCAGAGCACCCCCCCCTCCCCTCCAGGGGACTACTATCCCCAGTCTGTAGATGTGTCCGCTCCCCGGATTCTGCAACGGCTGGTCCGGATTCCTCCTGCTCCTCACCTCCGGTGGCACTGGCACTGGCAGCTTCAGTGCGTTGAGCCCGAGTTGGTGCTGATTCATCTGAAAGCAGGGAGGTGGAAGAGTGGCTTTAGCAAAAGGACAGGTTTGCAGAAAGGCATGCCAGATTGCGGCAAGGCTCTGACATGGCTGCACACTGAGGATGCATGCTGGTGGGGGGACCAAGTGGAAGGCAACAGGTGAAAAAGGTGAGAGTCTTACCCTCGCTGTCGGAAATGGGGTCGGCAGATGCAGTGGTCACAGGACCAGACAGACGTCCTCCAAGAATCTGGTGCACTCTCTCCTCCAGATCCGTGAGAGGGACCACTTGTGGAGGCCCGCCACCGGTTTGAAAGTGGTCCCTTCGCCTGGCCGCCAGCTTAGCCTGGAGAGGAAAGAAGGGGAAATTGTGTTACATGAGGCCTTGAGACATCATCGCATGCCCCCCATGGTGAAAGAGCCCTTACATGAGGCCTTAAGAGATCATCACATGCCCCCTATGGTGAAAGAGCCCTTACATGAGGCCTTGAGACATCATCGCATGCCCCCCATGGTGAAAGAGCTCTTACATGAGGCCTTGAGACATCATCGCATGCCCCCCATGGTGAAAGAGCCCTTACATGAGGCCTTGAGACATCATCGCATGCCCCCCATGGTGAATGAGCCCTTACATGAGGCCTTGAGACATCATCGCATGCCCCCCATGGTGAAAGAGCCCTTACATGAGGCCTTGAGACATCTGTCCATGTGTGTGCCCAGAAAGGGCCATGGGTGCTTGCTGACAGATGGCCATTGGGGCATCATGGCAACAGAGTGCCTGAAGTCAGCTGCAGATGGAGGGAATCAGAAGTTTGCTAAACCATCACTCACCCTAACGATCCGTGTGAGGTCGTTGAATTTCTTCCTGCACTGAACAGGGGTCCTGGTCGCCATGCTGCTGGAGTTGACCCTCACAGCAACCTCCCTCCAAGATCGTCGGTAAGCCTTCTGATTCGGCCTCTTGCCATTGTCCGGATACAGGACATCTCAACGGCGCTCAACTGCAGCCACCAACTGGTCCAGAGCCTCAGTGCTGAAGCGCTCTGCTCTCTGTCTAACCTTCTCCATGCTCACCAAGTTTCTAACGCCAGAGAAGGGCGAGCGCCGATTCTGAGGCCTACAGGGTGTTGGGTGTGGCAGCTCAGGCTGACTGACCCACCCCTTTAAGAGCCGGCCGGCGCCTGGAAGTCTCGTGGTTTCCCGTAATTGAGATCACCTGCGCTGCGCCCGTCCACGTCGATATTGGGTAGCGCCTGAACTTTTGCGCCTTAGGAGCACCGTGCAACGGCTGAATTCACGCCTCAATCCCCTTTGGGGGCGATGCAACCCAATATCTCGCCAGGCAGCGATAAGTTTCGTCTGGCTATAAACTTTGCACACCTCCAGTTCTAGCGCCTCAAGCGGGGCTATACCCAATTTCTAGGCCAAATTATCTAGTCACTATCACATTACTGTTTGTGGGACCTTGCTGTGCACAAATTGGCTGCCGCGTTTCCTACATTTCAACAGTGACTGCACTTAAAGTACTTCATTGGCTGTAAAGCACTTTGGGGCGGTGTGAAAAGCACTAAATAAATACAAGATCTTCCTTTCTTCAAAAGGTTTTTTTTTACAATAAGGACCAACAAGTATAAACTTAAAAAACTATTAAACTAACTTGAAACTTTCCTTCACCAAACATCCCTGCAACACTATTGATTGTGAACAATGAGCTCCTGTTCATCTATTA
Organism: Somniosus microcephalus; assembly: GCF_052327205.1. Lineage (NCBI taxonomy): Eukaryota > Metazoa > Chordata > Chondrichthyes > Squaliformes > Somniosidae > Somniosus > Somniosus microcephalus. The sequence goes on along the minus strand of NC_141003.1, from coordinate 24,896,775 downwards.
ATGAGCTAATCTTGCAAGGCTCCATGCTGTGGGTGTGTATGTGTATGTGCGAGCCATTAACCTGGGTGATTCGCATGATGCCACACTTTCGCCACATAATTTGTAAAGAGAAAATGAGGGCGTGCAATAGACACTTTGGCCTAGAAATTCACTACAGCCCCGTTTGGGGCATCAGCCTCGCCAGGGAGCTAAAAGTAGCGCCCCTGAAGCAGTCGCGGCCGCCCGCCGGAAATTCAGTTTGCACGCCCCAGAGGGAAGCACGGCGCTACTGGAGGCGCCCCGCATCCCTCTTGGGGCGCTGCAGCTGAATATCGCTGCGCAACGTGCCGCAGCGCCACACGCTGCGGCACAGCTTGCTGCGGTACTGCAGGCCTTCCTGCCCTTCTTAAAGGGGAGAGGCCTTGTGCAGCGCGATCGAGGATCGCGAGTGCCGGCAAAAGAGCCCGGCACCGAGGAGAAGTGCTGGGCTCTTGGAACGCAGTCGGCATTCCGAGGGGGGGTGGCGGGGAGCTCAAGAGGCCGGGGACGACAGCGCGGAGAGGTGCTGGCAGGTGGCCAGCAAAATAAATGGCCGCCCCGCACCTCTCCTTTAATTAGCGTCTCTACCGCCGCAGGTAGGCCCCCCTGAACCAGTCGCAAATAGCGTCCGGCGTTAAAGCAGGGGGCGCATCTAAATATCGTGATCGGGGCGTTAGCGGGGCGCTGCGCACACCGATGACGTCATCAGTAGCAGCGCAGCGCTAACGGCTAGCGCTGCCATTAGCGTCCCGCTGAATTTAGCGGGAGGCGTGGCCAGTGGCTTCCAACCCACTTAGCGCCCTCTTAAGGCGCTAACGGGTGGCGCAGCCCACTGAATTTCTAGGCCTTTTTGTTTTAATGGTGTCATTTTAAAAATCAGGTCCCATGCCAAAACTTTGGATGAGAATCCACCCATAGTGCATTCCACCCATATAAAATAGTGTGCGGAGAATCCTGGGGCCTGGCCGCTCAAGTAGGCATCTTAAAGGGAGATGAAAGTTTCAGTTGTCAGTCAAGGTCTTTGTTTTTTGGGGTATTTCAAATTACATTTTACTCCGTGCATTAGATGGTTTCCTTGAGTAATCCACCAATTATTTTAAATTTTTACCCCAGCTAATTCTGTCCTTAGCTGTGGCTCAGTGGGCAGCACTCTCTAGGTGGGAGGGGCTAGGAGTGAGCCAGGTGTTACTGGTTGCCTGATTGCAGCTGGGAGTTGGAGGGAGTTTTGTAAAAAGTTGGTGGTGGGTTTTGGGGTTTGGTTTTCAGGTTTTAGGGCCTTTTGGGCCCACAAAAACAGCCAGATGGCTGCTGAGGGGTCCGGAATGCTGGGCCCCTCAGGGGACAATGTTCCCGAGAGGAATTTAATTAGGGAAGAAACTGTGGTGGGAAAGGAAAAAAAAAAGGCCCAAAGATTTGGGCCGGGACCTCAGGAGGTTTGGTAAAAAAAACACGGTGGTGGTGCAGTGTGAAGATAAGAAGATTCGAGCTTGGGATATTATCCAGGCAGTTCATGAGGACTGTGGCAAGGGAAGCTGCTTTGCCTGCCGACCTAAGCCAAATGTGGGATTCGAGGTGACGGTCAGTGGTCGTGAGGAGGTGGAAAGACTGTTAGTCTGAAAGTTGGTGAGAAATTCTTGGAGGTGACTGCTATATTCAGAGGAGGTGGTGGTTTCATTTTTAAACTTGCCAGTTTACATTGAGGACGAAGTACTAAGCAAGAAGTTGAAGTCGTGGGACATAAAAATCTGTTCTGCAATAAAGAGGAGGTATTATCCGGGAACACAGGTAGCAGGCAGAACCTGGTATGTAAAGGTGCGGTTCCCAGAGGGGGTGAGGTCATTGCCATACAGTGTGAAGTTCGAGACACTGGAAGGAGTGCAGTACTTTCGTGTGCTGCATGATAACCAAGTAAAGGTGTGCTATTATTGTCTTGGACATGACCATCTCGTAAGAAACTGTCCAGACCTGTATTGTTACAATTGCGGTGAGTCGGGACACATTGCTCGGAGCTGCAAGGCGGAGAGCTGTGGGGTGTGTCATAAAGGCCCCATCCGCTGTGAGTGTGTGGCAGAAGGGAGCAATATGAGTGATGAGGAGATGGGAGAAGGAGCAGGAGATGAGTGTGGAACAGCCAGAGGAGCGGTGCAGTCAGAGGACACAGCCGATAAAATGAAGGAGAAAGGAGCACAGGAAGAGGCAGAGGATGGCGGAGCGGAGAACGAGATGGAGATGGCGGAAAACACGCCGAGTGCTGTGGAGGGGAACAAAGACAGCAGCGGACAGCGAGGGTCGAGTGCAGACTCGAGCCTTAGTACAGTTCGGCTCCCCCTCGGGAGTCTGGTGTCTGCGGGGGGAGAGGAGGCAGGAGCGGGGTGTGTGGTGGATGTGGATGCTCCGGGGAGAGGCGGGGAGTCGGATATCTTGGTGAGCGGGAGGGGGCAGGACGGGGAGAGGGTGCAAGAGGCAGGAGCCTTAAAGGGACAGCAGGATGGGATCGGCGAGATAGAGATGTCAGAAGGGAACAATTTAGGTGCGCCATTGTCCCATGGAGTGAGGGAACAAAGTGCAAGGGTCAGAGGTGGAGATGTGGTCGAAGGGAGCGGCACAGTGGGAGAAACTGCGATAGCAGGAAGACTATGGGAGATGAAGTATCTGACAGGGAGCAGGATTATGTATCTGACGGGGAGCAGGCACAGGGGGTTGCAGAAGAGTTCGAGTGTGAGGAATTAGAGGAGGACAGAGACATGGAAGTCGGGGGTGGGGTGGCATCATGTGGAAAGGGAAAGGTTAGTGAGGGGCAGAAGGAGAGAGAAAGGGCAGCTCCTGGGCCCAAACTTAATGCAAGGAAGAGGCTGAAACAGCAGGGAGGGGTCAAACAGGAGGTGAAAAAGAGCCAGAGGCTGCAGGAAAAAGCAACAGCTGCCCGAAAAGTTGAGAAGGAGCATGAGAGGAGGGAGGAGCCAGATGTTAAATGATGGGGAGATTATCGGGCATACTTCCCTTCTTTGGAGCCATGATTACATTGGTCTCGATTAATGTGAACGGACTGAGGGGTGAGAATAAATTGCAGCAGTTGTTGCAGGGTTTTAAAGGTTCGGACTTATTGTGTCTGCAAGAAACCTTTTGGGATGAGGATATTCTAGAAAGAGTTCAGAAGGTTTGGAAGGGAGAGGTGTTTGCAAGTTGTGCAAACAATAACCATAGAGGGGTGGCTGTTTTGGTGAGTCCGTCCATAAAAGAGAACATTGCCTTGGTGGACAAGGACACTGAGGGGAGATTTTTATGGCTAAGGGTAAAAATTGAGGGATTTAATTGTGATCTCTTTAATATCTATGCACCGAACGACCAGTGCAAGCATCGCGAGTTTTTCGGGGGTTATTCACTGAAGCAGCAGAGGTGGAAAATCCTTGTATAGTGGGGGATTTTAATGTATTTTTATCTCGGATGGACATTTCAGCCCTGATGACCTTTAAGGATGATAACTCCAGAGGGATGATTGTAAAAATGATGGCAAATTTAAATTTGAGAGACTTATGGAGGGACCGGAACCCCATAAAAAGGGAGCTCTCCAGAGCAGGTTGGGTGGGTGATGTTTTAAAACAGAGCCGAATAGATTTTGTGTTAATGCGGGAAGGGTTAAGTTCGGAGGTGATGGAGATTTATTATAAAAAAGTATTTTTTAGTGATCACTCGGCTTTGGTTCTTAGAATTAGGAACAGCAGAGTTAAGATTGGTTCAGGGGTGTGGATTTTAAACAATCAATACCTGAAATAAATTGCTTATAAAGAAGGGATTATCAATACAATAAAGAATGCTCGGAAGGAACCTTTGTTCTTGAAAGAAAGAAGAGTTTGGTGGGACAATTTCAAATATGAGGTAAAAGTTTTTTTGGTACGTTATGGGAAAAAGAGGGCGGCAGCTAACCGGCATCGAGAAGAGAATATAAACAAAAGGTTTACGGATGTCTGTAAAGCAGTTGACGGAGGGGATAAGGGAGCTGAGACTAAGTTCTGGGTGCTAAAGGAAGAGTGGGAATTATAGCAAGCTGAAAAATGCAAGGGGGCCTTCTCCGTGCAAAGGCTAGAGATGCATTGGAGGGCGAAAGATGCACTAGATATTTTCCAGAGCAAGAGAAGCTGCGACAGAGATTATCGTTAATTGAAGAGTTGAAGGTTGGGGAGAAGATCATTCATGAAAGTGGGGAGATTTTAGAGGCAGCTAGCAGCTTTTATCAAGAGTTATATACAAAAGAAGACATTTCCAATTTGGCGATGGAGAACGTTACTGCTTTTATTGAAGAGGGTTTAAAGGAGGATGAGGGAAGCATGTGTGACAAAGAAGTAGGATTAGCGGAAATAAAAGTAGCAATAAGTGGAATGAAGGGGGGGGAAAGCCCAGGGTCCGATGGACTAAGTGCAGAATTTTATAAAGAATTTTTCGAGATTTTAAGTCCATTGCTCTTAGAAGTTTTTAAGGAAATTAAAATTGAGGGAAGCCTGGCCCCATCTATGAGGAGAGGTATCATAAGCTTAGCTTATATAAAAATAAAGGGGATAGACGGGATCTGAAGAATTGGAGCTGTTATTAAATGTGGATTATAAGATCTTGGCAAGGGTTATGGCAAATCGTTTGAAGGAGGTGTTACCGGAGATAGTTTGGCCCTCTCAGTCCTCTGGAGTCATAGGCCGGGACATTGCAGACTCTGTGGTCTCAATCCGAGATGCGATAGAGCTCATGGAAGAGAGTGGGAGGGAGGCTTATGTATTAAAGGTAGATCAAGAGAAAGCCTTTGATAGGGTCTCTCATGAGTTTTTATTGAAGGTTTTGGAAGCATTTGGTTTCAAGGAAAATTTAATTCAGTGGATAAGGATTTTTTATTCAAACATATTTAGCTGCGTTAAATGTAATGGTTTTTTTATCCAAGTATTTTCCGATACAGAGATCAGTGAGACAGGGTTGTCCCCTGTCCCCATTGTTGTACACATTGGTAGCAGAACCATTAGGTTACATGATGCGAAAGAAACAAGGTGTAGTTGGGATTGTGGTCCCCAGTTCTGGGCTGGTGTCAGTGATACACCAATATGCAGATGACACAACCTTAACATTGAGAAATGGGGAGTCAGTGAGGAAAGCTATGGATGTAGTGGAGGAATATTGTAGAGCTTCAGGAGCCAGAGTGAATTTTAGCAAGTCCCAATGCCTGGTTGCAGGGAGGGGTAGGGGGAAATGGTTGGGGGAATGTCCCTTTAAGGTGGTGGAGGTTTTGGAAGTTCTGGGGGTGCATATGGGGTGCAAGAAAGACAGGGATGAAGTGGATCGATTAAATTGGGAACCAAAGGTTATGAAAATTAAAAAGATTTTGGGAAGATGGGAAAGAAGGTGGTTGAAAGTGCAAGGAAGAGCGACAGTGGTGTCTGCTCTCCTGCTATCTAAGCTATGGTACTTATTGACATAAGAACATAAGAACATAAGAAGTAGGAGCAGGAGTAGGCCATACGGCCCCTCGGGCCTGCTCCGCCATTCAATAGGATCATGGCTGATCCGAATCTAGACTCACGTCCACTTCCCTGCCCTCTCCCCGTAACCCCTAATTCCCTTATCTGCTAGGAAACTGTCTATCTCCATGTTAAATGTATTTAATGTTGCAGCTTCCACAGCTCTCTGGGGTAGCAAATTCCATAGATTTACTACCCTCTGAGTGAAGACGTTTCTGCTCATCTCAGTTTTGAAAGGGCAGCCCCTTATTCTTAGATTATGCCCCCTAGTTCTAGTCTCACCCATCAGTGGAAACATCCTCCCTGCATCCACCCGATCAAGTCCCCTCACAATCTTATATGTTTCGATAAGATCGCCTCTCATTCTTCTGAACTCCAATGAGTAGAGTCCCAACCTACTCAACCTTTCCTCATACGTTAACCCCCTCATCTCCGGAATCAACCGAGTGAACCTTCTCTGAACCGCCTCGAGAGCAAGTATATCTTTTCTTAAATATGGAAACCAAAACTGCACGCAGTATTCCAGGTGTGGCCTCACCAATACCCTGTATAACTGCAGCAAGACTTCCCTGTTTTTATACTCCATCCCCCTTGCAATAAAAGCCAAGATTCCATTGGCCTTCCTGATCACCTGCTGCACCTGCATACTAACGTTTTGTGTTTCATGCACCAGGACCCCCAGATCCCTTTGTACTGTAGCACTTTGCAGTTTCTCTCCATTTAGATAATAACTTGCTCTTTGATTTTTTCTGCCAAAGTGCATAACCTCACACTTTCCAACATTATATTGCATCTGCCAAATCTCTGCCCACTCACTTAGCCTGTCTATGTCCTTTTGCAGGTTTTTTATGTCCTCCTCACTCATTGCTTTCCCTCCCATCTTTGTATCGTCGGCAAACTTGGATATGTTGCACTCGGTCCCTTCCTCCAAATCGTTAATATAGATTGTAAAGAGTTGGGGTCCCAGCACTGACCCCTGCGGAACACCACTAGTTACTGATTGCCAGCCCGAGAATGAACCACTTATCCCAACTCTTTGTTTTCTGTTAGATAGCCAATCTTCCACCCATGCCAGTATATTACCCCCAATCCCGTGATTTCTTATCTTGGTCAGTAATCTTTTGTGTGGAACCTTGTCAAATGCCTTTTGGAAGTCCAAATACACTACATCCACTGGTTCCCCTTTATCCACCCTGTATGTTACATCCTCAAAGAATTCGAGCAAATTTGTCAAACATGACTTCCCCTTCATAAAACCATGCTGACTCTGTCCTATTAAATTATCTTTATCCAAATGCTCCGTTACTGTTTCCTTAATAATGGACTCCAACATTTTGCCAACCACAGATGTTAGGCTAACTGGTCTATAGTTTCCAGCTTTTTGTCTACTTCCCTTCTTAAATAAGGGTGTTACATTAGCAGTTTTCCAATCTGCCGGGTCCTTTCCTGAGTCCAGGGAGTTCTGGAAAATAATCACCAATGCATCCACAATCCCTACCGCCACTTCTCTCAAGACCCTAGGATGTAGGCCATCAGGTCCGGGGATTTATCCGCCTTAAGTCCCATTATTTTACTGAGTACCATTTCCTTAGTGATTTTAATCGTCTTTAGCTCCTCCCCCCCCCCCCCCCCCCCATTGCCCCCTGTTTGTCCAGTGTTGGGATATTTTTAGTGTCCTCTACTGTAAAGACTGATACAAAATATTTGTTCAGCGTCTTTGCCATCTGGTGGAGGATATTCCTGAGTGGGCGGAAAAGTCCATCCGAGAGGCTTGTGTGAAGTTTTTATGGGAAGGGAAACCAGCCTTGGTGGCATACAATACCATCATTGGATGGAGAAATCAGGGAGGACTCAATTTCCCAGATATTGATTTGAAGAAGAAATCCTTTAGAATCAAATGTGTGAAGAGATTTCTTCAGAAGTCAAATACAAGTTTTTGGAAGAGTTGTTTTGAGCATTTTGTAAAACGAAGTGGGATAGGAGGGCAGGGGATATTGTATATGGAATACAATAATATGTTTTTGAAATCAATTAAACTTCTCCCTAGGTTTTATAAGGGGTTTGTAGAGACTTGGGCCCAATTTTTAAAGGGTGTGCAGTTTATGCCCAAGGGGGCTGAGGAATTTTTAGAACAGCCCTTATTTTTGAACAGGTGGGTCAACATCGAAGGAGAGGTTTTATTTAATCAAGCTTTTATAAAAGCTGGGATTATATCTGTGAAAGATGTATTATACGAGGTAATTCCAGGTTGGTTGCCGGAAGTGATAGTGAGGGACATGGTGTGGGAGGAGGATCAGGAGGTAGAAGGAAAAGCAATAGGAATCATGTATGAGAAGATTGTGAGGGCAATACCACAGGATTGGATGGAAGAAATAAATGCGGAAATCTCCAAAGGAAGTAAAATGCGTCCTGCTTTTCCAAGCTTTGTACTGGAGAAAGGGGGTGAGTTGGTCCAATTTGACAACTGTAATACTCGAGATTTCTATGAGGTATTCAGAGAATGGAGATTCAAGACACCTGCTGGTCAGGAGTTTTGGCAGAGTATATACCCACAGCTGGACTTCAACAGGATTTGGAAGGGAGTGTGGGCAAATTTTAAATGCCCAGAATGGATTGAACTGGATTTCAAATTGGCTCATAAGCGGATTTTTACCATGACGGTCTTGTGCAAGATTGGACGAGTGGAGGCGCCAACTTGCCCAATGTGTGGGACACGGGATGAGACTCTGTCCCATTTACTGGTGTTATGTCCGCAGTTAAATGACTTTAAGTACTATGTTCGACAGTTGTGTGAAGCTTTTTTGCTGGGTGGGGACCGAAGAGCGAGAATGGGAATCCCGTGGGACTCAATTTTGAGATGGGGATTGCAGGAGAGTCTGCCAGAGTCTAGTGGAGCGGCAATTAATTTAATGTTCAGTTTGGCTAGATTCGTGATTGTGCAAAGAAGGAATGCTCTGTTTTTTAAGGGGAGGAGAATCAATCTAAAAGAGTATTTTAAATATAAGCTAAAAGATCATTATAAGGCTCTGTGGATGTTTTATTCAGAAAGGAATTAAAGGACAGTATTTTACAACCAATTTTTAAAGTACAATCGATTAATATATGTTACAGGAGACAAATTATACTTCAGGTTTTGATGTTAAAATGTGGTGGCAGAATGGCTGTGCAGAGCGGCGGAATTGATTTGTATCATACAACGAAATGATCATGATGTTGTAAATGTTCTTAATGTTCAATAAAGTAAATTTTTTTAAAAAGTGGGTAGAACTCTCACTTCTGGGTCAGAAGGTCGTGGGTTCAAGTCCCACTCCAGAGACCTGGGCACAAAATTTAGGCTGACACTCCAGTGCAGTACTGAGGGAGTGCTGCACTGTCGGAGGTGCCAACTCTCAGGTGGACGTAAACGATCCCATCGCACTATTTTGAAGAATAGCAGGGACGTTCTCCCCGGTGCCCTGGCTAACATTTATCCCTCAGCCAGCATCTAAAACAGATTATCTGGTCATTTATTTCATGTCTGTTTATGGGACCTTGCTGTGCACAAATTGGCCATTGCGTTTCCTAGACAATGGTTACACTTAATTAGCTGTAAAGTGCTTTGGGCTGTCCTGAGGTCGTGAAAGGCGCTGTATAAATGCAAGTCTTTCTTTTTTCTTTCTTCCTAAATGACAACTGAGGCATTTTTTCTGTACCTGCCATTGCCAAAGGACCCACTTTTGTAGAACCCCTTCACATGTACCTGGGCACGTCAGAGTGGGCCTTTCTTTTGCTGCCTCTGCTTCACAGAGTTGTACCACCTGCTGCAGGATGACCATCTGGAAGAAGTAAAGGTTGTCACAGCCTGAAGTTTTCATGCTACTTTGTTGAGATACCGCGGCAAACGTGGGAGTCGAGACCAGAGTTGATGGAACACAACTGCTTTAATTTACATCATGGCAAAACAAGTGCTTAAAAAGCCCGCGCAACCACTTAAATACTCCCCAGACAGGAAGTGCTCCCGGCAGCCTGTCCCTGTGGGAAACAAGTTGCTGGAGGAAAGGGCCCATGGCTGGGGGCGGCTGCTGCCGGCATTGCGCCTGCGTAAACTGTCCGTACAGCCGTGAGTGGATTATGTCCAATGGTGGTGTGTCGCCACAGAGCTCCCCCCAGAATCCGCTTAGGAGGAGTGGGCGAGTCGTGACGGTGGTCTAATGGTTCTGCCAGAGCGGCTCTGAGTGGCCGCCGGTCTAGTTGGTGGGGCCGGGCGGTTCACCGCCGGCTGTGCTAGCTTGCTGGCGGGACGGCCTCTAGTTGGAGGTCGGGCCACGGGGACCTGTTCCCCTGGTTCTGTGTGTGCTGATTTGAGTCGGTCGATGGAGACCGTTTCGACCCTGTCGCCGAGTCGCAGCTTGAAGACCTTGTCCCCGGTTTGTAGTACCTCGTACGGTCCGTCGTATGGGGGTCGCAGGGGTCTGCGGTGTGCGTCGTGTCGCACGAAGACGAAGTGTGCCTGCTGTAAGTTTGGCAGAATGTGAGGTGCGAGTTCGCCGTGTCAGTTGACCGGAAGTGGGGCGAACTGTTGAACGGAAGAGAAAGAGTTAAGCCGCTGCTGTTCGGCCGACCAAGGCGTGGTAGCCTCTGGGAGGAATTCGCCTGGTACGCGCAGCGGTTGTCCGTAGACTAACTCCACTGCTGAGGACTGGAGGTCTTCCTTGACCGCGGTGCGTAGGCCTAGTAGCACCCACGGTAGGCGGTCAGTCCAGGTACTGTCCTGCAGGCTGGCGCGGAGTGAGGCCTTGAGTGACCTATGGAAGCGTTCACACAGCCCGTTGGCCTGCGGGTGGTACGCCGTGGTTCGGTGGAGCGTCACCCTGAGGTTGCGTGCTGTGGCCGTCCAGAGTTCGGAGGTGAACTGGGCGCCTCTGTCGGAGGTTATATCGGCCGGTACGCCGAACCTCGCGACCCAGGTGTTAACGAACGCCCTGGCGATGTCGGCTGTGGTGGTGGAGGTCAACGGCACTGCCTCAGGCCAGCGTGTGTAGCGGTCGACCATCGTGAGAAGATAAGTTTGGCCTTGCGATGGCGGCAGAGGACCGACGATGTCGACGTGTACGTGGTCGAAGCGGCGGCTGGGTACCTCGAAGTCTCCCAGGGGTGCTTTTGTGTGCAGCTGCACCTTAGCCCATTGGCAGGCGAGGCAGGAGTTGGCCCAAGTCCGAACATCTTTGCTGAGGCCGCGCCAGACGAAGCGCTGGGAGAGGAGTTTAACAGATACACGGGAACCCGGATGGGAAAGCCTGTGGAGCGCGTCAAAAATGCGGCGGCGTCAGGTTGCAGGGATGACCGGCCTGGGTTGGCCGAGTGAGACGTCGCAAGTGACTGCCGTGGCTTCGGGCCCGTGCGCGACCTTGGCTAGGCGTAGCCCTGGCAGGCTGGTAGCCGCCGAGAGGAGGTCTGGGTCCGTGAGCTGGGCCGCTGCTAGTCGTGCGTAGTCGACCGCTAGGTGATTCGCGCAGATGGCAGGACGGGAAAGGCAGTCGGCGACAACATTGTCTCTACCGGAGACGTGCTGGATGTCCGTGGTAAACTCGGACACAGCCGCGAGCTGGCGTTGCTGCCTAGCGGACCAAGGGTCGGTGTTCTTGGCCATCGCGCATGTGAGCGGCTTGTGGTCCACGTACGCGGTAAAGGAGCGGCCCTCCAGGAGGAACCTGAAATGGCGGACCGACAGGTGGAGCGCGAGGAGCTCGCGGTCGAAAGTAGAGTATTTGACCTCCGGGGGGCGCAGTTGGCGGCTGTAGAAAGCAAGTGGCTGCCACACGCCATTGACCCACTGCTCGAACACGGCTCCGACCGCATGGTCGGAGGCGTCGGTGGTGAGCGCGACCCGGGCATCGGCCCTCGGGTGCGCGAGCAGGGTGGCATCAGCGAGCGTGTTTTTGGTGGCGTCGAAGGCGGCTGATGTGTCAGCGGTCCAGACTACGGCCATCTTGCCGGATTTACCTCGAAGGGAATCGTATAGGGGCTTCATGAGGGCTGCAGCTCTGGGGATGAACCTGTTGTAAAAGTTCACCATCCCGAGGAACTCCTGGAGGCCCTTGATGGTTTTAGGGCGGGGGAATTGCTGGACGGCCTGCATGTTGTTGGGCAGGGGGACGGCCCCAGCAGGGGTGATGTGGTGGCCGAGAAAATCGATCTCGGCTAGGCCGAATTGGCACTTCGCCAGGCTGAGGATAAGCCCATGTTGGGCTAGGCGCCCGAACAAGATGCGAAGGTGTTCGAGGTGTTCCTGTTTGGAGGAGCTGGCCACAAGAATGTCATCTAGATAGACGAATAGAAAGTTCAGGTCCCGGAGGACTGAGTCCATAAGGCGCTGGAAAGCCTGGGCTGCATTCTTGAGGCCAAAGGGCATCCTCAGGAACTCGAACAGGCCGAATGGGGTGATGACGGCCGTTTTGGGGATGTCCGCGGGGTGTACGGGGACTTGGTGGTAACCGCGCACCAGGTCGACCTTGGAGAAGATGGTTCGTCCGGTCAGTCGGGCCGAGAAGTCCTGGATGTGCGGCACCGGGTATCGGTCGGGGGTGGTGGCGTCGTTGAGGTGGCGGTAGTCCCCGCAGGGGCGCCAGCCTCCGCCGGGCTTGGGGGCGATGTGGAGGGGCGAGGCCCAAGGGCGGATGATGCCGAGTTGCTCCATGGTGGTGAACTCGGCCCGCGCGATTTCCAGCTTGGCCGGGTCGAGTCTGCGGGTGTGGGCAGAGACCGGGGGGCCGGTGGTGGGGATATAGTGCTCCACACCGTGTTTGGCGGCTTTGGCCGAAAAGGTCGGGTTAGTGAGGGCGGGAAACTTGGCTAGTAGTGCCGAGTAGTCGTCCGTGGCTCTGGCGAGGCAGTAGGTCGTCAGACCGGCCGAACGGGCCGGGGTGACTGCGCCATGGATGGGGGCCATAGTGTTGATGTCGACGAGGCGGTGCCTCGGAATGTCGACAAGGAGGCCGTGGGCGCGTAGGAAGTCGGTGCCGATGAGTGGGCAGAGGACCTTGGCTGTGAGGAACTCCCAGCGGTAGCGGCGGCCTGCGAGGTCGAGCGTGCCATGCGGGTGCCGTATGTGCGGATGTCAGAGCCATTGGCTGCAGCCAGTGTGACACCCCGTGCGCCGCGTTGGATTTCGAGGGCGGAGGCGAGGGTGATGCTGTGCTGGGCTCCTGTATCGCACAGGAATCGGCGGTTGGTGCTGTCGTCGGTGACGTACAGTAGAGGCCCCTTTTGCCCCGCGGCCATCGTGGGGGCCGGTGCGGGGGAGGGTTTGAAAGAGCACGGTGGCGTGCAACGTTGGGCCCTAGTGCCAAAACGGGTGTGGTAGTAGCAGTGACCCGGAGTGGAAGGGCGGTCGGGCCTAGTGAGCCGGGGGGACCGCGTGGTCGTTGCCGTGGGGTCGGGCGCGACGTCGCGGGCGGTCTGCGCGGAGAGCAGCTGGTCGGCCTTTTCAGCTATCTCGTTCAGGTCCATGGAGCCAGACTCCACAATGAGCGGGCGGATGCTGGCGGGGAGCTGCCGAGTGAAAAGCGTGCGAAAGAGGGCGCCGGGTTTTTTGTCATCCGAGAGGGACAGCATGTGGGAAAGCAGGTCTGATGGTGAAGCATCACCAAGGCCTGGGAGGTCAAGGAGTTGGCAGTTGCGCTGGTAGGAGGACGCCTGAAATTTTTTAAGGAGCGCGGCCTTCAGATGTTCGTACTTGCCTTCCTCTGGTGGATCCTGCAGTGCTGCCCAAACCTTAGGGACTGTGGCGCAGGTGAGAGAGGCGACGAGGTAGTCGTACTTCGTGGCGTCGACTGTAATGCTTCTCAGCCGGAATCTGGACTCGGCTTGAACGAACCAGGCCTCGGCCAGGTTCTCCCAAAAGTCCGGTAGTTTAACCGTGACTGCATTTGTATCCGCCATGCTAGCTTAGGATTCGTCCTGAGCATCGGGGTCACCAGTGTTGAGATACCGCGGCAAACGTGGGAGTCGAGACCAGAGTTGATGGAACACAACTGCTTTAATTTACATCATGGCAAAACAAGTGCTTAAAAAGCCCGCGCAACCACTTAAATACTCCCCAGACAGGAAGTGCTCCCGGCAGCCTGTCCCTGCGCGAAACAAGTTGCCGGAGGAAAGGGCCCACGGCTGGGGGCGGCTGCTGCCGGCAGTGCGCCTGCGTAAACTGTCCGTACCGCCGTGAGCGGATTATGTCCAATGGTGGCGTGTCGCCACAACTTTATCTTTCCAAGCCATCTCAGGGGACATGTGCCACATCATTGAAACTTATAAAATTCTAACAGGACTAGACAGACTAGATGCAGGAAGGCTGTTCCCGATGGCGGGGTAGTCTAGAACCAGGGGTCACAGTCTAAGGATAAGGGGTAAGCCATTTAGGACTGAGATGAGGAGGAATTTCTTCACCCAGAGAGTGGTGAACCTGTGGAATTCTCTACCACAGAAGACAGTTGAGGCCAATTCATTAAATATGTTCAAGAAGGAGTTAGATATATTTCTTAAGGCTAAGGGGATCAAGGGATATGGGGAGAAAGCAGGGACAGGGTACTGAATTTGGATGATCAGCCATGATCTCATTAAATGGCGAAACAGGCTCGAGGGGCCAAATGGCCTACTCCTGCTCCTATCTTCTATGTTTCTATCAGGCAGTCTGCAGTCCAGTCATGTATCAAGGAAGTACCAAATGCTATGCTCACAGGGGGTGACACTCTCGTCACTTGTCCTATGGAAAGTGGATATGAGCTAGACAGGGTAGCAGGGTCCCCTCAAGTGCAACATCTCGCTGATGGTACCTCTGTGGGCATCAGGGCACCTCGTGGAAACCCCATTGACTACATGAACAGCAAGGGTTTGCACTTAAATTAATGCTTAGGTGGTACCCAACCACAGAAATATCATTATTTATATCATTGATCGTTGTCCAAGAAGCAGCTATGGTGCCTTTATTAAGCGGCAGTCCATGGTGCTTGCATTTTCTCAATGAGAAGAAACACTGGGTGATAGCTTTTCTGAGACCAATGCTAACTTCTACAACCAAAGGCTACTGATCCTACTGAGAAACTCCCTAACATCAGAACAGTATCTCATGCTGCAAGCCTGAACATCCGTTTGTTGTTCCACATCCATCACCTCCACCTTCAAGATACGTGTGCCTTGTAGCATTGGCACAATGAAAGAGTGTGTGCTAAAGGGCAAGTGTTGCATACAACATACCTACCAATGTACTGGAGCTCCGAATTTAGGCTTATGACATGTTTCATGGGCGCCACAAAATTGTGCGCAAAAGTAAAAAGTATACTTGCCTTCACCTTCCTCCCAATACCAGTACACTTATTCCTCATTTACAGTCAGGCACAAGGAACTGAATTGGTTCAGTTGCTGATCTCCCCAGACGTAGCCTGCACCTGTGCTTTTACTGGAGGGTGGCCTTCAGTTCAAATTGGACCGCTCTCTTTTGGTGCATCTCCTGCAGCAGGTCCGCCAACGCTTCAGCTTCAAAAGTAGCAGTGCTGCCCACCGTGCCATTGTCAACAATTAGTCCACTCTTCTTCCACAATCACTACTTCCCCTTTAATGACAAGGCACAGCCCTTTACGACTAATTTTAAGCTCTGGAACCAAGTGTGTTACTGGCCGAGATTTCTGTGCTAGCTTTTCAGTTAACTATTCAAATGAGGGGGAGGGACTCCTGTCGCAAAATTCAGCATAACTTGCCCTCTCAGCTATGAGTGCAGGCCCTTTTTCCCCGGACATGCAAAATCAGAGCTCATATTACATAGGATTACATAGGATACTTGCAGGGGAGCCCGGCGTTGCCAGGGCAATTTTGGGCCGCGCGGTCTCCGTGCCCCTGTGTGTCCCCCCTCTCTGTCCCTCTCCCTCTCTCCCTGTGCTGTCCTCTCCGTGCCTCCCTCCCTCCCCTTCCCCCCCTCACCTCCCCCTCCCCACCTCCCCTCCCCCCTCTCCCCTCACCTCCCCTCTCCTCCCCTCTCCCTGCCTAGCGCCTGAGGCCCAGTGCCGTTCTGATAGCGGCCGTGCGGGGCCTAGCGCTTGAGGCATGGCCGGGCTGTTGGGCGGAGACGGACGCGAGCTGAGCTCCCTCACGGATCGCGCAGCTGACGGGCGGCCGCTGCCGCTCCCCTGACCGCTGTGTGTGTGGCGCGGTTGACGGTCGGCCGCTGCCGATGACCCGCCCGCTGTGTGGAAACTCACCTGCCGCTGCCGGAGTTGGAATGTGGGGGTTTCTTTGGCTGGTGGTGTCCCTGTGGGGATGAAAAAACTGGCGGCGAAGTTTAGGGAGACTGGAGCATTAGGTCCCGCCTGTGAAGCACCGATTGTTCAAGCATCAGGTGAGTGAACTGCAGGATTGGTCAAGCAGCACGTCACTGAATGCTAATGAGAGGTAGGATTGGTCAAGCGCTAATGAGTGGATTTTTGAGTAATTTTGAACGTTTTTTGTACACTGTCCAAACAATTTTTGTGTGACTAAAAAGTAAATACATCTACAAGAGTCCCTTAACAATAAGCTTTCTTTTGATATTACATATGTGTAGGTACGCTCTATAACTTTTGATTGTATAGCCGGACAGACAGAGAGACAGACAGAGAGACAGACAGACAGAGAGACAGACAGACAGCGAGACATACTCTTATATATATATAGAAGATAGATACGGCACAGAAACAGGCCATTCGGCCCAACCAGTCCATGCCGGTGTTTATGCTCCACTCGAGCCTCCTCCCGTCTTTCCTCGTCTAAATCTATCAGCGTAATCCTCTGTTCTCTTCTCCCTCATATCTAAACAAAAGACTTTTATACAGACCTCACCTCCCTGACCGAATGGTGATACAGTCCTTCAATGGTTGCCCTCCCTTAAGTTAACCCTCTCTCTGCTGTTCTTGCCTTGGTGTTCTTCTTCAGATACACACAACCTAAGTGAGAGATTCACCTGCCCAAATCTCAGAATTTCAAGCGCAAAGCCCCACTTGTCACACGGACTATTTCAATCTTCCTTGGAATTGGCAACAAGAAGATCTTTCTATACAAATTGCATCAATCCAGGGCTGAGAATATTTAAACTCCATCGGATTACACACACACACAAAATATACTGACGCAAAACCGTACACTGCCTCATAAGTAAATCAGCACCGCAAAAAGAAAAAGAAATAAAAGTTAAAAGCTGGAATTTATTTTTTAGTAAAGAAAAGGATCTTGCTTGGAATATTTTGGAGCCTGGTGTAACTTGAATCGTTGTTCTTTTAATTGTTTCTATATACAGTGCATTTGAAAATTACTATAATTTTAACTTGCCTTCTATAGTTATAAGTAAAAGATAATTTCTAAATTGATCAGTCTTGCGTATTATTGATGCCACAAATTGTTCCCAACAGCACGTTCTCCTGCTCACCCAGCAGGCTTTTTGGAACATTATCAGAAAGTCAATATGATATGCCAATAAAGTGATATTCTTGCAGTCCTGAGTCCTTCATTCAGATTAGACTGAGGTGCTCTCATTCTGAATGATAATGGACAGACAGCCTGACTCCACGCTGGGATAAACGCCATCTAAAAACCCCCCACCGTGCTCAGTTCCAGAGTTTCATGCAGTTATCAATGCCCCTGTCGGCCAAACCAGTAACATAGGACGACTGTCTCTGCAAAACAAAAACAGCCCTGGAATAACATGTATCTTACAACATTGTCTGACTTCATCTCATCATCAGCTGCCTGTCTCTGCTTTCCATCCACTCACTGTGATTGGATTTCTGTTTTTCTAATTCTTCTTATAAGTTTCATGTTCCGTGTCTGAGCCCATCTTCTCTGTGGAGAATCTATTTCCTTATTATAGGAATATTATATTTTTCACGATATTTGTTTCTTTATTCCTTCAGAAATGTCTTGCTGATTATTTTAATTTTGAAATTTTTTTATAGCAAGATACTGCGTTAATTTAAACAGTAACAGATATGACTTGTTTGAAACTGTACTATTCAAATTCCTGATGATTTCCTATTGAGAGTTCATTGAAGGGAAACATTATTAGAAGGGCATAAATATATCATTTGCCCCTTTTTTAATTTTAAACTGACATGCACCCTTGAACAATAATCATTAGTTATGAAGCTGCTCTGCAGATTTCAATGAGATGGACTTTTGAAAGAAGCAGACCGGAAGTGGAAAATACTGTGGGAACATAAGGAGTTAATTACTTTGCAGTGACAGTACTCCTTATGGTAGTGGCTTCCCTCAAAAGAAGATTGCGTGATTTTGTCCACAGTATTTGTTTTTATGTTGGTCAATGATGTGTTTTTAGGCACAGTGCTCCAGTCCAGAGGAATTGTTGCCTCGTTAGGCAAGGGAACAAACTCTGAACAGACCATGGGGGAGGCATGAGGTGTCATTTTCCCAAAGTTCAAACGTTTTCACAATAAAACCGAAGTCTTTGTTTAAATGGAGGGAAAAAGCATTCCTCACAACATTACAGGGCAATAGTTACATTTTTAAAAAGCCACGGGGTAGAAATTTTTCTGGGGTGGTAGTGCCAGTTATACACCCTGCCTGGTATTTAGTTCCATTGCCTTCAACCTTTGGCAAAAAGAAAAAATTACAATTAGCGTAGTGCAACATTAATTGACTAATATTTGGCTAATTGTAAATTGTCAGACAACTGGAAGTAACATGATAATGCTTGCGTGTTCCCTCCATCGTTATTACTGTTTGCTCCCCTCTTTCAGTCTTGCAGAGGATAGATAGATAAACATACATACAGACAAATAGATTGCACCTAAGCCTATGTTAGTCCTATTTATGGACCAAGTAAAAGGTCAAACAGCAAAATTTCAGAAATATATGATATATATAACATTCTGTAATTAATTACATACATTGGTAAATAGTTTTTTCTTATTTGTTCTGGGATGTGGGCGTCACTGGCAAGGCCAGCATTTATTGCCCATCCCTAGTTGCCATTGAGAAGGTGGTGGTGAGCCACCTTCTTGAACCGCTGCAGTCCGTGCAGTGAAGGTTCTCCCACAGTGCTGTTTAGGAGGGAGTTCCAGGATTTTGACCCAGTGACGATGAAGGATCGGCGATATACTTCCAAGTCAGGATGGTGTGTAACTTGGTGGGGAACTTGCAGGTGATGGTGTTCCCGAGTCTGCTGCCCTTGTCCTTTGAGTGGTAGAGGTCGCAGGTTTGGGAGGTGCTGCTGAAGAAGCCTTGGCAAGTTGCTGCGGTGTATCTTGTACAGGAAACTTTGAGCTATCCGGCACCGACGGGACCGAGCTGTTGCCGTTCCCTCAAAACTGCCGGACACTCCAGCGCTAATGTTGAAACATATGGAGATTTTCAGCTCCGTGTGAATCAACAAACCCTGTTGCTTAGCAACAGCTTCTAAACAGTCATAAAGCATCTCTGTAGTATCTCTAGCTGAAGCTGTTGCTTAGCTACAGACCTTGCAGAGCTTGACTGTTGAGAAAAAAGCAACGAAAAGAAACGAAAAGAAAAAAACGGCTCCTGATTTTTGCCGGTGGCTCGAGCTTGCCGGACATTTAGCCTCCGGATAACACAAAGTTTCCTGTAGATGGTACACACTGCAACAATGGCGGCAGTGAATGTTTAAGGTGGTGGATGGGGTGCCAATCAAGCGGGCTGCTTTGTCCTGGATGGTGTCGAACTTCTTGAGTGATGTTGGAGCTGCACTCATCCAGGCAAGTGGAATGTATTCCTTACTTGTGCCTTGTAGATGGTGGAAAGGCTTTGGGGAGTCAGGAGGTGAGACACTCACTGCAGAATACCCAGCCTCTGACCTGCTCCTGCTGCCACAATATTTATGTGGCTGGTCCAGTTATGTTTCTGGTCAATGGTGGCCCCCAGGATGTTGATGGTATGGCATTCGGCATTGGTAATGCTGTTGAATGTCAAGGGGAGGTGGTTAGACTCTCACTTGTTGGAGATAGTAATTGCCTGGCACTTGTGTGGTGCGAATGTTATCTGCCACTTATCAACCCAAGCCTGAATGTCGTCCAGGTCTTGCTGGATGCTGGCATGGACTGCTTCATTTTCTGAGGAGTTGCGAATGGAACTGAACACTGTGCAGTCATCTGACCTTATGATGGAGGGAAGATCATTGTTGAAGCAGCCGAAGATAGTTGGGCCTAGGACACTGCTCTGAGGAACTCCTACAGTGATGTCCTGGGGCTGAGATGATTGACCTCCAACAAACACAACCATCTTCCTTTGTGCTAGGTATGACTCCAGCCAGTGGAGAGTTTTCCCCTGAATTTCAATTTTACTAGGGCTCCTTGATGCCACACTCGGTCAAATGCTGCCTTGATGTCAAGGGCAGTCACTCTCACCTCACCTCTGCAATTCAGCTCTTTTGTCCATGTTTGGACCAACGCTGTAATGAGGTCTGGAGCCAAGTGGTTCTGGTGGAACCCAAACTGAGCATCGGTGAGCAGCTTATTGGTGAGTAAGTGCTGCTTGACAGCACTGTCGATGCCACCTTCCATCACTTTGCTGATGATTGAGAGTAGACTGATGTGACGGTAATTGGTCGGATTGGATTTATCCTGCTTTTTGTGGACAGGACATACCTGGGCTGTTTTCCACATTGTCGGGTAGATGCCAGTTTTGTAGCTGTACGGGAACAGCTTGGCTAGAGGCGCAGCTAGATCTGGAGCACAAGGCTTCAGCACGACAGCCGGGATGTTTTCGGGGCCCACAGCCTTTGCTGTATCCAGATCCAGTGCGCTCAGCCATTTCTTGATATCATGTGGAGTGAATCGAATTGGCTGAAGACTGGCTTCTGTGATGGTGGGTCCTCAGGAGGAGGCTGATATGGATCATCCACTCGGCACTTCTGGCTGAAGATGGTTGCAAACCATCAAATGGTTGCAGCCTTGTCTTTTGCACTCACGTGCTGGGCTCCGCCATCATCGAGAATGGGGATATTCACGGAGCCTCCTCCTCCCATTAGTTGTTTAATTGTCCACCACCCTTCATGACTGGACGTGGCAGGACTGTAGAGCTTTGATCTGATCCGTTGATTGTGGGATTGCTTAGCTCTGTCTATAGCATGCTGCTTCCGCTGTTTAGCATGCATGTAGTCCTGTGTTGCAGCTTCTCCAGGTTGGCACCTCATTTTTATGTACACCTGGTTCTGCTCCTGGCATACTCTTCTGCACTCCTTATTAAACCAAGGTTGGTCCCCTGGCTTGATGGTAATGGTAGAGTGAGGGATATGCCAGGCCATGAGGTTACAGATTGTGGTAGAATACAATTCTGCTACTGCTGATGGCCCATAGCGCTTCATGGATACCCAGTTAAATCTATCCCACTGAGGAGTACTGATTCATCAGCTGAGGGAGGGTGGTAGGTGGTAATCAGCAGGAGGTTTCCATGCCCATGCTTGACATGAAGGCATGAGACTTCATGGGGTCTGGGGTCAATGTTGAGGACTCCCAGGGCCACTCCCTCCTGACTGTATACCACTGTGCCACCACCTCTGGACATACCCAGGGATGGTGATGGAGGAGTTTGGGACATTGGCTGAAAGGTATGATTCTGTGAGTATGACTCTGTCAGGCTGTTGCTTGACTAGTCTGTGGGACAGCTCTTTCAATTTTGGCAGAGTTGACTTGGCTGGGTGTGCCACTGTCATGTCCGAAGCCGGTGCCTAGGTCACTGCCAGGTGGTCCGTCCAGTTTTATTCTTATTATTGTTTCTCATAGCGGTTTGTTACAACTGCGTGGCTTGTTAAGGGCAGTTAAGAGTCACATATAGGCCAGACCAGGTAAAGACGGCAGATTTCCTTCCATTAGTGAACCAGATGGGTTTTTATGACAATCCAATAGTTTCATAGTCACCTTTACTGAGATACTAGCTTTTAATTCCAGATTTATTTAATTAACTGAATTTAAATTCGCCAGCTGCCGTGGTGGAATTTGAACTCACGTCTCGGACCATTAATCCAGGCCTCTGGATTACTAGTCCAGTAACATAACCACTATGCTACCGTTCCAGACGAGTAATAGTATTAAATAGTATTAAGTTTGTTTAGCTTACAGGACTATAGCGTGACTTGTTCCATACACAATGTAACGTGGTTTGTAGATAGGGTGACAATGCTGAATATTGTCAATCACAAAGGTTCAAAAGCCTCAGGCGGTTCAGGGATATGCCTTCTTTTGGTGTACATAAAACTGTTTACTAGGTGTCATTCTAAGCAGTGTTATGATCACAAAGTTTTACGTTAAGGATAAACAAACAGACCTAAGTTTGATCAATGCTCTTAAAACCAGGATCATAATCAATACTACAGCACAAGTATAAACTTGGCCCAGCTCCAAGTTTCTTTTTCTCAGCTGGGGGTTTCAGACTAAATCAAAGGCAGAACATTTTACAAAAAAGCGCAGAGGATTTCAGAGTTGAAAGGGCCAATCCCGATATTTTTGTTAGAATTCAGGAAAACTAATGTTGAACAAATCAGCTCAACGCAAATTCATGTATTTTTTTTTCCTTTTCTACAAATACTTGACTCTTTCATAAACTGGAAAATACACTTCATCTGTCAGGCTTCATGATCTATACAGAACTAGTCTAAATCAAACTTTTGTTTCACAGGAATGCTTGTTGGAAATAAAAGTTTGGATGGGACAGCAGGAATAAGCGGTCAACTGAACTCCAACATTGTACAGTGTGGAGTTCCAGGTCCTCTAAATCTGTGAGTGTATTGTATGTAGCAAATATCTGGGCACGTGAGGAAGGAAGAACTTGCATATCTATAGCGCCTTTCACAACCTCAGGGTGACCCAAAGCGCTTTGCAGCCAATGAAGAACTTTTTGACGTGTAGTCACTGCTGTAATGTGGGAAACGCAGCAGCTAATTTGCACACAGCAAGCTCCCACAAACAGCAATGAGATAATAACCAGATAGTTTTTTTTTGTGATGTTGGTTGAGGGATAAATATTGTGCATGATGCCGGGGAGAAGTCCCTTACTCTTCCTCAAATAGTGCCATGGGATCTTTTGCGTCACGTGAGAGGGTAAACGGGGCCTTGGTTTGATGTCTCATCTGGAAGATGGCCCCTCCGATTGTGCCAGCCCAGATTATGTGCTCAGATATGGCACTCATTTTTGTCGACATTCACCAGTGTTGCATTCCATATCAGTTTGATCCGGGAGCAGCTGCACCGTTCTGGATTCCAAATGAACAAAGCAGATCATTGGCCCATTCCTGTCAAAACAACTGACATAAGAAAACTACCAGGCACTTGGTCTAAGCATTAAACAAAGCTTTAATCAACTGTTTTACAACATGGAGGTCCAGTTGTGTCCTTCACTAGTTCCTGTTAAGAATGTCCTGCGCAAGCTGGGCCCGTGCCCGAGTATTTATACTCCCCCTGGACAGCGCCACCCGTAGGCCGCTCAGTATTATTTCATAAGTCTTTCTTTAATGAATGACTGATTCATGTCACCAACCATTGAATTTGTCCACATTTGTGGAGATCGCCAGTCGTACAGTTTTCATCTGTTACTTGAACAGAAATCTGAATGAAACAAAGGGGACACACGCAAGGGAATTTCACCAGGCTTCACTGCCGGCGTGGAACAAGCTAATGACAAGCACTGCTCAGAGATTCTTCTTCTTAGGCAGTCCCTCGGAACCGAGGATGACTTGCTTCCACATTAAAAATTAGTTCTCAGGTGACTGATGAGTCCAATGTGGGACCTACAGTCTCTGTCACAGGTGGGGCAGATGGTGGTTGAAGGGACGGGTGGGTGGGGTGCTTGGGTTGACGTGCGCTCCTTGCGCTGCTTGCGCTTGGCTTCCGCTTGCTCCCGGTGAAGAGACGCGAGGTGTTCGGCGTCTTCCCGGATGCTTCTCCTCCACTTTGTCGGTGGGGATGTTGCACTTTTTCAAGGAGGCTTTGAGGGTGTCCTTGAAGCATTTCCTCTGCCCACCTGGGGCTCTCTTGCTGTGTCGGAGCTCTTGTTTTGGGAGCCTCGTATCGGGCATGCAGACGATGTGACCCATCCATCGGAGCTGATCGAGTGTGGTCAAAGCTTCGATGCTGGGGATGTTGGCCTGAGCGAGAACACTGATGTTGGTGCGCCAATCCTGCCAATGGATTTGCAGGATCTTGCGGAGGCAGCGTTGGTGGTACCTCTCCAGTGCTTTGAGGTGCCTGCTGTACATGGTCCATGTCTCTGAGGCATACAGGAGGGCGAGTATCACTACTGCTCTGTAGACCATGAGCTTGGTACTGGGTTTGAGGTCCTGATCTTCAAACACTCTCTTCCTCAGGTGACTGAAGGCTGCACTGGCAAACTGAAGGCGGTGTTGAACTTTGTCATCGACGTCTACCCTTGCTGAGGTATAGAAAGTGGTCCACATTTTCCAAGGCCTTGTTGTGGATTTTGATAATCGGGGGGCAGTACTGTGTGGTGGGGCCAGGTTGGTAGAGGACCTTTGTCTTACGGATGTTTAGTGTAAGGCTCATGCTCTCGTACGCTTCGGTGAAGGTGTTAACGATGGTTTGGAGTTTGACCTCCGAGTCTGCGCAGATGCAAACGTCGTCTGCATACTGTAATTCGATGACAGAGGATGGGACGACCTTGGATCTGAACTGGAGGTGACGGAGGTTGAACAGTTTCCCGTTTGTTCTGTAGATTAGCTCCACTCCAGCGGGGAGCTTACTAAGGGTGAGATGGAGCATTACAGCAAGGAAGATCGAAAAGAGCGTTGGTGCGGTGACACAGCCTTGCTTGACCCCGATCCATATGTGAATTGGGTCTGTGGTGGAACCGGTGGTCAGGATCATGGCTTGCATGTCATAGTGAAGCAGGCCGAGGGTGGTGACAAACATTTGAGGGCAGCCGAATTTGAGGACACTCCATAATCGCTCACGGTTGACAGTGTTGAAGGCCCTTGTGGGGTCAAAGAAAGCCGTGTACAGTGGTTGGTGCTGCTCCCTGCATTTCCCTTGTAGTTGACGCGCGGTGAAGATCATGTCCATTGTGCCCCTTAGTGGGCGGAATCTTCATTGCGACTCTGGGAGGAGCTCTTCAGCCACTGGGAGAAGGAGATTGAGGAGGATTCTTGCGATGACTTTCCCTTTGGCAGACAGCAGGGAAACTCCTCTGTAATTACTGCAATCGGACTTGTCACCTTTCTTGAAGATGGTCACAATTACGGCATCTCTGAGATCCCCTGGCATGCTGTCCTCCTTCTAGATAAGAGAAATTAGTTCATGAATTCGCGCCAGTAGTGCAAGATGGCTCTTGGGCTGACAGCTCCCTAGGGAGCTCCTTTGCTGTGCAATTTTACCCTTGGCCATCTGTTGCCATCCTTTGCTCTTTCTCCCCCAGTCTCCTCTCTTCTGCTGTTTAAGTTCCCCTGGCTCTAATAGCGGGTGCATTTTATCCCTAACTGCAAGTTTAAGCTGCAAGGTTAAAGTTACCTGAGCCCACTGCCCATCCCCCGACCATGCCTGTTCTTCAGAGATTAGGGATGATTAACGCTACTCAATCATTCCACCTACATTGAACATCACAGCTAGGGAGCTCCATGGCACCAATCTTTCCTGATACCTACCTCTGATTGACTGGAGATGATGATGTGACGTGGTCCTCCGACCTGCCTCTCCAAGGTCTGCTCGGTCCATCCCTTCTCCTTACTGCCCTGCCTCTCATTGTTCCAACTCCCTCCACTATTACTGGCAAACCACTTGAAATTTGGAAGGTGGGGCAAATGATAAAATGGCCATACTTAGCAGCAAAATAACCACAGAGCCCTGGAAATTCTACTCACTGTATTAGGCTCCGTAACTTCCTCAAGCCAATTCATCCAATATTGCCATCAAAATCAACAAAAAGACAGAAATAAACTGAAAAGGTTAAGGTTAATGAGAACTATTTGTAACTGTTTGATTTTCCTACGAGTGGCAATTGATTGCAACAGACACTAATATTGCAACATAACATCAAAAAGGTGGCAGTTGTATTGTGTACATAAATGATCATTAAAGTGTCATTGCTGGCCTGTTGCTAATCCTTAAAATGAAATACAACCCACTCGCCCTCCATTAGAAGACATGCTCTAATATTGGGTTACATCTCAAAGAAAGTTCTGAATCTGAATTGCTCCAAATACTGTCATAATTCAGATATTTCCTTGCGTGCGCCAGGGACCCGGGTTCAAATCCGGCCTCGGGTGACTGTCTGTGTGGAGTTTGCACATTCTCCCCGTGTTTGCGTGGGTTTTCTCCGGGTGCTCCGGTTTCCTCCCACAGTCCAAAGATGTGCGGGTTAGGTTGATTGGCCATGATAAAAAATTGACCCTTAGTGATAGGGGGGATTAAATACGTGGGGTTACGGGGATAGGGCTTGGGTGGGATGGCTGTCGGTGTAGGGACCGGGTGCTAGGGTTTGGATGATCAGCCATGATCTCGTTGAATGGCAGAGCAGGCTCGAAGGGCCGAATGGCCTACTCCTGCTCCTATCTTCTATGTTTCTATGTTTCTATATGTCCGGTGCAAATGAAGCCCATTAAACAAGGCAGCCTCAGATTACACTGGCCCCAATGCAAAGGTACATTTTTGGGACCAGATAGCGACCTGCTAAACAAATTCAGTGTGAGGCTGCCATGCATGGTTGAAGAGCCCAAAAGTCCTGGAACACTAATTTTCCATTTCATGTGCAGTGGCACCCCACGTTTCAAAGGGACCGAGTACGTATGGGCAATTTCACTTGCCTTCATATGCATCAGTTCTTTTTACCAGTAAAAGTTGAGGGGGATTCACATTATGATGGCAAATAAGTCAGAATAGTTTCTCCTTTCAAAATAATGATTAAAGTTGATCTATTTCCATTTGTGTAAATCACCTGTCCGTCAAACGGGCGAGTGCATCTCGGTTTTTACCAGTCGGATTCGTGCATCGCAAATTTGCGTGGCAGAAACTGATCCATCAGGTGACGTTTTCGCACTCCTCAAGCAACCACTAAGCCTCTTAAATCACTGTTTCTTCTCAGTGGGTTCTGACTCCAGCTCCACGGTGAATAAATCAGATTGCTTCAGTGACGGTCGCTCACACTGTCCACTGAACGTAACTTCCCTGATTGTGGCCACTTTGTCCCTTTTTGACCGGCTCCTGGAACAGCAGCATGGCATTCAGGGGACCAGATAGTGACCTGCCAAACAAGATCCTAGATTGGTCAGTGCATTTGCTGCTAGCTAAGCTCAGAGCACAAAAGTCCTGGAACGTTGTTGAAAAGAAGAACCAGAACCTAAAGGTAGCCACCAAGGTGATGCAAATTGCAACTGCTATAGCCTTTACCATGGACTGCATGCATACAGCTCAATGTATACCACTCTTCAACTAAAGCCATTGTCCTGTACTGACATAGATATAATAAAAGACTTGCAAGACTTGCATTTATGTAGAGCCTTTGACAACCTCAGGATTTCCAAAAGCGCCTTACAGGCAATGACGTACTTTTGGAGCGTAGTCACTGTTGTAATGTAGGAAACGTGGCACCCAATTTGCGCACAGAAAGGTCCCCAAAACAGCAGTGATAAATGATCAGATAATCGGAACACCTCCGTTCAGTCCGTAAGGGTGACCCCGAGCTTCCGGTCGCCTGTCATTTTAATTCACCACTCCATTCCCACTCGGACCTCACCATCCTTGGCCTTTTGCATTGTTCCACGGAAGCTCAACGTAAACTCGAGGAACAGCACCTCATCTTCTGATTAGGCACTTTGCAGTCTTCCGGACTCAATATCGAGTTCAACAATTTCAGATCATAATCTCGGCCCCTATTACATTTTTACTTATATTTTTTATCCACCCCTTTGCAGTTTCTCCCTTACCCCCCTTTCCTTTTTTTTTCTCTCTCCCACATGGCAGCTGTCTCCCTTCTGCCAGGACATTTCACACCTAATCTGAGCCGTCTTTTGTCTCCACTAGTCCTATCACCATCTCGTCTCGTTTTGAATACCTCTTAATGTCTCTTCACTTCTTTTGTTCTGTCCCAGCCCTGCCTTTCGATCTATTTCATTTCCTTTCCAGTTTTGAAAAAGGGTTAGACCCGAAACGTCGACTCTAATTTCTCTCCACGGATGTTGCCTGGCCTGCTGAGTTTTTCCAGCATTTTCTGTTGTTATTTCGGATTTCCAGCATCTGCAGTATTTTGCTATCAATCCGTTTTAGTGATGTTGGTTGAGGAATAAAATCGGCCAGGAAACTGAGGAGAACTCCCCTGCTCTTCTTCAAAATAGTGCCATGGGATCTTTTACGTCCCCGAGAGGGCAGATGGTGCTCGGTTTAACAACTCATCCGAAAGACGGCACCTCCGACAGTACAGCACTCCCTTAATACTGCATTGAATTGTCGGCCTGGATTATGTGCTCATGTTCCTGTGTCATAATGAGGTTTCTTCACATCTGCAGTATGCATGCTATGGCTGTATAGGAAAGCAACATGAATTTTGTTAAACAAACTCTACCAACAGCATCGAACGTTTAGAGAAGAAAAATGGTTTTCAATTCCAGGCCTGCAGTGGCACCAGAGGGAGTCTGAAAACAGTGAAGCCCCTGACATCCTTTTGAGCAAAGGATGATGGCCCTCATTGCCATAGAGACAGTTGAAGGTACTTCTCCTGATGAGGTAGGAGGGAATGCGCACCAGGTGATATGTACAGAATTCATGCTACCTTCTCCTGATTTGCACAGCAGTTAACATCAGGGCTTTTATGCTCACACTGAGAACAACAGTTTTGCAGTTCATTACTTTCAAAGCCAATCTTGAATTGGAGGTATCTGCTAATGCACGCTTAATTGTATTCTCTGCAGTCTTCAGATGATGGTGCGGAAACCAGTAGACCGCAACAGGAACCAGAGCACCAAGAATAATCGTTTACAGCCCAGAAACCGGTGTTTGGGAATTTACAGAGTGGGAATAGCATGAGGAACCATTGGATATTGTGCAGAACCCCAGTGAGGAATGCCAAAATAGATGGTGGTTGATCAGGGCCCAGCTGGTCCTCAGGTCTTCTGGCATTCCAGTCAGGCTTACTAAACACATAGGGCTGGATTTTAATTCAGGGGCGGGCTGGGGTCATGTAATCCGCATTTCATCTTATCCACTCGAATCTAAATCGATGTGGGAGATTGATGCGATTTTAACTTAATTGGCCAATTGAGTTCCAACGTGTGGGAACCCATGGCAAATTAGTTTTTCCAGTCAGAAAGTCACCTCCGATGATGTCATCATTGTTGCTGCATTTAAGGTCTGCAACGAGCCTTGCTTCTTCCGCAGGCTGCCAACCTTTTGGCCTTTCATGCTACAGGGACCTGGAGGAAGAATGGCCAGCCGGAGAGCGAGGGCTGCTCCGAGGTTTGATGACGTTGCCTTGCAGGCTTTAGTTGAGGGAGCAAGAGCTCATAAAGAGGTGCTCTTCCCTTCTTCAGGGAGGAAGAAGCCTCCCCGGCAGACCAAGGCTGTGTGGGTCCAGGTGGCAGAGGAGGTCAACTCATTATCAGTAACCCGCAGAACCTGGATTCAATGCAGGAAGAGATTTCATGACCTTCTGCGCACTGGAAAAGTGAGTATGAATTTCCCATCACCCTAAATCTGATCCCCATTGCCTCTCCTCACCAGCACTCAGCTTTAGCAATCTCTTCCTCCACATCCCACTTGACACAGACATCCATGCACCCTTACCCATTCCCTCTCTCTCTATGCTCACATTCACCGAACTATTCGACTATGGAGCCCTCACACTCCCTATCACTGTGATGCTATGAAAACAACTGACAACACACAGGGAGGGCCCTTGGTTTTGACACCTCACTCCATCTTTGTCTCCTTCTAAGTATCTATGCTATGGAATCTCTACACTCACTCCTTCATTCTCACTCAACCTCCACTTGTCTCCCTCATTGCAGGAAAAGAGAGCTCACAATAAGCGAGAAAGAGCAAGGACAGGAGGAGGGCCACCCTCAGTAGCCCACCTCACCCCCTGGGAGGAGGCGGTCCTGGAGATCGTAGGAGTGGAGGAAGATGCGCAAGTGGGGGACGGACAGAGGGGTGCATCACAGCAAGCTGGTGACAGAATAGTTTTCCATCTCTCTCAATGACATTGCATGAGTCGCTGATAATGATTCTGATGCTCTAACAGATGGACTTATGATCATCTGCAATATGCAATGTGCATGTAACCTTGACCTCACATCTCTGACTCTTTCCTTTACTCCCCCACAGGACCATCGAAAGCACCCGTCCCCACTATCCAGGAGGAACAGCCTGAGCCTCAAGGCTCCTCAGGGGAAGCTGCAACCTCTGAGGGCACAGCATCAGCAGAATTCAGCCAACCCAGCATCAGCGCAGACACTCACACCTCGGTGGGACCTTCGGGACATAGAGTAGTGTTGTCACCTGGTGTATCACAGCTCACAAGTGAGCATCAGCAGATTGTGGAGACAGGGACAGCAGTGGAGAGTCCTAGTCGGAGGGCGCAGGACTCTGCCAGCTCGGCTCAGCTGCATGTCGACCCTCTGCCTCTGGGTCCATCTATAAAATCAGCAGTGCTGGAACTCCAGGAACAGATGCAAGAGTCTCTGGCAGGTTTTGTCTCCAGGGTCGCTGCGAGTGTGGAACGAATGGAGGAGTCCATAGCGAACATGAGCAGAGCCTTTGTGGAGCCATTGGCGCATGAACGCATCACCATGGAAAGGATGGCAACCTCCATGGAGGTGATAAGTCGCCAGAATGCAGAAAACATGGTGAGGGTTCAGAATAGAATGACATCTCTGGAGGAGCGATGGTCATCTATTGAACAGAGAAACCAGCACTTCATTGAAGTCCTTCTGAGTAGGACTGCCAGTGCAGATACGGGTCCCCATGGCCCGCCTGATGTGCAGCAAGGTGCTCTCAAGCCACTTGCAAGCGCTGAGGGAGACCTGACCCATGAGAGGGAAGTTGGTGGAAGACATCAAGGAAGTGGGGGCTCCTCTCCAAGCACTCACACTCCCATGCCACTGCAGAGCCCTCGGTCAGAGCCCCACCAGAGTCCACACCCAAGTGAGATCGGCGTCTCAACCCCTGCACAGCCGCAGGAGCAGCAGACTGTTGCCGAGCCCTCACAGGTTCGCAACCCCAGAGGACGCCCGCCAAAGGTGTCGAGACAGAAGCAGCAAGCATGTGAGCAAGGGGCCTCCACATCTGCTGAAGCCACAGGGGAAGCACCATGTAGGAGCATGCGTAAGAGAAAGATACTGCACAAATAGTCACAAGGGTAGTCACTTGGGTGAAATTTGATGTTTAATGTTAAAAAGCCATCAGAGGAATAATGTAAATAAAAAATCTGATGGCTACTGCTGTAGTTGTGGCGTGTGTCATTTCGCAAATGGGACTTTCACATTGAGGGCTTAGGATTACTTGCAATTGTCAGTACGGAGGTCAAATTGCTAGGAATCTGCTGGTTCTTGGCCATTGTCAATGCTCAGGTAAGAAGCTGCGAGGCAAAAGTGCTTGATTGGCTAGGCTAAGCAAATCTGGCCAAGATGAGTGCGTTTCTTGCATCCCGGGCAGCAATGTTCTCACGTACTGCTGCCACTGGTTGATGGGCCTCTGCAAGATATTCATTTTCGCTCTCCTCCTCCTCCTCATCTGAGGAGGATATGCGATGAGCCACTTGGTCCTCAGGAATCTGCAAGCCACGACGCTGTGCCATGTTGTGAAGTGCACAGCAAACCACGACGATTCTGGAGACCCTGGCTGCTGAGTACTGCAGGGCTCCACCTGATCTATCCAGGCATCTGAAGCGCATCTTCAGCAAACCGATAGTTTGCTCGATTATGGCTCTGGTGGACATGTGGCTGAAGTTGTAGCTCTCCTCAGCTTCGTTGGATGGTCTCCTCAATGGCATCATTAGATATTTCTTCAGGGGATAGCCCGTGTCTCCAAGTAGCCATCCGTTAAGTTGGTCTGGCGGACTGAATAGCGGAGGCACACTAGACTGGCACAGTATGAAGGAGTCATGGCAACTGCCAGGGTACTTGGCACAAACATGCAAAATTTCCTTCTTGTGGTCACACACCAGCTGAACGTTAAGGGAGTGGAAGCCCTTGCGGTTGACAAAAATACCTGGATTGCGATGGGGTGCCTTAAGGGCCACATGTGTGCAGTCAACGACACCTTGCAGCCTTGGAAAGCCTGCCAGATTAGCTAATCCAACTGTTGCGCTGTGACACTTGCTCGATCCTTGGTGAAATGGATGTGATTGTGCGCGATGGCAAAGAGGGCATCGGTTACCTGCGTGATGCAAGTGTGTGTGGCCGCCTGGGAGATACCGCTGATGTCTGCTGCTGATCCCTGGAATGAGCCTGAGGCAAAAAAGTTGAGTGTGGTGGTGACTTTGAAGGCCACTGGTAAGGGTTGTCCACCTGGTCCTCTGGTCTGCAGGTGTTGTTGCATCATTGCGTAGATGTCACCCACTACCTCTCGCGAAAGTCGGAGCCGCCTTTGGCACTGCTGCTCAGACATGTTGAGGTAGCTGACCCTGTGTCTGCACCTCCTGGTCCCATCATCTTCACGCCGGCCTTCCCCTGGCAGGAAAGCCACAGCAGCTCATTCGGTCCGTGCCCAATGATGTCATCAGACCCAATTATCATATGCAAATTCAAACCCCGCCGTTCAAATCAAAATGGCAGGATCTGAGTGGCTTTCCAGTGGGGTAAGTAGCCCAAGGCATTTTAACTGCCCACTCGCCCACTTTCTGCTGGACGGGTAGGGTTAACATCCCCAAAGAGCTTTGTGAATTCCCAACGATGGCCTTTGCTTCTTTACACCTTTCTTTTCAAGTGTGACATAGACATTTGCAGCATAACAGCTGAAGTGTGAAGGACAGGAGGTGCACACTAGTCACACTAACAGTTTTACTTCTGCATCGTGCCATTCTCCAGGTGCAGGGCAGAGACTTTGTTACATCCATTGCCTGGGTTCTCCTGGGGCTCTCTCTAGTCATGCGACTGGGTCTATACCTGTAGTAGGCACAGGCCCATTGCTGTCATTCTAGTGAGACAGGAGGGGAGCATTCCTGGGCTGCCAACTCATTTTCCTTAAGTTTCATACCGTGAGCACTCCAGTGCAGGGACACCCATGAAAATCAGATGCTGTGGCCTGCCCCTGGACCCTGCTGACCGGAGGGTCTACAGGGGACTCCAGGGGCAGGCTGGAGCTCACCTAGGAGATTTTATTTGAGGACCACCCCACCGGTTGTTTAGAGGCACGTGGAGCTTTAGGCTGGTGATCTCCATCAGAAGACCCTGATCTTGGCACCCTGAGGTGCAAGTGTGCAGCTCACCGAGAGAGGGAAATCTACCCTATTGCTGATATTAACTCGGCGTAGGTCCACTGATTGTAATCAAATCAAAGGCTCAGCTGATAGAGTTGAATGAATGGTGAGTGCACAGTTCAGGTGTAATCAGTGATTATATATAATCATTATTACTTATTACTTATTAAAGAAATGACTTCATTGCCTTTTGTTCAATGTATTATAGAAGCACGCAATGATGACTTAGTTGCCTGACTGGGTGATTTATATTGTGCGTGCTCCATGCAAAAGTTTGCCATATATTCCCCTTACTGTGCTGACAGTGTGTGTTTGGCCTGAAAAGAAAGTACCATCCATCCATGCCTGTGCTTCATATTGAGCTGCATTGAGCCAGGTTGGGTTCGACTATGGCTGACTGAGGAAGGCAAGTGTGAGAATAGGAGTCAAAATGGAACTGATAGCAAGACAGTCACCCACATTCCTCTAAAAACAGATACTGTATCCTATTTTAAATATAGTGTTCTACTTCAATCTAAAAATTGAACAGAGGTGCAATTACCATGAAAATATCTCACTCGAATTGCTTCTACTTTGAAGAAAGCACAAACTGTTTCTGTGCTAAAAGCTTTAACAAGCACGTTCCAGACATTAGCAGGCTGTTATCTAGCCCTTCACAAGCTTTCTTTTTCTTGCTCATTTCTTTATTTATATCTCAGCACTTTACCCAAAGAGTGGTGAGAATGTGGAGCTTGCCACCACAGGGAGTAGTTGAGACGAATAGCACAGATGCATTTAAGGGAAAGCTAGATAACTACATGAGGGAGAATGAAATTGAAGGATATGCTGATAGGGTGAGATGAAGTACAGTGGGAGGAGGCTTGTGTGGAGCAGAAACACTGGTTGGACCAAATGGCCTGTTGCTGTGCTGTAAATTCTATGTAATTCTATGGAGGTGAGAATGACGCAAGTTTGAGAAAATTTGTGAACAATATTTCAACATTCTCCACCAGTTTACACACTTCATTTTTGTAATAGTTTGCGACATGAGGAAAATATACATCAACAGGCAGATGTTTTTGTACGCATTGCATACAATTCCCTTGTGGTCTACAAAACCATCACTAAGTACTGTTTGGATTTCTGATGGCCTAAAGGGCGCTCTCATTCTGTGCTTTTCCTGTTCATCTATGGGGCTGCCTGGCTGTTGCTTTGGTAGCTGTCCCTGTTATCTTGCTTATTTATCCATGATGTCTACTTCTCTGGCAGTTCACAGGCATATGCACGCAGGGGCAATTTGTTCCACCTCCTTTTGGTTTGAATGGCGTCAACTTCCTGAAGGTTTGGTGGGAAACCTGTCCAGTATCCAATCTGCTGCCAGTGTTGCCGATATTTTGCCCCGGAGATCTGGATGCTGTCCATCATGTCAGGATTTTCTGCTGGGTTTTTGTGTTTTATGTTCAATCTCTTGAAGCTTACAGCAAATGCGCCAATGGTATTTGATTTCTACCAAGATGGCAACCCCTCTTACAACTGGCATTCTTTAAGGACTTTTAGTATTAATAATCTGGATTATGGAATCCAAATATAAGTCCAAATTCATCCACTCACTTCTATCAATCCTGTCACATTATGACTGGACCCTAGCTCCCAACTTGCACGTTATATTTTTTGCTGTTTTAAAGCTCATTCAGCATCATAACACATAAGGAGGTGATGCATTTTGGGAGGACTAACAAGGCAAGGGAATACACAATGAATGGTAGTGATGTGCCTCAATAAATCCGAGACTCGATGTTAGCGAAACAAAACAAGGCTTTTATTGACTTAGAAGGTAACACACAGAGGAGAATGTATCTTCCATCCAGAGGTCTGCCGTACTGGATGTGCTGCAGGCTGGGCCAGCTTACATAGGAGCCAGGTATGGGCGGAGCCCTACACACAGTACAATACAATGGAAATGAAACTGAAACCAACCACAGTCACAGGCAGAGAAATACTGATGAGTGATGAATGGAATATTTCATCACAGGTAGGACCCTAGGAAGGACAGCGGATCAGAGGAACCTTGGTGTGCATGTACATAGATCCCTGAAGACAGCAGGACAGGTAGATAAGGTGGTTAAAAAGGCATATGGGATACTTGCCTTCATTAGCCAAGGCATAGAATATAAGAGCAGGGAGGTTATGATGGAGCTGTACAAAGCGCTAGTTAGGCCACAGTTGGAATACTGTGTGCAGTTCTGGTCACCACACTATAGGAAGGATGTGATTGCATTGGAGAGGGTGCAGAGGAGATTCACCAGGATGTTACCTGGGCTGGAGCGCTTCAGCTATGAAGAGAGGCTGGACAGGCTGGGGTTGTATTCTTTAGAGCAGAGAAGGCTGAGGGGGGACCTGATTGAGGTGTACAAAATTATGAGGGGCATAGATAGGGTAGATAGAAAGGAACTTTTCCCCTTAGTAGAGGGGTCAATAACCAGGGGGCATAGTTTCAGGGTAAGGGGCAGGAGGTTTAAGAGGGGATTTGAGGAAAAACTTTTTCACCCAGAGGGTGGTTGGAATCTGGAACTCACTGCCTGAAAGGGTGGTAGAGGCAGGAACCCTCACAACATTCAAGAAGCATTTAGGTCGAACCCTCAGCTACAAAGATCATGGAAAATTAGTGCTGGAAAATGGGATTAGAATAGACAGGTCTTGATGGTGGCACAGACACGATGGGCCAAAGGGCCTCTTTCTGTGCTGTATGACTTTATGAGAATCATAGAATGGTTACAGCATGGAAGAAGGCCATTCAGCCCGTCAAGCCCGTGCCAGCTCTCTGCAAGAACACTTCAGCTAGTCCCACTGCCTGCCCTTTCCCCGTAGCCCTGCAAAATTTTTTCCTTCCGGTACTTATCCAATTCCCTTTTGAAAGCTGTGATTGAGTCTGCCTCCACCACTCTTTCAGGCATTGCATTCCAGATCATAACCACTTGCTGAGTAAAAAAGTTTTTCCTCATGTCGCCTTTCGTTCTTCTGCCAATCACCTTAAATCTGTGTCCTCTGGTTCTTGACCCTTCTGCCAATGGGAACAGTTTCTCTCTATCTACCCTGTCCAGACCCCTCATGATTTTGAACACCTCTATCAAATCTCCTCTCAATCTTCTCTGCTTAAGGAGAACAACCCCAGCTTCTCCAGTCTATCCACATAACTGAAGTCGCTCATCCCTGGAATCATTCTTGTAAATCTTTTCTGCACCCTCTCTAAGGCCTTCACATCCTTCCTAAAGTGTGGTGCCCAGAATTGGACGCAATACTCCAGTAGAGGTCGAACCAGTGTTTTATACAGGTTCATCATAATTTCCACGCTTTTGTACTCTATGCCTCTATTCATGAAGCCCAGGATCCCGTAAGCTTTTTTAACTGCTTTCTCAACCTGCCCTGCCATCTTCAATGTTTGTGCACATGTACCCCTAGGTCTCTCTGTTCATGTACCCCCTTTAGGATTGTGCCCTTTAGTTTATATTTCCTCTCCTCATTATATTTACCAAAATGTATCACTTCACACTTTTCTGCATTAAATTTCATCTGCCATGTGTCTGCCCATTCCACCAGCCAGTCTACATCCCCTTGAAGTCTATCACTATCCTCCTCACTGTTTACTATACTTCCAAGTTTTGTGTCATCTACAAATTTTGAAATTGTGCCCTGTACACCCACATCCAAGTCATTGATATATATCAAGAAAAGCAGTGGTCCTAGTACTGACCCCTGGGGAACATCACTGTATACCTTCCTCCAGTCCGAAAAATAACCATTCACCACTACTCTCTGTTTCCTGTCACTTAGCCAATTTCGTATCCATGCTTCCACTGTCCCTTTTATTCCACGGGCTTCAACTTTGCTCGCAAGCCTATTATGTGGCACTTTGTCGAATACCTTTTGGAAGTCCATGTACACCACATCAACCGCATTGCCGTCATCAACCCTCTCTGTTACCTCATCAAAAAACTCGATCAGGTTGGTTAAACACGATTTGCCTTTAACAAATCCATGCTGGCTTTCCTTAATTATTTATCACTTGCCCAAGTGACTGTTAATTTTGTCCCTGATTATTGTTTCTACAAGCTTCCCCACTACCGAGGTTACACTGACTGGCCTGTAGTTGCTGGGTTTATCTTTATACCCTTTTTTGAACAAGGGTGTAACATTTGCAATTCTCCAGTCCTCTGGCACCACCCCCGTTTCTAAGGAGTATTGGAAGATTATGGCCAGTACCTCTGCGAATTCTTCCTTCACTTCCCTCAGCGTCCTAGGATGTAGCCCATCTGGTCCTGGTCACTTATCTACAGGAAACTTTGTGCTATCCGGCACCGACGGGTCCGAGCTGTTGCCGTCCCATCAAAACTGCCGGACAAACCAACGCTAGCTAATGTTGAAACATACGGAGATTTTGAGCTCCGTATCTGGCAACAAACCCTGTTGCTTAGCAACAGCTTCTAAACAGTCGTCCGTACCTTGCAAGCGTCTCTGTAGCTTAGCAACAGCTTCAGCGAGACCTTGCAGAGCCTGACTGGTGAAAAAAAAGCAACAAAAAGAAAAAAAAACTAACGAAACGGCTCCTGATTTTTGCCGGTGGCTCGAGCATTCCGGACAGTTAACCTCCGGATAAACCAAAGTTTCCTGTACTTTAAGTACAGCCAGCCTTTCTAGTACCTCCTCTTTATCAATTTTTATTCCATCCAGTATCTCCTCTACCTCCTCCTTCACTATGGCTTTGGCAGCATCATCTTCCATGATGAAGACAGATGCAAAGTACTCATTTAGCAACTCAGCCATACCCTCTGCCTCCATGCGTAGATCTCCTTTTTGGTCCCTAATCAGCCCCACCCCTCCCCATAACGTGCTTGCTTTCCAAGTATTAGGTTATCATTTGAATGAACTTTATTTCAGAACAGTTTACTATTAGGTTTCTTATTTCTTATGTTCTTATGTAGGTTTGAGTATTATTGGTCCGGATTTTGCGGTCAGCGGCGAACAAAGGGCGCCAGCCGTTCATTACACTTACACTTGCCCACAGACTTTCTATGGGCTTTTGCACTGGAAGTTGCGGTTATTAGAAATCCCCCTCTACAGGGGATCTGGGACCTGTGTAAACAGGACAACAGACTTTGCATCTCCTCAACCAATCAGATTGAAGAATCCTTACTGAGCCATACAGAGTCTGAACCAGGATGTGTAAATTAGAATAGTTAATTCAATGTCAAATCATGTACAGAAAGTGAAATAGAGAGGAAAGAAAGATGGGATTAAGTGAGAGAGAAAAGAGACTTGCAAGAAAAGGTTTTACAAAATGTTAAATGTTTCAATTTTTGTTTAAATCTCCCATAATAATTAAAATCTGAAGGAATGTGACTCCACACTTGTAAAAGTTCACTTTCTGTGCTAGAGAGATTGCTCATCGTGTTGTGTCGCTACACCTTCCCTCGCCACTGTTCCATGCAGGCTCTGGCTCAGAAGTTGAAGTCCCTCAGGTCTTTAGGTCTGCATGGCTCTGGTAGTAGCGGGTATTCTTGGAGATGCTCCATTGTTTGAGATGCCTCTCCACAGTCACAGTCGGGGGTATCAGTTTGGCTGTATCCCCACTTCGGCAGGAGGGCTCTGCAACGGCTGACACCAGTCCTGAGGCAATTGAGACACAGCCAAGTAGGCCAAGTCTCGCTGGCTCCTGTTGGAAGGGATTCCTCTAGATCAAAAGATAGCTTGTGTGGCTTTGTTTGCAGATCCTTTGACAAAGCAACAAGTCTACAGCTATGGGGATTACATTCCAATGGCTGGACAGCAGGTAAGAAACTGCTCTTGGACTTGAGCCTCTTAGTTGCTGGTTCACGTTGAAGAAGTGGATGACAGGGATCACTTATCTGCTTTGATCTTTCCACTCTTGATGAAACTCGTCTTATGAAAGGTGGAGCAATACCAGCCAGCAGGTAAAAATCATCCATCATCATAGGTTTCAGGCAGCCAGAAATAGCTCTGCAGGCTGCGTTGAGGACTGAATCCATCCTCTTGGCATGTGAGGAGTGTTCCCAGACATATTCAGCTGCTGAATAGCACAGGGCAAGGGCAGTAGTTCGTAAGGTCCTTGGTTCAGTTCCCCATTTAGAGTTGGCCAACTTCCTTAAGATGTTGTTTCTGGCTCCCACCTTCGCTTTTGCTTTGATGACATGATATTTGTAGCTGAGGGTTCGATCTAATGTTACGCCAAGGTATATTGGCTTAAAGTTGTATGCCAGTCTGCTCCCATAGGTTCTTGGTTTGCATCTCTGTTCTTAAGATGAAAAGCACTGATCTGTGTCTTTTCAGGATTGGCCCGCAGATGATTGGTCGCAGAGCAGTTGGTTAGCTCAGCGAGTGCATCACCAAGGGGCTTCTCTACTTTATCAAAGGATTGGACCTGAGATGCTATGCACAGATCATTGGCATAGAGGAAACTTCAAGTGTGTGGATGGATGAGCTGCTCATTGGTATAGATGTTAAACAGCAAGGGTGCAAGAACACTACCTCGAGGTAACCCATTCTTCTGTCTGCGTCATCTGCTTTGCTTGCCGCTGAGGTCAGCAAAGAAAGTCTGTTGGCCAGCATGTTGCACATCAGCTCAGTCAATCTGCCATCTTTTGTTATGTGGAATACCTTCTGCACAAGAATCCGATGATTGACCGTGTCATGCAGCAGATAAATCCACAAAGGCTGCATCTGTCATTAGCCCAATCTCGTAGCCATCCTCAATAAATTGGGTCAGATTTAGAAGCTGGCTTGTGCAGGATTTTCCTGGCCTGAATCCTGCTTGTTCAAGAATAAGACATTCATCTACAAAGGGGGCCAGGCGATTCGGGATGAGTCTCTCTGTTTATAGGTATAGCATTACAGGGAGATTGGCCTGCAGCTCTTAAGGTTGGTTGGATCTTTGCCAGGCTTCAGAATTGCCACTATTCTTGCTCGTCTTCACAGCTTAGGGATCTTGTTGGTGGCTGAGCAATTGTCAAGTAGCCATAGTAAATCCGCAGGTCCAAAGTGCTTAATTTGTTCAGAGAATATCGTCAAGTCCAGCTGCTTTGTTGTTTTTCATCACTTTGATACGAGTAACACCTCACTCATGGTGAAGGGCCTGCACTGACTATTGTCTCTGCCAACACTGAAGGTCTGACAGCAGCCAAACAACATCTATTGGCTGATATTTGTACAAGAAACAAGCATGACATCCTTTGCCTATTAGAGTTACACGTATCCAGCCACGGATACTGGGAATGAGCCTCATATAATAGAGATAAAAACAGAAAATGCTGAAAATACTCAGCAGGTCAGGCAGCATCTGTGGAGAGAGAGAAACAGAGTTAACGTTTCAGGTCGATGACACTTCGTCAGAACTCTCTCCACAGATGCTGCCTGACCTTCTGAGAACTTCCAGCATTTTCTGTTTTTATTTCAGATTTCCAGCATCTGCAGTATTTTGCTTTTGTCATAATAGAGAGGTTGCTTGGCAGTAATTAAAGCTCATCACACCATTAAAAATCCACTTACAATTGAATGGACAAGCCCTAACTTCTTCTGGTGTGTTTAATGGGTATCTATCATGGAAGTAGCACAACTTCACGCTCTTCCATGTGTTCGAATGCCAAGTTACTCGGTGAGATACCGGTTATAGTGAAGCTTTTGGAGGAGCAGGGCAACTCGGACAGCAACTGCCTGATTTCCGCGTTTAACTGTGCGTGTGCGGACACCGGAGGTTGCTGTCTGATTTAATCCTCAATAACGGTGAGCGCTGATCGCCTCACCGTTATTCCTATGGCAAAATCCGGGCCAACGTATGTTAATCTTTGAATATTGCAGGTAGCATTTGTGCACCAAAGCACTGCAGAAATAAAATGCATAAGTTGATTCAAAGATTTTAAAATATTCTCTTGCTTTCGGATCAGAAGATCAATTTGTCTGGCTATTAAATGGGAGAAAATTCTGCGAAGGCTGAACTGGTCTTAAATGACTCAAAGGGTTAATTAGAGCAGCTTTAATATTTCTCATTACATTTTGTTTGTTTGCCACATTCCTGTTTGCTGCACATCGTTTTCAGTCCTAATGATATCAGTGAGGCACCAGCTTGTAGAACTTTTAATATCAAGTTAATGAGCACAGGGTGAAAACCACATGAGGGAAAGTGGTGCTGGTAACATTTGTTCTAATCAATGCTGTAAAAATCTCAAACAGTGGCTGTCGGGATTGTGTTTTTTCTCATACACCCTTAAGTATTTTGGACTGCTGAGCGATGAAAATGCCTGCAGACTTCTGAACGCAACGGCTGCTGAGAGTAAAGACAATCGAAGGGGTGAAACAAGAGAGAGAGAGAGAGAGAGAGAGAGAGAGTTTGGATTCAACACACTACTCTGTTGAAGAAAAAATGGGAACAGTATTTAAAGAGAATAAAAGAGTATTTATTTCCCAGAGAATTAATCCAGAAAATTCAGGAGAGTTCTCTGCCCTAAAACAACCCAAATATAATGATTTATTTAAGTCTCTGAGCATTAAAGTAGAATACCTGGGGGTAGATTCTAAAACACATCTGCAGTCATTTTTTCATTATCATTACTCATTCCAGTCATTAACAATAATCATTTTGGCTGCAATTTTATTCTCAAAACAGCTCTCTATGTTTCCTTGGCCTTAATATGACAATGTTCCTTCAGTAGTTGGATAATCCGATCAGTGATAATGAATAAATGACAAACAATTAGACTCTCAGACATACCATTAAAGATTGAAGTTAAATAATTTCAGATCTAGGTAACTCAAAATGCATCATGACGAATCACCACAAAATAATGAAGAATACATGTTAGCAACAATTTCTCGGAGACTTTTTCAATACTGGACTCGGGCACTGAATACAGTGTGATCAGTATACCATGTTTTATTGACAGAATGCAGCTTTTCAAGTAATTACTCAGGTAGAGTTTTATTCATTTTGTACTCTTCAGGATAGCAAACAATAGCAGCATTTCAAGCCTGTTGTTTAATAGGAGGGAAGGGCAATGATTTGCAATACATTTGTTATACTCTCAGCAACTTTGCAGAGTTTGTAAGGATGACGTGTGGATTGTAGTATGAACGAATAATGTGATTCAACTTTGGCATGACAATAAAAGAAACAACTTGCATTTATACAGCACCTTTCCTGAAAGTTAACATGCAAGTACAGCAAGCAATTAGGAAAGCAAATGGTATGTTGGCCTTTAATACAAGAGGATTTGAGTATAAGAGTAAAGACGTCTTACTGCAATTATATAGGGCCACGGTGAGACCACACCTGGAGTATTGTGTACAGTTTTGGACTCCTTACCTAAGGAAGGATACACTTGCCATAGAGGGAGCACAACAAAGGTTCACCAGACTGATTCCTGGGATGGGGGGATTGTCCTATGAGGAGAGATTGAGTAGACTAGACCTATATTCTCTAGAGTTTAGAAGAATGAGAGGTGATCTCATTGAAACATACAAAATTCTTACAGGGCTTGACAGGGTAGATGCAGGGAGGATGTTTCCCCTGGCTGGGGAGTCTAGAACCAGGGGTCACAGTCTCAGAATACAGGGTCGGCCATTTAGAACTGAGATGAGGAGAAATTTCTTCACTCAGGGTGGTGAATCTTTGGAATTCTCTAACCCAGAGGGCTGTGGAGGCTCAGTCGTTGAGTATATTCAAGACAGAGATTGATAAATTTTTGGATATTAAGGGAATCAAGGGATATGGGGATAGTGCAGGAAAGTGGAGTTGAGGTAGAAGATCAGCCATGATCTTATTGAATGGCAGGGCAGGCTTGAGGGGCCAAATGGCCTGCTCCTGCTCCTATTTCTTATGTTCCATGTAGTCAGGATGTTCCACAGTGATTCAAAACCAATGAATAATTTTTGAAGTGCGGTCACCGTTATTGTGTAAGTAAACACAGCAGCCAATTTGCACACAGCAAGCTCCCACGAGCAACAAATGAATGAATGAACAGTTAATCTGTTTTTGGTGGCCTGGGTTAAGGAAGGAAAATTGACCAGGATACAATGAGAATTCCCAGCTCTTCCAATATTGCAATGGAATCTTTTATATTCACTTGTGCAAGCAAACTGGGCCTTAATTTAACAGCATCTCTGACAATGCAGCACTCCCTCAGCACTGCACTGAAATAGAAGCCTAGATTATGCATTCAAGTCTGTAGAAGTTGTTATTGGTAATATGGCAATATTAACCGATTAGTGCTTAACATGTTCATACGACATTCTTCTATCTGTTATTTTAACAGGTGTTAATCCTATTTATTTTAAATCATTGACTGTAATTTCTACTCTGTCTTGTAATATAAATACTGTGATGGAAAACATTAAAACTTAAAGGGGGAGGAATTCGGTTTCACCCGTTTGGGGCGTAAGTATCGGCCAGGTGCGAAATTTTGCGCCCGGCGCAAATTGTCGCCACCTACTGCTAAATTGGCCTCCTTCGTCCCAGGTGATTGGAGCGCTAAAACAGGCGCTGCACGACTGTCTTAAGGCGCTAAGCCGGAGGAGCGATGCGCTACCTCCGAGGGCGGGCACAGCGCAGGTGCTGTCAGTTAGCGATTGCACACAGACACGCTGGCGCCGGTCAGCTCTTAAAGGGGAGGGTCGATCTTGAATTACAGCCACACCCTGCGCATCGGAGCCCTGAATCTCAGCCTGGACAGACCTGTTGCCACATACTTAAGCCAAGGACCATGGAGAGGGCCAGGGAGCGAGCGCAGAGGTTCAGCGAGGGGGCCTTGGAGGCTCTGGTTGGAGCGCAGGCGCTCTCTCCTGTACCCGGACAGTGGCAGGAGGCCGCTGCCCAGCGACTATTGAAAAGCTTGGAGGGAGGTGGCTCACAGAGTGACCTCCAGCAGCAAGGTGCCTAGGACCCCTGTGCAATGCAGGAAGAAGTTCAACGACCTCACTCGGGTCGTCAGGGTGAGTGCCCTTTTCAACCCTGCATGTCGACCTCACTTTATGGCCAAAGGGTCCTGAAAACCCCAATGCCCAGCCCTCATCCAACACCTATGGCCCTTTCAGGAAACTCACACGCACATTCAGCACTTTGCACACTGTAAGGGCTATTCTACCATGGGAGGCATTGCAGCCAAGATCGGGGCTGCACACTGTAAGGGTTATTCGGCCATGGAAGGCATTGCAGCCAAGATCAGGGCTGCACACTGTACTCAGACCCCGTCCTTTCTCTTGCAGGGCAAGCTGGCGCATAATAGGAGGCAGCAGCAATGGACCGGGGGAGGCCGGCCTCACCTTCAAGCCCTGACCGATCTGGAGCAGCGTGTCCAACAGATTATGGCAGGCCAGATGCTTGGCCCCGTCGCCACTGGAGATGCCGACCCCATTATGGACAGCAATGATAAGGTCATCACCTTTTTGACCTCTCTCCTTCCACTTGTTCCTCACACCAGCATCCTTTGCCACTTTTGAGCCAAATCAGTACATCGCAGCACTCATGCCTCCCTTGCTGCCACCCTGTCCTCACGCTAAAGCCACTCTTGTACCTCCCTGCTTTCAGATGCTGATTCAGCAAGTGAGGAGGCGGGCCCTCTCAAGCTGCCACTGTGAGTAATTCTGAAGGTGACAACGAGGTGGAAGCTGGACCATCAGTGCCACCCTCAGCCAAGG
Source organism: Somniosus microcephalus (assembly GCF_052327205.1). Taxonomy (NCBI): domain Eukaryota; kingdom Metazoa; phylum Chordata; class Chondrichthyes; order Squaliformes; family Somniosidae; genus Somniosus; species Somniosus microcephalus. The sequence goes on along the minus strand of NC_141003.1, from coordinate 24,852,202 downwards.
CAGCCCATGGCCATAATGGGGACACGCCTTCCCTGGAGGGAAGCAGAGGGGAATGGTCTGAGGAGGGTGAAGCTCCGGGGCCCAGCGGGCTACAGCAATGCGAGGGGGGTAGGGAAGCTCGGGGGTGACCCCGGAGGGAGAGTATGGCCTCCAGTCCTGCTACAGTGAGCACAGAAGAGATGCGGCTCCTCGCTGAAATGAGCGCCCAGGCAGAGCACAGGCACACTGAGCTCATGGCTGCAGTGGCAAGGATGCCAGATTCCATTGAGTCAGTGGCAAGGAGTGTCCAGGACTTCGGCGCAGCACAGGCAAGGACTGTCCAGAACTTCGGCGCAGCACAGGCAAGGATTGTCCAGGACTTCGGCGCAGCACAGGCAAGGATTGTCCAGGTCTTCGGCGCAGCACAGGCGGCTGCCACACAATTGCTAAGTGCTGCAATGCAAGTGGCTGGTCTCATGCAGACGCAGATTGAGACCACACGAGCACTGACTGCTGCCACCCTCGCTGCATCGGGCAGGATTCCCCGGGGCCCTCACCGCGCCGCAGCAGGCCAGCAATCTGTGCTCCGGCAGATTGCTCCGCATGCTGCAGTGCTGCCCCGTGGGAGTGCCAGTGTGTCGGCCGAACAGGGAGTTGCTGTCCTCTCTCAGGATGACAGCATTCCTGCTGCCAGCACTGTCACTTCTTCACTGCAGCTGCCACCACCTGTAGGGCAGACTGCTGCCGCCCATGCAGAGTTGGAGCAGTCAGCAGCCGGGCCCCAGAGCTGGTCCAGGCTGTCCCTCAAGGGCATCTGCAGTCTCAGTTTCTGACACTCAGCAGCCTTCTCCCAGCCTTGCTGCAGCCACTGGGGTCCCATTACGGAGGAGCTGCAGGGTGGGAAGGGGCCAATCTCACAAGCGAAGCAGATCACCCTCGAAGGGCAAAAAGTAGGAGGTGTGGCAAAATGTTATTAATTGTTTTATTGAAGGCCGAGGATCGTGGTCATATTTTTGTTACTGTTTTGGTCATTGTCTCCAGGTTGTGAGAGCCAGTTATGTGACTGACTGTTTTTTGGGGGGTTTCTTTCTATTACTTTGTCATGCGGGAAGGGGACACAGTTTGTTAAATAAAGAAGTGTCTTTATTCAGAATGTGCATGTTTGCTCTTTGAACTAATTGTTGCCTTGACCGGCTTAGGGGTTGCGGCACCGTTCCATTCAGGTTCTTTGAATGGCAGAAGCCATTCCCTCAGAGGGGGCCTAGAAGCGACTTGCTATAAGCCGCTGACAGACGGCCCTTGCACTTTGTGCCTCCCTCCCGTCTTGGTGCTGCTGCTCCTCCTCCTCCTCCTCCTCTGCTGGTGCTCCAATGTCTGGTGGCATTGGCTGAGTCCTGAGGATTGCCAGGTTATGCAGCATGCAGCACACAACAACGAAGTGGGAGACTCACTCAGGTGAGTACTGAAGGGCAACTCCGGAATGGTCCAGACAGCGGAACCGTTGCTTGAGGACGCCGATTGTGTGCTCAATGATGATCCTGGTAGCTTGATGGCTCTCATTGTATCGTTCTTCAGCAGGGGTGCTGGGCGAATGGAGCGGGGTCATCAGCCAGGTGCACAGAGGATAGCCCTTGTCCCCGAGAAGCCAGCCTCCTGGGTGAGCCGGGGCCTCGAAAAGGTCTGCCACAGAAGTCTGGCGCAGGATGAAGGCGTCGTGGCTGCTGCCTGGAAAGCGGGCATTGACAGCGAGTATCAGCTGTCTGTGGTCACAGACCAACTGGACGTTCAACGAATGGAACCCCTTTCGGTTGCGGAAATCCTCGGCATTCTCTTGCGGCGCCCACAAAGCCACATGCATGCAGTCAATCGTGCCCTGCACCAAGGGGAAGCCCGCTATTCTTGCAAAGCCCATTGCGCGTTCTTGCTGCTTGTCCGGGGTCATGGGGAAGGAGATGTACTGTCGTCTTTTAAAGAGGGCATTCGTGACTTGACGAATGCAGCAATGCACCGCGTACTGGGAGATATTGGCAATGTCCCCAGTAGCGGATTGAAAGGAGCCGGTGGCATAGAAGTTGAGAGCCACTGCTACCTTCACTGCCACCGACAGAGACGTCCTGCTCCTCAGTTGAGGCTGCAGATCTGGCTGAAGCAGGTGGCAGAGCTCAGTGACCATCTCCTTGCTGAATCGCAGCCTCCGAAAACACTGCTCCTCAGACATATTGATGTATGAGAACTGTTGGCGGAAAACCCTGGGAGCGTAAGGTCTTGTGTGCCGACGCCTGTTGGCCCTCCTCCGTCTGGCCATGATTGCCACTCTGTCTCTGCGCCCTCTCAATGTAATGGAGAAGCATGACGTTCCCATAGTATGTGGCCACTCAAAGTTATGCCTGTGAAAAAGCAAAGCAACTACCAAGTTCTGGTCAGAAGCCAAAAGTACCTCAGCGAGCGCTGACTCAATGCAGAAATCTCTCTCCCTTTGTCTCTCTGCAAATCTCTCACTCTCTCTCAGAAGGAGTGGTCCAAAAATGGCTACCACAAAGAAGCCAGGAAGAGCCCCCTTTAAATAGCGCCCCCCCCCAGCCCCACAGCGACTGGGAACCGTTCCAGTCAAGCTGTCGTTGGGAGCGACAGGCAGAAAGGAGGGGGACGCCACTGAATTTCCGGTCCGGGGTGCCCCAAGGGCGTTGCACTCTGAAATGATGTCAGGATCTGCGCGCGCAGCTGAGCGGGCGTTGCGGTTATGCGCCGCCGCTAAATGTCTGCTCAATTTCGCGAGAGGCGCAGGTATCGCTGCGCCCGGGCGCTAGCTGGTTCGCGCCCCACTTATCGCCCTCTTAAGGCGCTAACGGGTGGTGCAACCAACTGAATTTCTCCCCCAAAGTATTATAATGTGAATTGAATGTTATTTCCCAGTAACTCATTGTTGTTCATCACTTGATAACTTATAGTAACTACATTACAGTCACTAATCAGTCAATGTGGACATTATCACACAGCAGTGGTATGGAACATATTATACATTGGCCCAGAAATTCGGGTCTCCACGGTGTTGCGTTTGCAAAGATAATCCAGAGGCCGTATGCAGAGCTCAGTTCATGTTGCTTTTAATGGCTGATCCAAACACACACTTACAGGCAAAAGCAATCGAATACCTATATCCAATGTCAGACACAATACAATGATAACAGCACTATCAAACTCCATGTGCTCAGGCCAAGGCAATCGAGTACCTATCACCAATGTCAGACATAACATTTCCTCCCCCCTCACAGAATTTCAAACATGAAATGTAGTGACAAAGTCCTGTCGATGGCCAGGGCGAGAACGTGTACGAACAGGCCAAGGTGCGGACTGGTGAAGAGCAGGCCGAGGTGGGGACTGGTGAGGAGCAGGCTGAGGCACAATACCTGCTTGAGGGTTGGCTGGCTGAGCCACATGTGCATCCCGCCACTCTGGGGTTAAGGCTTGGGGATTAGGTCCGTATAATCCCGCATCAGGTGGCGCTGGCACCTTCCGAAGGCGGCTGGTATGCCACCGAGAGCTGTCAGTGAGGCAGAAAGTGGCTGGTCCAAGTTGGCGGCTGATTTGGAGAGGGGAGGATCAGAATGAGGCCATCTTATTATTGCGGTGAGGCCTGCGGACTCTGACCCAATCGGAGACTGAGATGTTGGGCGCCTTGGCCCTCTTCGACTGGTCGAAGCGGAGTTTCATCTTCTCCTGCTGTCTAGCGACTGTGGCTTGAGCCCGTGGAGCAGGGCTCTGAGCTAGCGAGGGGCAGAGCCTGCCAAGGGGCAGCATGAGTTCACGGCCTAGCATGAGGGATGCGGGGGAGACCCCTGTAGTGGAATGCTGGGAGGCTCTGTAGTGCAGCAGTGTGTGGAGAAGGGCCTTGTCAAACGCACACCCCTGGGATAGGTGTGCTCTGAGGCCATTTTTCAGTGTCTGGTTAAAACACTCCACCCCACCATTTGACTCGGGGTGCTAGTACGCTGTGACGGATGCCCTTGCTCTCAAGGTAAGAGGACAGTTCCGAAGAGACCATTTGGGGGCCATTGTCTGTGGTGATGGCCTTTGGATGCCCCCAGCGGGAGAAGAGGGACTCAAGGATATCGATGATGACCCGAGAGGTGACGGAGCCCACGGCAGTGACCTCTGGCCATTTTGAGTGCAGGTCATAGGTCACCACTAGGAACCGTTGATGGTGGGGGACACCATGGATCTCCCCGCAGATGTCCAGCTGCAGGTGCTCCCAGGGCTGAGAGGGCCAGGCAAGGGGTTGCAGGGGTGGAGGAGCTTGGTGGCCAGTCTTGCCACTTACAAGGCAGGCTGCACAGTCCTTGACCAGGGCCTCGATTTCCCTGTCGATACCCGGCCACCACACTAGGTCTCGGCATCGTTGTTTGAGCTTCACTATGCCCAAGTGGCCCTCGTGCGCCATGGATAAAACACGCGCACGAAGGGCAATTGGGACCACAGCGCAGAGCCCACGTGCAACACAGGAGTCATTCCAACAGGAGAGCTCCTCTTTAATTCTGGAGTAGGCAGACAGTTCCTCAGGCACCTTGCGAGGCCAGCCATCTCTGATGAAGGTGCACAGCTGGGAGAGGGCCGGATCCTGTTCAGAGGCCTCTTTGAGCTCCTGGAGAGAGACTGTGGTTTGGAGAGGCATGTGCAGCATCTGGACGATATCCTGTTCCACATGTTCAGACCCGACGAGTGGGGCTGGGGCAGAGACAGTGCGGGAGAGCAGATCTGCAACAACATTGTCACGTCCTGGTGTGAACTGGAGACTGAAATTGTATTGGCGGAGGTGGTCAGACCAGCGGTATAGATGCAGTGGTCTGTGGCCCATGCCGGATGTCGACAGCAGGGCAGTGAGAGCCTCGTGATCGGTTCGCACGGTGAAGGCACGGCCATACGTGTACAGGTGCCACCGCTCACATGCCCAGACGCACGCCAGCGCCTCACGCTCGCCTACTGAGTGCTTCTGTTCAGTGGGGCTAAGGGCTCGGGAGGCAAAGGCGATTGGTTTCTCCACTCCATTCTGTATCTGCGATAACACCGCCCCCACAGCTGCAGCGGACGCGTCGCAGGTGACGAGGGTGGGGCTGGCGACGTCAAAGTGAGCCAACACTGGAGGCGACGCGAGCTGCGATTTGAGGAGGTGAACAGCTTCCGTACAGGCTTGTGACCACACCCAGGGCTCATCCTTTCGCAGGAGCTGGTGCAGTGGGGCTGTGGTGGCTGAGTACTGGGGCAAAAACTTCAGGTAGTACCCAGCCATGCCAAGGAAGGAGGCAACCTGTGCTGCAGAGCTGGCTTCTGGGATGCTGTGAATGGCATCCACATTTGACTGGAGTGGGGATATACCGTCAGCCGACAACCGAAACCCCACAAATTCGATCTCTGAAACAGCAAAGACACACTTTTCGCCATTCAGTGTGAGCTTGTGTTTTGCTAGAGCCGTGAAAACTCTGTGAAGGCGTTCGTTGTGAGTGGAGGTTGAGGGCCCATGCACGACGATGTAATCCAGGTAGACGGCCACCCCAGGAATGCCCGCAAGCACAGAGGACATCACCTTTTGGAAGCAGCTGGGTGCAGAGCTAAGTCCAAATGGCATCCTGGTCTACTGAAAGACGCCAGCATGTGTCACAAAAGCAGTGAGGTCCCTGCTGCTGGGGTGGAGGGAACCTGTAGATAGCCCTGTCGAAGGTCCAGTTTCGAGAACAGGATGGAACCATAGAACTGCGCTGTGAGTTCCTCTGACGTGGGCAGTGGATATTTGTCAGGGATTACGGCCTTATTCACTGCTCGAAGATCGACACAGACGCATAGACCACCTGACTTTTTCGTTGCGACCACCAGGTTGGAGACCCATGGGGAGGCATCAACTGGTTCGATGATGCCAGCTTCCAGTAGCTGCTTTAGTTCAGCTGTGACCCCGTCACGGAGAGCAAGTGGCTGAATGACAGGGGTAACGGTGGAGTCAACCATGGGCTGGTGGGTGAAGGCAGTCAGGCAGCCCAGACCCTCGAAGAGTGCTGGCCATGTTTGGCGCCACGGTGAGGCGATGTGCAGAATCGCAGACCCGCCGGTGTTCAAGAGAGAAAAACCCAGGTCAGTGAAAAGATCCAGTCCCATCAGGTTAGCTCCTTGGCGTGCCACATGAAAACAAAAATCTGGCAAAACTTTTGTTCCATAGCGTACAGTGAGGTTGACTGAGCCCACTAGTACAATTTTCAAATTACCATACCCGCAAAGGGCAGTGGAGGGCGCAGAGAGTGGCAGGGAGCTGAAAAAGCGTTTGAATGTGTCCACATTCAGCAGTGAGACGCTGGCACCGGTATCCAACAACAGAGGGATGCACACATCATTCAGGTTAATTGTGCATGACTTGAAAGCCACAACTGGCCCAGAGCTCACGTTGTGAATTATAGGCCAACTGCTTGAGGACTGAGTGTTCATTTGTAGCAACAGGGGCAGAGCGGCAGACATTGGCAAAGTGATTTTGTTTTCCACAATTGCAACAGGCTTGGCTGCGCGTGGGGCAATTCTGCGCTCTGGTAGCATGTGAACGAGATCCGCAGTTTCCACACTGTTGCCGCGGTAGCGCGCGTTGCTGCTGTCGTGCGAGCATTACCGTGTGAGAGCTGTCGGGGCCGAGGGCGCTGTCACTGGGTGTGTGTGCTAGTTTCGCTGCACATTCGGCTGCAGACTCCACTTGAAAGGCAATGTTGATTGCCTGTGACAACGACAGATCATCGGACTCGAGTAACAATCTTTCACGCACTCTCACGTTGTTGGTGTGCTCTATTAGTTGATCACGAACCATCTCGTCTTGTAGTACACCGAACTTGCATGAGCTAGCTAACCCCCTCAAATGACCCACGTCTTGATGCACCGACTCGCCGGGGAGTTGGTGACGCTGTCTAAAAATGAATCGCCACAGGAGGGCACTTGTGGGGCAGAGAAGTGTGTGCTTAACAGAGCCACAGCCACATCATACGTTTGAATTGAGTCTGCTGCGCATAATGTCCCAAGAACACGCTGGCCCTCTGCTCCCAAGGAATGGGATAACAGTGCCTTTTTCCGTGCTGTACTCATATTTTCTAGTCCAAGAGCAATGAGGTAGGTTTCAAAGGACTGTAACCAGCGAACCCATGGGATCGGGGGCTCAACGGGTAGTGCAAGGAAGGGAGGAGGTGGTGGAAGAGAGATTTCAGCCATCCTCGTCGCCAAATGTTGCGTTTGCAAAGATAATCCAGAGGCCGTATGCAGAGCTCAGTTCATGTTGCTTTTAATGGCTGATCCAAACAAACACTTACAAGCAAAAGCAATCGAATACCTATATCCAATGTCAGACACAATACGATAACAGCACTATCAAACTCCATGTGCTCAGGCCAAGGCAATCGAGTACCTATCACCAATGTCAGACATAACACACGGGTGAGTACGCACGGGATACTCACCTGTAAGCCGAATGGAAGTGCCGGTTTTCTGCATGCACTGCACATGCGCAGGAAACAGGCACTTCCGATCCTCTGAACGAAGGGGTTCAGAGGTCGAACGCGCGCGCAGGGGAGGCTGCGCGTGCGCTTTGAACTTAGTTTTTTTTTACAGGTTTTCCCGGGAGGGTAAGCCTGCAGGATTTACACATTTAAAAAGCAGGCGTAAGGCCTGCTTTTTGCAAGGTATGTGGTCAATTAATTAAAATTAAAACATTTTTTCCACAGGTTTATTATTTTTAAATACTTTAAAGCAAGGTAAGTTTATTTTTAGCCCCGTTAGAATATAAAATTATTTTTTCAAAAATTTAAATTATTGTTTAAAATAGTTATTTAATGTAATTTATAGTTTATTTAAAAAGTGTGATTTTAAAAAAAATTATTTGAAGGTTTGCTGCTATTTTGGGGCCCATAGTATTTATAAGTTTTGACAGGTCTTCCTGTCAATCTTATGAATGGGCTTTTCCCTCCTCCGATTGGCTGCCCATGGCTCACGTGATCCCAGGGGACGCATCGCACTAACTACGTCCCTGGGACACGCAAGCACAGCACGCCGGCAGCTGGGCCAGGCCCCGGAGCGGAATTCCACGGGGCCCTACAGCTCAACTGCCAGCGCGCAAGGTAAGTGCAGGTCGGGGGCTTACACCCGCAGGAAGCCCTCGACCCGAATTTCTGGCCCATAATGTCCTGAAATTTCTGTGGGCCTTCTGGCACAATCTGACCACAAGTCAGGGGGACGTGGAAGACTTGGGAAATAGGCTGGGACCCAGGTACTCCTCTGCTGTCAGTTTCTGGGGGGTGGGGGGCTTGTCTGGGATGCGACCTCCACCCATGTCAAACAAGGTCACCCAAGTCAGAGGAAACATGGGTACAGGAGGGGAGTCCCAGGCCAGGAGATTTCCAAGCCCCAGCCTGGGAATCTGCTGGCAGTCCAAGACGCCAACTGAAAAGAGTAGCAGCAGCCCACTGGCCAGCAGAAGTAAAGCCCACCTGGGGTCCAGGCCCAGGACTTGGGCCAATATTCCCAAAGATTATGTATAATGCTTAGACGGGCTGATGGGGCTCTGGTCGCCCCCTATCGGGCCAGTGGTGCTGGTTGGATGGTGTGCATCTGGCATGTGCCACATTTCCTGGCCCCTTTTCTTCTGATGGGTGCTAGTCATCCATATTTAAATTAAGGAACCAACCCCCGCCCCCGCCCCCACCCACCCCCCGGCTTTGCATACTCTGGTGGGTCTGCAGCAGAAGTTCTCGAGCACCGATCTCGGCCCTTACATTGGGATCAAAGCCTGAAACATATTAAAACTGGACTGAAAAAAATATAATTGTTACCACCAACTCCACCACGTAAGTGATGTAGACATGAATATAAAGAAGCTAATTCAAAGCTTTGCTCTCATTTCGGAGATGATTATTATAAACCTCGAGTGAGGAAATTGGATTGGTGGTTAATGTACTGTTCAACTTTAAGACATGGGTTTAGGACCAACCATAATTATGTCATTATGGACAGGAGGGAAGTTGACAGATGCAAGGTCAGTCAGTGAAGTTGTTAATGAAAGCTAGTTCCCCACCAGACTTGAGCCGGCTGTGAGTGAAGCCAGCTTTCTCAGCCCCTGCCGACTGCAAAGATGTCGTTTAATGGGCCGTGTGGATATTGCGGACTGCCCAAAATATTTCTAGAATTGCATTTTGGTTGTTACACATCACCACAGCACAATTCTAACTTTTGATGAGCAATTTCATTGCAAGATTAGGGTTAGGGCTCCTCAGGGGAGTGTAGCACATTGCTGGTAATGTCTGATGTCAGGTCCACTGCATTTCCTCAGCCACCAGCTCCAGGTACCACATTTTTGCAGGGATATAAATCTCATCAATTTGACATTCTCAATGGTGGCATTTTCTGGGCTACAGGGACAGTGCAGGGCAGTGGGCTTGTTTTTGGATTGCTCTAACAAAGGACCAGCACACATGCATTGGCCTACTTCTGTTCTATAAGCTTCTACTGTCCTTCTATCTCTGATGATATATAGTGCATTACATGGTATAATGAGTACCGAAACGGCTCATTTCAATGTGTGTAATAGCATCCTATGTGATTATGACCATGGTAAACTAACCCTCCTCATCCTTCTCGACCTGTCTGCAGCCTTTGACATGGTTGACCACACCATCCTCCTCCAATGCCTCTTCTCCGTCGTCCAGCTTGGTAGGACTGCCTTCGCCTGGTTCCATTCTTATCTATCCAGTCGAGAATCACCTGGAATGGCTTCTCTTCCCGCTCCTGCAACCTTACCTCTGGAGCAATACTCCCTCTAAATATTCCCGTGGGTGCGCGGCCTGTTTATTTAAATGCGTGGTACCTTTAAATTTGCAGCGCGGCAGCACGTGCAGTATCTTGGGTGGGACAGCTTGTGAGGGGCCTGCTGTACCTTCACAGCGGCTGTACACCCACGCAACTTACTGGGAACATTGCTCTGGGGCACACCCAAGGATCTATCCTTGACCCCCCCTTCTATTTCTCATCTACATGCTGCCCCTCGGTGACATCTTCCGAGAACACGTCAGGTTCCACATGCACGCCGACGACACCCAGCTCTACCTCACCACCACCTCTCTCGACCCCTCCACGGTCTCTAAATGGTCAGACTGCTTGTCCAATATACAGTACTGGAGGAGCAGAAATTTCCTCCAACTAAATATTGAGAAGACCAAAGCCATAGGGCCTGAATTTGCGGTCAGAGGCTTCCTGTGGGCGGAATCCTCCGAACCGCGATAAAACTACGCACCTACCTGATGGCTCTGGATCCACGGAGACTCGCGCTCCTGGGCCTCGGCATGTAGGCCTGTGTAGAGGCCCAGGTATCCCAGGAGCGCAGGCGGTTCGCAAGCTTCCCTGGGATCACATGGGCCGACCCAACCAAGCAGAAGGGGGACTCTCATTATTCTTATGGGGATTCCATTTACATACGGCATCCCCGTAACCTTAACAGGAATCACCCAAAAAATACATTTTAACAGCAATGAAATTTTTTAAAAATTACATGTTTAAAATACAATTTAATTAATCATTGAAAACAAAAATGTAATAAAAATAAATAAATGTAAAACATTTTTCAAGGGGCCAAAAATAACACAAAGGCCCGGATTTTGCGATCGGAGGCTTCCTGCGGGCGGATGCCTCTGATCTGGAACAAATCTACGCACTTATCTGTTGGCTCCGTAGGTCCCAACACTTCCGATCCTGGGCCTCTCCTGGTCCGCGCGCGCAGAGGCCCAGGTGTCCCAGGGGCACAGGCGGTTCGCAAGCGTCCCTGGGATCACGTGGGCCAGGTGAATCAATCGAAGAAGGGAATCCCCCTTCACACTTTCGACAGGCTCTCCATGTAGACCTGTCAAAAGTATGAATGGGGATCACTTAAAAAAGACACTAAAACATTAAATACATTTTTTTTTAAACATCACATATTTAAAATTAGTTAAAATTACATTAAATTAAATATTTTAAACAAAAATTTAATATTTTGAAAAATGTAATTAAAGTTTCTTTACGGGGCTAAAAATAAACTTACCTTTTTAAAAGTATTTTAAAATTTTAAATGAATGAAAAAACCTTTTTTAAACTTTTTTAAAACTCTTTGCTTTTACCAGGTGTAAGATTTTTAAGGGATTTCAGCGGGCGGAGGTGCTGCAGAAAGCAGAACTCTCCAACCACAGAGGCCCTTCTCCAGGGCAGGCGTCCGATCTGTCAAGAGGATTCTTAACAGATTGGAAGTGCCGGTTTTCAGCGTATGCGCTTCGCATGCCTGAAACCGGCACTTGCGAGGCCCCTACGGGTGTGTACACACCCGTGGGGTTCGGAAAATACAGGCCAAACTTACTTTACAGATTTTTGAATGTTAAAATGATTTTAAAATTATTTTAGTATTTCGTTTCACCCGTACGCTGGTAAAAGCTCTACGCCTGCTTTTACCAGGTGTAAGAGTTGCATGGGCATTCGCTGGACAGTAGTAGGGGAAACAGCCCAACTCTCCACCAGCAAATGTCCATTTCCTGGGGATGTGGAGGATTCTTGACAGATTGCAAGTTCCGGGTTTTCGCGTATGTGTAAACCCAGAACTTGCGAGGCACTTACGGCCGTGTACGCACCGTGTACGTGGTCATAGGCCCCGAAAAATCTGGGCCATTGTCTTCAGTCCCCACCACAAACACCATTCCCTAGCCACCGATGTTATGTATTGTGTGTTCTCCTCCCACCTGTGGTGGCGCTGTCACAGGAGATAAATGGTTGGGTGTTCTCTGTTAAGCTTAGCTCTCTTTGTTCGGAACTTTCCAGAACTTCCTTTCCTTCCAATAAAGCACTTCATGTTTGAATCTCTGAGTTCTGAGTCCTAAATTGCGTCTAGGTAGAAAGGTACCGACACAACAAGTGGCAACGAGGAGCGGATGAATCTGCGTACGTTACGGGTGCAGTGAGTAAACAGAAAATTTAATTTGAAACGTGAGATGGCTACTATATTAGGAAACATTGGTGATTTTGATGAAAATGTGGAGCAATGGAGCGCTTATACAGAACGTTTTGACTATTTTGTATTGGCGAATGCAGTGACAAATGAAAAGGTCATGCCTACCTTTTTGAGTGTAATCGGGCCGAAGACATTCAATTTACTTCGCAGCCTCGTGCAACCAGATAAGCCAGGAACTAAAACATATAAGCAACTAGTGGAAATTCTTGGAGCACATTTTTCACCAAAACCTCTGGTTATTGCTGAGAGATTTAGATTTCATAAACGGAATCAAGAGGAGGGGGAATCAGTGACGATGTTTATTGCTGCTTTAAAAAGTTTGTTGGAACACTGCCAGTTCAAGGAGGTGCTGAATGACACCATTAGAGACAGACTTGTGTGTGGTCTGCAAAATGCAGCCACACAGAAGCGCCTTCTTACTAAGGACAACCTTACTCGTGAAAAGGCCATTGAAGTTAGTGTCTCCATGGAGATGGCGGAAAAGGAGGCTCACCAGTTGAGTTCAACAGGGAGAGTTCACAAGGTGTCGTCTGAGCCTAAAGGTGCGCGGAACGGCACATGTTACCGTTGTGGGAAAACGGGCCATCACGCTAATGACTGCTGGTGTACGGAACTGGAATGCCGAAATTGTGGCAAAAAGGGTCACATTGAACGCGCCTGTTGAGGTAAAAAAAGAACAGACAGAGCTGGGAAGCATGGAAGCAAAATGTCTGTATTTGGACAAGAGAGGAAAAAGAGTGTTCATTCAGTGCATTATGATGGAACAAGCAAAACAAAGGGGAGCGACACCTCTGAGGAGGAAGAGGTGCACATACTGACGGTTGCAGGTGATTTAAATGGCTACTGGGTGTCACCACTGGTGGAGGGACAATCAGTGCGGATGGAGGTGGACACAGGCGCGGCTGTGTCCCTTGTTTCAGACACTGTCTACAACAAAATGCTAAAGCATCTTACCCTTCAGCCAACAAACATTGTGCTAAAGACGTATACCGGCGAACCTGTGGCCATGAGAGGCGTCATTGAGGTGATAGTTAAATTGAACGGACAGACTGCAAAACTGCCACTATATGTGGTAAAGGGAAATTACCCATCGCTACTGGGACGTGCGTGGCTAGAGAAAATCACGCTGGACTGGCCTGCAGTCCGCATGATGTCAAAAGGGGAGTCAGGTCTGACTGCAGTGTTAAACAAACATGCAGAACTCTTCAATGGGGAACTTGGGAGCATGAAAAAGATCAGCGTGAGACTGGACATTAAACCTGACAGCAAGCCGAAGTTTCACAAAGCCCGACCTGTACCCTATGCAATTAGGCCAAAAGTTGAGGCTAACTTGGAGGCCTTAGTCGAGAATGGAGTCCTGGAGCCTGTGAGCGTGAGCAAATGGGCCACACCCATTGTTCCTGTCCTGAAAAAGGATGGATCTGTTCGAATCTGCGGGGATTTTAAAGTGACTATTAACCCGGTGCTGTCTGCGGAACAGTACCCTCTTCCCCTCATTGATGATCTTTTTACGGGCCTGGCCGGAGGGCAAAAGTTCAGCAAAATAGACTTATGCCAGGCTTATCTACAAATGCATGTCGATGACAAATCAAAGGAGCTGCTGACAATTGTGACACACAAGGGGCTATACAGGTACTGTCGCCTTCCATTTGGAATTACATCGGCCCCTGCTCTATTGCAAAGGGCAATGGATCAGATTTTGAGTGGACTGCCAGGAGTCCAGTGCTACCTGGATGACATCCTTGTCACTGGGACAAATGAGGATCATCTTCTGAACTTGGATGCGACACTACAACGACTGAAAGAGTACGGACTCAGAGTTCGTAAAGACAAATGTGAATTCTTTCAGTCTTCAGTTGAGTACCTGGGGCATGTGATTGATGCTACTGGCCTGCATAAGGCGCCGTCAAAGGTCAAGGCGATCGTGGAGGCCCCAGCACCCCAGAATGTGAGCCACTTACGTTCATTTCTGGGGCTACTTAACGACTATGGGAAGTTTATTCCAGACTTAGCAACATTGCTGAAGCCGTTACATCAGTTGCTATGTCAAGGCAAAACATGGAAATGGACTGAACTGTGCAACGAAGCTTTCGCCCAAGCAAAGAAAGCATTGCTGAAATCGGAGGTCCTGACACACTTCTACCCAAAGCTACCCATGCAGCTAGCATGTGATGCATCACCATATGGTGTGGGAGCAGTCATATCCCACATCATGCCTTCAGGTGAAGAGAAACCTATCACCTTCGCATCACGCACCTTGAACAAGGCCGAGAGTAACTATGCGCAGATCGAGCGCGAGGCCTTGGGAATCGTTTTTGGAATTCGAAAATTTCATCAGTACCTGTTTGGGAGAAGGTTCACACTCCTGATGGACCACCGTCCATTGACTTCAATCTTCGGGCCCCACACCGGAATTCCGTCTCTCGCTGCAAGCAGGATGCAAAGGTGGGCTTTACTGTTGTCAGGACACACATACGACATCAAATATCGCAAATCAGACTTGCACGGCAACGCAGATGGTCTCTCGAGGCTACCCTTGCCTGTTACTCCCCCAGAGCCTCGTCAGATAGACATCTTCTACTTTAGACAAGTGGAGGGAGCACCTGTCACTGCAGTTCAGGTGCGAAGGTACACCCGCAACGATCCAGTCCTGTCTGAGGTAATGGACGATGTCATTCGAGGGAGAGCTATAGGAGATTCTCCTAGTTTGAAACCTTACGTTTCAAAAAGAAATGAGCTCTCCGTCCAGGCAGGTTGTCTTCTTTGGGGACGCCGTGTCATCATTCCGCCACCTCTGAGGGAACCTATACTGCAACAACTTCATACAGGCCACAGTGGGATGGTTCGGATGACGGAAATGGCAAGAAGCTACTTCTGGTGGCCAGGTCTCGATGGGAATATTGAGGAGAAAGCCAAAACATGTTCCCCATGTCAAAGGGTCCGGAATGTTCCACAGCTGGCAACCCTACACCCCTGGGATTGACCTGCAGAAGTGTGGCAGCGAGTACATGTGGACTTTGCCGGTCCTTTTGAAGAGAAGATGTTTATGGTGGTTGTGGACGCTCGTAGCAAGTGGCCGGAGGTCGCTGTGATGAGGTCTACCACGGCAGAGAAAACAATTGAAAAACTTGGTGAGATGTTCAGCCGTTATGGCTCACCGGAACAACTTGTAAGTGACAACGGTCCACAATTTGTATCACAGGAGTTTGCAACCTTCCTGCATGTGAATGGTGTCCAACACATCAGGTCTGCGCCCTATCATCCCTCTACTAACGGCCAGGCAGAAAGGTTTGTGCAAACTTTGAAGCATGCCTTGAAGGCATCGCAAGGTCAGGGCTCAATCCACCAACGTCTGAACAGCTTCCTGTTGTCCTACAGGAACGAGCCACATGCCACAACCAAAACCTCCCCCGCTTCGCTCATGATGAAGAGGCAGTTGCGGACAAGTTTTGATTACTCAAACCTCCAAGGGCAGAACAGGTTGTCCATTGTCAACAACAAGCTCAAGTTGAAAAGAGAGAGAAAAGAGCCAAGGAGAGACGGTTTCACCCTGGAGAGCACGTCCTAGCTCAAAACTACAACACTGGACCAAAATGGGTTCCTGCTACGGTGATTGTGCAGACGGGCCCTGTGTCTTACACGGTTGAGACTGCTGAGGACGTCGTCTGGAGAAGGCACACAGATCAACTGTTGCTAGGAGCAGAGACAGCCACAGAGGCTCCAACGGCTGGTTGGCCTGAACTGTTTCCGGATGATACTGCAAACCAGCATCCTTTGCCACAGTGCTCTTCTCCAACACAGGAAGTCAAAGAGACTGTTCCACCTGTGCAAACTCCTGACTTTCGACTGACACAGGCACCTTCTCCATCCAGGCCTGTGTCAATGCCTACTGCTGTGGAAGCCAGCGATGACCGCCGGTATCCTGTCAGAGAGCGGCGGCCTCCAAGACGCTTGGATCTGTAGGCTTAGTGACTTACCCACAAGACTGGGGCAGAATAAACCCCAGGGTAAAGTCAGGGTATGAGGCAGTCTACCTCTACCCTAGGTTCGTTGAGTGCATTCTGTTGAGGAATAATGTGGACCTTCCATTTAAGAGGGGAGGAAATGTTATGTATTGTGTGTTCTATTGTGTGTTCTCCTCCCACCTGTGGTGGCGCTGTCACAGGAGATAAATGGTTGGGTGTTCTCTGTTAAGTTTAGCTCTCTTTGTTCGGAACTTTCCAGAACTTCCTTTCCTTCCAATAAAGCACTTCATGTTTGAATCTCTGAGTTCCGAGTCCTAAATTGTGTCTAGGTAGAAAGGTACCGACACAACAACCGACTCCATCCCTCTCCCTGGCAACTGTCTGAGGTTGAACAAGACTTTTTGAAACCTTGGTGTCGTATTTAACTCCGAGATGAACTTCCAACCACATATCCACGCCATCACTAAGACCGCCTACTTCCACCTCCATAATGTCGCTTGACTCCGCCCCTGCCTCAGCTCATGTGCTGCTTAAATCCTCATTCAAGCCATTGTTACCTCTAGACTTGACTATTCCAATGCTCTCCTGATCGGCCCCCCATCTTCCACCCTCCGTAAAACTTAAGCTCATCCAAAACTCAGCTGCCCGTGTCCTAACTCGCAACAAGTACCGTTCACCCACACAATCACCCCGGGAAGTGTTCTGTTTACTAACACACAATTACCCCAGGAAGTGTTCTGTTCACTAACAAACAATTACCCCGGGAAGTGTTCTGTTCACTAACACACAATCACCCCGGGGAAATGTCCGGTTCACTAACACACAATCATCCTGGGAAGTGTTCCGTTCACTAACACAATCACCCCGGGGAAGTGTACTGTTCACTAACACACAATCGGCCAGGGAAGTGTTCTGCTCACTAACACGCAATCACCCGGGGAAGTTGACGTAATAAAGACTCACTACGCACTTGGTTGTACATAAAGCAAGGCTTTAATCGACTTGTAACAAAACATGGAGGTCTAGTTAGTAGTCACTAGCTTCCTGTTTCCAGATTGTCTCTGGCCAAGTTGGGCCCACGCCCGAGTATTTATACTCCTCGGGCGGTGCCCTCAGCTGGCCGTTCAGTAGTACTTCCTGAGTTACTTCTTGTAGAAGTTGCGATTTATGACATTCTTCCTCCCTAAAAGGTTTGGAAGTCCAGTCTTCCCTTAGCGGACTAGGCGGACCAAAAATAGCCGTAGTCGTTTAGCTTTCTGCTTGTGACCAGAAGGCACGTCTCCCCAGACCGTGTCCTGGTCCCTGGGTCGCTTGGCCCGTACCGGTAAGTCGGTAGAGTCCACGTCGTCTCGATCGTCCTGTGGAGGCCTGGGAATATCATGACTCCGGGTACGGGTCCCCACAGACGCAGAGTTGGCCTCATCCTGGGTCATAGCTGGAGATTGTCCGGTGTCCTGATTTCAGGTGGCCATCCTACGGGGAGCGTTCAGCTCCGAGTTGATCCGATAGCATTGCCGGCAGATCCCTCGATGTCCCAGGTAGGGCGTCATCTTCATAGGGTTGCGGAGTTTTGACATAATCGTCGTGGGATCCTTCATCATTCGAGCCCGTGTGACCGGTTGGGCAGGGAGCCAGATCTCGTAGCGAGACGGTGGAATCCTGGCCATCGGGGTACCGCACGTGCGCATACGTGGGATTTACCTCCATTAACTCCACCTCGTCAATGACAGGGTCATTCTTGGCAGACCGGACAAACCTCCGGAGTAGCACAGGGCCTGGAGCCACCAACCATGATGGTAGAGATGTCCCGTGTGTAGAGCGACGCCGGAGAACGTCAAAAAATCTCTGAAGATTGGCATCATGGCCGGCAATAGTGATATTGTCTAAATACAGAAAGGTATCCGTCAAGTTCTGTTGCCGGACTAGGCCATCCATTGCCCGTTGGAAGACGGCCACCCCATTGGTGACCCCAAATGGAAGGCGACGAAACTGATAAAGCCGACCATTGGCCTCAAAGGCTGTATACTTTTTGTCAGAGTCTTTCAGCGGTACCTGATGGTACGCGCTCTTTAAATCGAAGGTTGAAAATACCTTGTATTTGGCAAGGTTGTTGACCATGTCATCCATGCGTTGTAGCGGGTAGGCATCCAGATCGGTATATTGATTAATAGTCTGCGAATAATCAATACACAGACGTTTCTTATGTTGTTTTAAAGGGTTTTTCACAATGACGTCTTGAGCCCGCCAGGGAAATGAACACAGCTCAATAATACTGTCAGCTAAAAGGCGAGAGATTTCTGCCTCGATAAATGCTCAGTCGTCTTGGCTAAAGTGCCGCGATTTGGTGGCTATGGGTTTATAGTGCGGGGAGAGATTGGCAAACAGGGAGGGCTCACCGAGTAAGGACACCGAGAGTGCACAAAACAGCACCTTAGAAATGGTAAGCTCCGGCTTCGACCCTCCAAACTCAAATGTGAGTCTCTTGTGCTGCTTCTGGAAGTCCTGTCCCAGAAGCACATTGCTACATAAGTTTTTGAGTACCCCGAGCCGGGTGGAGGGATACGTGCAACCATTGAGGATGAGGTTGACAAGACAGAAGCCAGAAGAATTGGTGGTCAGAGTCGTCAGAGCCATTGCAATCTCCCTGTCCGAGGGATAAATGCGCAGTTTTAACCTGCTGACAGCCCGCTTACTAATGAAGCTGTCGGAGCTGCAGGAGTTGATTAGCGCGCTTAGAGTGTGCCCATTTACTGAAAACTTCGTGGCTGCATGGGACATACTTTGGGGAAAAACAGCTGTGAAGGGAGAAGGGGCAATTTTTCCTTCGGCAGCTGTAGCCTTAGCAGTGGTTCTTGGGGGAGGAGCAGCTCCATAGATAGCAGCTGTGAAGCTAACAGGAGCTCTCGACCGGTATGCTTTAGAGGAGCGGCCTTTCTTGTTAGCAGAGGCCCGTGACTGGCATACCTTGGAAAAGTGTCCTTTCTTGCTGCAATGATTGCAGGTCGCATTACGAGCCAGGCAAAATTTTCTGTAATGGAACGTACCTCCACAAAAGAAACACTTTCTTCCTGATTGCCAGGATGCTGCTAGGGCGGGGTCGTCATCAGCAAAGGCCTCTAGGGTAGGGTCGTCGTCCGTTAGAGTAGAGTTATCATCAGTGGGGGCATCCACCCGAGACCTATCGAAAGACTTATTAAGGGTGATAGCTGCCGCCCGTGCACGTGGTGGGAGATAAGTGTCTGCATTCTTCTTGGCCAAGTCCAGGGAACACGCCTGGTCATAAGCAGCCCGTAAATTGAGGGTTTTATTTTCCAGCAGGCGCTGACGTATAAAAGGTGATGCAATCCCATTGATAAAGGAATCGCGGATTAGTTCCTCTTGATACTGTTCAGCTGTAACCGCTTTAAGGTTACAATCTTTGCTGAGCCTGCGAAGTTTCTGGAGGAATTAATCGAGTGATTCCCCAGGCTGCTGCCGAGTTGTGGCCAGTAGGTGTCGAGCAAAGATTTCATTCGGGGACTTGACATATAGCTGCTGTAAAATTTGGATAGCAGCGTCGTAGTCTATACAGTCCTCAATATAATCATACACATGAGGGGATACGTAGTTAATAAGCATTCGTAACTTATTAGAGGCACCCGCCCCACATTCTTCAAGAAAGTTGCTAAAGGTACGAAACCAATGCTTCCATACCTTCGTTGCCGCAGGTGCATTCGGGTCCAGGTCGAGACGAGCGGGTCTAACAAGTTTTTCCATGATGGATCAGTTTCTTGCCCAGGTCCCTTTCTGCAGTTCGAGTTGCAGCTGGTTGTTCTGAATCAACCAAGGCATGGAGATGATAACAAGTCGATTAAATTGACGTAATAAAGACTCACTACACACTTGGTTGTACATAAAGCAAGGCTTTAATCGACTTGTAACAAAATATGGAGGTCTAGTTAGTAGACACTAGCTTCCTGTTTCCAGATTGTCTCTGGCTAAGTTGGGCCCACGCCTGAGTATTTATACTCCTCGGACGGCGCCCTCAGCTGGCCGTTCAGTAGTACTTCCTGAGTTACTTTTTGTAGAAGTTGTGATTTATGACAGAAGTGTTTTGTTCACAAACACACAATCACCCGGGGAAGTGTTCTGTTCACTAACACACAATCACCCAGGGAAGTGTTCTGTTCACTAACACACAATCACCCGGGGAAGTGTTCTGTTCACTAACACACAATCACCCTGGGGAAGTGTTCTGTTCACTAACACACAATCACCCGGGGAAGTGTTCTGTTCACTAACACACAATCACCCGGGGAAGTGTTCTGTTCATAAACACACAATAACCCGGGGAAGTGTTCTGTTCACTAACACACAATCACCCTGGGGAAGTGTTCTGTTCACTAACACACAATCACCCTGGGAAGTGTTCTGTTCACTAACACACAATCACCCAGGAAGTGTTCTGTTCACTAACACACAATCACCCAGGAAATGTTCTGTTCACAAACACACAATCACCCAGGGAAGTGTTTTGTTCACTAACACACAATCACCCCAGGAAGTGTTCTGTTCACTAACACACAATCACCCAGGGAAGTATTCTGTTCACTAACACACAATCACCCCGGGGAAATGTTGTGGTCACTAACACACAATCACCCCGGGAAATTTTCTGGTCACTAACACACAATCACCCCGAAGAGAGTACTGTTCACTAACACACAATCACCCTGGGAAGTGTTCTGTTCACTAACACACAATCACCCCAGGGAAATGTTCTGTTCACTAACACACAATCATCCTGGGAAGTGTTCTGTTCACGAACACACAATCACCCGTGGAAGTGTTCTGTTCACTAACACACAATCACCTGGGAAGTGTTCTGTTCACTAACACACAATCACCCCGGGAAGTTGACTGTTCACTAATGCACAATCACCCCGGGAAGTGTTCTGTTCACTAACACACAATTACCACGGGAAGTGTTCTGTTCACTAACACACAATCACCCAGGAAGTGTTCTGTTCACTAACACACAATCACGCCGGGAAGTGTTCTGTTCACTAATGCACAATCACCTGGGAAGTTATCTGTTCACTAACACACAATCACCCGGGGAAGTGATCTGTTCACTAACGCACAATCACCCGGAGAAGTGTTCTGTTCACTAACGCACAATCACCCGGGGAATTGTTCTGTTCACTGACACAAAATCACCCGGGGAGTGTTCTGTTCACTAACACACAATCACCTGGGGAAGTGTTCTGTTCACTAACGTACAATCACCTGGGGAAGTGTTCTGTTCACGAACACACAATCACCCGGGGAAGTGTTCTGTTCACTAATGCACAATCACCTGGGGAAGTGTTCTGTTCACGAACACACAATCACCTGGGGAAGTGTTCTGTTCATTAACACACAACCACCCGGGGAAGTGTTCTGTTCACTAACGCACAATCACGCGGGGAAGTGTTCTGTTCACTAACACACAAGCCTCCCGGGAAGTGTTCTGTTCACTAACACACAATCACCAAGGGAAGTGTTCTGTTCACTAACACACAATCATCCCGGGAAGTGTTCTGTTCACTAACACACAATCACGTGGGGAAGTGTTCTGTTCACTAACACACAATCACCCCAGGAAGTCTTCTGTTTACTAACACACAAGCATCCTGGGAAGTGCTCTGTTCACTAACACACAATCACCCGGGGAAGTGTTCTGTTCACTAACACACAATCACCAAGGGAAGTGTTCTGTTCACTAGCACACAATCACCAAGGGAAGTGTTCTGTTCACTAACACACAATCACCAAGGGAAGTGTTCTGTTCACTAACACACATTCACACCGGGAAGTGTTCTGTTCACTAACACACAATCACCCCGTGAATTGTTCTGTTCACTAACAAACAATCCGACGGGGAATTGTTCTGTTCACTAACACACAATCACCCCATGAAATGTCCTGTTCACTAACACACAATCTCCCCGGGAAGTGTTCTGTTCACTAACTCACAATCATTCCAGGAAGTGTTCTGTTCACTAATGCACAATCACCCTGGGACTTGTTCTGTTCAATAATGCACAATCATCCGGGGAAGTGTTCTGTTCACTAATGCACAATCACCCCGGGAAGTGTTCTGTTCACTAACACACAATCTCCCTGGGAAGTGTTCTGTTCACTAACACACAATCACCCAGGAAGTGTTCTGTTCACTAATGCACAATTACCCGGGGAAGTGTTCTGTTCACTAACACACACTCACCTGGGGAAGTGTTCTGTTCACTAACGCACAATCACCCCGGGGAGTATACTGTTCACTAACGCACAATCACCCAGGAAGTGTTCTGTTCACTAATGCACAATCACCCAGGAAGTGTTCTGTTCACTAATGCAGAATCACCCGGGAAGTGTTCTGTTCACTAACGCACAATCGCCCGGGGAGTATACTGTTCACTAACGCACAATCACCCAGGAAGTGTTCTGTTCACTAATGCACAATCACCCAGGAAGTGTTCTGTTCACTAACACACAATCACCCGGGGAAGTATTCTGTTCACTAACACACAATCACCCAGGGAAGTGTTCTGTTCACTAACACACAATCACCCGGGAAGTGTTCTGTTCACTAACTCACAATCATTCCAGGAAGTGTCCTGTTCACTAATGCACAATCACCCCGGGACTTGTTCTGTTCAATAATGCACAATCATCCGGGGAAGTGTTCTGTTCACTAATGCACAATCACCCCGGGAAGTGTTCTGTTCACTAACACACAATCTCCCTGGGAAATGTTCTGTTCACTAACACACAATCACCCAGGAAGTGTTCTGTTCACTAATGCACAATTACCCGGGGAAGTGTTCTGTTCACTAACACACACTCACCTGGGGAAGTGTTCTGTTCACTAATGCACAATCACCCGGGGAGTATACTGTTCACTAACATACAATCACCCAGGGAAGTGTTCTGTTCACTAACACACAATCACCCGGGAAGTGTCCTGTTCACTAACACGCAATCACCCCGGGAACTGTTTGAAGCACGGTGCAGCCTTGGTTCCAGTAACTGATTTTTTAGCCATGTCTTTTAGAAACGGTAACAACGCAAATTTTGTACTGCACGTGCTTAAAATAACATTCCGGGATGCAAAGTTCACTGCATTTAACAAATTACCGTGAAGTGCAGTTGGTTGTCATTGAAGAGCTTCACTTCCTCAAATACTCATTTATGACAAGGCCGGGCGCGCACCTGTGCTATCGCAGTATTATCAGCAGAGTGTTTGCAAAATCCAGCCTTCATACCTTGGCACCAAGCCAGATCAATAAACAAAAACACCATTAATCATTGTCACTTGTCAATCCCCCATTTAAGCAATTGTCTCCCTCTTCTCTTCATTACCATTAATACACAGTGAGTTCCATGAAATTTAATCAGCAAACTCCACTCAGTGAGCGCACGCGGCGATTCAAGAAGCATTTATACTATATAATTATTAGCCTCTATCTACCTATATCTATCATTTGAAAGTGTGACTTGGAACAATACAGCTAATGTATATGTATCCTGCGTCTATCTAGTTCAGCCAATGCAGCATTAATCAGGGAATTGATTATTTAAATGCTGTTAAGAGCTATATTTCCATTTTACATTTCTGAGGAACAAAATTACATTAATTTAACTGTCACCATTTATTTTCAAGTAAAATTGCAATGAAAGAAGTTAGCATTGTGCGCTTTGAGTATCGCATACTTGGAGCTCCATTCACTTCAACCGAGTCAGAATTATGTGGGCCCCACACTCACAGCTTCTATTAGACTATAGATTGGTATGGTTCCCGAGAACCCCCTTTAACTTTCTGTGACTTCACACCATTAATTCTTCCAGCCTGACATTCTGATAACCAGCTGAACAGATGGAATTGCAGGATTGTTCTAGCGAATTTATCATAAAAAATGCATCCGACACCTGTGTAATTTGCCTAATCATTTTCCTAATAAGCTCCCACCATTAATTATGCACGATTTCCACAATGCAATCAAGATAAAAGTAAATCTGATGACTTAATACCCTTCAAAATAATTGGTTCGCCAAACGCGAGGCTTGCTTGCTTCATATATCCATTCGAGTTAATTAGAACAGGGTGCACCCCTGCAGGAGTCAGTATAGAGTGAGAGGAGGAAGCAGGCATGCTGGCTTTTTGGGCAGGAGTCAAGAATATTAACTCACAAAAAGAAGAATGCAGTTTTTCCTCCCCACCCCTCACCCAGTCGTAAACAGATGCGATTAGTGTTACCCAGCCCCCACAAGCTGACTGCAGGACTCTGCGGGTCTAATGAGCATCAACTTTTCCAATGCTGCTGTCTTGTGGTGCAGCCCACCTGTCACATCATTAGGGGCAGCGTGTGGCTGGAACTCACTCGGCTAAATGAGATTTGCAAACCCGGTGCAGCACACGCCTCAATTAGGCGGCGATTAATTGTTGGAGCTGGAATGCAACTTTTACTCCCTCGACCCGAGCGACGCTGCCGCCTTGCCCAGGTATTCCGCGAAGAATTCAATTACGGTCGTATGGCGAGCGCCCCGAATTTCGCACACTTTGCCTCTACGAGTTTAATTAACCGACGCTAAATGCTTCCAGTTTAAAGAGATATCGTGCAGTTCGTTTTTTTTTTAAATGTCACCGCACTTAATTTCGCAAGTATGTAGACCTTCACAAACACTTGTCGTGCTATTGCGTTAAGTCATTACCATGTGTGGCAACACAGTCCCGACCACTTGCATCTTTCACACTTGTTAGCTCTTCGTAGATGACGCAGAGGAATGGCCGTGAAAATACCAGAAATGAGTGTCCCTGCTGCACACGAGCACGACATAGCACAAAGACCCACTTGATCAATCGAACAAGTGAAAGATATAATGAAGCAAGAAGAACTGTAGTTTGTTTTAAACTCAAGACTTGCACATGCAATCAGTTATAACAAAGGAAGGAAGAGCTTGCATTTATATACCACCTGATTATCTTCTCAGGACATCCCATAGCACTTCACAGCCAAGGATTTCTTTTTGATGTGTAGCAAAGACAGCAGCCAATTTGTACACAGCAAGATCCCACAAACAGATGACTGGGCAGCTAATGTGGTTTTGCTGCAGGGAGGGATCCCAGTAGAACTCCGCGCTGTGCTCCAATTAGACGTGATCTTTAACATGATCTTCAATCCACCTGATCAGGTAGACAAGGCCTTATTTTAAGTTCTCGTCTGAAAGACGGCTCCTCCGACAATGCAGCACTTTCTTAGTACTGCACTATGTGCTCAGGTCCTGGAGTGAGGCCTGAACCCTTAACCTTCAGAGGGTGCCAAATGAGCCCAACTGATACACACTTTGTTTCTGCCATCCCTTCCTGAAGATGCTGACCCATGCTGCAATGCAGTTCCACAGGTCCTAGCAACCTTCTGGTACCTAGCTGAAGTGGTTAGCTATCATACGTGAAATCAATAGAGTGTTGACAGCATTATTTGACCATGGGGGTGTCACATATGAGCCTCATCCAAATCTCCCTTGACATCCGGAGGTGCGCACTTTCGAGCATGGGACACAGGATAGCAATTGGGAATAGGAACCCTAGGGTGGCTCTTCCTATCCCAGTCTGCTAAAACTGACATAAATGACTGAGGTTTGTAGTTGCACCTCTGTTTGCAATTAACGGTAGGCTCAGCATACAACAGTGTCACCTCATTGACTTGTTTTTACGATGAAGGAAGCATCAACTGGCATTAAAAATCAGTGATGTGAACAAATTCTTAATAATCTTTTGTTGACTGATTTTATTATTTATGCCAGGTGGACAGAGAAGATCCCACGGCCTGATTCGACTTCTCCCTGGTGTCCAGGCCAATATTTATCCCTCAACCAACATTACTAAAAAACAGATTATCTGGTCTTTATCTCATTGCTGTTTGTGGGACCTTGCTGTGTACAAATTGGCTACTGCATTTCCTACATTACAACAGTGACTGCACTTCAAAAGTACATAATTGGCTGTAAAGCACCTTGGGACTTCCTGAGGTCACAAAAGGTGCTATATAAATGCAAGTTCTTTCTTTTATTAACATCTAAGCACTCTGCACATGGGGAGAGGTTGCATTTAAATTAAAATTTAATGCAATGCCCTTTAATGATAAAAGCAGCAGATCTCCTCACCAGTTTACCCACATAGCTCTTTTATGTAAAGACTTTATGAAGAAATTACAGGCCTATGTCTTCCAGCTTGTGTTTGAAGACAGAAATCCAAGTATTTAATTCAGCCCTAATCTAACTGACAGTTCTACAAATATCTGTGAGGCTAGCAATAACGCCAGATAACTCTGTGCAATCCTTAGACTCTCACAAATATCTATTTCACAGGTTCTTTATGGAATTCTATAACATTCTTGAAAGTCCAATTGATTTTCCAGGTGTTCTCTGTGAATGCTAAGAACTTCAAAGGGCCTGAGATATAACAAAGAGAAGTGCATCAGCTGGGCATTCGTTCTCTGGAGGTTAATTTATTTTTATGCCTGGCTTATCACCTAGACTTTCAGCACTGCAGTCTAATTGTCGAATATCCAAAGCTCTCACATCGCATTGGCAAATTACAGCTATTGTACCAAAAAAAATAGGCAACAGATTAATTGCTAGCAAATGGGTGACTGGGTGATATATTTGTTCATATGGTCCCAACTTTTACATCAAACAATAATACTACACAGTGGGGGTACTGAGTCCTACCCAACATGTTAATACCTTCACACTTACTTCTGAATTGTGGTTTATAAGATTGTGCTACAACAACAACAACTTGCATTTATATAGCACCTGTAACATAGTAAAACATCCCAAGGCACTTCACAGGAGCGTCATCAAATAAAATCTGACATCAAGCAACATAAGGAGATATTAGGACAGGTGACCAAAAGCTTTGTTAAAGAGGTAGGTTTTAAGGAGCATCTTAAAGGAGAGAGGTAGCGAGGCAGAGAGGTTTAGGGAGGGAATTCCAGAGCTTAGTGCCTAGACAGTCGAATAAATTGCATATCCCATTATTCATTGTGTGTTGTTTATGTCCTTTCGCCATTTTAAAACCAGTAATAGACATCTTAATACTTTAGGAAGTACAGTTCTTTAGGAAGTACAGTTAAGATTTTTTTTGGAAATGCATGCACTGTTAAGCTGTTCGAATCATTAAATATTAAAGCAATGTTTTCTTTAAAGATTGCAAATACTCAAGCCAAATTCTTTATTAAGCGCGGTGACGTTCAATTCACGGTCCATAACGTTTTCTCATCACCGAGGTAACTAACACTTCAAGGCTTTCTTTAGACAGATTTTTCTTTGCATTCCCATTTTGTTTTAACGGACAACAAATCAAGTTTTATTATAATAATTGATACATTTGCTTCCGCTAGTTAAATTAGCTAATATTGAATGTTTCCAATTTAAAGAGTTCTCCACCAGCAGGGAGAATGAGACCATGAGGGTGACAGACTTCTCTACAGCTTCTCTCAACACCACTCATATCAGCCAGCAGGAGACCTGACTTGAGAGGAACGAGTCAGAAGATGTCTATTTTTGACTCTTTCTTTGTGCTGATATGGAACATCTCGCGTGTCAGCCGTGGCTCAGTGGCAGCACTCTCATCGCTGAGTCAGAAGATTGTGGGTTCAAGTCCCACTCCAGGTTAACACTTCTGCACAATACTGAGGGAGTACTGCACTGTCAGAGGTGTCTTTCAGGATGAGACTTTAAACCAAGGTCCTGTCTGCCCTCTCAGGTGGACGCAAAAGACTCCATGGCACAATTTAAAGAAGAGCAGGGTAGTTCTCCCTGGTGTCTTGGCCAATATTTATCCCTCAACCAACTTCACTAAAATAGATTATCTGGTCATTATCTCATTGCGCAAATTGGCTGTTGTGTTTCCTACATGACAACAGTGACTGCACTTCAAAAAGTACTTCTTTGGCTGTAAAGCACTTTGGGAGACCCTGAGGTCGTGAAAGGCACTATATAAATGCTTTCTTTCTTTATCTCATTTTCAAGTGGTGCGCCATCTAGTGGCCTGGACAAGAACTGATGAAAGAGCTGGCAGCTGATACAGGTGCACTGGGACTTCCTGGTGGATACAAGCAGCTTCTGCAGGATTTGGAGAAATTTCCAAAGCAGACTTGTGGTGAGCATCTGTAAACAGATTAAACTACCTATGGGATGCTGCGACTAATCCATATGGGTATTATTTACAAGATATTTTTGGTCCTGTGTGTTTTTGTGTTTCCAGGTTTATGTTTGAGATGCCATTTTCTCCCTGTGGTTCCAATAGCTGTTGCCATATTGTTCCACCATGTGTGATTTGCATAAGATTCAATTTCAGCAATCAATTTCAAAGGGGGTGCAGGAACAGAGAGACCCGGGGGTTCACATACTTTGTCTTGAAGGTGGCAAGATGAGTTGAGAAGTCTGTTAATAAAGCATACAGGATCCTTGGTTTTATTAATAGAGGAATAGAGTACAAAAGCAAGGAAGTTATGCTAAACCTTTATAAAACACTGGTTAGGCCTCAGCTTAAGAGTATTGCATCCAATTCTGAGCACCACACTTTAGGAAGGATGTCAAGACCTTGGAGAGGGTGCAGAGATTTACCAGAATGGCACCAGGGTTGAGAGGTTTCAGTTATTTGGTGAAACACAACCACCCTGGGAAGTGTTCCCTGAAAGGTTGGTGGAAGCAGATTCAGTAGTAACTTTCAAAAGGGAATTGGATCTCTACTTAAAAGGAACAGAAAAGGGAAAGCAGGGGAGTATGACTCGTTAGTAGCTCTTTCATGATGGGCTGAATGGCCTCCTTCCTTTCATGCTGTATGATTCTATGATCACTAAGATCTCCTCTTGTGGTAAAACAGGTATAAGGCATGTAAAGAACATCTGAAGAGAGGCAAAAATTCTACTTTTCAGTTTCTAGAATACAAATCCTTTCAACCCACAGGAGCAGAAGAGCTGAGGATGTGTCTGTTGGTTTCTCCAGCAATCTCAGATGACCTTGGGCCCATTTGCCTCCTTCTCAATATGATAGCCAGTTACACATAAAGTTAAAGGGGGATCTGGATTCCCAGAGCTGGGTGCTGTGCGCTGCCACCTGTACCCATAAAAGAGTCTGTTGCCTTCCCATTTTATGCTGTGGAGCTACTTTCCAGCCTTGTTCAAATTTGTCACGGTTGCATTTGTAAAAAGAACAAGTCATGTGAGTAGATTCCCCCCTCCCGAAAACATCCTGGGATTTCTCAGTTGTTTATGGGGGTGGAGTGGGTGAGACAGTACAATCAGGCCATTCTGAGGCATGCTAATTAGGTAGGAGGCAACGTTCCCGTCTTCACACCTCAACTCCTGGTTCCTCCACTTGGTGGACAACCCAGGGCAAAGGCGCCCGCAGAACGTGACAGTGTGTCCTACCTTGTACACCCCAGGAATAGACTGCCCACACAGGTCCTGGAGCAAGCCAAGGATTTTCAGGTAGAGCCAGTTTAAAAAGTTAAAGCAACACCCCCCTCCCCCCACCAAGATCCACCTAAGCAGTCAGTACACTCTGGTTACCAATCTCCCGATATCTTCCAGCCTCTTTCTCCAGCGCTGTGTTATGCCAGGAGGGAGTTCTGCGCTGAATAGGAGCAGTGTACTTCAGGAGCGCTGTCACTGTCTGGTGTCGAGGCAGTGGTGGGGTGGGGGAGAGGAGGTTGGGGGGCGGGAAGAAAATCTGCCTTACGATAGCTGCCTGTTTTGTTATGACTCCTCATAACAACGAATTAACATTAGTTTGCTCCAGCTGACTACTCTAATATCCTACAAGCAATTGATTGCACTTATGTAAGGCTCCGTCCACCTTTGGAAAATGAAGTAGCGTTTTGCAATTGGAAACTATTTGTTTTGATGAATGTGAAGATGATTTGCATATCATGTGCAGAATTGCCAACCTGGATTGTTGAACTCCCAATATGATCTAATGACTGTGACGACTAAATTAAATGTTTATTTTTAGTGCCGGCCTTTCAGCTTCATCACACATGATGACAACTCCTGAAGTGCCATGATGGAGAGACTATTAGCCTCTGAAGAGATGGGAGAGAAGTCAAAAGGTGAAATGGCTCTGTCCTGTAAATGAGACGGGCTTCTTCTAGAGAAGGAACTGTGCTGTTTAATATCATGTGTCCTTTCCACAAAGGGCTTGAAGGTCTGTTTCACTTCCATTATTTGTTGCCTGTGCTTTGAAAGCCTTCCTTGATGAGGGTAGTGTGCTCATTTTGTATTCCACTCAACTCTTCCTCATAGAATATTTCTTCTAGCTTCTGCTCCCCCTGGGCTCTTCCCTTTCCTAATTGGTGCTAGGACTGGATTGCTCATGTGGTGGCTGTTGAAGGTTTTGTTTAGAAGAATACAAAAGGCATGAATGGACTTTCCTGTTCAGTCCAGTCCTCTGGAGGCAGCTGATCTTGGCTGGTGGCAGGTTTAGGCTGAACTGGCCTCCTCTCCCGGTCCTTGTATCTCATTTTAAGAGTCAATAAGCAAATTACTTTGTGAACTTTCAGAATTGTGTTTCAGTTCTTATTGTGACTATCCAAAACAGATAACAGGGTCTCCAACAAAATCTCATGTATATACCGATGAGAGGAAAAATTTGCAGGGCTTTGGGGGAAGAGCAGGGGTTTGGGACTAATTGGATAGCTCTTTCAACCGGCACAGATACGATCAGCTGAACGGCCTTCTTCTGTGCTGCATGATTCTATGATTTGATAAGCCTGTAGTAATGATACAAGCCAGCCAGTACAATAGCACTTTGCTTTCTGTGTGTTTCTCTCCCTGTATATAAAGCAAAACCTTCTGGGGTTTTGCCTTACACACCCAACTTCCCCCACCCTTTCCCATTGGCGGCAAGGATTGTTAATTTACAACCTAAAGAATAAACCTATTACTACATTTATGTTGAAGCAATCAAAAATATTAATATAGTGAGGGGTGAATTTCCTCAGAGCACCTCCCGCTCCATCAACGTAACCTCACCGGTAGTGTGGTGGGAACCCTGGGCCAAATCTTCATGGAGAAATAATGGCGTGTTCTTGACGCTTCCATCATTAATGCGCAAATTAGCCTGCCGGTTCAGGGGAAGAAGAGACATGCTGTGAGTTGCTAATCTTCAGAACTTGCTGGTCGATTTATGTGCTCCGCCGTTTGCCTCACACAAATGGCAATTCGCCCTTAGCCTCCCCATTATTTTCATGAACTTGCTGGAATTGCACATTAATTGTCATTAAACTCGCCGCAGAAAGTTAGGGCTCATACTTAACAGCTTAAGGATCCCTTAACGACATGATAATTGTTAATGCAATGCCAATCAATCTCTCTGGCCCAGAAAGGGAACAATTTAAACTGTTGAGTCTCATTCCTGCATGTAGTAAATTATTCTTGGAGATTTTTAAAATTACAAGTTTTAAATGTTTTTTCTTACTTTTCCTTTCTGTCTCTTTTTTCTCTCTCTCTTAGTCCAATCTTTCTTTCCCTCTCTTTATTTCTCTTTCTGTACCTGATTTGACTCTAACTCAGCCTCTTTCTCTGTCATTCCTCTGTTTCTTTCTTAATCCTTTAATCTCATTGGTTAAGGAGTTACACTCTTGGTCCCGTCATTCACTGAGGTCCCAGATGCCCTGTTGCCCCCATTATCAGCTCGCACTTCTAGAAAGTTACAATGCAAATTATATTCGAGCTGAAGGGTGCAGGAAAAAGTCTAACGGCGCTTGCCGTGAGATGCCCCACTCCAGCAAGATTAGGCACATAAGCACATAAATGGTGTTTCTATCATACTTCCGCCAAAGTTATGGGGGCAGAGCAGGACAAGGTCTGAGGAATGGGAACGGTAGCATAGTGGTTATGTCACTGAACTAGTAATCCAGAGGCCTGGACGAATGATCCCACCACAGCAGCTGGAGAATTTAAATTCCATTAATTAAATAAATCTGGAATAAAAAGCTAGTGTCAGTAATGGTAACCATGAAACTACCGGACTGTCATAAAAACCCATCTGGTTCACTAATGTCCTTTAGGGAAGGAAATCTGTCGTCCTTACCGGGTCTGGCCTATATGTGACTGCAGACCCACAGCAATGTGGTTGACTCCTAACTGCCCTCTGAAATAGCTGAGCAAGTCACTCAGTTGTACCAAACCACTACAAAGAACAACGGTTCAAGACAGCGGCTTACCCCACCTTCTCAAGGGCAATTAGGGATGGGCAATAAATGCTGGCCTTGCTGGTGACGCCCACATCCCAGAAACAAATTTTAAAAAAGAAATTAATCCCCAGTATTTAAAACAATCTATGCTTAACAACTTCTAAATCTTTAAGCCTTTACATTGGCTTCACACCATCAACACCTGCCACAACCTTGTGGAGTATCCATAGTTCACCTTCGCCTTCATGGCTGACATGCCTTCGCAGGAAGCTGGCTTGCTATCTGCACTGACCTGGATAGCTAGGTCAGCTTTTCATTGATCCACCTCTTCATGGCAACCCATTTCTAAGTAGGTCTCCAATATCCCGAGGCATATTGGAGATAATATTTATATCTTGGGCAATATTTTATTTCTCGCTTTCAAATGCAGCTTCCTTTTTGCCATGTTAAAAAGCTGTTCCTTTTTATTGCTGCATCGCGACTCTGCTTTTTCATCGGGAAGATTAATTTGACACCTCTTTCCCTCCTTCCTGCACCATTTTAAATACCTTCTGGAAATCTCTGCAGCTGCACCAGCTTTCATGAAGGCACAGTTTGTACCATTAGCATCTGAATTACATTTCCATTCTGATTCCTGTTACAGAGCAGCAAGTGCACTTACATTTCCACAAGTTCTTTGAAAGCAGCAATTTTGTGAACTAGCATTAAAAAAAAGACTACGTGCAAATGAAATAAACTTCTGAATTCGGGCTTTTATGTCTGAGGCTCGGTTATGAAAGAAATGATTGTTGAACAGACATTACATAAAGCACAAAGGCGAACACCGGCTCGCAAATACTCGTACTGCAAATATACTGTAATACGTCAAACTCTCCGTATATTTGTACCAAAAATGACTCCACTCATGACCCTCCCCCCAGCCGTATGCCCCTTCTCATGAATTTAGTATCATAATGTTGATGGCTAAATATACTCATAATTGAGAAGCACTTCACAACAAACAGCAAATATGCATAGACCAGGGAAACATCTAATTTTACAGCATTTCATGATGTGAAGCATACCTGATGGCTGATTCCTAACTCTAAACTTGAGAGATGGAATGGCTACTTTGCATGGTAGGGACATTTACAACCCCGGGTCTTAAATAAATGGAGTGGTTGGAAATTAAGTCAATCTTGCAGGCTAGAGCAGGAATATGGAATTTATACTATTAAAAGCACGGTTCTCTATCCTGCACCATACAGATATCAAAATCACATTAGCCCTTTTAAATAAATTACAAGTGTGATGCATATTAAAAAAGCACATTTAACCTGTCACCACCACAACATCCTTCCATTTTAAATAAAAGCGATTTGACTGCTATTAACTGAAATTTCAGGCTGAATATTTAGCACCTGATTTTGTTTTGTCAAGAAAACAGTGCATTTCAGTGAGGCTTCAAATATAAAGTATATGTTAAGTGGATCAAACAATCACTCAAATGGCAAAACTTGCATTCAAACACAACACCACTATAATTAGAACTTGGGTGCCATAATGGGGATACTACAGGAACAAAAGGGAAATAAAATGGGATTGTTTTTTCTAAAGAACAACGGTTTAGAGGTCAAAGGATCGATCTTTTGACAGTGTGGGCATAATGCTGATG
Source organism: Somniosus microcephalus (assembly GCF_052327205.1). NCBI lineage: Eukaryota > Metazoa > Chordata > Chondrichthyes > Squaliformes > Somniosidae > Somniosus > Somniosus microcephalus. The sequence continues at coordinate 24,818,345 of NC_141003.1, read as the reverse complement.
GCACACACCACTGATGTTAAAGGTCAAAGCTCACAATGAAGCTGCAAAGCACAAAGATATTTAAACACAAAACAATTCTGGGTATATTCCAATCATGTTTTTTTACTGATAATTTACACATACTTTGTGGCCAATGTAGGTGGATTGTCTTGTTCTTCTTAAGCCATATTAGAAAAAGCATGACCCCATTTTGACATGTAAAAAGATGGGAAGTTATGTTGTCAACTGTACCATTTTAGATCACAAAATGTTGGTGGTTTTTCAGCAGACATTTATAAGCTTAGGTCAGTGGAGACCTCACAAATGCAAACTCACACCCCACCCACTCCTTGGCATCATTTTCTTATATTCCTTCCCCGGGGGTGAAATGAGCCACAACTTCACCTTCTCAGTCCCTGTCCCTCAAGATTGTTCCATTACTAAAAGAAAGATTTGCATTTGTATAGCGCCTTTCACAATCTCCTGACACCCCAAATACACTTTACAGCCAATGATGTACTTTTTTGAAGTGTAGTCACTGTTGTAATGTCAGAAACGCAGCAGCCAATTTGCACACAGCAGGATCCCACATACAGCAATAGGATAATGACACGATAATCTGTTTCAGTGATGTTTGCTCGGGGATAAATATTGGCCTGGACATCGGGGAGAACTCCCCTGCTCTTCTTCAAATAGTGCCATGGGATCTTTTGCATCCACTCGAGAGAGCAGATGGGGCCTCGGTTTAACATCGCATCTGAAAGACGGCACCTCTGATAGTGCAGCACTCCCTCAGTAGTGCACTCACCCTGTAGGCTCTGCACAGGGAGACCACAAAGGGACAGGGCGGAAAAATATCTTAAAAAGGAGGCCTTCTCTGAAAAATAATGAAAATAACAGCAAAATAGAACTCATATACTGCCTTTTATTTTGTTTTTGGAAAAAATAACCTGAATTAAACTTTATATGAGACACGGGTAGCAAAAAGGGACATTTTGGGCAGGTAGTCTAAGAGGAGTTGTCTGATTTTATGCAGGGCTGTCTGGCTAATGGGACTCCTTGAGAAAGGTTAAAACAGGAGTTACTTGTTGTCAGAATTTAAACAGTGAGCTAACTGGCAAGTGCTGGGAGAAGGATCTCACAAGAGGTTAGTTAACCTTTTAAACTTTTATCTGTTCAGCAGTTGACACAATAAATATTGCATGAAGAAATAGACTTGGGGCCCTTGATACCCTCTGTTACTACAAACTGGCTGAAAATAATGCCTCAAGTATTGAATTGAAGGACTTTGTCCACACATTTAGTCACCTTCTTTCCAGTCAATGACATATGTTTTTTTTTTGTTAACTTGAATTAAGTTTATTTTATGGAAATGAACAATTTCATTTACTGCACGTCTAACGTTTCCTATGATAAATGTTTGACGTTTCGTTCTGAAGAGGTGCAGTAGAATTTTAAAAATGACACAGAAAAATCCTTTGACTTGCTGCAGAACTTGAAATCTCCCCCGCTTTAGTGGAAGTTTTACATGCATAGGCAGATGAGGCAATGGGATGCTTGATAGTAAAACTGAAACAAAAACTGCTGCCCCTTTTATTTTGCACGGGGTCAACATATTTTGCAGACAAGTAACACTAGATGAACGTGAATGTGCAAATGTTTGTCGAGACATGTTTGTCAATAAAAGAAAATTCTGTCTGCACGCCTAAGCCTTGTTATGTGGCCTTCTGATGATTGCTGTCTCGAACGTTTTAATTAGCTTAAGAACCATCAATATTTGCATGTGGTTACTTTTAGGCACATTTGTCTGCACTGTACCACGAAACAAAGGGTCTGTTCCCATCCCCATTAACAAGGCACCACCATCATAGAATGCACACAACAGGCTCGCAAGACCTAATTTTCAACACTGTGTGCGGTCAATCTACTTCTTCTTAGGCAGTCCCTCGGAACCGAGGATGACTTGCTTCCACATTAAAAATGAGTTCGCAGGTGACTGATGAGTCCAATGCGGGGCCGACAGTCTCTGTCACAGGTGGGGCAGACAGTGGTTGAAGGGGCGGGTGGGTGGGGTGCTAGGGTTGAAGTGCGCTCCTTGCGCTGCCTGCGCTTGGCTTCCGCTTGCTCCCGGCGAAAAGACTCGAGGTGTTCGGCGCCTTCCTGGATGCTTCTCCTCCACTTTGGTCTTGGGCCAGGGATTCCCAGGTGTCGGTGGGGATGTTACACTTTTTCAAGGAGGCTTTGAGGGTGTCCTTGAAGCGTTTCCTCTGCCCACCTGGGGCTCTCTTGCCGTGCCGGAGCTCCGAGTAGAGCGCTTGTTTTGGGAGTCTCGTATCGGGCGTGCGGACAATGTCTCCCGTCCATCGGAGCTTATTGAGCATGGTCAAAGCTTCGATGCTGGGGATGTTGGCCTGAGCAAGAACACTGACGTTGGTGCGCCTATCCTGCCAATGGATTTGCAGGATCTTGCGGAGGCAGAGTTGGTGATACCTCTCCAGTGCTTTGAGGTGCCTGCTGTACATGGTCCATGTCTCTGAGGCATACAGCAGGGCGGCTGTCACTGCTGCTCTGTAGACCATGAGCTTAGTGCCGGGTTTGAGGTCCTGGTCTTCAAACACTCTTCCTCAGGCGACCTAAGGCTGCACTGGCACAATGAAGGCAGTGTTGGACTTCGTCGTCGACGTCTGCCTTTGTTGACAGTAGGCTCCCGAGGTATGGAAAGTGGTCCACGTTGTCCAAGGCCTTGTCGTGGATTTTGATAATTGGGGGGCAGTATTGTGTGGCGGGGGCAGGTTGGTAGAGGACCTTTGTCTTACGGATGTTTAGTGTAAGGCCCATGCTCTCGTACGCTTCGGTGAAGGTGTTGCCGATGGTTTGGAGTTCAACCTTCGAGTTCGAACAGGCTCGCAAGACCTAATTTTCAACACTGTGTGCAGTCAATAATCTACACTTAACTATTCATTGGCCCAAGGCTGTATCTACAGCTGAAACAATTGTGACAAGTGGGCTGAAGATGCATCTTCATTATTCTTCCTATTTAGCTTGCTTTTGCATGTTAAATAAAATGCTATTCAGGACACAATGTGAATACTACAGAAAGATAGGAAGGAAGGAAAGTATAAGAATGATTGCAAAAGAAAGAAAATACAGTACAAAAAAAATTGCCGGCTAGCTGTTGCCAAAAAATCCTTTCTATTAAGAACATTGGTGGTCTTTCACACGGAGGTAGAAGGCACATTGGCCCTGATATTAACTCGGAGGCGCGTTGGGAGCGGGGGGAACCCAGAAGTAAGTTCTGCGGTTAAAATTCCCCCGTTAACTCTGTTTCTCTCTCCACAAATGCTGCCTGACCTGCTGAATATTTCCAGCATTCTCTGTTTTTATTGCGATAATCGCACCTTTACATTTTGGGGGTTTCACTCTGGATATTTTTTCTTGGGTCTAGCATCTCAGACATGGAGTAAACATTTACTTTTTAACGTGGCTTTGCAGCTGTGGAAGGTTGGATGAGTTCATTATTTATGACCTATAACAAGGCAAAATCAAACTTGTTCCTCACTTTTAAATTCCTTTTTTTTTGCAGTGCTAATCATGAATACATCGTTTGTTCACACTTCCAACTGACATTATGACAGCTTTGACTAAGGCAGACTTTCTCGCTAAAATTACCAAGGATGGAAATGTCGGGCCATATATTACTTACGTGATGAACTGTGTTCATTTGGTGCATGCTTCCATTCGTTTGACTAAATGTGTACAGAGGAGAGTTTAAATGCTGTGCTGACACAGGCTGTATTACTTAAATGATAAACTATGTTCATTTGGTGTAAGTTTCCATTAGTTTGATCAGAGAAATTCAATCAAGTGTGCTTGTTGTTATAAGGAAGCTATATTTGTTTTGGAATATTATCATTTCCTCACTAATAAAATCCTCCAAGGAAAAGATCATTTTAATAATAGGCAAAGATTTGTTTATGACTTTCCTAGTGAAATAATCTGAAGCATTATCACAGTTATTTTATTTCATAACCTACCAACAATGTAGGATTGATGTGATTGGCTTCTACAGATATTCTTGTAACTTTTCATAGATGAAAACACACCTTCAATTACTTTATCCACTAAACACCATAAATACATACCTTTAAAAACCCAATGACCCAGATATACAGCAACCACATTTCTTTTTGTTAAGGAGATTGGACCTGATTTATTCTTCTGCAGTCAGAGATATACATTCAGAGCCCCAAGCATGTACATAAGCATCTGATGTGTGCCTGTGTACAAAAATCCAATAGTGACCCGGTGCAATAGTAATAATAAGGGTCATTTCCCCACTTTGTGTCCCCATTGTGCTGGTCAGAAAATCAGACATACAATGATTACTTGCAATGCTTCCGAATGTGGTCTGGCTGCAGTTGGGCCTTGCTGTGTGCAAAATGGCAGCCATGATTAATAAACATAACAACAATCACTGCAGGTCAAAAAGCAATTTGTGAAGTAAAATGGATGACACCTGCAGCAGGTAAGGATCCAGTTCAATGTTTAGTTTGCCTACAGTTTGCATCAAGTGAATAATACAGCCTTGAAAAATGTCGACATTGTAGGAATGCGGGTTCCTAACTAAAAGACTGAGTTCTACACAGGCGATCAAACAAAATGAACTTTAATGAAACAAGCAGGTTTTAACAAGAAACTGCAGGATAACATCGAATGTAGGTCTGCTCTCTCTGGAGGCTCCACGAGGACTGCCCCTGCAGTCCCATGGCTGACGTCATGACGTCGTGACGTTTTCCCGACAGTGGGGAATCACGTGATGAACGGCGTGACATCATCACGTTTTAGCCGTGCTGTTAAAGTAACCACGCTCTGTACAGTTAAACAGCATAAATAAAGATACAGACTCAGGCTGTAGCTAACATGTTGTTAAAGAAATTATATACAAACGATCTGAGTCCTTTGGTGGCTCCGCCACAACATCCTTATATTTAGAAATTCACCCTAGCTACTTCCTGATGTTTCAACACGTGGGCCTAGAAATTTGGGAGCGCTGGCTGCCTCAGGGGGAAAAAAATCTTGCAGCGGGGACCTCAAGCAGCCGTTAGGTCCCTTATTTGCATATGCAAAGGACGCCTCTTGTTTGGCCTTACCCAATATGGTGGATGGCGCACTTCATTGCCTGCTATTTTGGGGACTTAGGTGGCTACAGAGTGCCTGAAAAACAAGTACTACATAGCTGTGGTGTTATTCTGTGTTAAGTTAACTAATCTCAGCCAGGGTGGGGGCTACAATTGTGCTGGTATATTTTTTTGAGCGAGCGGGGAAAAAAATCAACCAGGATTCATATTCCTAATTATTAACCAGTGACCATTTTTCTTTTTCTGCACTTATAAGGGGTAATTTTCCAACTCAGTACTCCTACTGAATAGTTTTGCCCACTGGTAGTGCTTATTAAAAATCCAGGCACATGAAGCATATGGTATTCTGACCATTAATGGGAGCGCAAAGCGGGAAAATTACCCTTATTATCACTGCTAGGGCTGCTTGTGTGCAAGTGTTGCATAAGAACAGGATCAGGTGAGGAAAGGATTGGATTCAGCTGTGATGGTTTCCATGGTTGAATAATCAGGTGACACTCAATATTTAGATGCACATCTGAAGAACGGGCTGAGTTCCTAGAACATCATTTATGAGTATTCAAAAGTACTTTACAATGAGTCACTCTCTTCAAGAGGGAAGAGCTAGTGGGAAAGTTGAAGAAACAAAGAAATAGGCCTTTCCAATGGAATGACCTTTTCAAAATGTGAGGGAATTCAAGGAGTTTTTTTATGTGAGAGTTCTGCAAACTATGACCTTGACTCCTAAACAGACTTGGCCTAGTTCAAGGTCCACCGCTCCCAGCCACAGCACTCACTTAGCTCAGTGTGGGAAGCTCTATTTACTTTTGACTTGACTAGAGAAATTTAAAACTTGCATTTATGGAGCATCTTTCCAGTCATCAAGATGTCCCAAAGCACTTCACAGTTGATCAGTTACATTTGAAGTGTAGTCACTATTGTTTTTTTGTAGGTAAACACAGCAACCAAATTGCGCACAGCAAGGTCCCCCAAACAGCGTTGGGATAAATGACCAAGTAATCTGGTTTTGGTGGGATTGGTTAAAGAATAAATGTTGGACAAGGCACCAGCATAACTCTGATACTCTTCTTCAAATAATGCCATGGGATCTTTTACATCCACTTGTGCAGGCAGTCAGGTCCTCAGTTTACTACCTCGTCCAAATGATGACAATTTTGACAATGCAGCACTTGCTCAGTACTCTAATGAAGTAGCAAGAACAACAACCTATATTTATATAGTGCCTTTAACATAATAAAATATCCCAAGGTGCTTCACAGGATCATTATCAAAAACCCAAAATTTGACAGCGAGCCATATAAGGAGATGTTTGGGCAGGTGACTAAAAGCTTGGTCGAAGAGGTAGGTTTTAAGGAGTGTCTTAAAGGAGGAAAGAGAAGTGGAGAGGTGGAGAGATTTAGGGAGGGCTTAGGACCTAGGTAGCTGAAGGCACGACCGCCAATGGTGGAGCAATTAAAATCGGGGATGTTCAAAAGGCCAGAATAGGTGGAGTGCGGAGGTCTAGGGGGATTACAGGGCTGAAAGACATTTCAGAGATAAGGAGAGGTGAGACCATGGAGGAATTTGAAAACAAGATGAGAATTTTAAAGCCAAGGCTTTGCTTAACTGGGAGCCAATAGCGGTCAGCAAGCACAGGGGAGATGGGTGAGCAGGACTTAGTTCGAGTTAGAACACGGGCAGCAGAGTTTTGGATGACCTCAAGTTTATGGAGGGTAAAACTAGGGAGGCCATCCAGGAGTGCATTGGAATAGTCAAGTCTAGAGATGATAAAGGCATGGATGATGGTTTCGGCAGCAGATAAGTTGAGGTAAGGGCGGAGATGGGCGATATTACGAAGGTGGAAATGGGCAGTCTTAGTGATAGAACAGATATGGGTTAGGAAGCTCAATTCTTGATCAAATATGACACCAAGGTTGCAAATAGACTTGGTCAGCCTTAGACAGTTGCTTGGAAGAGAGATTGAATTGGTGGAAAGGGAATGGAGTTTGTGGTGTGAACCGAAGACTTTGGTCTTCCCGATATTTAATGGGAGGAAATTTCTATTATCAGCCTAGATTTATGTGCTCAAGTCCTGGAGTGGGGCTTGAACCGACAACCTCCTGATTTAGAGGTGAGAATTCTACCCCTGAGCCAGGATATACACGAATTGTGAGATTCAGGAAGTGGGGGCAGGATGCTGTCAGACATCAGCTTGCCGCAATGATTTATACATCTTGTTGGACAATTACAGCATTGCTTTGAGGGGAGCCATGAAGAAGCCCATAACCCAAGCTGCCCTTCCACTAATTGAATGAGTAATAGCATAAAGCAGAAGGAGAGGAAAATAAAAAGGTGCCAATGGATTTATTTTTGAAATGTGAATGAAGTCTGAATATATTATACTTGTTTTAAAATATGTGAGTTGACAGTTTAAAATGTGATGGAGAGTCCAATGGGACTTTCTTTTGCATTTGAGTGGTAATAGATTCATTGTTAACAATGAATAGATCTGAATTGATTTTTTTTTAACTTTTTGATGCTTTTAATCGTTTTGTATTACAGCTAAATTATTTCTAGGCTAGCAGAAATAATGGAGAGAGGGAAAACTGACTGAACAGGAGTCCCTTTTCATATCACTCAAGTGTCCTGCCTAATAGGTCAACCAAGGAACTCTCATCAACTAGGTTGTTTCTGTAATGGACTGTCCTGTCCTCCTGGTAGCAGGCTACTAACAATCAAGGCATACTGAAGTTCCTCCTACTCATTAGTAGCTAACAGCTACTGTATTAGCCGTTAGAAAATAATTATTTCTAAAGCAACTGCCAGATAATTAGCCGGTAGCAAATAATTACTCACCAGCTCATTTACATGTTAAATCATTTTGAAATTGACTACAAATTAATAACTAATTAGTCACAATCATTAATGCTTTTGAAGGGTAATCTTAAACTGCATAATGAAATTTTGTGCGAGATTAGAAATGTACTGGGGAAGAGGGGTGTTCAACAATTTTGAATAACAGGACTAGTCCGCCCAGAAATGTCATTGATTCATTAGCAGTTCTCCTCCCTTCAAACGTGCACCCTATTCCCTTTGGCCAGGGCTGAATCTGACCTCACTTAAAATAGCTCTCAGTGCTGCTGACTCCTTCTCTTGCTCAAGCTCAGCAAGCATTTGTGCACCCATGCCATATCCATTGCACTCAGGCCCACGTTCTGATCTCACTTAGATCTGTTTTCTCTGCCAGTTCCCTACTGACTTGGGTCTGACGCACATACACTTCATTTAGATTAGATCCCGTGTCATGTTGATCAGCTTGCACACAGTATTCTAGACTTTGACCTCACTTGGAACAACTGCCCACGCACGTTCCTTTAAATATTCAACACAAGATTGTGACCTTGCTTTAATTTAGTAGTTCCCTATACAAATCTCACTCAACTTGAGGATCAGATTCAATAGGGCAGATGTTCAACTTGCCGCCTGGGTGTAAACTGGCATTGTGGATCAGCTGCCCATTATAGAAACTGCCCAATTTTTATTTTCATTGGTTGCAATGCAAATGAAAATCTGAAACACTGGTTTTATGCCCGGGCAGGTTAAAAATCAACCCTTTTTTTTCCATTATTATTTACTTGTGCATTTCCCTCCTATTTAGGCCCTGTTATTATTTAATTCCCTCTCCCTCATTTTTACCTCATAAGGGCCTCTTGTCTTCATTCACTTACCTTCCTATTTGCACTTGTATATTTTATGCACTGGTTTGTCTTTTTCAAATCTTGTGGGCCTGCAGGTTTGTCAGCCCCTGGTATTGTTTCCTCCCCTCTCCCCCAATCTTCCCCGGTAAGACCTTGGAGCTTTCCTTAGCTATTCTCTCAAATCCTGTGGTGCTAGTCAGTTGTGTAAGTGGTCTGAGTGTCTTGAGTTCAGAGCTATGCCTGTGCTGGCCAATATCTAGCTATGTGATAAAGTAACCCAGAGTAACAATAGTGTCGCCTTGTGATCTGAACCAGATATTCATGTATTTTGCACGTACCTCCACATGCTTTTTGAATCGTCTCAAAGATGGACCAGAAAAACACTTGGTAAGACAAGGCCAGATAGAAATGATAAGCTGTTTTATTTTACAGCAACTAAACATACAGAGCAACAGTTATGATCAAACTTACTTAATTCAATAAGTACAACTTGCCTTGGTGTAATAATACAAAATAATAAACAGGCTACGCTTTCCCACATCAGTGGGTCACCTTATTTGGACATAAACAAATGAACCCCTAACGACCATCCTGCATTGCTAAATTTCTGAGCTCAGTCAAAGCTTGCCCATGCAACTTTCTGTTTTAAAATATCTGACTGACTGCTTGTTTCTCTCTACTTTTAACTCCATGTTCACAGCCAGGAGGGAATGGCTGCCAGGCAACCCCTACTGAGCACTTGGGACCAGAGATTTTCCAATACAATGGGTGGGAGCTGTTTATTGATTACTGAGACAATCCCAAAAAATGACAGGACTCTTTGTCTTCACTCACTCACCTTCACCTTGGGGATGGCGGATGGGATTCAGTGCTTTAAATTTCTCCACTACCACCCCATGACGCAGAATCAAAATTGATTAATCTGTTGTCCCACTTTTGTTTTTATGACAAGACTGTTAATGTTGTTGCACCTCTACCTGGAGAAGGCATTGATGTTTTTTGTCTTATCCTTCTGTTGTGAAGAGATTAACCAGTGTTGATGCTGGATCATGAAGCAATAATTGTTATACTGCATGAGCACGGAATCTTTCCCTTCCAACTTGAGGCAGGGTGATCGTTCATAGGAACATAGCATCAGGAGGAGGCCATTCAGCCCTTCGAGCCTGTTCTGCCATTCAATTAGATCATGGCTGATCTGTATCTTAACTCCATCTACCTGCCTTAATACCCTTGCCTAACAAATACCTATCAATCTCAGTTTTGAAATTTTCAATTGACCCCCAGCCTCAACAGCTTTTTGGAGGAGAGAGTTCCAGGTTTTCATTACTCTTTGTGTGAAGAAGTGCTTCCTAACATTACCCCGAATGGCCAAGCTCTAATTTTAAGGCTATGTCCCTTTGTTCTGGATTCTCCCACCAGAAGAAATAGTTTATTTCTATCTACCCGATCAAATCCTTTAATCACCTTAAACACCTCAAATAGATCACCCCTTAATCTTCTATACTCGGGAATACAAGCCTAGTCTATGTAACCTGTCCTCATAATTTAACCTTTTTAGTTGCTTTTAGGTCAGAGGCAAGAATGAAAGAATAAAGCATTGACTTTTACTTATCGTTACTCAATAGAATCAAGCTCTCTAACGTGAGTGTGGATTTGCTGTAAGTGTTCAAAACAGAGCTGGATGAATTCCTGTTAGTGGAAGATATCTCAAGTTGTAGAAGGTAGGTGGGTTGATGGGGATAGTGGTACCAGTCATCATGGTCTCCTGGAGCTTATGTGATCACCTACAATTGGCGAGAAATTTCCCAGAGTTCTTTTTCTGAAACTGGCCCATTTTTTCCACCTCTCCCAGGAGATTGCATAGTTGCGGAGGATGGGATTAATGGTGTGAGCAGGTCGTACCATGTGGGATGGGACAGGCTTGATGGATCAGCTGGTCTTTTCAAGTCCTTTCTTTGTACAGTTGTATATTGATTATTAACTAGATTGGCTGTAACACTGGCTTCTTTTTCCTGGGGCTTTAAACAGTCAAACTGATTTTATGTAGACATTTTGTCAAAATTTTTAGGTAACATTTTAGAAAGCGTATGAAGATATTTAGACAGTTTTGAGTTACAGACTACAAACTTAGAAGAATTACCCACTGCTAATTAAGTTGTACAAGCAATAATAGGACATCCACTAATTGCATGTGATCCTTCTGCTGCAGAAGTCCAGTACAACACTATTCTGGTCCACAGACCAGTGTTGTTCAAACTGTGGTCTATGAAATACAGTACCTAAAACCTGGCAATTTGGCCCTCAAAGACCAGGCAAGGGTCCTCGACCCAAAATGTTGACTCTGTTTCTCTCTCTTCGATGCTGCCTGACCTGCTGAGTGTTTCCAGCATTATCTGTTGTTATTTCAGGCAACTCAGTCCCATTTCTGTTTATGCTTCTTATGAGCTGGCTTGTCTTATCCCAATGTTCTGGGCCTGGAGGTTTCGAATGGGCTGTCATTAGTGCTGCTGCCTTATTGATGGACAAATCCTGAATCAGAACACTAAGTCTGGTAGTATCAACAACTTGAGATGTATGCAAAATTAATGGGAACAGGGATTTAAATTTTCTAATTGGCCACGAGATGCCATGGTACGCACCTATACGGCCAACAAAGACAAGGAGCTTAGACAATCTGACAAACAGGCCGGAATTTTCCCTACCTGGGCGGGTCCAGTGCGGGCGGCCGCCATGGCGGATCGCGAGCCCGCTGCTGCTTCCATCCCGCTCCACAAAACGACTTTACGTCAATAGGGCCTATTACGCCCGCCCTGCGTGTTACCCGGCCCAATTAAATGGTGCGAGTCTGGTGACGTAATCGATGGCGCTTTTTAAGCCGGGATATTTAAAGGAGCCATGGCCACATTGCATTTGAAGGTTCATCTAGGAGTGTGCACTGCACAATTCCACTGCTGCCCAGACCAGCAAAGATGACTGCACAGAGGCAGAGGGCCTCACCCAGGTTCTCCCATGACTCCCTCCATATGTTTGTGGAGGGAGTCAGAGCCAGAGCACACAGGGAGGTCTTCTTCCCTGCTGATGGCCAGAAGAGACCTCTCCAGCAGACCAAGACAGCGTGGCTCCAAATTGCAGAGGAGATCAACAGCAGGGATGTCGTCAGGAGGACCTGGGTGCAGTACTGCAAACCTTTCAATGATCTTGTTAGATCAGGAAAGGTGAGTCCAAAGCCACACTCACCTTCATCCTGCTGTGCCTCTCATCACATCCCCATCACTCTGCCTTCCCAACCCTACTGCACATCCTTACTCACACCAACATACCTTGCACCTCCATTCATCCCTCTCTCTCTGTCTACATTAACACACCCCAGCTCACTAGCCACCCCTCACACTCACCCTCATCCTAATGCAATCATACCAACTAACAACACACAAGGAGACCACATGGAATTGCCACCCCACTCCATCATAGTCACCCTCCACACTTGTAACCCATCCATTCCTTACACTAATTCCATCACTCTAACTCAACCTTCTATTCTTTCCCTCCTTGCAGGAAGAGAGAGCCCACAATAAGAGGGAGAGGGAGAGGGAGAGAACTGGCAGTGGAACCCCATCAATGGCTAGCCTCACAACAGTAGAGGAGGCTGCATTAGAGCTGTCAGGAGTGGCCGAGCACCTGGAGTTGGGAGACGGAGAGAGAGGGACATCTCAGAAACCTGGTGACAGGATTACATATCATACAGCTACATGGCATACATCAGTCACTCATATTGGGACCACCAATGCTGCCTCTGCAAGATCCTGCAAATCCATTGGCAGCATAGGTGCACCAACGTCAGTGTTCTTGCTCAGGCCAACATCCCCAGCATCGAAGCTTTGACCACGCTCGATCAGCTCCGATGGACGGGTCACATTATCCGCATGCCCGATACGAGTCTTCCAAAATAAGCGCTCTACTCGGAGCTCCGGCATGGCAAGAGAGCCCCAGGTGGGCAGAAGAAACACTTCAAGGACACCCTCAAAGCCTTCTTGAAAAAGTGCAACATCCCCACTGACACCTGGGAATCCCTGGCCCAAGACCGCACAAAGTGGAGGAGAAGCATCCGGGAAGGCGTCGAACACCTCGAGTCTCTTCGCCGGGAGCAAGCAGAAGCCAAGCGCAAACAGCGGAAGGAGCGCACGTCAACCCAAGCACCCCACCCATCCGCCCCTTCAAACACCGTCTGCCCCACCTGTGACAGAGACTGTAGGCCGCACATTGGACTCATCAGTCACCTGCAAACTCATTTTTAGTGTGGAAGCAAGTCATCCTCAGTTACGAGGGCCTGCCTAAGAAGAAGATACATCAGTCACTCATATGGGGACTGATGTCAGCAGTTATTGAATGGTCATGTGCATAATGGTATGTGCACCCAATCTACATATGACATATATAACTCATCTCTTTACTCTCCCACAGGTCCAGCAATAGCCCCACCGCACGCCCCCCCCCCCCCACCCCGCCCAGGAGCAAGAGGAAGATGACACCTCAGAGGAGCCTCCAGCCTCTGAGGACACACCGTCACCAGACGTAAGTGCACCCAGCACCAGCGCAGAGACACATACCACGGTGGGTCCCTCACAAGATAGAGGGGCGGTACTGGACCTAATTCTAAGGAATGTATCCGGGCAAGTGGTAGAAGTGTCAGTAGGAGAGCATTTTGGTGACAGCGTCAATAATTCGGTGAGATTTGAGGTAGTCATGGAAAAGGACAAAGATGGACCTGAAATAAAGGTTCTAAATTGGGGGAAGACCGATTTTAATATGATAAGGCAAGATCTGGCCAAAGTGGACTGGGATCAGCTACTTTTAGGAAAATCCACATCAGAGCAGTGGGAGTCATTCAGAAAGGAAATAGAGAGAGCACAGCGCCAACATGTTCCCGTAAAGGTCAAGGGTGGGACCAACAAGTCCAGGGAACCCTGGATGTCAAGGGATATACAAGAATGGATTAGGACAAAAAGGGAGGCTTTTGGCAGATACAAAGGACTAAAAACAGTGGAAGCCCTAGAGGAGTATAGAAAGTGCAGGGGGTGTTATAAATCTCATAATTCGTCAAGAAACTACTCGTGAAATAACGCTGGACAGCCAGCTGGTGGCGCCGTCCAAGGAGTATAAATACTCAGGCGTCGGCCGCAGCTTGCCAGGGACATTTTGTAAGACAAGGAACTAGTGAAGTACAACTAGACCTCCATGTTCTGAACCAAGTTGATTAAAGCCTTGCTTTATGCTCAAACCAAGTGCGGAGTGAGTTTTATTACGTCAGAGGGGTACTTAAAAAAGAAATTAGGAGAGCGAAGAGGGGGCATGAAAAAACACTGGCGGGCAAAATAAAGGAAAATCCCAAGGTATTTTGTAAGTATATTAAGGGCAAGAGGATAACCAGGGAAATAGTAGGGCCCATTAGGGACCAAAGTGGCAATCTATGTGTAGAGCCGGAAGATGTAGGTGAGGCTTTAAATTAATATTTTGCATCTGTGTTCACTATGGAGAAGGACGATGTAGGCATAGAAATCAGGTAGGGGGTTTGTGATATACTTGAACAAATTAGCATTGAGAGGGAGGAGGTACTAGTGGTGTTAGTGGGCTTAAAAGTGGATAAATCCCCAGGCCAAGACGAGATGTATCCCAGGCTGCTGTGTGAGGCAAGGGAAGAGATTGTAGGGACTCTGACACAAATTTTCAGAACCTCTATGGCCACAGGGGAGGTGCCAGAGGACTGGAGGACAGCTAAAATAGTACCATTATTCAAGAAGGGTAGTAGGGATAAACCAGGGAATTACAGGCAGGTGAGCCTAACATCAGTGGTAGGGAAATTATTGGAAAAAATTCTGAGGGACAAAATTAGTCTCCACTTGGAGAGACAAGGATTAATCAAGGATAGTCAGCATGGCTTTGTCGGGGAGATCATGTCTAACCAATTTGATTGAATTTTTCGAGGGGTGACTAGGTGTGTGGATGAGGGTAGTGCAGTTGATGTAGTCTACATGGACTTCAGTAAGGCTTTTGACAAAGTCGCACATGGGAGATTGGTCAAGAAGGTAAGAGCCCATGGGATCCAGGGCAATTTGGCACATTGGATCCAAAATTGGCTTTGTGGCAGGAGGCAGAGGGTGATGGTCGAAGGTTGTTTTTGTGACTGGAAGCCTGTGTCCAGTGGTATACCACAGGGATCGGTGCTGGGTCCCTTGCTGTTTGTAGTGTACATTAATGATTTAGATATGAAGGTAGGAGGTATGATCAGTAAGTTCGCAGATGACACGAAAATTGGTGGAGTGGTAAATAGCGAGGAGGGAAGCCTCAGGCTACAGGAAGATATAGACGGGTTGGTCAGATGGGCAGAACAGTGGTAAATGGAATTTAACTCTGAAAAGTGTGAGGTGATGCATTTTGGGAGGACTAACAAGGCAAGGGAATACACAATGAATGGTAGGATCCTAGGAAGGACAGAGGATCAGAGGGAACTTGGTGTGCATGTACATATATCCCTGAAGGCAGCAGGACAGGTAGATAAGGTGGTTAAGAAGGCATATGGGATATTTGCCGTCATTAGCCGAGGCATTGAATATAAAAGCAGGGAGGTTATTGTTAAGTCCGTGAATGATTGAGACACGGACCAGCAGGAGTGAAAACAAACAAGTCTTTACTGGTGCAAGTCAATAGAGAAACTAACAAACAGAGGCTCTCTAGCGCCGTTTATACAGGGGTGGTCACTGCCGGTACTGCAGTCTGAGACCAGTTATTCTCTTAAAGGTACATACACAACAATTCCTCCCCTTTTAGATAAACAGTACATAACATTCATTTAACAACTAAATGATAACGAATTACAATCACAATTACTGTTGCTAGATACATTGGTTAAGTTTAAGCAATTATAAGTTCAGTCTTTGAGGAGGCTTCCTGATTCTGCCTGGATAACGCCTCTTTGGGGTATCAGGTTCTTCTGGCAATGTTGCGTCGGGATCAATGTCTTTGTTTGGTTCATCTGCTTCCAATATTACCGGTTCTGCGGTAGCTGCAATTGGAACATCAATTTCATTACCAGGTGTATCAGATCGTGGTGTGGAGTTGACGTTTTCCAGTGACTCTAGAATCTGGTCAGCATGGCGTCTTACAATGCTCTCCCCAACGTCCACGGTATACATGAGAGGTCCTTGTCGTGTACAAATCGTTCCTGGCTGCCATTTCTCAGTGCGGTAGTCCCGGGCCAAAACTGGTTGACCTATCTTAAAACTCCTGGTCGGCCTTTCATTCATATTCTGAAACTGCCTGTTCTCCACATCTCTTCGGACATTTGGCTTAACCAAATCCAAGCGGCATCGTAATCTTCGATTGAAGAACATCATGGCTGGAGTTTGGTTGGTAACCGCATGTGTCGCATTCTGGTAGGCAAACAAGAAGTTGTCCACCTTGTGTTGTAGGGGTATATCTTCATTACACATTGCCTTGATAGCCTTCTTGAATGTTTGGACAAACCTCTCGGCCAATCCATTAGTGGCTGGATGATATGGGGCAGATGTGTAATGCTTAACGCCATTGTTCTTTAAGAACCTCCGGAACTCTTCAGACACAAACTGTGGTCCATTGTCAGAGCAAATCTGTTCAGGCAGCCCATTCCTGGCGAATATGGTTCGCAAAACTGTGATAGTTTTTTCCGTGGTGGTTGAGGACATTTTTATTACCTCTGGCCACTTTGAATGTGCATCCACCGCAATTAAAAACATAGAGTCCATGAAGGGACCAGCAAAATCAATGTGCACCCGTTGCCATGGAGATGAGGGCCACTCCCATGGATGCAGAGGAGCTTGTGGTGGGGCGTTTTGGACCTTCTGGCATCCTGCACAGCTCTTGGTCATCGCTTCGATTTCTCTATCGATTCCCGGCCACCACACAAACGCTCTGGCTAAGTTCTTCATTTTTACCCCACCCAGATGACCCTCATGAAGCTCATTGAGTACTCTATCCGTCAACTTAGGTGGAATTACTACTCTGGATCCACACATCAAGGTTCCTCTGCACACTGACAGCTGTTCTCTTCTTGGCGAGAATGCTGGCAGCAGTGGTTCACCATGTGCTGGCCATCCCTTCACCGTTAAACCATAGACCCGTGATAGTGTCAGGTCATTCCGTGTTTCCTTTTCTATGTTTGCATTCGTCACAGGGAGACATTCGACTATGGTCGAGTGGAATAACTCCATTGGATCCACTGCAAGGTCTTCTTCCACCGTCGGCAACAGTAGGCGTGACAATCCATCAGCATTTCCATGCTGTTTAGTTCCTTTGTACTCGATGTCATATTGGTGTGCCCCTAGGAAAAGGGACCATCTCTGCAGCCGTTGTGCCGTCATTATCGGTACGCCCTTCTGAGGGTTGAAAATGGAGACAAGAGGTTGATGATCGGTTAGTAGAGTAAATTTTTGACCGTGCAGGTAGTGATTGAACTTCTTCACCCCCCACACTAGGCTGAGGGCCTCTCTGTCAATCTGAGCGTAGTTACGCTCGGCAGAAGTTAACGAGCGTGACGCAAAAGCTATCGGCCTCTCTAACCCATCAAGGAACCTATGTGACAGTACCGCCCCAATGCCGTAGGGAGACACATCACACGCCAGTCTGATCGGCAGTGCTGGGTTGTAGTGAGCCAATACTTACCTTGAAGTGATTAAGTCCTTACTCTTCTGAAAAGCACGCTTACAATCATCACTCCATTTCCATGCTACCCCCGTTCGTAGCAGGGCGTTCAGTGGGTGCAAAATTGTCGACAAATTCGGCAAAAACTTAGGATAGTAATTCACCAATCCGAGGAATGACCTCAGTTGCGACACATTTTCAGGCGCTGGGACCTTAACAACCGCTTCAATTTTGTCAGGGGACTTATGTAACCCCTCTTCATCAATCACGTGGCCACAATACGATATCTTTTTCTTAAAAAATTCTCACTTGGGACGGTTGGCTCGCAGCCCATGTTCGCGTAGTCTAGTGAGCACCTGTTCTAGGTTGTTAAGGTGTTCACTGTCATCTTCACCTGTTACAAGGATGTCGTCCAAGTAACACTGAGTCCCCGGAATCCCTTGCAGGACTTGTTCCATCGCTCTTTGCCATATCGCCGGAGCCGATGCTACTCCGAATACCAATCGATGATACTGGTAAAGACCTTTGTGAGTGTTTATCGTGAGATACTTCCTAGAGGACTCTTCAACCTCCATCTGCAAATATGCTTGTGCTAGGTCAATTTTTGTAAAACGCTTCCCTCCAGACAGTGAGGCGAAGATATCTTCTATCCTTGGAAGAGGATATTGTACTGTGTGAAGGACAGGGTTCACCGTCACCTTGAAATCCCCACAGATGCGAATCTTCCTTGGCTCTCCGGACTTATTGCTTAACGTTTTCTTCATGACAGGAACGATGGGTGTCGCCCACTCACTCCAGTTGACCTTAGACAACACGCCCGCCTTCTCCAGATTCTCCAGCTCTGCCTCGACGGCTGGGCGAATTGCATATGGTACCGGTCTTGCTTTGAAAAACTTGGGAACTGCATTCTCTTCTATTTTTATCGAGGCGGTTACGCCTTTAAGCGTGCCCAGTTCTTGTTGAAATACCTCTTTGGCGTTAACTAAGATTGTTGACAATCGTCCAGGAGTGACGTCTTCATCTTTTTTACCGTCCACCATCATTGCATGAATGGAATGCCAATCTAAGTTTATCTTCCTGATCCATTCCCGTCCCAATAACGGTGGTCCACCATTTGGCAGTATGTAGAGATACAATTTCCGTATTTTCTTGCCATTGTATTCGACAGGCACCCTTATTTTTCCTCTGGGGTATACTTTTTGCCCCGTATACGTCGTCAAGACGATGGATGTCTCTCTCAAGGGTATGTGTGAAAATAGCCGCTCGTAGTCTCGTCGATTCATGACGGTTAGCGCTGATCCTGTATCCAATTCCATTTTAACTTGGGACCCTGCTATCGTGAGGGTGACCCAAATGGTTCGGTGATCCTCTTTTGCGATTACATTGTGAAGTTTGAGACAGCTTAGTCTCCTGTTCTCGGATTCACTATCGCTCATCTGGTCTTCGGAACTACTGTCCGTCATCTTTTGTACTTTCTTGTACGGTTCCTTAGTAGCCTTTTTGTTGTCGCTGGTCTTCTTCCCAGACCTGCAAACTCGTGCAATGTGTCCAATCTTCCCGCATTGTCTGCATATTTTGTCTTTGGACCAGCAGTCCTTCCGGTCATGGTTAGTTCTGCCGCAGCGATAACATTTTGCAAATCCCCATGTCATTTCATGGGTGCCGTATTCCTGTGGTTTTTGTTGAATTTCTGCAGCTCCCCTGGCTGCTGCTTCATACGATACTGCCACGCTGAAAGCCTTATCTAGCGTCAGCTCTTTTTCTGAGAGTAACTTCTTCTGTGTTCCTTCACTCAGGAGTCCACAGACAAATTTGTCCCGTAGGGTATCTGCCAGTCCTGCTCCGAACTGGCAGTGCTTTGATAGCTTGCGTCGTTCCGTGAGATACTCAGCATTGCTCTCATCTTTGTGCTGAGTTCTCCTGTGGAATTTAAATCTTTCTGCTATCAACAGCGGTGCAGGGTTTAAGTGTTCCTGTAGGACAGCAACAATTTCATTAAAACTCTTCGCCTTCGGTTTGGCTGGAGTAATCAGGTCCCGCAATAGGCCGTACGTTCTAGCGCCCATTAAGTTTAGCAATATCGATGCCTTTTTCCACTCCGCTATTTCGTTTGCCTCGAAATATACCTCGACTCTTTCCACATACGTGGTCCAGTCCTCTAATGTATTATCAAAAGCAGTGATACAGCCAGTCTTTGGCATCTTGCAAATCTAAAATGGCGCCTCCCGCGCTTTGCCTTCTTC
Source organism: Somniosus microcephalus (assembly GCF_052327205.1). NCBI lineage: Eukaryota > Metazoa > Chordata > Chondrichthyes > Squaliformes > Somniosidae > Somniosus > Somniosus microcephalus. The sequence continues at coordinate 24,798,635 of NC_141003.1, read as the reverse complement.
CCCGATTTAACAAAATGGCGCCTCCCGCGCTTTGCCTTCTTCCCCGCTGTTGTTAGCGCTGCTTTCCACGGTTTCTTGCGCGTTAAATATTGATTCTTTTTCTTTTATTATTTTCCCGTCATGGAGCGGACCCTCTGGGACACTTCCCTCCCTCTTCTTAGGTCCGAACGCTGCCCGGCTTCGAAGCACCGGCCGCGCCCTGTGTGCTCCACCCTCTCTCTCTCTCTGCCTCCCGACTCGCTGCCCGGCCCCGTTGAAAAGCCACCCGATCGAGCTTCAGCCCGCCGCAGCCCAGGAAGGATCAGAGCATTACCTGCCACCAGCCCAATTAGCTGGGAAACCACAGACCGAGGAACCCAGCCTGGCTCTGGAAAGTCTCTCCTGCAAGTTTTCAAACCGATGATTGATGGTCGACGCCCGTTTCTCGAGTTTCTTTGGACTCTATTTTTTTTTTTTTCTTCTGGCTCCGACCTTCAACAACGTCGTCTGAGGTGCTGCCGAGTTGCAGGTAAGTTTGTTTCTTACTCGTCGCCAGTGTTAAGTCTGTGAATGATTGAGACACGGACCAGCAGGAGTGAAAACAAACAAGTCTTTACTGGTGGAAGTCAATAGAGAAACTAACAAACAGAGGCTCTCTAGCGCCTTTTATACAGGGGTGGTCACTGCCGGTACTGCAGTCTGAGACCAGTTATTCTCTTAAAGGTACATACACAACAGTTATGATGGAGCTGTACAAAATGTTAGTTAGGCCACAGTTGGAATACTGTGTGCAGTTCTGGTCGCCACACTATAGGAAGGATGTGATTGCATTAGAGAGGGTGCAGAGGAGATTCACCAGGATGTTACCTGGGCTGGAGCGTTTCAGCTATGAAGAGGAATTGGACAGGCTGGGGTTGTTTTCCTTAGAGCAGAGAAGGCTGAGGGGGTCCTGATTGAGGTGTACAAAATTATGAGGGGCGTAGATAGAAAGGAACTTTTCCCCTTAGTAGAGGGGTCAATAACCAGGAGCATAGTTTCAAGGTAAGGGGCAGGAGGTTTAGAGGGGATTTGAGGAAAAACTTTTTCACCCAGAGGGTGGTTGGAATCTGGAACTCACTGCCTGAAAGGGTGGTAGAGGCAGGAACCCTCAGAACATTCAAGAAGCATTTAGATGAGCACTTGAAACGCCATAGCATACAAGGCTATGGACCAAGTGCTGGAAAATGGGATTAGAATAGACAGGGCTTGAAGGCCGGTGCAGGCATGAGGGGCCAAAGGGCCTCTTTCTGTGCTGTATAACTCTATGACTCTAGAGTAGTTTTGTCACCGGGTCCGTCACAAGTCACAAGTGAGCAAGAGCAGATGGTGGAGACGAGACAGCAGTGGAGACTCATCGCTGGAGGACGCAGGACTCTCCCAGCTCTGCTCAGCTGCATGCAGACACTGAGCCTTGGGGGCCATCCAGAAAGAAGGCGATCCTGGAGTTGCAGGAACAAGTGCAGGAGGCTCTGACAGGTTTTGTGAGCGTGATGTCTGCAAATGTTCAGAGAATGGAGGAGTTCATCTCCAACATGAGCACCACCGTGTCACAGGCAATGGCGACTGTCGGCTCCTCCATGGAAAGGATGGCCACCTACATGGAGCAGCTAATGCGCCTCTCACAAGAGCACATGTTCTCTATGGAGAATAGATGGCTAACTATGGAGAATAGATGGCAGAGACTCATAGACCTCCTCTCTATGAGGGATGTCAGTGTAGACATGGGTCCTCATGGCCCCACTGATGTGCAGCAAGGTGCTCTCCAGCTCCTTGCTAGCAGGGATGTGCAGGTGGCCCATGAGAGGGATGATGGTGAGAGGGAAGTGGGGGCTCCTCTCAAAATGCTCGCACTTCTCCCCCATTGCCACCCCCTCACTCAGGACAATGATGGCTGAATCTGCCCTTGCACAGTCGCAGGAGGAGCAGACTTTGGTGGGGCCAACACAAGCTCCAAAACCCAGAGGACGACCGCCCAAAGTGTCAAAGCAGTCGCAGCAGGGAAGTGAGCAGGCTGCCTCTACCTCTGCTGAAGCCACAGGGGTAGCATCACGTAGAAGCACACGGAAGCAAAATATGCCACACAAGTAGATTCACAAGGGTAGCCACTTGGGTGTTTTATTCAATGTTAATGTGAAGTTTCAGTTAATGTCACGTGAACCATATATTTTTTATTTTCCGCGTTTTGGACAAATTTGTGTGCACCTTTGGAAGTGGCTTAGTTAGTTGGAGTGAAGGGTCAGACATAACGTTACCTCCAGTAATGGTGGTGACTGTGAAAGGAATGGATTGGTCATTGTAGGGATGCTTTATGGTGTGGCTGTGGGGTGTTGCCAACCTGGAGAAGCATGTAGCAGCCACATGGGTGTACTGCGTAAAGTGAAGTAAATCTGGCCATGTTGAGGCCATCCCTGGCCTCCTGGGCAGCAGTGTGCTCATCTACTGGTGCCATCTGCACCGCAGGTTCCTCCAGTTCCTGTTCCTCCTCATCTTCCAGCTGATGCTTCTCCTCCTCCTCCTCTGAAGAGGTTGTACATTCAGTGTCTTGCTCCTCATGCAGCACTAATCCTCGCTGCTGCGCTATGTTGTGCAGGGTGTAGCAGACCATGTTGATTCTGCAGACCCTGGCTGGTGCATAATGAAGGGCTCCTCCAGATCTGTCAGGGCATCTGAAGCACATTTTCAGCATGCATATTGTTTGCTCTATGACACATCTGGTGGAGATGTGGCTTTCATTATATCTCTCCTTGGCCTCCGTACTTGGCCTCCTCAAGGGTGTCATGAGCCACATCTTCAGTGGATAGCCCTTGTCTCCAAGCAACCAGCCGGAAAGTCTGTTTGGAAGTGCGAAGAGCTGAGGGAGGCTCCCTGAGGGAGGCTCCCTGAGGGGGGTTATGCTTCAACTGTATAAAACACTAGTTAGGCCTCAGCTAGAGTACTGCGTGTAGTTCTGGTCACCACATTGCAGGAAAGATGTGATTGCACTAGCGAGGGTACAGAGGAGATTTACAAGGATGTTGCCAGGAGTAGAGAATTTTACCTATGTGCAAAGACTGGATAGGCTGGGTTTGTTTTCCTTGGAACAGAGGAGGCTGAGGGGAGACCTTATTGAGGTGTATAAAATTATGAGGGTCCTAGATAAAGTGGATAGAAAGGACCTATTTCCCTTAGCAGAGGGGCCAGAAACTAGGGGGCACAAATTTAAAGTAATTGGTGGAAGGTTTAGAGGGGATTTGAGGGGAAATCTCTTCACCCAGAGCGTTGTGGGGGTCTGGAACTCACTGCGTGAAAGGGTGGTAGAGGCAGAAACTCTAACCACATTTAAAAAGTACTTGGATGTGCACTTGGGATGCTGTAACCTGCAAGGCTACGGACCTAGAGCTGGGAAGTGGGATTAGGCTGGATAGCTCTTTGTTGGCCGGCGCGGACACGATGGGCTGAAATGGCCTCCTTCCGTGCTGTATCTTTCTAAGATTCTATGATTCTATGAGGTTGGACTGGCACAAGACGAAAGGGTCATGGCAGCTGCCAGGGAATTTGGCACACACAAGTATGATGATCACTTATGGTTGCAGACGAGCTGCCCATTGAGGGAGTGGAAGCCCTTGCGGTTGACAAAGACTCCTGGATTATGATGGAGTGCGCTGATGGCCACATGTGTGCTGTCGATGATGTCCTACACCCATGGGAAGCCAGTCAGAGTGGCAAAGCCGAGCGCCCGCTCAGTAATATTGGCTTCATCAGTGGCAAAGTTGATATAATTGGCTGACTTGCCAAAGAGGGCATTGGTGACCTGTATGATGCATCTGTGGGCGGCCGACTGCGAGTTGCTGCAAATGTCTGCTGCAGATCCCTGGAAGGAGCCTGAAGCGAAGAAGTTGAGGTCGCTGGTGACTTTGACAGCCACTGGTAAGGTGTGTCCACCCGCTCCTCTGGGCTGCAGATCTTGCTGCAGCAATGTGCAAATGTCTGCGACGACCTGGCGCGATAGCCGAGCCTCCTTTGGCACTGCTGCTCAGTCATGTTGAGGAAGCTCATCCTCTGCCCGTATACCCTGTGTTGGCGGGTATCACCTCCGGTGTGATGCAGTCCTGCGCTGATGCCCTCTGTTCTGTGCAGCATCAGGTGGTTGAGGAGAAGGTTGGTGTTGTTGTTGTTGTTGTTGGTGGTGGTGCTGCTGGTGTTGGGGCTCATCGTGGTCAGATTTTGAGGACCAAGGTGAGAGAGTATAAATGGCACCCATGCTGATGGAATACAGTAGATGGCAGGTGAAGTAGAGATGACAGAAGCAATCTGTCAATGGTGAGAGTGACAATGAGGCAACACTGGATGGAGACTTTGCTAGAAAGACTTGCAGGCTGCAGAATCTGTGCTGGGAGTCCAGTCAGTAGCTTCTGCCCAAGGAAAGTGATCAGCTGTCAGGTGGGAGCTTTTAGACTACATTTCATGCTGTTAACTAATCAGCTGGATCAATGACCACTGAACCCCCACCTCAGGTTGACAGATGTGGTTCCCGAGCAGCGTGAGTCCCGTAGGCATCCAGTGAAATTGGAAAGGTAAGGTTAAAAAGACTCCTAAGGGTCTGACAACAAGCTAATAATACTTTAAGTTGGGTTGCCCGCCTCTGCCGGTCAGGTCGCTCCCGCATTGACAGACGTGCCCGAGGGAAAGGCGCGTTGGGGGCGGGGTGACAGTGGGTTCCTGACCCGCTCCAAGAAATGTCAACTTTCCCACCTGACCCACCTCCGATTGCGCCTGCACGAACCCTGGAAAATTCCGGCCACAGTCTTCTAATAGTCAGTCACAATAATATTATCCTTGTTACCATTATGTTCTATGTACATTTGAAAATGGGGCCACATATGTTCTATTGAAAAAAGAATCCTTTTCATAAAGGTTTTTAACTCACTCAAAATATGAAATTATTAATCTCACTGCATACATTCATCAGTGAACAAAATAATTATGCAGTGCTGGGAGATGAACAAGAGCTGATCATTTTCCTTCAGTGTCAATGATAGTGCATTCAATTTGTTTGCCACATTTTGCTTCAACAAATATTTGTCTAGGGTTTGGGACTCTCATGCATGAATCCTTTGTCCACACTCAGTGACATTTTCCACATAAATACCATTCATTTCAATAAGTCCTTTGTCTGATCAAAGAAAGGAGTTAGTTTTTTTTTAAATATCTGTGTATGTTTTTGTGCAATACATATATTTTTCAAAAGCTAAAACTAAATGGGGTGAGAATGGGGCCATGGTCCTTCTCACTGTGATATGGCCCAACAAGTTCTGGATGTCATCACCCTCTAGTCACCAATTAATTGCTAATTGCATGCTTATGTGTCTTTAGAATATATATATTTTTTTAAGCCTCCAGATGTAGAAAGGTACCAAGCATCTCTATGCTCAAGAAAGAAAACAGACTCCGTGATACCATAATATTTGAACTGAAAAAGAAAACGTTTTGGTCTAATTTTTACCTATTCCTCCTCCAGTTACCTTCCCCAATCATCCTTCCCCATCACCCAGACTGTCATGAGGCCATGCAGCACATTGTCCACATCATCACTCCTCCCTGGGCCTAGATGGAGTAGGCAGGCTATTTGACCATGGATAGAAACGCACCAAGCTCTGATCTTGGCTTCACCCAATGCCCACACTGGAGCTTGCATTTTCCAGCAGAATATTGATAAGCATATGGTTGATTTATCTCCGGCTAGCCCAGGAGAACGGATGACAATTGTAGTGCCCTAACTACTTCCTAGTGACTCATCTTAGATCAGGGATTGAATCTGAACCTTCCTGGTTCAATGCCTCAGTGGGTTCTGCATTTATCCATGAGATTCTGGGAGAAGGCTGCTTCAAACAACTATTTAATGTTAAATTAGAAAGAAAGAACTTATATTTATACAGCACCTTATCCCAAGCACTTCAGAGCCAATGTATTAATTTTGGAGGTGCAGTTACTGTTATTATTGGGCAAACATGGCAGCCAATTTGCACACAGCAAGGTCCTACAAACAGAAAATAGATGAACGACCAGTTAATCTGTTGTGGTGGTAATAACTGAGGGAGGAATATTGTCCCCTAAGATCTGTTATATCCACTTGAACAAGCAGATGTGGCCTCAGTTACTGTCTCATCCAAAAAACAGAACCTCCCACAATGTAGTATCAGCCTAGATTATGTGCTCGAAAATTCATAGTGGGGTTTGAACCCATGACCTTACGATGGAGAAGTAAGAGTGCTACCAACTGAGGCAAGCTGCCACTGTAGTAAGTATTGTAATGAGATTAACCACATGAAATGCAGTTTATTCACCTGTGAAATTCAATAAGTATTTAACTAAATCATTTTTTTTTATCACTTCCTTGTTCAAGGCCATTTAAAAAAAAATCTATTTCATGCCAGTTGGCCTTTAACATTTCCTGTCCAGGAAATAAACTTACACCAAACTGCTTGCTCACCCTCTGTGGTGTGGACCTTACTGAATTTTCTGTCACAAATGGCGCTCTTTTATCCTCTGGGTCCTGCTGTCAACATATCCATGTGGAAGGTGGCTTGGTTTCTGCCAGTTGATACGTATCACCTCCCCTTTCTCCTTCTTCACAACCTGATGTAAACATTCAATACTGAGGGATCTACGTACCTCAGGGCTACACATGCGGATGTGGATGCCTGGTCCTTGGGGCAGTAGTGAAAGTGCTACGCTTGATACCAATATCCCGCAGCCAGTGAGGAGAAAAAGCAGCCACAGTTCCCACTCCCGATTGCAATCTAGTGACACCTGCTGGAAAAGAAAGAGCTTGTATCTAAACAGCAGCTTTCACAACCACAGGATGTCCCAAAGCACTTTACAGTCAATGAAACGCAGCAGCCAATTTGCACACAGCAGACTCCCACAAACAGCAATGAGATAATGACCAGATAATCTGTTTTTAGTGATATCGGTCGAGGGATAAATATTGGCCAGGACACCGGAGAGAACTTCCCTGCTCTTCTTCAAAATAATGCAATGGAATCTTTTAAGTCCACCTGAGAGGGCAGATGAGGCCTCGGTTTAACATCTCCAACAGTGCAGCACTCCCTCAGTAGTGCACTGAAGTGTCAGCCTAGATTTTGCGCTAAGGAGTGGGACTATGAAGCCCCCAACCATCTAACTCAGTGGCAAGAGTGCTACCAACTGAGCCAAGGCTGATCCTTAAGTATAAGAACAGAATCGAGTTTGGCTATGATACCTCCCCATAGCTGAACAGCCTGCACACACTCTGTCTAGAATCATACATGAATGGCAGCCATTTGAGTAAGGTATTGGGCGACTGCTGATATGAGGAGAGCTAAGCCGAGAAAGTTCATGATTTCCTCCACGAAAAAATTGAAATTTCAAATCGTGTTTGACTGTCACTCAGAACACAAAGTGTTACATACCCATTTGAACCAAGCAGTAGTGTGAGGAAAAGTTATTTGTTTGCGCTAATATTAATCATAGTTTATCAGTAAGATTGACCAAAAGTGGCTGTTGAAGCAGAAACTGGGATCACTTAAAAGGGAATTAGAGAAGTATTTGAAAAAGAATATACAAGGATATGGAGCATGAGCAGAAAAAACAGTGGGATTAGAGTAGATAGCCCAAGTGAAGAGCTAACACCAACACAGGCATGATGGGCTGAATGGACGCCTTCTGTGCTCTGATTTCTATGATTCTACAGTTTAAACTCTTTTTTGGTTTGCAAATTCTGATGGGTTTGCAAAAGTAAACAAAATCTGGTTTTAATTTGATTTACAGCACAGCAATGTAAGAGGTCTGAAAAATATTGGAAAATGGCTGACTTACTTAAATTAATTGGATCACCCTTTGAGAATTGGGTAAATGATCACTACTATGTTAAATCAATATCATTAGTTGCGGTGTGGTATTAAAGCAGAAAGAACCTCTACTGTCCAGCTAGCCTTCCTTCAGATGTGATTCAGAGTGCATGTGTAAAATTGTAGGATGACTTAGTTTAGTCAGATTTGCCACTAATTATTGGCTTTGTTATGTTTGACTCATCATGCGGAAACACATCAACACAGAAAATGTGGGCTTGTGGTAATTACTATCAATGTAACACTTAACGTCTGTAGGAGCAGACAGCTACGTATGGTAAATCTGTGACAACATTACCACACACTAAATTGGTGCATTTTAATTGGTCTGGATACTTGGATCTCATCCCTGACCTTTAGGTTATGTGATAACGTACAAATTATTTTTAGAACGAGAATAAACAACTTCAAATAAACGATTGGCTTCCATACCACAAGTTTGATCTAAGAATCTTTAAGCAATTAAGTAAACGGAAAATATTCCATAATTGGAGTGTTGGTAATTTTAACATTCAATGACATTGTTTGGAAGGACTCGCACTCCACGAGTCTGCAGGTAGTATGTAGTGCCTATAATATCACATTGCAGACTTGTGCACATTTCTAGCATCAACACATACCTCTTTCCTTTTGACCTGCTCTACACTGCCTCGTATGCAAGGGTACTGACAGACTCGATGGCTAGCTCCTGGACAAATACGACTACTGACTGAAACCCTGGCTCACGATGTTCCACCATAATCGCCAAATACCTGCAAAGCAGGCACTGATCTGCATAGACGAGCACTCAAAAAAGCTAAACTTTTCTGGTATGTTGCAGGCTATATAAATCCCATAATCCAGAGGCCCATCAACCCTGATGTTTGTGGAGAGAGAATGCTCACACTGGTAATATTGAGGAAGAACTTTGCATGAATGAGATGCCCTAGTAGTGACTTGGGAAAGTAAGGACAATTTAATCCAAGGACATTTTCATTGCGAGATCTGAAAACCCAACAATGAACCTGAGATTTGAAGGTTACTTTAAAAAAAAAATGAATCCTCAAATTCTAAAAGGTGTGCCTAATTTGCTTTCTTTACACAGCATCAAACATTGTGAAATGCTCTGGTGGGATGGAGATACTGTAGATTGTGTTTATGATCATGCACATTCCTCTCTGCCTCCAGTGCTACAGCTAGTGGTGTCTGTGGTAATGTTGTTGGTGGTGTTCTTTTCTCTGGATGTGTAGACTGTGCTCTTGAAATCCAGGCTGATGTGCAGAGATAGCAAATAACAAGTACCTGTGAATAATATAATGATATCTTTGTATGTTTTAAGTATTTGTCCCTTATTCAACATCTTTTTTTAACATATCATGAATTTGACCCTGACCATTTTGGGAATACACAAAAACTTATGCCAAATGTATTGGGTTCCAATGGAAAAGTCACAGATGTTTTACACCCTATTGCCTTCTGCAATAACCTTGAAAATTAATGAATATGTATGATGTGTTTGGATTTAAAAATATGATGAAAATTTCACCTTATGCTGAACATTGTATTTTTTGTTGATCGACTAGCTTTTACAAACCTTCAACTGCATTTTAATTTTATTGGAATCAGTTTACTATTGAGAACGACTTTGAATTGTATCACATTTACATGCAGTAACTTAAATACAACAATGTTTAATCTGGAACAAGTAACCCCAAAGCATGACTTGTACATTTGTAAAGAATTGACATTGGCCCAGAAATTCGGGTCTCCACGGGTGAGTACGCGCTGGGTACTCACCCGTAAGCCCGATGGAAGTGCCGGTTTCGTGCATGCACTGCGCATGCGCGGGAAACCGGCACTTCCGTTCCTCTGAACGAAGGGGTTCAGAGGTCGAACGTGTGCACAGGTGAGTCTGCGCATGCGCTTTGAACTTACCCTCACGGAAAAACCTGTAAAAAAAACGTAAGTCTTTAGAATTTAGAAATGTAAAAAGCAGGCGTAAGGCCTGCTTTTTACAAGGTTAGTGGTCAATTAATTAAAATTAAAACATTTTTTCCACAACTTTATTATTTTTAAATACTTTAAAGCAAGGTAAGTTTATTTTTAGCCCCGTTAGAATATAAAATTATTTTTTTCAAAAATTTAAATTATTATTTGATGTAATTTATAGTTTATTTTAAAAATGTGATTTTTTTTAAAAATTGATTAAGTTATTTTGGGGCCGTAGTATTTATAAGTCTTGACAGCTCTTCCTGTCAAGACTTATGAATGGGCTTTTCTCTCCTCCGATTGGCTGCCCATGGCCCACGTGATCCCAGGGGACGCATCGAACTAACTGCGCCCCTGGGACACGCAAGCACTGCGCGCCGGCAGCTGGGCCAGGCCCCGGATCGGAATTCCACGGGGCCCTACAGCTCAACTGCCGGCACGCAAGGTAAGTGTAGGTCGGGGGCTTGCACCCGCGGGAAGCCCCCGACCCGAATTTCTGGGCTCTTTCAATCTCTTTAGGGAAGGAAAAAAATTCCAAAACACAAATGAGCTCCGGTCTCTCAGTGTGCTTAGGGACAGCTCAGTTAGGCTGCGTTTCACTCTTTCTCACTTAAATGAACAGTTTGTGAGACACTTACTTTAGATCTCCTTTGGCATTGCTCACAGACAAAGGTAACTATGCCTGTCTTCTGTGACTGTTTCTCACTTTCTGTCCCACTCTAATTCTTTCTGTGCCCTTCTTCCTGTCTTTCTGTTTGGGTTTCACTCTTTTTATCCTGCCCTGTATGATCATGATGTGCTGTATCTTGCTACATCTGCCTGGCTTAGAAATACATAGAGCTACGTACAAGTTACAACACGGAAACAGGCCATTCGGTCTAACCAATCTGTGCCACCGTTCATCTTCCACATGTGCAAATGGATCTATCCACATTTATGCACCCTGTTCCTATAATCCCTTCAACTCCTTTTTTCTTCTTTCATTCTTTCTCCATCATTCTGTAAGTCTCTCCTTCCCTTTGTCTATTCCCCTCTCAGTTTCTCAATCACTCTGTAGACATTCACACATGTTCCGTTACTGACATACTCTACCTCTGTTTTAAAGACCAGGCTGTACGGCAAGATGGCAAGTTACATACACCAGATTGGAGCAGAGTACTGGGATCTGGTTGGACAGAAGCTATTTGGGAGCAGGTGCAATGTTGAGCAGGTGAGAGAAAATCAGGGGCATTGGGACTGTAGCTTGGGATTGCATGCAGGATGACCAGTTAGTATGCGTTGCCCCCTACAGATATATTGAACACTCTCCTATGCCCTACAGACACTTGCCAGATGCAAATCATTTAATAATATCCATTTATTGGATATAAACATCGTATGTCTAGCTTGTGTTTTCATCACACGTCAAGTGTTACACTTCAGATTCACATTTTGCCATCAGACCTTATACGCAAATCTCTTGTAGCTGGTTTGTTCAACATTCATATTAATAAAACAGCAACACATCGCAACTGAATAACAGGATAGACACTGTACCAATAGTAAATAGCAAGCAGGAACAAAACCCACTAATCATGAAGTTTAAAAGACAATGGAGGTAATTTTCAACTTGTCCCTCGGCCATCAGGTAGATGGGCCGTCCATTATAGGAACCCGTCCAATTTTCATTTCCATTGATTTCAGGAAGAAGTTGAAAATTTAACACTATGAATCAAAAATGGGTAATCAGCAATAAAAGATAGGAGCAGCTGAACCCATCGATCTTGAACTTCTCCCAGTTGAAAATCTACAGGTTAAAAAGTAGAAGTACACACAATGTACAACACAGAAAAAAGGCCATTCGGCTCAACAGGCCCATGCTGGTGTTTATGCTCCACACGAGCCTCCTCCCACCTATCAATATATCTTTCTATTCCTTTCTCCCTCATGTATTTATCTAGCTTTCCCTTAAATACATTTATGATATTAGCCTTAACTACGCATTATGGTAGCAAATTCCACATTCAAACCACTCTCTGGGAAAAGAAGTGTCTCCTGAAGTCCCTAATGGATTTATTGGTGACCATCTTATGTTTATGGCTCCTAGGTCTGGTCCTGTTGTTTGAAGGTCTACTCCGAGACCCTTGCCATCCTGTAGATAAGTTTGGAAGCATATAAGGCAATTTAAATTTTCTTCCTTTCTATGAAAATCTGAAAACTCTTGGATTTCTTCTGAGGTAAATGATATAAATAATTGTACACAAGGGATTATTTGTTTATGGAGCCATGTGTTTATTTACTTTATTTCCATCCCAGTCAATCTCCTCAGGGTAAAGTAGGAACTCTTCAACTTTTTCCAAATGTAATTTTTAATGGTAAAACAGCAATTTAAGTTACTATGTTCAAGGATTGTTCACAGCAAGTTACATGTGTAAGGAAAACATTATTTTATACTTATTTTCAAGGAACCAATCCAAAAAAAACACTTGCTTCACTCTCTCTGGGAAAATCTCTGACCAGCATCATGCCAATATTTTTTTTAACTGGAGAAGTGTATTGATTTCCCACTTCCACGTTAAAGTTCCTGCTCGTGGAAGAATCTCTTAACGGCACAGGAGATCTGCTAGGAAATATTTAACTATATCCACAGGCACTTGCCAGAAAGGGATGTGGTCTCGCGCTCCCTAGGAAAATGGTGCTGCGTGAAAGCATTTACGATGTCACTACCTCGTGACCAGAGCAATCCCTTCCCCACGGCCGGTGATTTTTTTCTCTCTCCGTTTACTCTGTCGGCACAATGCGAGCTTCTTCCTGGAAATCTTCTGATCATCACTGAACTTCTTTCTGATACCCTGCCAGCTTCCTTCACTCGCTCATTCAGCTCCTCCTATATTTTGCAGTGGGCTTCAGTGCTTTGGAGAAATTCTCAAAAATGCTGAAGCTATCCTCTTTCAGAACTCCTCCCTGATTAAATCAGTCTCCACTCAGCAAACCGTCCCTCCCTACAATTCTTTTTATCAGGAAACTATTTTCCATGATGAGTGTTGATATTGCACACAGTAATTCATGGGAATCAAGCATCTCAGCACTGACTAGTTAAGCTGGTTAAAGCAATTACTCGTTAAAACAATTATTTATTATTAAAGCAATTATTAGGGATGGGCAATAAATGCTGGCCTTGCCAGCGATGCCCACATCCCATGAATGAATTTTTAAAAAATTAATTGTCAGCCTGGGCTCAGTGGGCAGCACTCTCGCCTAGGTCAGAAGGTCGTGGGTTCAAGCCCCACTCCGGAGACTTGAGCACAAAATCTAGGCTGACACGGCAGTGCAATACTGAAGGAGTGCTGCACTGTCGGAGGCGCTGTCTTTTGGATGAGCTGTTAAACTGAAGCCCTGTCTGCCCTCTCACGTGGATGTAAACGATCCCAGGTGAGAAATGCAACTCACGGCCGCCTGTTTTTCTGGCATAAAGTCGGAATGAAACCTCTGAATTTACATAGAATTACATAGAATTTTACAGCACAGAAACAATCTATTCGACCCAACTGGTTACTGCCGATGTTTAGGACTAGACAGATTAGATGCAGGAAGGATGATCCAGATGGCGGGAGAGTCCATAACCAAGGGTCACAGTCTAAGGATAAGGGGAAAGCCATTTAGGACTGAAATGAGGAGGAATTTCTTCACCCAGAGAGTGGTGAACCTGTGGAATTCTCTACCACACAAGGCAGTTGAGGCTAATTCATTAAATATATTCAAGAAGGAGTTAGATATATTTCTTAAGGCTAAAGGGATCAAGGGATAAGGGGAGAAAGCAGGGCCAGGGTACTGAATTTGGATGATCAGCCATGATCTCATTAAATGGCGGAGCAGGCTCAAGGGGCCGAATGGCCTACTCCTGCTCCTATCTTCTATGTTTCTATGTTTATGCTCCACACGAGCCTCCTGCCACCCTACTTCATTTCGCCCTATCAACATATCATTTATTCCGTTCTCCCTCATTTATTTCATGTCGTGATCTGCTGTGCCAGGTGTGGAGTGGATGCCTTAATAGCTTACACATCGTCCAGTGTGCCCATCTGATACAGTTGCTAGGCTTATTAACTATGCAAATCAAGGTCCTACGCTACTTGTAGGACCCCGAATACAAATGAGCGGAGTGTAAGATTCGCAAAATTTCCACATTTCCCCCAAAGGTTATCATTAATAAAGGGGACCCTGCATGGACATTTTAAAAAGGGTACCCAAAGATGGCGTCCGCACCTCGTGACCAAAAGCCTGCAAGATTTTAAAAGCTTGGACTCTGTGGCACAAGCAGCTTTTGGGGAAATCGAAACCTAAAATGCAGTTTCTGTGAAGAAGGACTTTGTATTTTGGAAAGCAGACAGGACTTTGGATATGCATTAAGCCAAAACGTAGACAGACTGAAACCAGTTAGGCCTATACTTGAGGCCATCAAGTTGCTTGCATCTATAATCAGAAACAGCTTAAGGAAGCCATCGAGGCTGGACAGGCCGACTAAGATGCATTAATAACAATGCAGCTCAGACATCAGGCCATTAGGTGCGATCAACGGCCATCTAAAAACAGTTAGTTTAGATTGCTACAATTATTTAAACTAGCCCGCCAAGATTGGAACAATGAACTAACCTGATTTGGCGCACAGATAAGCGTTTTTGTGAGGAGTATAACTGAAGGCCCCGGTAGCAATCTCTCTCTTGCTCTTGCTCCTGGCTCTTGCTCTGCTCTCGTGGCTCCGGCCTCTTGGGCTGCCGCTCGTACTCGTGCCCTGGCCTCGTGGCGGGTTCTCTCCCCGTAGCAGATTTTCAGTAACCAGTTACACCATACCAACAGCAGGGGAGGGGAACGAGACCCAAGTCCATAGCCATCCAGGACGCCCAGGCCGCAGAAAAGGGGTGAGATGAAGTTGAGCAGGTAGCCCAGGACTTGTATGGTAGTCCGGCAAGACGAGACGAGTAGAGACGAAGAAGATGATAACAACTCGATAAGGGCAGAGCAGGGCCGCAAAAAGTGTATCGATAAAGACCAAGCACCTAGTTATAAGCTGGCGCTTGGGAAGACAGGCATCTCGTTGAACACTGCGAAAACGCAGGTGGCCACGCCACGACGAATAGACTGATGTTCTTAAGCTTGGGTAGGAAAATCTAGGCAGTTAAAATTGGCAACTGCCCTGTAGGCACAATGGTGCCGCCGACGACCGCCCGAGGGAGAAGAAGAGGAGAACCCATCGCGACGAGACGACGATGGCAGCGGAGGGGAGAGAAGGTGTGTCGCAGTAGCAGACCCAGCACCTCGCCCCTGAAGACCACGTGGCGATGGGGTACCTAGAAGGACCAGAGACCAGACTTCAAAACTCGCACTCGTTAACAGTTGGCTTTAATTTGGATTGGTGAGCATGAATTCTGGCCCCTCATAGCTTAATCTAGTTAGGTATAGGGGGTGGGATAAGGATAAGGGGATTGTTAAGATAGTTTGTTTTCCCTCGATGTGCCATGTGTTCCCCATTCCCTGTATAAGTATTTGCCTGTAATTTTATACTCGTAACTTCTCGTAAGACTGTGTTCATTTCTATTTTAATAAAATCTTGGTTTTCTTACATCCAAACCACCTGTCTACTCGAATCTTTTCTGTATCGCCGCCTTGTACCTAAGTCCGGTGTCTAGAACCCAGGGGCGTGGGAGCGATTCGAACCGCTCACAAAACAGTCAGGGGCATAACTGACTGGGCACACGCGCCAACCACACCACCCCCTACAGGAGCTTGAGCTGAACATGCTCCGCCTCCTTGTCGCAGGCAATGAACAGCTTAACCGGCGATCCTTAAAAGGACCCCTGAAGGCCGCTCAAAAATAAAAGCCCACAAAAAAAACTCCGGCCTGCTGCTGGCATGTTCGAGGCACCTCCGGGATCACCTACCCCATTCCGCCCCGACCTAAACGGGTGATGGACTGAGCATAGAAGCCAGCCGATTTCTTGCTCTCCCTGATCAACAAACTAAGGGTGGGCACCCGTTTGATGCCCGCAGCATGTTGGTGGCATTTAAACGAGGCCCAGAGCCAAGCTTGGCTCTGGCCCCAGGCTGTCAAGGACCAGTGGGCGGAGGCATCACTCCACTGATGCTGCATCTATTTTGGGCTCATGTTGAATTTCTTGGCTCCCATCTGATTATTCACAGAACAGCAGTGGAGTTCTCCCCTGTGTCCTGGCCAACACTTACCCTTAAATCGGCACCACTAAAATACAGATTATCTGGCCATTTATCTCATTGCTGTTTATGGGACCTTGCTCTGCGCAAATTGGCCGCTGCATTTGCCGACATTACAACAGTGACTGCACGTCAGAAAGCATTTCATTGGATGTGAAACGCTTGAGATTTCCTGAGGACAGGAAAGGGGCTAAATAAATCAAAGTTCTTTCTTTATTTGAAAGCGTGTTTTAATTTGGTGACAAATTACCATGCAACAAGTGTGGTAAATGTCACTGCGGATGTCTGGTAACTATGCGTGATTTTTCAAGTAGCCACCACCAGTTAAAGTGCCTTTCTGCCTGTAACCAGGATGATGCAGTCCTTTGTTCCCCAAGCACATGAATATAAATCCAATAAATGATTTGTGAGTGGCACTTTACAAAAAAAAAATGGTAAAAAAAAGAAGAAAAATGTGATGTCAGGAAGCAAATAAGCTACTTGTCCTTTGGACTCATGGGTTATCCACTTTCAGTGTCGCTCGGCTTATTCTCAGTAAACCCTTGCTCCCCATCATTTACATTTATATTAAAACATACAAAGAAAATCCAAGGCACTGAAATTATCTTAAGGTTTTGGCTTTACCATTTGCAAGAATGTAGGAGTTTATAATTAAAGTGAAGACGTACAAACACAGAAATGTGCAAGGAAAGAAGATAGGCACTGATTTCAGGAAAGTTGAAGCATAACTTTGAATTAGTATAACCTGGTTCTTTGTGCAGGTCCCATGCACCTCTAGTGGATGGTTGTGCATACTGCACCTTTCATTTCTCTCTGCGTTATTGCCTTCTCATTTAACACCTTCTGCAGCTGATGAATCCCTCAACTTCGATCATTTAAAATGCTCTCCATGCTCAACAGTTAAAGGACATTATCCTCCTGTTGTGGAGGGAAGCAATCACGGTGAGATCTGAGAAAAGCACAAAGTGGCAACATTCGATTGGGTGATGCACTAGGAATTTGACATTTGTATCAATTTATTTTTCGTTTATTGTTAAATTTTCTGTAAAAACTACAAACAAGGGACAGAAAGATACATTATACCAAGCAATCAGATATCTTTTTAAGCACCATTTCAAACATGCAGTGGTACTTCCTACACAGACTGCACCCCATCCGGAACTCTATTGCTTGCATCCTGTTCTGCTCACTAACAGACCTGTTCTTTCCAACCTCCACTGATTTCCCATCTCCCAAGCATTGATTTCAAAATACTTATTGAATTTATTAGTGACTATCTTATATTTATGGCCCCTAGTTTTGGACTCCCCAAAAGTGGAAACATCTTCTCTACATCCACCTTATCGAACCCCTTCATAATTTTAAACTCTATCAGGTCAATGCTCAGCCTTCACTTTTCTAGAGAAAAGAGGCCCAGCCTGTTCAGTCTTTCCTGATTGTTAGAATCTCTCATAAATAATAAAAACATAAATATTATAAAACTTGGAACAAAATGGTTAAACTTACCTGTACAACAGTATCTCCTGTGTTCACTCTAACAGTGTTTCTGTCAGAGGCCTTTGCCTAAAGGCGAGGCCTGAGCCTTGAGTTTGTGCAGTTTTCCAGACCTATCAGTCAGGTGAAGATATTCAACAAGGTAGTTAACTAAGACTACCTGCATGCACTTGTGCTGACGACTTTCAGATTTCTTTTATGATCGACAGCAAGGCTGGCCATTCATAGAGGATTTGTGTTTGTTAAGCCTTGCCCCTTCCTCCACTCCTTTGTATCAGTGGAAATTTACTGCAGATGAAATACTTCAGGGGAACCATTTTTAGGAGCCAATTTTGTACATCAAAAACAAGGTATGGTAGGAACTCTCCAACTGTTTCTGAGGTAATTTTCAAAGCAGAAAATGTTGCAGACTACGTATTAGCAGATCTCCCACAACTACAGGTGGCAAGTACGGTTAATGAGCCAAACACATACAGATGAGGAGAAAGCTGGTGAGTAGGGAAGGACTTGGGTGGAAATGACTCGGAACAGGTCTTTCTATTCAGTGATATGCAGGCTCCGATTTTGAAATATTGAAAATTTTGAATGTGCATACACTTGCGGCTTGGCACATCTACACCCACAGTACAGAAAGCAAACAATGCTGAATTTTGCAATATCAGCTACAATCACTTGGAAAGTTGACTTGAGAGCTTGGTCTCGAGTGCATTTGGCTGGGGTTTACAAAATCTAGGTGCAGCTCTTAAAGGGCTGCAAGTTGTGGTGATGACAGAAAACTTGCCTAATCGCTCACAATTCACACCAGAGACATGTACGCAACCTTTGAAGCTGAAGAGTTGGAGGTCCTGCTGCTGGAGGTTGGGGCTGAAGGCCACCCTCCAGTAAAAGCGTGGCGGGAGATCAATGACTGAATCAATGGAGTCACTAGCTCTCCCATACCTGGCTGCAAATGAGGAAGAGGTGTGGTACTAACAGGAAGAAGAGAATGGGACTTCAGTCCTCTCTTTTGCTCACACTGTGGACCCATCAACCACATCACAGACCTAAGTTGAGAACTCCTATCGCCTCTGAGAGATACCATTTCAAACATTGTGCACAACGATTGTCCTTTTGCACACACTCTTCTGTTGTGCCTAAGCTGTATGGTACACTTATCTTGAAGGTGGAGGTGGTAGCCAGAGGTCAGCGAATAAATGCTGAGGTGTCCAGGCAGAGGTGCTCCTCTGCTGTTAGGTGGTTTCTCTGCATCCATGGGTGCTGATCCCACAGAAGATAGTCTTGGGCCACGATTTTGTCAGCAGTGTCGGGATGGGTGTAGGACAGCTGGTTTCCGGCTTCCAGTCCCGCCCCCAGCTGCTGCTGCTCCAGAAACGTGATTTTCCCTTGATTGACCTTGTTAAGCCCACCCTGCGGGCTTACCGGCCAATTAACAGGAAGCGGGTCTGATGACGCCATTTGATGACGCGTCATCTGCCGGTTTCCTTGAAGGGACCATGCACAATTTTATTTTGACAGTTGATTTCTCAGTGTTTGACAGCATTGAGGTGCTGAAAACACTGACAATCACTGCACAAAGGTGCACTCTTTCACCCAGGCTCTCCAATGACTCCCTCCATATGCTGGAATAGATGGCAGCTACAGGTGACATGGCAGAAGCGATCTGTCACTGGTGAGAGAGGTTCTCCCAATGAGGTGGCACTGGACATATAGTTGGATTTAAAAGCTTGTAAGCTAAAGAAATCTGTAAATGTTTAAAAAATGCAGTAGCCAACATTTTCTTTGCTCTGAAATTCACCATGTGCAACATTGGATCCTTCACATCATTTCTGCATCTTTTCACAAACATTACACCAGACTCACAACACACCACACTTACCTGGTGTGGTGTCCGGACATTGGGAAACCTGGCCCAGAAGCCAGAAAATCCCAAAACAGGCTGAAAACTACTGACAAGTACCTGTTAATAGTCAGGTAATTGCCTTTAATCCTTTTCCCGCCGCTAGGTGTCAGGTCCATTCGCAAATCAGGGACCCAACACTTGGGGAAGCTGTTTGGAGGCGGGTTGACGGCAGATTCGGGACCCGCAGTCAATCAATGGCACTTTAACCTCTGACCCGCCTCTCTGAGAGCCGACAAAATCGCGGCCACAGTCTCTCAAGAGCCATATAACCAACTTATCTTCACCTTTAATGTAGGCAACATAGACTACCAGGCAATGATCATATCATGGCTGCATCTTGTATAATGGCCACTGACATGCATGAGGATCTTTCTGTGGCCAAATGTTACCTGACATTAATTGACTGCAAACCAATTCATATAGGCCATGGGGTTGAAGTGAAGAGCTCTGATGCCCACATTGGGTACCATCAACATCCTGGGAGTCACCATTGACCAGAAACTTAACTGGACCAGCTACATAAATACTGTGGCTACAAGAACAGGCCAGAGACTGGGTATTCTGCGGCGAGTGTCTCACCTCCTGACTCCCCAAAGCCTTTCCACCATCTACAAGGCACAAGTCAGGAGTGTGATGCAATACTCTCCACTTGCCTGGATGAGTGCAGCTCCAACAACACTCAAGAAGCTCGACACCATCCAAGACAAAGCAGCTCGCTTGATTGGCACCCCATCCACCACTGGCGTACCGTGGCTACAGTGTGTACCATCTACAAGATGCACTGCAGCAACCCGCCAAGGCTTCTTCGACAGCACCTCCCAAACCCATGACCTCTATCACCTACAAGGACAAGGGCAGCAGGCGCATGGGAACAGCACCACCTCCAAGTTCCCTCCAAGTCACACACAAGCCTGACTTGGAAATATATCGCCGTTCCTTCATCGTCAGTGGGTCAAAATCCTGGAACTCCCTCCCTAACAGCACTGTGGGAGTACCTTCACCACACGGACTGCAGCGGTTCAAGAAGGTGGCTCACCACCACCTTCTCAAGGGCAATTAGGGATGGGCAATAAATGCTGGCCTTGCCAGCGACGCCCACATCCCATGAACGAATAAAAAAAAATGCAACTCTTTGCACTCAAGGGAACCCTGGCATCTGAGGAAAGTTGTGCGCCTTGTCTAGCTGATGTCTCCTTCCCATAGGAAAAGTGATTAAGGATGCTACCCTTTGAAAATATAATGGTTATCACTTCCCTGATACATGTGTGGACTGCAGACTCCCTGATGTGCCAGATGTCTTCTGAGGTGATCTGGATGGATGAAAGCTTCATGCAGCAGTAACCTCCACTTCCAGTGGAAGAGACGTCCTTGATACAGATGTTTTGTGCAGATCACTGGGCAGCACCTGGCACAATTCTGTGGCGGCCGTCTTGAGAAGTGTAAGCAACAAAGACAGGACTCGTCTGACACATCCAGTGCAGGTCCTGAGGTAGTGATGGGATGGCCAGAATGCCTCAGTGGTTGTTGTACCTACATTTGTTTCCCTCCCCCACTAACTCTTGATTTTCATTGAAACTATGCAGTGGATTCAGAACCCAGAAAGGAATACCTCATCCTTTATAAAGTGGCATTTGAAAGCCAGTTGAACACAATAATAATGAAGAAAGGTAGTGAAAGGGAAAAAAAGTACAAAAAAGGAAGCCTAATAAGCAAACACAACTAAGAAGCCAAATGCACACTTTAGAAGCATAGAAAAGTGAAAAAAACACTGCATTCCCCCTTTAAGAAGCATTTCTGTGCAGAAGAGTCCCCACCAACGCACCTAGGCCTAGAAATTCAGTTGGTTGCGCCAGCAGTTAGCGCCTTAAGAGAAGTGAATTTCGGGCGCTATGCGTGTAGCGCCCGGGTGCAGCGCAGTTTGCGCCTCGCCCCAAATTAAGTGGACCCTTAGCGCCGGCGTAAAGTTTAGCGCCCGCCCGGCTGCACGCGCAGAAAATGACGTCACATCCTCGTGCAATGCCCTTTGCGCGCCCCGATTCCAAACTTCAGTCGGACCGCCCCATTGTGCGGCTGGCAGCCAGAGCGTTTGTAAAATGGAACGCAACACAGCCGACGCGGGCCCCGGGGAGCGCAAATTAAAGGGCACGTACCCTGCAGTATAAAGGGCAGCCATTTTGCAGCAAACACTCTTGTGCAACGGATTTCTGGACACACAACAAGGAGGAGAGCTAACTGGTTTCGTGCAGAAAATAGCTCAGGTATTTTTGGACTCAGGCCAAAGCGCTGCAAGTGCCCTGTTGGAAATTTGACTGTTTGCCAGCATTTGATGGGGGCTGCATGGGGTGCCAACGTGGAGTTTCAGCGCCATGTGCGTAGGGCTCGCAGACGCGGGGTCAGAGGGGCAGCCCTGGCCAGAGGCAGAGGGGGCAACAGGCGTCGGCAACATAGGCCTTACCCAGTCAGGGTATACCGCCAGCAGCGCTCCTACCTCACCATGAGTGGCGCGCGATGTGTAAGAAGGCTGAGATTCCGAAAGGAGGTGGTTGCAGAGATCTGCCACCTGCTTCGCAGAGATCTGCGTCCAAAGCTCAGGTGCAGGACGTCTCTGTCGGTGGAAGTGAAGGTGACGGTGGCATTGAACTTCTATGCCACCGGCTCCTTCCAATCCGCTGTTGGGGACATAGCGAACATATCCCAGTTCGGCGTGCATCGCTGCATCCGCCAGGTGACCGATGCCCTTTTCAGAAGGAGACGCCAATTCATCTCCTTCCCCATGGCCCTGGAGAGCCAGCATCAGCGTGCAGTGGGATTTGCTAGACTCGCGGCCTTCCCCTTGGTGCAGGGCGCCATTGACTGTACGCATGTGGCTTTGCGGGCACCTCTGGAGCATGGCGAGCAGTATCGCAACCGGAAGGGCTACCATTCTCTCAATGTGCAGCTGGTGTGTGACCACAAGCAGCGCATCCTGGCTGTCAATGCCTGCTTTCCAGGCAGCTGCCACGATGCCTTTATCCTGCGGCAGAGTACTGTGCATGACATGTTCGAGGCACAGCCTCCCCCAAGAGGATGGCTACTCGGGGACAAAGGCTATCCTTTGTGTACCTGGCTCATGACCCCGCTCCGCTCGCCCAGGACCGCTGCTGAAGAGGCATACAACGAGAGCCATCAAAGGAGCAGAAACATCATCGAGCAAACTATTGGGGTCCTCAAGCAGCGGTTCCGCTGCCTTGATCGTTCCGGCAGATCTCTGCAGTATTCGCCGCAACGGGTCTCCCAATTTGTCGTAGTTTGCTGCATGCTACACAACCTGGCTCTCCACAGGATTCAGGCACTGCCACCTGACGTTGGACCACCACCTCAGGAGGAGGAGCAGGAGGAGGAGGAGGAGGAGGAGGAGTACGTTCCCAGGAGGGAGCGACAAGGTCCAAGGGCCGTCCGTCGCCAGCTTATTGAACGTAACTTCTAAGCCCCCTGTCAGGGAATGCCTTGTGGCCATGAAGCAAGATGAATGCAGCCGCTCCGCAAGCCCTCAGCCGGCGAAGGCAACAAAGACTAACAAGAACAACCATGGACACTGTCTGAATAAAGATAAATTTATATTTGACAAAAATGAAACCCCTTCCCACATGAATCCCAAAAACAATCAACGGCACCCACAAAAAGTGCAACAAACGACTCACTCCCACAACCTGGGGAGGAGTAACTCCACATTTGAACAAACCAGGCCTCAACCTCGGCCTTAACGCAAAAAACATACCCATAAACAAAACAACCATGGGCAAAATAAAGATGTCCACCGCCATATAAAATGAAAGCTGGCCACACCCTCTACTTAGTGGCCCGCGAGGGCGAGACCTTGTCCAGCCTTTTGGCGCCCCTGCCCGGCCTGCTGCTCCTCCGCAAGCTCTGCCCAGTGGCTGCTGCGAGGCTGGGGGAAGGCGCCTGAGGGTCAGATGTCCTTCCGCCAGATGGCCTTGGGGGGTGGCCTACACGGGCTTTGGGCTTCGAGGGGCCGGCTGTTGATTGGCGCACATGTGCATGCCCACCATCAGCTCCAGCCGCTTGCCGTTGACGCTCCACTGGGGGAGTGGCGGCGACGGATGGCGCAATGTGGGCAAGCTGGCGTATTGGAGGTGCTGGCTGGTGATGTCGCATGCTGGCACTCGCCCGGGCACACACTGCACGATCCGCACCAATCAGCCGAAGGGCGGTACGCTGTGCTGCTGCAGCGCGGCGGGTGTCCTGGCAATGCCTGGCTGAGGCAGCGCGTGTGGCAGCAGTGAGTGCCCCTGTTGCCCTGGTCTGCGCCCGCATCACATCCGCCACTGACTTGACGGCATCAGCCAGCGACTCCATCGCCGGAGGCATCCGTTCCACTACCTCCATCATCATCTGGCCACTCTCGGCATTTGATGCCCCAAACTCCCGCACACTGGTCGCCAGCGACTCGATGGCCTCAGGCATCCGTCCCACCACCTGCATGAGCTCTGTGTGGCGGCGGTCCGAATCCTCGGCCATTTGGTCCAGCTGGCGCACCTCCTCCGAGGTGAAGGTGGCCGGACTGGAGGCGGGACTCTCCCGCTGGGGAGCAGGGGTCCGAGCTAGGCGACCCTTGGCACGTTGCTGGCGCCGAATGTCCGCAGCAACTGCACTCCCCTCCGATCCTTCCCCCCTCTGGGGGGAAGGCCGCGGCCCACCCGCAGCCCTCCTGGGTGGCTGGACGCCACTGGTCCCAGCAGCTGCACTCCCCTCCGAAAGTTGCTCCAGGCTCTCGTCCAGGGAAGGCGTGTCCAACACTTCGCCCTCTGCTGCGGAACCTGAGTCCTCCCCTGATGGTCCGGGTTGCTCTTCCTCCTCCTCCTCCTCCTCCTCCTCCTCCTCCTCCTCCTGTTCGGAGGGGCTGTCACTGGCAGCTTCAGGGAGCTCTTCGTCACCAGCTGAAAGCAGGAAGGCACAAGAGTAGCTTCAGAGTGAGGAGAGGGCGTCAGCGAGGGAGTCATGACTGGTGGCATTCAGCGCATTGGTGGCACAGTGGCAAAGGAGGTAGCTCGGATGCGCAAGTGTGACGAGAGAGGGCCAAAAGGCGAGGTCCTTACCATTGCCGGGCAGCGGAGGGTCGGCTTCTCCGCACGCTCTGGGCACAATCACGCGGCCTCCCATGAGGCCACTCACGCGCTCCTCCAGGGGAGTGAGCTTCTGGAACTTGGCGCGGCCTCCCCCGGTGATGTCGCGGCGCTTGCGATTATTCGCAAGTTTAGCCTGCAAGAGAAAGGACGGGCTCTAAGTACGGTGTGTAGCCGTGACGTAGTGTGCACTGCCTCCCATGGTGGAATAGCTTGGCCAGAGTGTAGCCCTGATCTAGTGTGCACTGCCTCTCATGGTGGAATAGCTTGGCCAGAGTGTAGCCCTGATCTAGTGTGCACTGCCTCCCATGGTGGAATAGCTTGGCCAGTGTGTAAAGTGCAGAATGTGCAATTGATGCTCATGACTGTCCCAAAGCTGCTGGCTGAGGGCTGCCCATTAGGCCTTTCAGGTCCCTTTGCCCATCATGTCAGGTGTACATGCAAGAATGAGGAGGAGAGTGGAAAGGGTACTCACCCTGACAATCCTGGTCAGGTCATTGTATTTCTTCCGACATTGCACCTTGTCCCTGGGGGCATCGCCGCAGGACGACACCCTGGTGGCAATCTCCCTCCAGGCTTTGGTGTAGACGCGGTGGGTGGGATTCCTGCCATTGTCTGGGAACAAGATCCTGCGCCTCTTCTCCAATGCTGTCAGCATGATATCCAGATCACGCTCTGAGAAGCGCAGGGCACGCTCACGGGCCTTATCATGCGTTGCCATGGCTCCTTGGCCTCAGCAGCAGTGTTGAGACCTAGTTTGAAAGCTGCAGTGTGCAGGGCGTGGCAGCAGACCAAATCGTCCCTTCCCCCTTTAACAGCTGGCCGGCGCCACGGGGTCTGCTGTCAATCAAAAAATGACCGCACCCGCGCTGCGCCCCGCCTCGGCGCTATCCCTCTGCACCGCCGGCTTAGCGCCTAAAGATAGTTGTGTAACGCCTCTTTTAGCGCTCCAGCAACCTCTTAGGGCGAAGCAACTGAATTTCGGCGAAGGGGGCGCAACTTTGGGGCGGGCGCTAAAGTCGGGCGGGCGCTAACGTTAGCACCCCAAAACTGGCTATACTGAATTTCTAGGCCCTAGTTTTTATGGGCAAGGCTTGTGCTGTGGGTGGAGTCTTGCCCAAAGTCTTTGCATATATTAAGAAGGCTGCAGATGCTGGTCGCTCACCCTCACATTTTACCCCAATCTTAGGTTGCAAAACCGTGTGTCCCATGAATCAGTCACAGGAGGTTTGGGCACCTAATTTTGTGAACCGTGGCTGCGTAATGTAAAGGGAACATTGTTCAGGAGCCCTCCCTCTCAATGCAAACTAATGGGACTAAAGGTGGACAAGTCCCCTGGACCCGATGGCCTGCATCCTAGAGTCTTAAAAGAGGTGGCTGCAGAGATAGTGGATGCATTGGCTGTAATCTACCAAAATTCCCTGGATTCTGGTGAGGTCCCAGCGGACTGGAAAACCGCAAATGTAACGCCCCTATTCAAGAAAGGAGGGAGACAGAAAGCAGGCAACTATCGACCAGTTAGCCTAACATCTGTCATTGGGAAAATGCAGGAGTCCATCATTAAGGAAGTGATAGCAGGACATTTAGAAAATCATAATGGCCCAGAAATTTAATTCAATTCAATTCAATTTTATTTGTCATATATGCAGCAGGCGTGTGTACTGCACAATGAAATGTTGATTTTTACGAGTCCTCCCAACATTGGAATAAATATGGCATAACAATGATAAAAATACTAATAGAAATACTAATAGAAAGACAGTAATAATAAATAAAACAACAGTAATAAATAATAATAAATTAATCGTTCATGAGTCTTATGGCCTGGGGGTAGAAGCTGTTTCGAAACCTGTTGGTACGAGACCGTATGCTTCGGTATCTCTTACCGGACGGGAGCGGGGCGAAGAGGTTGTGGCTGGGGTGACTCGTGTCTTTAATGATTCTCAGGGCCTTCCCCCGGCACCTCTCGGGGTAGATATCCTGCACAGCAGGTAGTTTAATTCCTATAGTGTGTTGTGCAGCTTTCACTACCATCTGTAGAGCCTTGCGGTCTGTGGCGGTGCAGTTGCCATACCAGGTAGTGATGCAGCCGGACAGGATACAGGATACAAGCACGGAGTACTCACGCGGGGACCCGATGGAAGTGCCAGTTTCTTGCATGCACTACACATGCGCAGGAAACCGGCATTTCCGAACCTCTGAACGAAGGGGTTCAGAGGTCGAACGCGTGCGCGCGGGAGTCTGCGCGTGCGCGTTGAACTTCCTTTTTTTTTTACAGGTTTTTCCGTGCGTGAAAGCCTCTACATTTTACACATTTTAAAACCAGGCGTAAGGACTTCATTTTAAAAGGTAAATGGTCAATTAATTAAAATTAGAATTTTTTTTCCACAGGTTTATTATTTTTAAATACTTTAAAGTAAGGTAAAGTAAGTCCAAAGATGTGCGGGTTAGGTTGATTGGCTATGATAAATTGACCCTTAGTGTTAGGGGGATTAAATACGTGGGGTTACGGGGATAGGGTGGGATATGTGTTGGTGTAGGGGTTATGGGGATCGGGTGGGATATGTGTCGGTGCAGGCTCAATGGGCCGAAATGGCCTCTATCTGCACTGTGGGGTTTCTGTGATTCTGTGTAAGTGTATTTTTAGCCCTGTTTTTTTGTAAAATTATTTTTTCAAAAATTTAAATTATTGTTTAATATAGTTATTTAATGTTTATTTAAAAAGTGTGATTTTTAAAAAATATTTATTTGAAGGGTAAGTACTGTTTTGGGGGCCGGAGTTATCATTAGTTTGACAGTTCTTTCTGTCAATCTCATGAATGGGCTTTTCCCTCCTCTGATTGGTTGCCCATGGCTTACGTGATCCCTGTGGACACATCGCACTAACTACGCCGCTGGATCACGCAAGCACAGCGTGCCGGGAGCTGGACCGGGCCACAGAGAAGAAATCCACGCAGGCCCAGGCCTCAACTGCCGGCACGCTAGGTAAGTGTAGGTCGGGGGCTTGCACCCGCGGGAAGCCCCCGACCTGAATTTCTGGGCCAATATAGTCAAGCAGAGTCAGCATGGTTTTATGAAAGGGAAATCATGTTTGACAAATTTGCTGGAATTCTTTGAGGATATAACGAGCAGGGTGGATAAAGGGGAACCAGTAGATGTCGTGTATTTGAATTTCCAGAAGGCATTCGATAAGGTGCCACATACACTGTAAAAGGTTACTACACACGATAAGAGCTCATGGTGTTGGGGGTAATATATTAGCATGGATAGAGGATTGGCTAACTAACAGAAAACAGAGAGTCGGGATAAATGAGTCCTTTTCAGGTTGGCAAACTGTAACTAGTGGGGTGCCGCCAGGATCAGTGCTGGGGCCTCAACTATTTACAATCTATATTAATGACTTGGATGAAGGGACTGAGTGTAATGTAGCCAAATTTGCTGATGATACAAAGATAGGTGGAAAAGCAAATTGTGTGGAGGATGCAAAGAATCTCCAAAGGGATATAGATAGGCTAAGTGAGTGCGCAAAAACCTGGCAGATGGAGTTTAATGTGGGAAAATGCGAGGTTCTCCACTTTGGTAGGAAAAATAAAAAAGCAAATTATTATTTAAATGGGGAGAGATTACAAAATGCTGAGTTACAGAGGGATCTGGGGGTCCTTGTACATGAATCACAAAAAGTTAGCATGCAAGTACAGCAAGTAATTAGGAAGGCATATGGAGTGTTGGCCTTTATTGCAAAGGGAATGGAGTATAAAAGTAGGGAAATCCTGTTACAACTGTACAGGACATTGGTGAGACCACACCTGGAGTACTGCGTACAGTTTTGGTCTCCTTATTTAAGGAAGGATATACTTGCATTGGAGGCAGTTCAGAGAAGGTTCACGAGGTTGATTCCGGAGATGAAGGGGTTGTCTTATGAAGAAAGGTTGAGCAGGTTGGGCCTATACTCATTGGAGTTTAGAAGAATGAGAGGTGATCTTATTGAAACATATAAGATTCTGAAGGGGCTGGACAGGGTAGATGCAGAGAGGAGGTTTCCCCTCGTGGGGGAATCTAGAACTAGGGGGCATAATTTCAGAATAAGGGGGCACACTTTTAAATCGGAAATGAGGAGGAATTTCTTCTCTCAGAGGGTCGTGAATCTTTGGAATCCTCTTCCCCAGAGAGCTGTGGAGGCTGGGTCATTGAATATATTTAAGGTGGAGATAGACAGATTTTTGAACGATAAGGGAGTCAAGGGTTATGGGGAGCGGGCAGGGAAGTGGAGTTGAGGCCAAGATTAGATCAGCCATGACCTTATTGAATAGCGGAGCAGGCGCGAGGGCCCAAATGACCGACTCCTGCACCTATTTCTTATGTTCTTATGCATGCTTTTGCCCTGCTATCACTCCCATTGTGTCCCCTACCCCTTCACCTTCTCACTACCCCCATCATTCCTACCACCTCTTATCACTCCCCCCATTTCTTCCCCTGTTCAACCTGCTCAACCCCTGTATCTGTTCCTCCCACTCATTCTTCTGTCACTCAACTCACCCTCAACCCTCCATCCACTCCTCCCTCAATCCCACTCACTGGCGCCAAGGGCAGGTGATGCTCTGGGCAAAAATATTAGATCCAATCACAAGCTTTTGGGAGATTCTGAAGCCTTTGAATAAAAATGTCAATAAAGGCATTAACAGACATGGGCCTAGAAATGTGTCTCGGACGGTGGCGCAAACCCAGCGGTATCGGATCGGCAAGGTCTGATATTCAGTTTCATTGATTGCAGGCGCTGCATATAACTGGCGGCTGTTCCAATACCGGCCGTATTGTGCCACCGTCCGAGACAAATTTCTAGGCCACGGAATCTAATTAAATGGATACATTTAATCATGTTACAGTATTGTGAAATATGTATTTTAAATTTGTTTAAATCTATATTTTGGACATTTAGAAATTTCAGTTACTGAGAAAAATTGCTGGATGATTTTTTTAAGAAAGCATTTTGACAGATTTGTGGGGAATGGATAAGACAACTCCACCTAGTGGCATGACAAATCATTGTTACAAGTCAGTGTTTCATTTAACATTGAGAATTCCCATAAAATCACCAACTAGTGGTAACAGTTACATAGGTAAGTGTGGACATTTTAATATTGGAATTCCCGTAGGATATGTTGATATAACAGGTTTCAATGGAGCATGAGAGCTACATAATTTTAATATATTATTGGTACAGCCGAAATGGGTAAAGAAAATACTATTTGCTTATTTTCCAGGGATCAATCCAAAAATGTCATTGGGGTAGATCCCGATTCTTATTTCCATTGACTTGAATAAAATGGAAATAACAATCGGGGGTGATGCAAAACGGGCTGCCGACTCGCAATCACCCATTTTACACGATCACACAAAGTCAAGATCTACACCATCGTCATTGGAAAATCCTTTGCAAAGTTCTTTTCAAATTCTTTCACTGAAGACGTGAACTTCTCCCTCACTTGTGCATCCCAGGCGTGCCACCCCCCCCCCCCCCCACCCCCCGCCACTGCTCAACCCTGCCCCAGCAACAGCGTAATCGCTCATTCACCATACCGGGAAAGATCTGTTATTATTATAAGATCTAAAGAGTGAAAATATGACCCTCTATTAAAGTCTCAACACCACCATTTTAGTAGTGAGTATGCTCTTAGCTGTAGGATTACTAAATCTGATTTCTAGTGTTTCCTAAAATGAAAAGTGCCTAACAAGGTTAAGGAAGAATGAAAAATTGTCAAACGCCCTTCAATTGGATTGTCCTTTGCATATAGAGAACAAAATTATTATCTTTTTCCACCGCTGTGAGCATGATGATGAGTGTCCATGGTAAATTCTGCATTGTTAACCCTTTGAGTACTGAGGGTTTGTTTACTTGGCAGCAGCATTTTCTGGTTTAGGTGCAATTGTTGTGTCAAAGATCGATGCAGTGGAAGATTAAAGGTAAGCTAAACATTTTACACTTAAAAATAAAAGTAAACTGGGTGGGATAGAGCACACTGGTTAGAGAAAGAGATAAATTAAAGTTAGAATTCAAGACATAAAAATGAAATTTTAACTCTCTGAACAGCAAGAATGGAGCAGGGGAGCAGTTAAAATCAGACGGCATCACTTCCCACCGATTCCCCATTTTAACACCGCTGGTTTCAGCAGCGGATTCTGGCAGGGACCCTCATTAATAAGTGCAAATCAGGGTTCCATGATGTCCACTGGACCCCTATGATATTTTAACCTGTTCCTGTAGGGGAAGCTCGGTGTGGCCGCCTCGCCAGGTAAAGCCATGTGTAAAGGACACCAACAAGACTGTAAGCTAAGTTTAAAAATAAACGTGCCTAAGTGGAGCCAGGAGGAAGCGGAGGGCTTCTCCAGTCCCTAGAAGGAAAGCCCGGGACTCTGCTGCCCCGGGCTGCCACCCTCCACAGCTGCGAGACCCCCCGTAACAACTCCATCCTGGACTCACCATTATAAAAAAATCATTCTTGGGATGTGGGTGTCACTGGCAAGGTCGGCATTTAATGCTCAAACCTAGTTGCTCTAAGTTTGATACAACTGAGAACTGAGTGTCTTGCGAGGCCACTTCAGAGGACAATTAAGAGTCAGCCGTGTTGGTGTGGGACTGGAGTAAGGACAAGAAGTTTCCTTCCCTCAGTGAACATTAAGCTTCACCGCCATATGCTTCAGTTATCCAGGGCATTGGTGAAACCGCATCTGGAGTACTGTGTACAGTATTGGTCTCCTTATTTAAGGAAGGATGTAAATACATTGGAAGCAGTTCAGAGACGGTTTACTAGACTAATACCTGGAATGGGCGGGGTGTCTTATGAGGAAAGGTTGGACAGGCTAGGCTTGTATCCGCTGGAGTTTAGAAGAGTAAGAGGTGACTTGATTGAAACATATAAGATCCTGAGGGGTCTGGACAGGGTGGATGTGGAGAGGATGTTTCCTCTTGTGGGAGAATCTAGAACTAGATGTCACTGTTTAAAAATAAGGGGTCGCCCATTCAAGACAGAGATGAGGAGAAATTTTTTCTCACAGAGGGTCGTGAGTCTTTGGAACTCTCTTCCTCAGAGGGCGGTGGAAGCAGAGTCTTTGAATATTTTTAAGGCAGAGGTAGATAGATTCTTGATAAGCAAGGGGGTGAAAGGTTATTGGGGGTAGGCGGGAATGTGGCGTAATTGGATCAGCCATGAAGGCTCGAAGGGCTGAGTGGCCGACTCCTGCTTTAATTCGTATGTTTGTATGTTTGTATTAGTGCACCAGTTGTTTTTTTTACACCAATCCAATAACTTCATGGTCACTTACTAATACCAGCTTTTGATTTCCAGATTCAAATTCTCAAACTGTGGTGGGAGGGATTGCCTGGTGCCATCAGTCTTCTCTTGCTGTTCAGAGGGTGGCTTCCGGACCACCCGAACTTCACCCGCCCCAGCCGGCCAGCTGCCACGCCCAGCCTGAAATGGGCGAGCAGCGGACCGATGGCCCGCAGTTAAAATCTGCCGGTCCTCTGACGAAGACTCCCACACGGGATTGCCGTCCACTTCCCGCCAGGAGTTAAAATTGGCCGGGAGTCAAGAGAGTGAAGAGCAAAGAAAAAATCGGAAGCAAGGGGACATCAATGTACAATATGGTTTCTTTATTTTTATTTATAGAAATTGCGTTTTAACTTTTAGGGCAAAGCTAACATAAAAGTAATAAAACTATTCCTCCTTGACCAGCTTTATTAATGTAATATTTATTTTGGCGTCATAGTGCAGGAGTTGAAAAGAAACAAAATTAGGAGAGCTGGAGGTTCCCTGTGTGTGCTGGCAGTCTAACGGCTAAGGTAACAGGCTCAGATGAACTGATGTTTCCCAGCATCTAGCAACCCTACTGTTCATTCATCATAACCTACATTAGGGGTACCCGAATGTTCTGGCTTTGTGGGCTGCAGATGTGTGCATGGCGGAGTCATGGGGAGCAGATGTAAAATGGAAATCCGTGTTCCCATTTACTTGGTGCTCCGATTTTGGATTTAGCCACTAATGAGGCAACAGCGAGTGCTGAGAATGATTCTCTCCCAACCTCCAGGCAGACAAAAATTCAAACAGGGCAAACTAGTGAATAAGAAATATATATCCAAATAGGACTGATTTGCCCGAGTTCGAGGGCTGGATTACCAGGGCTCGAGGGTCTTGTTTCTATAGGCTGCAATTGGAAGACCCCAATCTCTATGAGTAGTCAGATGTTTTCGAAGATGCTGATGAAACCAACAGAGCTCTAACGTTGCAGTGGTTCATTTTTGTTGCTTCAATGAAAGCTGTGTACTTTCTGTGATTATGCAGCCGACTGTTATCCTGCAAACCAAGACAGATTTCCTACTTCTGTCAATGGTTTTCATAACGCTTATCCTACTGTCATGTTGTTTTGTTGAGTAGCTGTTTCTGTTATGGCTTTCATTTACAAAATCTTGCTTCCAATCCGGTCTATCACAAAATGTGTTACAATGACATAAGTCTCCTGTACCTGGATTGAAAATGGAAGTCGCATTATTTTGATGAACAATTTGGAACCGCAAAGATAGAATTTGAGAGGTTTAATCCTTTGCTATCATAAGGGAATGTATTCTTAAACCTTTTTAAATAAAATATATAAGTAGTGTATGTTGTTTTTTTGTTTGGTTTTGAGCTCCCAAATAGCAATAGATTCTCAAGATACGACATTAACTGAAGATGCCTTTATGCAGATCTGTAAATTACAACGAGTCTCCATATATTGTTAACCATTTAGGATTGTGTTTATAAAACTCATTAGCCCAGAAATTCAAGTCGGGGGCTTCCCGCGGGTGTAAGCCCCCGACCTGCACTTACCTTGCGCGCCGGCCGTTGAGCTGTGGGCCCCTGTGGAATTCCGATCCTGGGCCTGCTCCAACTGCCGGCGTGCAGTGCTTGCGTATCCCAGGAGCGCAGTTAGTTCGATGCGTCCCCTGGGATCACGTGGGCCATGGAGAGCCAATCGTAGCAGGGAATGCCCATTCATAAGTTTGACAGGTCCCAAAACATCACTAAATCTTCAAATAAATTTTTAAAAAACATCACATTTTTTAAATAAACTATAAATTACATGAATAACTATTTTAAACAATAATTAAAATTTTTGAAAAAAATAATTTTATTTTCTAATGGGGCTAAAAATAAACTTACCTTGCTTTAATGTATTTAAAAATAATAAACCTGTGGAAAAAATGATTTAATTTTAATTAATTCACCACTTACCTTGTAAAAAGCAGGCCTTACGCCTGCTTTTTATATGTGTAACTTCTGGAGACTTACCTTCCCGGGAAACCTGCAAAAAAAACGTAAGTTCAATACACACGCGCTGCCTCTCCTGCGCACGCGTTTGAACTCTGAACCCCTTCTTTCAGGAGAACGGAAGTGCCGGTTTCCCACACATGCGCAGTGCATGCACAAAACCGGCACTTCCATTGAGCCTACGGGTGAGTACCCCGTGCGTACTCACCCGTGGGGACCCGAATTTCTGGGCCAATATTGGCTTCCAAACAGTGATTGTGGCAAGGTTTGCTCTGTGTTCACTGATTAATGCTCTGAACACCAATTTATTTTACTTGGATATGCAACTTGTATCTTTTTTATGGTTGATTTGCATTCTGGCCTCTTGCGCATCCCCAATTTTAATCGCTCCACCATTGGTGGCCGTGCTTTCAGCTGCCTGGGCCCTAAGCTCTGGAATTCCCTCCCTAAACCTCTCCGCATTTCTACATCTGCTCCTTTAAGATGCTTCTTAAAACCTATCTTGACACCTACCCTAATATCTCCTTATGTGGCTCGGTATCAAATTTTGTCTGATAACGCTCCTGTGCAAAGCCTTGGGATGTTTTACTACATTAAAGGCGCTATATAAATGCAAGTTGTTGTTGCTGCTGTTGGTGTTGAAAGAACTGACGGATCTCTCAGCCGTGCAAGCAACAGACAGAGGCCATCTGACCGTGACACTGGATATTTGCAACTCAAAGTTTTCAACCTTTTTTTAAACTTTACCATTTAAAATCCCTAACATAAAAGATATGGGCCCCAAAACTCCTCGGTCATGTCCCTGGTGGTTACACTGGCATCATACCCGACGGTGCCCTCCAGCGCTGACTCTGTCAGAACTTGCAGGGTTGGCGGGAGGGCACCTCACCGGCAGCCACCTGCCCAATCTTGCTGGAAACTCCTGCACCCGCTCGCCTTTTAAGGTAAGGGGGTGGCCCACCGGCCCTGCCCTGGAGCCCAACCATGGTTCTATCAGGTGGGGCCCACAGTCGCTCTGGTAGATGTTGGTAAGCTTCCACTCGCTCGGCATACCGGCTGCCACTACAGCGCCGGGTCCCGACTGCGAACCAGGAGCGGTAACATCTGGCTTCGGGTTTCCCCACTCTTTACCCCCATCCCCTGACCATCACATGTCTTGTAAGGGGAGGATGGATGTTCCACCTCTTACAAAGCACAGAGCACAGTCCTGTAAATGGGGGTGACCAGGCACAACCACATCTCTGTCGTGTTCCTGGGAGTTCCACTGGTCTCCTCACCACAGTTAAGTTGGGAGGCTGGCGAAACCCATGCAGGACTTCAGGGCCAAGCATTTGCCAACCTTTGCACATTCTAAGGGCTTTCTAATGATTTAAAATATAATAAAAGTAAAACTTGATGTAAAAATGACAGTCTTCTTCTTTCGTACGGTAGCAGCAAAGCAAATCAAATGTCAATATCTAAGTTGGATATCCAGGCCAAATGGCAGTAAATGTCAATTGGGACTGAATTTGTTTCTCTATTACAAATGCTGTTAAAATTCTGTTACTGGTATTTTTATTCATATTCTTATTGTGGGCCTTTATCAAATGTTGTGACATTCAATCAAAAACAGGATAACTGCTGCCTGGATTCCTTATATGGAGACTGACCTTACTGTGGGCAGGCAATTCAGTTGATTTACAACACTGATAATCAAGAGAATGATTCAATAGTTGGAGCTTACACTGAATATGAGCAATAAGTAACTAACTGGATGTACCTCAGCTATAGTGTATTGGGGTGCCATACTACAACAAGGGGATTCTTAGATGTGATACTGAGCACCACGATCCACAGCAGCCAGTTACAATAAGCGTCAAAGTGTAAGTTTGGCTCAGTTGGTAGCACTCCTGTTTGGGTCGGGACAAGGGTTAGTGTCTGTTCCATTAATGCTGACACACAAGGTTACTACAGCTTAACACACAATCAACACGTGTGCCAGATCCAGACGCACAGAGGAAATGGACTCTTTATGCCCTTTGGCGACTTTGGTCATGCTATTACCGGAAGAGAAGAGCTCGATTTGGGAATCTTACTCCATCGGGTGTGTCACCATGCATGACTCTCACTCGCTGCCCGAGTATAATAAAATAGAACGGCCGGGTTTTCCACTCTTGCATTCGCCGGTGCGCAATTTCCCATCTTGTAAGGTGGATGGAAAATTGCCCACTGGCTAATGAAGAAGACGGGCAGATTGGAAAACCCAGGTCGGTTTGTTCAGTCCTCTGTACCAAGAAAGTGATCATCCAAATGCTCAGGTTGAACAAGGTGTGCATCACTGTGTTGAAGCCCATTACTTGCTCAACGCACACTGAAAATCATGGATGGGTGCCCTCACTGTATCACCAACAAGGTGTCTGTGAAGCTGAAAATGAAACACAATTGACAATACCTGATAATAATTATTATATCTCTGGCCTCACTGCAGCAGCAGAATGCTAAAAGCCTGCTTCTACTCAATTTTACTTTGCACCATTGTGCCACTATTTTATAGATTCGTTTTAGGATCACATAGATGTGACCTTTTAATAGTGGCAGTAATCCCGTGTTACCCATGATTTTCCGACATGTGCTCCCTGTAAATGCTGGAAGCACATGATCAGACCTACAGTATCTACTGTGTGTTTCTGTCTCTAATGCTCTAAATTGCTGGACTTAAATGAGACTTTACTCTAGAAAAGAGGTGTCAGATCAGAAGATAATCAAAATGATAAACCAGCAAATAAAGCCACCGCCATTGACATTAATAATTGAAGAACTCTTTCACACTTTTGGGAATCTTATGAAAATAATAAATGTACACGGCAGCGTAACACTATCTGATTACCTTAAAAATTTATATTATGCAAAAAATAAATCTATTCCATCTAAAATTGGATGAAAAATGATTCAATTGAAAAGCAATAAAAGCAGCAACTGCATGTAATATTAATTGTGCAGTGTTTATATCATTGTGGTTGCAGACATAGCATACATCCAGCTACCATTCTCTAAGTACTCCAGTTTAAATCATAACAGATTATCATTCAATTTGTGTAATAATACAATTCTGACAATACTAATTGTGGATGTCAAGAGGTGACTGAATAGAACTCATTCTTTCAAAGAGACATACTTTCTTCTTTCTAAGTCGGAGGAAATGACCATTTATCATCATAACAAGAAAATAAAGACTTGCATTTATATAGTGTCTTTCAAGATCGCAGGATGTCCCAAAGGGCTTTGCAGTCGATGAAGTACATTTGAAGTGTAGTCACTGTTGTAAATGTAGGAAACGCAGCAGTCAATGTATGCACAGCAAGGTCCCACAAACAGCAATGTGATACTGACCAGATAATCTGTTTTTAGGTGTTGGTCGAAGGATGACTATTGACCAGAACACCGGGGAGGATGTCTCTGCTCTTCTCTGAAATAGTGCATGGGATCTTTTATGGCCACTTGAGAGAGCAGAAAGGGCATTGGTTTAATTTCTCATCCAAAAGACGACAGTGCAGCACTCCATCAGTACTGCATTGGAGTGTCAGCCTAGATGACAGAAATAAAAACAGATAACTGAAGCCTCTTTAACAAAACCATGGAAACATGGAGTTTAAAAGTGCGTGGCCGATGGGCCGAAATGGCCTCCTTCCGTGCTGTAACTTTCTATGATTCTATGATTCCCAAGAATCTACTTTTTACTGATGGGATGAAGAAGGCAATGAATCATACATGTGCACCCCGATAATAATGATCCTTTAACGTTCCCCCAGCAACCAACAAGCCACTTCACTGGTCTGCATCTTGGAAAAGGTTCATTCATTTAGCCATGCAATGTGCAATTTTTGTAAGAAACGGATCATTGTCAAATACTGATGGCCTGATTTACAGATCCTGAATGTGCTGGCCTTCACTGTGATGGGACAACAGGAACAGATTTCAGGTCAGAAAGAAAGGCTCCCCAACAATTTCCATCAGGGTACAGTCCATGTGGTCTGAACAACCCTGAGGACCTGGCAGAAGGTCCAGAAGCAATCACATTCTTTAAAAGAGAGTGCAAAAAGTTGCATGAGTATTAAAAGAAAGAAAGACTTGCATTTCTATAGCGCCTTTCACGACCACCGGAAGTCTCAAAGCGCTTTACATCCAATGAAGTACTATTGAAGTGTAGTTACTGTTGTAACATAGGAAACGCAGCAGCCAATTTGCGCACAGCAAGGTCCCACAAACAGCAATGTTATAATGACCAGATAATCTGTTTTCGTTAATTGAGGGATAAATATTGGCCAG
This sequence comes from Somniosus microcephalus, assembly GCF_052327205.1. Lineage (NCBI taxonomy): Eukaryota > Metazoa > Chordata > Chondrichthyes > Squaliformes > Somniosidae > Somniosus > Somniosus microcephalus. The sequence goes on along the minus strand of NC_141003.1, from coordinate 24,760,447 downwards.
GACACCGAGGGTAACTCCCCTGCTCCTCTTCGAAATAGTGCCATGGGATCTTTTACGTCCACCTGAGAGAGCAGACGGGGCCTCGGTTTAATGTCTCACCCGAAAGACAGCACCTCCGACAGTGCAGCATTCCCTCAGCACTGCACTTGAACCCACAACTTGTTGGAAGGTGTCAGACCTTTGGAGACTGCAGAACAGCACAGAATGCATGGTATGTACTATATTAAGAAGACATTCTATGATTTGCATGAATATGTGACAACATACGGTAGCATAGTGGTGATGTTACTGGACTAGTAATCCAGAGGCCTGGATTAATGATCTGTGAAATGTGAGTTCAATCCCACCACGGGTAGCTGGGGAATTTACATATAGGCCAGACCGGGTAAGGACAGCAGATTTCCTTCCCTAAAGGACATTAGTGAATCAGATGGGTTTTTACGACAATCCGGTAGTTTCATGGTCACCATTACTACAATTTAATTCCAGATTTATTTAACTGAATTTAAATTCCCCAGACCCACAGCAATGTGGTTGACTCTTAACTGCCCTCTGCGGTTCAAGAAGGCGGCTCACCACCACCTTCTCAAATGCAATTAGGGATGGGCAATAAAAGCCGGCCTTGCCAGCGACGCTCAAATCCCATGAACAAATTTTTAAAAATGTATCCACACAGTCATTGTGGACAAAAGCACATTTGATGACAATGCAATACTCATGATGTACCATTTGAGGGCAAGTTCAGTGATCCCACACTACCAGTGTGGGCCTTTGCTTGAGGATCTGGGAAAGATTCGCACTCTTCAAGCAAACTGTCCAACCTGCACTCCCTTTGAGCACAAACTGCCCGCTCGAAGTGCTGATTCCTATGCTCTCTTTATAGAGCAAGAAAAAGCCAGTCACCGAGAGCTGGATCAGAAGAGCACCAATCAGCAGAGTACCAAGTGGCATCACTCCACTTGAAACAGAGAGTGGCACCGAGACATAAATGACAGAAGATTTTAATACTGATGCTGAGGAGGAAGTGTAGGTGAAGCACCAAGCTTCCTTACACATGGCAGTAGGAGGCAGATTGGATCATGTGGAGTCCAGCACTCAGATATGTTACGGCCCGGAATTTGCGGTTGTAATGACAGCGAAACTGTCAGCGTTGAATGTGAATCTGACAGCTACTTCTGGAGTACGCACATGCGCAGTTAAACACGGAAATCCAGAAGTTTCTGTCAGTCATTCCTCCACAGGGCGTGCTGTTGAACTCCCCATAGTCGGCAATCAATTGAAATCACTGAACAGGCGTGAACTTAAGCTTTTACGCTGGAAGATCGCTTTTAAAACCCCCCAAAAAGTTAAGCCTTATTGAATGGGGTGTAACTGTGTTTTTAATGGTGTACTGAGTCATAATTACTGCTGAACATCTGTTCTGGCTCTGAAAAATTAATTTTATATTTATGGAATGTCAAATCTTTCCATTATTATAAAAATTCCATGGTTTTTTCATAATTTAAAAAAAAAAATTGTTTATGATATTTCAGCTTCTACCTTAATCCCATGTGTATGTCACAATATTTATTTCATTCTCTGTAAAATGATTTAAAAGTGAAGGAAAATCCTTGCATTTTACTTCCTGGTTCCTGTCTGTGAGAATTCTTCAATGTGATTGGCTACTTAGCCAGCTTGATGACATCACTGTTGCTGGATGCGGGAGACCCCCTAGACTAGGCGCCTGATTCAAATTAACGTTGAGAGAGGTGAAAACGATCGCTAGATCTTTGTGGGCAGCTTTCATAAATAGAGGCATAGTGTACAAAAGCAAGGAAGTTATGATGAAACTTTATAAAACACTGGTCCGACCTCAACTGGAATATTGTGTCCAATTCTGGGCACTGCACTTTAGGAAGGATGTGAAGGCCTTCGAGAGGGTGCAGAAAAGATTTACAAGAATGGGGTTGTTCTCTTTAGAGCAGAGAAGGTTGAGAGGAGATTTGATAGAGGTGTTCAAAATCATGAGGGGTCGAGACAGAAGAGATTGAGAGAAACTGTTCCCATTGGCGGAAGGGTCGAGAACCAGAGGACACAGATTTAAGGTGATTGGCAGGAGAACTAAAGGCGACATGAGGAAAAACTTTTTTTACACAGCGAGTGGTTATGATCTGGAATTCACTGCCTGAAAGGGTGGTGGAGGTAGACTCAATCACAACTTTCAATAGGGAATTGGATAAGTACCTGAAGGAAAAAAAATGTGCAGGGCTACGGGGAAAGGGGTGGGGAGCGGGACTATCTGAAGTGCTCTTGCAGAGAGCTGGCACGGGCTCGCTGGGCTGAATGGCCTCCTTCTGTGCTGTAACCATTCTATGATTCTGTGATTCTTCGAGGTCAGTGGCGAGCACCGTCACTTCGCCACTGACCGCAAAATCCAGGCCATAGTGTCACTGAGAAATAGTTGTCTGCAAAACAATCTGCCATTCAACATGAGGTAGCAAGTGGTGGCTGCAATAGTGACCTCAGTTACACAGTCTCTACAAACAATAAGAATCAACTCTCATCAATATAGAGCCGTTAGGATCCAAACTTCAAACAGTCACGGCCAGCATTTCAACTCACTTGAGGGAAGAATTTGGAGGGCTCATAGATGCCCACTATTCTATGCTGTGACAAGTCCGTGGATATTTTAAGGAGATACCCTCCAATAGTGGCATTCAGGGAGTATCACAAGAGCAAGATGGGACTCATGTGTTGCTTCGTCACCATCACCTAACCCTGCAAACATGAGCAGCGGGCACTGTCTCTAGAGGTGAGGAACACAAAGCGATTCCAGCAAGGGAGAACCCTGATACTGCTGGAGGCAGTGGTCTCCTGGATCCCACGTAGCTCACTAGTTGGCTATGCGGTCATCCTGCAGTTTTACTCCTTCAACCAGGGGAGCATGTAGTTGTAGAGTACATCGACAACATGCAGAGGCCCATGATACATAAAGTGAAACACGTAGCAAAAAACATTTATGTTTGCTGCATTTTGCAGTCAGTGATTCCTTATTTTGTGCAGGAAAAAGGATCAATGTGCAAAGTCTGACTCTTGAATTGTTCCCTGAGGATGCACAGAAGGGCCCCGTGGCATTAATGTTGAGGGTGACCTTCACTGCCACCAGCAGTGTGTGGCAAGTAGATGATTGTCCCTGCAGGTCTTTGAGGATTGGATGGCATATCCTCATCACAGCTACCCTGCAGAGGCTGACCCTTCTCATGCAGTGCTGCTTCACTATGTTCAGATAGCTGACTCTGTTGTGACAGACTCATTGATTGGGATGGAAGCAACTGCAAGATGAGTGCCTCCCTTTCTGTAATCCTGGTCTGACAACTCCTTCTCCTGTTGCACTACAATACACTCTCCTCCCCATGATTGGGACACCAACGGTCTCCAATAAAGAAAAACTGCAACATTCTTCCTGTGTGTGAATACTTCAGTCACTCCACTGATGTGGTGATAGTTCCAAATCTTCCCATTCATTTGCCTCACTAACTCCAGGCCTGAATAGGAGCATTTTTGATTTACTTGTTCAGCTGTGGAATGCTACATGAGTTTTTCATTAATGGCTTTAGCAAATGCTCGACGAGCGCAAAATTGTTTTTCTTTTCCTAACTTTGCAGTAATGTTCATTAATCCATCGAGGGTAGGATTATTTGGAGCAGCACTAAACATGGGCAAATGGTCCATTTACCTCATTTTCTGATAATGTACCACTCTTTAGCATGTCTAGTTTCCCCAAACATTAGCCAAGAGAGGGAATTTTGGCCCATGAAAATTCTTAATGGGGTTAAAGGATAAAGTGATTTCGGACGAGAATTTCTTCAGAATTGCTCCTGCTCTGCTGCCGTAACCTACGCGCGCAAATGTGGATTCTGCCGGACTTACGGTGAAGATACAGGCCACAAAAGTTTGAGTTGTAGCGCCGGCCATTAAGGCCAGTTTTATTGAAACATGGAGGCCACCTCATTTCTGCCTGCTTCCCGCGCGGAACACGGCGGCCGCCATTTTGGAGAGGTCAGCAACGCTGCCGTTGCCTGCGCTCGCCTCTCCCATGTAAATATGCAGATGGTGATGTCAATCAGCGTCCAGCGCCTTAATTGACGCACGACTGCGATTTTGGACATCACCGCTCTCCATAACACCCTCTCCTAACCACACATGGAAGAATGTGTGCGCAGCAGTTCTACAGAGACGCTGTCAGCGTTTCTTAAGGGGACACACACGTCTTCCAGGCAAGTTTCGATTTCAGCTTTTGGACTAGTTTTTTTTACATTTTATTGGAGTAGTGGCTTCATGCAATACATTAAAAAAGTTGTTAAAGTGTGCAGGGAGTGCTGCTGGATGCTTGCAAGGTTCTGGATGTTAAAGGAAGGCCTCTGAGAACACTAATATAAAAGCAAAATACTGCGGATGCTGGAAATCTGAACTAAAAACAGAAAATGCTGGAAATACTCAGCAGGTCAGGCAGCATCTGTAGAGCGAGGAACAGAGTTAATGTTTCAGGTCGATGACTCTTTATCAGAACTGGAAAAAGTTGGAGATGTAACAGGTTTTAAAGCAAGTGTAGGGGCAGGGAGACAAACGGAATTCCTGTCGGAGAGAAGAGCAGTGGTGATGGGAGGGGGGTAAAGCAAGAGGTGCATGCTTACACCATGTGCATCTTGTAAATCAGGAGAGATTGTGGGATGAGGGGAGGGTGAGATGTGAGAAGGAGGATAACGTATGAGGATACCAGCATTTGGCCAAGGGCTCAGCCAGGCCCCTGCCAAGAATGGCCAGCAGCATCTCCTCCGAGGTGTGAGGTGAGGCTAGGAATGTGAAGTGTGCCTCGTGTTTGGTAGAGATTGTTGGTAGGTGAGTGATGGGCAGGGGGTCGTGCATTGAGCGGTGTGTGAGGCTAGTGGTGCAGTTGGTAGGAGACGGATTTTGAAGATGCATTCACTGACCTTGACCACTCGTCTGAGGTCAGGAAACTTCTTTGGGCACTGGAGCCAAGTCGTGGGGGTGACACTGCTGGCAGTGACAGCCTCGGCGATCTAGTCCCACATCCTTCTTTCTGGAGGGTCTCCTGGCTCACTGTGGGTAAAGGAACTCTCTTCCAGTGTTGACCCCCTGCACAAAGCTAGAGTGCTGCGTCCTAGACACTGGGTTCCCCTTCCCTGGCCTGTTGAGCCATTTGTATTAGCGCTGAAGCACTTTTAGCATTTTTTATGTGCAGAAGGCAGTTCACCTTTAAGAGCTGCAGACTGCTGAGTTTGGAATGATTTTTAATTTTTTTTTTGCAGAAGGCAGTTGAGCTTTAAGGGCTCGAGACTGCTTTCAAAACTGACAGCCTTCCTTTAAGAAAATGCAGCGTCACCACAGCGACATGACCTTGGGCCTCCTGCTGAGCACACAGCCTGTCAGCAGTGCGATAGTCGCTGGGCTGTGCACTAAAATCATTTAAATTAGCAGGTAGCACCAAATTAACGTACTGCCTGCGCTTTCTAAATCTCGCCCTGCGGTGCCCCACCCGTTTCCGGGCCTTGTCGAATTTCCAGGCCACGGTGTCTGAGCAGGAGCAGTTTTGATGAAATTTCCAGCCCTAGACTCGGTGATCAGATGCATAACAATCACCTGTTGTGACATATATAAACAACAATTTGTTTTTCCCCTGCAAGGAAATGTAGGCTCGAGATTACAGTTGGCAATATTGGCAACTGAATGCTTAACATATTCACGTGACACATCTTCACCTGCGATTTTAACACAGACTTAACCTGATCAGATGCAACTTCAGTTCATTTTGACACAGTGCCCTTATGCGGATTTTTCTTGGTATTGGTAGGCCGTTAATTCATATCACTTTGGAGAGATATTTAAGGAATTATTAAGCAAAATAGTCATAGGTGTAGATGATGCAATTCTTTACATGGTGGTCCTTCTGCTGCCGGGATCCTGGGCGAATCAGATGTGGAGTGTGCGGGTTGAATTTGAATAGCGTAGGTTTTAAGATGGGATGATTATCATGAAATTTTGATTAGTTTGGGAGAAATTTCACAGAATCTGATCATCTCAAAGGTTTTCCTTGTTGTTAATCCCCCCACTCTTCCCCAGGAAATTGAGTGGATTGGCCATTATAAGCCAAACTGGAAATGGCCTGAGGAGGGGATGGGCCTTTGTAGTTCCATATTTACAGTCTTATGTTCTTCTGTTCTTCGTATAGTTCTCACTTGAGAAATTAATAGTAAAAGGAACAACTTTCAAAAGGAGAAAACAATATAAAGAACGTACTTATAATTGCAGAGGCTGGCCACCTTTGTTACCTTGGGGAACTATGAACACCACTGGAAGCTACTGAATGTTCAGTACCTGTAGCATTGCCGTCTTCACAGCCAACATACTGGCCGCTGTGACTAGAATATGTATGTTCTGTACTTGCAAACCCTTTATTATTTATTCCACTAGCAAAGACAAGCTCCCAAAGTAACAGGAGAGGGGAAATTTCAAACAACTGGATTATACAGTTATTATGGGCACAGCCTATCTCATTGTGAGCATTTCAAATAATTCTTAGTTCAGATGACAATTTAAATATAAAAATTCCAATAATAATTCGAAACCTTATTAATTGACCAGCTGACTAACAAACCATAAAACAGCACCAATAATCTTTATACTTCTCACTAACCAGAAAAGCAGAAAGCTATCACAAATCATTACACTGATAGGATCTTAAAAGAGGGGCAAACGAAACATATTTTACATTGGAATGACTGATGGTAGAGTATTATGTCCCTACTGTATTTTAGAAAGAAAATCAATGTCAGCTATTGTCCTTGGATAGATCCAAAGCTTTACACAGGGACAGACCGAATGTACATAGTTCTGTAATAGCAAAATCTAAACTCAACGCTCATGGTTGCTCGATACCTGGCTACCTCCCTATGAAACGGTAAACTGGCAAAAGATTCTTTGAGCCCAAGTCCACAGGCTCAGTCAATTCAAATTATCTGATCATTTAATTTCATTAGCACTAAATTCCCACTTTGCTGTTTTATTTGCATTGCTTAATTCAACAAACAGATAAATCAATTTTATTTTTAAGCACAAAAGATGACTTTGATTTATCAGTAGCCTGTAAATCAGTCCCTTCAATACTCCCAATTGTTCTTTAGAAGAACAATCATTCGTGAATTATAAACGTGTGACTATTTCAGCCCATTTTTATCATTTGCAAGTCTAATACTGTGTTTAAAAGAAAGGAGGACTTGCATTTATATAGCGCCTTTCATGACCTAAGGTGCCTCGAAGCGCTTTACAGCCAATGAAGTACTTTTTGAAGTGTAGTCACTGTTGTAATGTAGGAAACACAGCAGCTAATTTGCGCACAGCAAGCTCCCACAAACAGCAATGTGATAATGACCAGATTATCTGTTTTAGTGATGTTGATTGAGGGATAAATATTGACCGGGACACCGGGGAGAACTCCCCTGCTCTTCTTCAAAATAGTGCCATGGGATCTTTTACGTCCACCTGAGAGAGCAGACGGGGCCTCGGTTTAATGACTAAGAGCGCGGCCATCCATAGACCCCAGTAGCAGCACACAACATTGTGAAGAAAAGATTCCAGCAGCTCATTGGATTCCTTCTTCCTCACACCAAGGCCTGACTTGGGAAGACATCGTCCCTCCCGCCCACTCCATTTTGGTGCAATTCCCTGACAGAGGTGAATCAGCCTGTCTCCAGCATGCAAATAGTCCTAGGGTTAGAAATATGGCTGGAGATGCTCCCCTCAGCCTGTCTCCCCCACCCCACCTCGAACCAATCACAAAGCCCAGGCCATGCAGTATAAATTGGCAGTGGGCCTGCTGTACAGACCAATGTGTTCTTCTGCTGTCACATCATGAACTTCTCTGTACCTCCTGTTGTCACATCCTCTATATACCATCTACTGTTCGTTCATTCACAATACAGTTCTATTCTTTCATTAAAAAAATACACTTATCTGTACACATTTAGGAAATTGTACATCTGACATGGGCATGTATGTCTTGCATGCAAGCACATAATTGTTTAAAACATAGACTAATATAAACAGACAGCTCCTCTAATCTGCCCGTGTGGCTTTGATTGCTGCGACTAGATTATGGCACTGGGTCTCAGTGTAATCAAGATTAAATTTCATTCATGTGATAGTGAAATGCTCATTAATCTCCATGCTGAAAATGTAGATTTTAGTAAGTCTTTAATAAAGATGAAGAACACAGCAGATATTTGCTGTCCCAATAATGATATCCACATGCTATAACTGGAAGCTAACTAGGATTTAAAGTTTGCAAATTAATAGCCTGACTAATACTATGCTTGCCTGGGGATACCAGGTTTTTATGGATTTTGACCACCACAGCTATCCAGTATTTAGAGAATACTTGATAGGAACTGATGAGCTATTGGTCTTTTAGACCTGCATGGAAAATGTGCAGAACTCATTTAAAGGTTACTTGCTCATAGGTTGTTTGGTCTGCCACTTTCTTGTAATTTAATCCATATTTCAAAAATGGGATTAGAACAGGTAGCTCCAGTTGAAGAGCTAGCACTGGCACAGGTCTGACGGGCTGAATGTACTGTAACTTGTATGATTTCTCAAGCATTCCCCTATGCGTATTCTTTTCAGCTAGAGGGTAGCGTTTCTAGCAAATGTGTTATAGAAGCCAGAACACTGGACCATAGGATTCGCGCCTGCATATCCTATGCACAGCTAAGCCCACCATATCTTCCAGGCTTGGTCCTAATTTAATGTTCATTCTCAGTTCCTTACCTGGATTGCTCAATGGGAGGTGATAACCCATTCAAGGACCTTGCAGAGGAAAGGGAGCTTGGAGATGAGGTGGTAGTTTAGAAGGGTCAAGGATGGGTTTCTTGAGGAGGGGCTGTTGATAGTGGTTTTAAAAGCAGAAGGACTATATGGAGAGAAGGAACTATTTACAATGTCAGCTCGTGTGGGGGTCAAGAAGGGAAGCTAGGTGATCAGAACTTTAGTAGCAATGGGTGATGTAAAAAGACTACTAAGCACTTGGTTTGAGTATAAAACAAGGCTTTAAGCAACTGTTTCAAAACCATGAGATTCTAGTTACATCACTAGTTCCTGGTTACAGAAACATCCTGAGCAAGCTGGGCCCACGCCCGAGTATTTATACTCCTTGGACGGCGCCACCAGCTGGCTGTACAGTGTTATTTCATGTGTCATTTCTCCATGAATGATAAGATTCATGACAATGGGGTTGAGGGAGCAGGAAGTAAGTCTCAGAAGAAATGAGCTTGGAAAAGGCAGGACAAATAAGAGGGGGAAACTGGATGAGCCTTTAGGGCTAAAGTAAGTGGGGAACTGGAGGGGTTGGCTTAAGGGAAGGGAACAATGGAGGGAGTTGACTCTCACTTACTTACTCTCAGAAAAATGTACACTTCAACACAGCATGACACACAGTATGTTGCCATGTAAGCACTGTTTTAAGGGGTGTCTTTCACCAGCATTCTAATATATGTTCCTCCTGCATTTCTACAGGTGAGCTCCCCAGAAACAGCTTGAGCTCCCACTGAAGCCAACACTTCACAGCGTCCTGTGCCATTTACTCCACCTGTGATAAGCACCAGCACAAGTACATTCACCTCAAGGGGGTGGAGGATTTAGATAGTCTGTTGCAGGAGGGTGCATTGGGTGAATCACAGAGCATGTGTGAGCAGGAGCATGTGCAGCAGCAGAGTCTAAGGTTTTGGCTCAGTTAGTAGCACTCTCTGGAAGGTTGTGGGTTCGAGTCCTGCTCCAGATACTTGAACACAAAATCTCAGCTGATACTTCCGTGCAGCACTGAGGGAGTGCTGCATTGTCGGAGGTGCCGTCTTTCGAATGAGACGTTAATCCAAGTCCCCATCTGTCCTCTTTGAAGAAAAGCAGGGAGTTCTCTTGCCCAATATTTATCCCTCAACCAGCATCACTAAAACAGATTATCTGGTCATTTATTTAATTGCCATTTGTGGGATCTTGCTGTGCACAATATTGGTTGCCGCATTTCCTAAATTACAACAGTGGCTACACTTCAAAAGTAAATTGGCTGTAAAGCGTTTTAGGACACCTTGAGGTCATGAAAGGCAGCATATAAATGCAAGTCTTTCTTTTCTTTATTTCTGAATGTAAAGGCAGGCTCTAATCAGAGCATGAATGTCTTGTACATTCATTTGATACTGTACATAATACACTGGAAGGTCAGGTTGCGACTGTGGAGAAGTCCACTACCTGCATTTCTGCATGGCCACTGACTGGAGTCCGCCATGGAGCATGTGACAACTCCAGGGGATCTGCAGTGGTGACTGATGGAGTGCAAGCCCTTGCAATTCATGAATGCCTTGCATAGACACTCAGATGGCTACATGGGCACTATCAATAATGCCTGGGACTTTACGCTGCCCCCTCATTCTGGTGCTGTTTCGTTTAAATGGGGAAGCTGACAAAGGTGTTTGCTCTAGTGAAAAATGCATCAATGATCTGATTAGTGGATCTGTGCAGCACAGATTGACTAATGTTGCTGATGTCCCACGAGATTCCTTAGAAGAAGCCAGAGTCATAATATTTCAGTGAAAATTATCTGCTTATTCATTCATTTGCTGTGGAACCTCGCAGTGTGCAGATTGGCTGCTGCACTTGCCTACCAAACAACAGTGACTGCATTTCAAAAATTACAAAGGACTCTGGGATGTGACAATATGTTATATAAATGATAGTTCTCTCTCTCCTGCTTAATATTAGGGAATACAAAAATATCAAACACATTGCATGGGCTGTAAGTTGCCAAGAGTGATTTCTATTTTTAGATAACTGATGATGCTCTTGTTTAGTCTGGGATCTGGTCTGGAGTTATGGCATTCATCAAGGTCTCATTCTGAGCTAGAAATGCTGCCAGAAAGCAGAACACAGTCTGGAAAACCTAACCTCCAGTACACTACTAGTGAGAATTTGCCAATTTATATAATTTTTATAAACATAAATTTCATAGAATCATTGAATGGTTACAGCACAGACGGAGGCCATTTGGCCTGTCAAGCCCATGCCAGCTCTCTGCAAGAGCACTTCAGCTAGTCCCACTCCCCGCCCTTTCTCCGTAGCCCTGCAAATTTCTTTCCTTCAGGTACTTATCCAATTTCCTATTGAAAGCCACAATTGAATCTGCCTCCACCATCCTTTCAGGCAGTGCATTCCGGATCCTAACCACTTGCTGCGTCATTTTTTTTCCCTCCTGTCGCCTTTGGTCCTTCTGCCAATCACCTTAAATCTGTGTCCTCTGGTTCTCGTCCCTCCCGCCAATGGGAACAGTTTCTCTCTGTCTACTCTGTCTAGGCCCTTCATGATTTTGAACACCTCTATGAAATCTAAAACCTGATAAAACACTTCAATGTTTATAATTTATGTAGTTTACGTTTTTTTACCTAAAAATAAATTTCCTTAAGTCTCAAAAGTAGTTCAGAAGCAACAGATTTTAAAATTGAAGAAGTACAACTAAAATAAAGAGGTGATTGACTAAAAAAATCCATTCAATAAACGATCTCTGGTACAGATACTGCCTCTCACAAGTGTGGTTGACCTGTTGATGCACAAATTACATGTTGAAACATTCTGCACAATTCATATGCTGAGAACATACAGATATAGCTGAAAGCTCTCTCTCCGCTGTTGTAAAGTAAATCTATCCTGTCAAAGCTCAGGCTTTCAAGCCAGGCTGAGGCCTTGAAGTAAAAATGTAAATAAAGATATTAAAAGCACAGAAGACTATTCAACTGTAGAATTTTTATTATTTTATTGTGAATCATGTGTATTTTATTTTGTTTAAAACCTCATTTTGGACATTAGAAATTTCAGTTATTGAGAAAAAATGGTGGTCTAAAAAAATTTCGAAAGCTTTTTCTGTGATTTGTGGAGAAAAGATAATAGGTAATATAGGGCCACTTAGTGGCATAATAGGTAAGAGTTACAGGTAAGTGTAACAGGTAAGCATGGACATCTTCACACTGGAATTTTCATAGGAAATGTTTACATAGCGGGTTTCAATGGAGCACATGCTGTAGGTAAGAATGTTACTATATTATACAGAGGGATGTTCATGACTCATAATTGGGGCATACAATAGGGAGGGTAGAGTTTAAAAACAGGATCTTGTGGCTACACCTATGAATGGCCAGTTTAGCAAAGAATCATTGAGAAATTTGTGCTTTAAAGACGCATCCAAATTTTCTGGCTACACAAACAATACATTTTCTTTGACAAATTGAAGAAGGCAAATTTAGAAAAATTGTGCTTCTTTTAAAATTGTATTTTCTGTTTTGGACCATATTTATGCCAGTGTTTCCCACCTTAAGTACTGAGGCAGATTCACAAATAAACAACCTCGCATGTGAGAAGCAGTAACAAGCATGTAGTATGTTCCCAGTGAAAGGTTTTGTTTTATAAGAGAGCTTTTGTATTCAATATACTTCGATTTAAATTTACATTACTATATACGGCATCCAATGCATATGTCAATATGTCAATCATGTTTGCAATTTGATTGGCAGCACCTTCCAAACCCACGACCTCCACCACCTAGAATAACAATGGCAGCAGGCGCATGGGAACACCATCACTTCCATGTCACACACCATCCTGACTTGGGACATATATTGCCATTCCTTCATTGGCACTGGATCAAAATCCTGGAACTCTCTACTTAATAGCATTGCGGGAGTACCTTCACTACATGGACTGCAGCATTTCAAGAAGAAGGCCCGCCACCACCTTCTCAAAGACAACTAGAGTTCGGTAATAAATCCTGGCCTTGCCATTGACACCCACAACCCGAGAATGATTTTTTAAACAATAGCAAAATACTGCGGATGCTGGAAATCTGAAATAACAACAGAAAATGCTGGAAACACTCAGCAGGCCAGGCAGCATCCATGGAGAGAGAAACAGAGTTAACGTTTCAGGTCGATGACCATTCATCAGAACTGGATCTGTTACTTCTCTAACTTTTTCCAGTTCTGACGAGGGGTCATCGACCTGAAACGTTAACTCTGTTTCTCTCTCCACGATGCTGCCTGACCTGCTGAGTGTTTCCAGCATCTTCTTTTGTTATTAATGATTTTTTATTATCTAAAAGGAAGAACATCAATAAAGGAGCAGTCTGATTGTCACCATGAGCATTCTAAAGGAAAGATTTCCACCCACCAAAAATTCTCCTTGCCCCACGTTTTCAATCTACTGTTTAGAAGCAGGAACCTGTGACTGAGTAAAGAATTCTATTTTCCCAGATTCACGACCTATTGATTACAAGTAGCCACCTTTAATTAGGAGGCAATCTGGGGTATTCATTATGGTTCCCTTTGTGATTCCCATTGATTCTGAGTGGGTTCCCCTAACGACCAGGTGAAAGTGTAAATACCTCTGCTTAAAAAGAAATCAATAACAGAAGCAGGTGACTCACAATCTTCCCTAATTTACTACTCATTGATCACGTAAAGACAGGATAGACAAATTACAAGAGCTCCCATGACTGGAGGAGTCCTTACTTTCTCAGGCAGGTTATCCATAAATAACAAATAGGCCCGCTAAGTAAATTAGTGAACAAAATGAGGGAGTTGAACTAACATATGCTGAGAGGAAGATTGAAACAAGGTTACAGCCAAGATCGGACGATGATTGAACAGGCTGCAACCAGAGCCAATATGGCACTGATTCGGTATAGATTCTTGCTTTTTCTACCTTTCCGAGCTACAGTGACAGGCGGGGCAGCAAGTCAAGGAGTCCACACTATGGGGTAACTGGAGGAAGGATTTAAGGCACAGAGAGTTCAATTATAGTACATAGCTGAGGGTCTCATTAAGCAAATTAAAGCCCGGGCTGGAGTTGGTTGAATAATAATTAAGATTAAGATTAAAATAAGCAAGAGAGCTCTAAACATGAAAATAATAACTTCTCATTAGAGGGTAATGAGGAATGAACTGGGCACAGGGGGAGCCAGCGAAGAATTTTGTCATTTAAATCTTAATTAAAACAGTTTTAAATTGGCCAATTATCTGTAGTAATACTTAAAACTGTTCACACAGATAACATTTGATTAAAAACAAGTTGCATATGACCGTTTAAATCTAATGTATAAAAATGTCACATGGGTCTATAGGGCCGACTCTGTGATCCCGGGCTCCTGTCAGGGAGCTACACTTGCAGGAAGCGTATTGTGAGTGCACACCTCTATTTTCCAGCCACTCATATTAAGTGAATGGAAAATCTCAGGCTTCTCGCAAAACACTCAGTGATTGCAGAATCAGCCTGTATGATTAATTTTCAATCATAACAATAATTATAAGTATTTATTGATTAGTGGATCTCCTTCTTCATGGATTCAAAAAAAACAGTGATCCGGAGTTTGCGGTTGTAATGACAGCGAAGCTGTCAGCGTTCGCCGTCATTACGCTGTGAAACTGACAACAACTTCTGCCGCCTGCACAGCCGCAGTTAAATGCGGAAATCCAGAAGTTGCTGTCAGTGATTCCCTGCTCCTCCACAAGGTGCACTGTTGAAGTCCCCACAGACGGCAACCTTTAGAAATCAATTGAACTGACATGAACTTCTCCTTTTACGCTGTAATATCGCTGTTAAACCACCACCCCCCTCCCGAAAAAGTTAAGCACGGTGGCATAGTGGTTAGCACTGTTGCCACACAGCGCCAGGGACCCGGGTTCGAATCCGGCCTCGGGTGACTGTGTGGAGTTTGCACATTCTCCCCTTGTTTGCGTGGGTTTCCTCCGGGTGCTCCGGTTTCCTCCCACAGTCCAAAGATGTGCGGGTTAGGATGATTGGCTATGATAAATTGACCCTTAGTGTTAGGGGGATTAAATACGTGGGGTTACGGGGATAGGGTGGGATATGTGTTGGTGTAGGGGTTACGGGGATCGGGTGGGATATGTGTCGGTGCAGGCTTGATGGGCCGAAATGGCCTCTATCTGCACTGTGGGGTTTCTGTGTGATTTCTGTGTGAAATGAGGTGCAACTGGGTTTTAAACAGTGTATTGAGTCATAACTACTGCTGAACAACCTCTCTGGCTCTGAAAAACGAATTTTATATTTGTGGAATGTCAATTTTTCCATTACGATAAAAACGCCAGAAATTCGGGTCCCCACGGGTGAGTACGCGCTGGGTACTCACGCGTAGGCCCAACGAAAGTGTCGGTTTCGTGCATGCACTGCGCATGCGCGGGAAACCGGAACTTCCGTTCCCTTAAAGGAAGGGGTTCACAGGTCGAATGCATGTGCCGGAGAGGCAGCACGTACGCCTGGAACTTCCGGTTTTTTTGCAGGTTTCACTGGGAGGGTGTCTCCAGCAGCTACACTTTTAAAAAGCAGTCACAAGGCCTGCTTTTAACAAGGTAAGTGGTGAATTAAGTAAAATTAAAACATTTTTTCCACAGGTTTATTATTTTTAAATACTTTAAAGAAAGGTAAGTTTATTTTTAGCCCTGTTAAAAACTGTAATTAATTTTTTCAAAAATTTAAGTTATTGTTTAAAATAGTTATTTCGTGTAATTTATAGTTATTTTAAAAATGTGATTTAAAAAAAAATTTATTTGAAGTTTTAGTTATGTTTTGGGGCCGAACTCTATTCATAGATTTGACAGGTCTTCCTGTCAAATCTATGAATAGAGATTCCCTGCTCTGATTGGCTCTCCATGGCCCACGTGATCCCAGGGGATGCTTCAAACTAACTGCACCCCGGGATACGCAAGCACTGCGCGCCAGCAGTTGGAGCAGGCCCAGGATCGGAATCCCACGTGGGCCCACAGCACAATGGCCGGCGCGGTAGGTAAGTGCAGGTCGGGTTCTTGCACCCTGGGAAGCCTCCGACCCGAATTTCTGGCCCCATAGGTTACGCACTGGGTACTCACGCGTAGGCCCAACGAAAGTGCTAGTTTCGTGCATACACTGCGCATGCGCGAGAAACCGGAACTTCTGTTCCCTTGAAAGAAGGGGTTGACAGGTGGAACGCGTGCACTGGCGAGGCAGCGCGTGCGCATCGAACTTATGTTTTTTTTGCAGGGTTCTCTGGGAGGGTAAGTCTCCAGCAGTTACGCTTTTAAAAAGTAGGCTCAAGGTTTGCTTTTAACAAGGTAAGTGGTGAATTAATTAAAATTATAACATTTTTTCCACAGGTTTATTATTTTTAAATACTTTAAAGAAAGGTAAGTTTATTTTTAGCCCCGTTAGAAAATGTAATTAATTTTTTCAAACATTTAATTATTGTTTAAAATAGTTATTTCATGTAATTTATAGTTATTTTAAAAATGTGATTTAAAAAAAAAATTATTTTAAGTTTTAGTTATGTTTTGGGGCTTATAGTATTTATAGGTTTGACAGCTCTTCCTGTCAAATTTATGAATGAAGCATTCCCTGCTACCATTGGCTCTCCATGGCCCACGTGATCCCAGGGGATGCTTCGAACTAACTGCGCCCCTGGGATATGCAAGCACTGCGCGCCGGCAGTTGGATGAGGCCCAGGATCGGAATACCACGCGGGCCCACAGCTCAACGGCCGGCGTGCTAGGTAAGTGCAGGTTGGAGGTTTGCACCCGCGGGAAGCCTCCGACCCAAATTTCTGGGCCGATATTTCACCTTCCACCTTAATCCCATGTGTATGTCCCAATCTTTATTTCGCTCTCTGTAAAATTTATAAAAAGTGAAGGATAATCAGTGTATTTTACTTCCTGGTTTGCTGCCTGCGAGAATTCTTTACTATGATTGCCTGCTTGATGACATCACTGTTGCTGGACACTGGAGATCCCCCAGAGTTGGCACCAAAATCAAACTAACGTCCGGATAGGTGAAATCGATGCCACAGAGATCACTAGATCTTTGTGGGCAGCTTTCTTCAAAATCAGCGGCGAGCGCTGTCCCTTCGCCGCTGACTGCAAAATCCGAGCCATTGAAAATGGGTCACTCACTTAATGCAATCAGACATCTAAATCTGTGTCCTCAGTGACTAGAGTTACAAAAATAAATAAATGTCTCTCAGGCTGCTGTGCCTTGTTATACAATTAGAAACAATAGAAAAGCATCAGAAATATAACAAATATACAGTATATTGCATTACATATTCATATTAGAACTATATACGATACATGAATTT
The DNA here is from genome assembly GCF_052327205.1 of Somniosus microcephalus. NCBI lineage: Eukaryota > Metazoa > Chordata > Chondrichthyes > Squaliformes > Somniosidae > Somniosus > Somniosus microcephalus. Next base: position 24,743,238 of record NC_141003.1, on the reverse strand, counting down.
AGAAATATCTAATACATCCAGCTAACTGTGTCAAATGGTGTAATTGTATGAAGCTGTATCAATTTCTATATAAATATCAATTGACTTGAATTCTTTATTACTAGTAACCACACTAGTAGGATAAGAAACTTAGGTTAATGCTAAGTCTGTGTGTTATATTGAGAATTACTACACAGACCACAAGAGTAAATTTTAACAGGTCTTTACTGGTTGAAGGTCAGGGCGGAACTGCCCAATAAATCATTACACAGCACTTATATACCGGTGTGGTCACCACCGGTATTACAGTATACAGCAGCCAAGATAAAGTAGTGCAACCCTTAAAATAGTTCTCTTAAAGGTGGAACGGTTACATACACTACAATCCTCCCTTTTTAGGTTAACAGTATATCTTCCCATTAAACATAACATCATAACATATATACACAACTTAATGTAAAAACAGTTCACAGATTCAGTCTCTCTGGAGGCTTCCTGACTCGGTCCGGATAACGCCTCGGTTGTGTAGTAGTTTTCGGTGGTGTAGTAGGTTCTTTTGGCAAGGTCGATTCGGCTTGAATGTCAGTGTCGGGTTCATCTGGTTCCAGTATCACCGGATCGGAGGTAGATACTATGGGTATCTCTGCTTCATCATTAGGCATATAGAGTTGTGGTGTAGGTTGTCCCTTTTCGGATGACGCTATGATCTGGTCAGCATGGCGCTTTATTATGCTTTCACCAATGTCCACGGTATACATCAGCGGTCCTAGTCGTGTGCAAATAGTTCCAGGCTGCCATTTCTCGGTACGGTAGTCCCGGGCCAAAACTTGTTGACCTATCTGGAAGGTTCTAGTTGGCCTTTCATTCATGCCTTGAAATTGCCGGTTCTCTACGTCCCTTCTGATGTTTGGCTTGATCAAATCCAGCCGGCATCTTAGTCTTCTATTGAAAAACATCATGGCGGGAGTTTGGTTTGTGACCGCATGTGTTGCATTCCTGTACGCCAACAAGAAGTTATCTACCTTATGTTGTAGATTTATGTCTTCATTACCCATGGCCTTTATGGCCTTCTTGAAGGTCTGGACAAACCTTTCAGCTAATCCATTGGTGGCGGGATGGTATGGGGCGGACGTGTAGTGCTTAACCCCATTGTTTTTTAAGAACTTCCTGAATTCTTCGGACACAAATTGCGGTCCATTATCAGAACAGATCTGTTCTGGCAGCCCATTCCTGGCAAATATGGTCCTTAATACTGTGATGGTTTTTTCCGTGGTGGTGGAGGACATCTTTATTACCTCCGGCCACTTGGAGTGTGCATCCACCGCGATTAAGAACATTGAGTCCATAAATGGACCAGCAAAGTCGATATGTACCCTTTGCCATGGAGATGAGGGCCACTCCCATGGATGCAGAGGAGCTTGTGGTGGGGCGTTTTGGACCTTCTGGCATCCTAAACAGCTCTTGGTCATTTCTTCGATGTCTCCATCGATACCTGGCCACCACACGAACGCTCTGGCTAGGTTCTTCATTTTCACTCCACCCAGATGCCCCTCGTGAAGCTCCTTTAGCACTTTTTGCTGGAGTTTGGGTGGAATCACCACTCTGGATCCACACATCAATGTTCCTCGGCACACTGACAGCTGTTCTCTTCTTTGCGAAAATGCTGGCAACAGTGGTTCGCCATGTGCTGGCCATCCCTTCACCGTTAAATCGTAGACTCGTGAGAGAGTCGGGTCATTTCTTGTTTCGTTTTCGATCGTAGAATTTGTTACTGGTAGACATTCCACTATGGTTGAGTGGAACATCTCCACTGGGTCCACTGTAGGCGCCTCTTCTACCGTTGGCAACGGTAGGCGTGATAACCCGTCAGCATTCCCATGCTGTTTTGATCCTTTGTATTCTATGTCATACTGGTGTGCCCCTAGGAAAAGGGACCACCTCTGTAGCCTTTGCGCTGTCATAGTGGAAACGCCCTTTTTAGGGTTGAATATGGATACCAACGGCTGGTGGTCTGTCAGCAGTGTAAACTTCTGGCCCTGCAGGTAATGATGAAACTTCTTTACTCCCCACACCAGGCTGAGAGCCTCCCTATCTATCTGAGCATAGTTGCGCTCAGCGGAGGTCAATGATCTGGATGCAAATGCGACTGGCCTTTCCGAGCCATTTGGCAACTTGTGTGAGAGTACTGCTCCAATACCATAAGGAGAAGCATCACAAGCTAAACGAATAGGTAGCGTTGGGTTGAAGTGAGCCAACACTTCCTCTGAGGTGATCAATGTCTTGCTTTTGCGAAAGGCCTTCTTACAGTCCTCACTCCACTTCCATGGTACTTCTTTCTGCAAAAGAGCATTCAGCGGGTGCAGCACCGTGGATAGATTTGGCAGAAACTTATGGTAATAGTTAATCAACCCTAGGAACGATCTCAACTGGGATACATTTTCCGGAGCGGGAGCCTTCACAACCGCTTTGATCTTGTCAGGTGACTTGTGCAGCCTCTCCTGGTCAATGATATGACCACAGTACGAGATCCGTTCCTGAAAGAACTCACATTTCTGGCGATTAACTCGAAGGCCATATTCCTTCAACCTGGTGAGCACCAGTTTCAAATTTGCAAGGTGTTCCTCATCGTCATCTCCTGTAATCAGGATATCGTCCAAGTAACATTGAGTGCTTGGAATTCCCTGTAATACCTGCTCCATGGCCCTCTGCCAAATTGCTGGAGCCGAAGCCACTCCAAAAACCAGTCTATTATATCGATACAAGCCTCTGTGCGTGCTGATTGTGAGATACTGGCGCGACTCTTCCTCAACTTCCATCTGTAAGTACGCTTGCGCCAGGTCTATCTTGGTGAAGCGTTTCCCGCCAGACAATGAAGCAAAGATATCCTCAATCCGCGGAAGCGGATATTGCACCGTGTGAAGCACCGGATTAACTGTGATCTTGAAGTCTCCACAGATGCGGACCTTCCCCGGTTCCCCTGGCTTGTTACTCGATGAATGCTTCATGACGGGAACAATGGGCATGGCCCACTCACTCCAGTCCACCTTAGACAGTACTCCTGAACGTTCCAGCCCTTCCAGCTCAGCTTCCACAGCAGGTCGTATCGCATACGGTACCGGTCTGGCTTTGAAAAATTTTGGGATTGCATGTTCTACAATCTTGATTTTTGCCTTAATTCCTCTCAGTGTTCCCAGCCCCTGTTGGAACACCTCTTTAGCCTCATCCAATATTCTGGACAATCGTTCAGGTTTGACATCTTTTTTTCCGGAATCTACCATTATTGCGCTTAGGGAGTGCCAGTCCATATTTATTTTCCTGATCCACTCCCGCCCCAGAAGTGGTGGACCTCCCTCAGGTAGTACATATAAGTCCATTCCTTGGTGTTCTTTGCCCTTGTGTATCAGCTTGACTTTTATCTTTCCGATGGGGTATACTTTTTGCCCCGTGTATGTCTGCAATACTATCTCCGTATCCCGTAGGGGAATATATTTGAATAACTTTTTGTAATCTTGCTTATTCATGACCGTCAACACCGATCCGGTGTCCAATTCCATCTTCACTTGGACTCCTGCTATCTGCAGTGTGACCCAGATAGTTTGTCGGTCAGCTTCCTTACTCACGTTGTGAATTCTCAGACTACCCAGTTCCTTGCTGTTGGAGTCTGAATCCGAATTCTGTTCATCCGAACTCTTCTCAGCCACCTTATGTACCTTTCTGCACTTTTCCTGTGGTGACTTTTTGTTGCTGGTCTTCTTTCCTGACCGGCATACTTTAGCTATGTGACCAAGCTTGCCACATTTTCTACATTCCTGGTTTTTAAACCAGCATTGGTTCTGATCGTGTGTTGTCTTCCCACAACGATAACATTTCGTTGTACCCGAAGCCATTTGATCTACGCTGAGTACCGCTGCCTTCAGCTGCATTTCCGCAGTGCCTCTCGCTGCGGCTTCGTGCGATGCTGCAATAGTGACAGCCTTATCAAGTGTAAGATCATTCTCTTCAAGCAACCGCTTTTGTGTTCCTTCTTTCGACAATCCACACACGAATTTGTCTCTCAGTGCCTCTGTCAGGCTTTCCCCAAACTGACAGTATTTCGCTAGCTTGCGCAGTTCAATTAAATACTCCGCGTTGCTTTCCTCTTTCAGTTGCGTTCTCGCATAAAATTTAAATCGTTCTGCTAACATCAGCGGTGTGGGGTTCAAATGATTCTTCAGGACAGCAACAATATTAGTGAAAGTCTGATCCGCCGGTTTAGCTGGTGATAGAAGATGCTTCAATAGCCCGTATGTCTTCGCACCCATTGAGTTTAGTAAGGCTAGTGCTTTATCTTCATCTGATATTTTATTTGCCTTACAATATATCTCTATGCATTCTACATACGTGGCCCAATCTTCAACATCGGGATCGAAATCGTTGATGTTACCACGCTTAGGCATCCTCGTGATCTTCTTGAGAAACAAAAGAATTTTTTTTTTTTTTACAAAATGGCGGTTTCCCGCGCTTGTCTTCTTCCCCCGCCTCTGAAAATGGCGGCTTCCCGCGTTTGCCTTTCTCCCCCGCTGGCTGTAATGGCAATTGCCGATTTGCTGCATTCGCCCTCCCCCAGCGGTTTCAAATCGTGCCTCCCAGCCCCTCTTGCAGTCCGATCCTTTCCCCCCCGGCTGCGGCTGAGTTCTCCGCGGTTTTTTTTATTTTCTCCCGCGCCTTACGCTGACCTGGTCGCTGCGCCTCGCGGCCTCGGTAGCTGCCCGGCCTTTTTCACCGGTCACGGTCGAGCTCTCTCTCGACGCTGTTGCGTCTCCCAGCCCGCTTGTAGCCCGGTCTCTCACGCCGGCTGCCTTTGCTATCACCGCGACTTCTGTGCCTTACGCTGCCCCAGTCTCAGCGCCTCTGGCCCCGACTTCTGTCCGGCTCTTTTCCCCGGCCGTGGTCGAGTTCTCCGCCCTTATATCCTCCGTTTTTTTTTGTTATTTTCTCCCCTACTCACAGTCAACGTGGCCGACTTGCTGCTCGTCGCTGATCGGCTTACCCACTACCGTGATAGAAGGGATGATCACTGCCTGTTGCTGATGGAAGGCTTCGTGTCAGAATTCTTCCGTTGCTCTGCAGACCCGAGTCTTCTCTCAGCAGAATGATGAGGGCGGATGCCTCCTCTCGACGCCCGTTAAACTGCCTTGGATGTATCTCTGCCGCAGGGTAAGATCGTAATCGTCGCCACTGTTAAGTCTGTGTGTTATATTGAGAATTACTACACAGACCACAAGAGTAAATTTTAACAGGTCTTTACTGGTTGAAGGTCAGGGCGGAACTGCCCAATAAATCATTACACAGCACTTATATACCGGTGTGGTCACCACCGGTATTACAGTATACAGCAGCTAAGATAAAGTAGTGCAACCCTTAAAATAGTTCTCTTAAAGGTGGAACGGTTACATACACTACAGTTAACACACAAAAACGGACAGTCTTTTTAGCACACACTCAGTTTCGGAGCCCAGACAGGCCAGTTGCATGGGTATCGATAGAACATGCAGATGTGAATTAATATTTCTATAGCTGGTTTCTGACAAATAAGAGTTTAGTATGTTAATTGTTTAAACAGCCAAGCTTTTTATTTCTGCGTTTCTGAACTAAAGGGCTTCCTCAAGAAGTCGTCCATAAGCATTGTCTATGTTTGAATATTGCAATCTATGCAATTAAAAGTGCTAATTTGTCAGTGTTTTGTGTTCCGATGGGTCTTCACAAGCTCCGGAACAGGATAGTTCAAAGAATCAAAACCAGCCTGGATTCTGTTTGGCAACTGTATCCAAGTCCTGTGGGACAGGTCTGGGTCAATGACTGGCTGTAGTCCTTCAATTGACAGCTCTGTGGCTGGAAGTTTCTAATATAGATTTATAGAATTTCACAGCACGGAAGGAGGCCATTCAGTCCATTGCACCTTGAGCACCTCTATCAGTTCTCCTTGTAACCTTCTTTGTTCTCCACATTACTAAAGCCTCTCATCCCTGGTATCACTTTAGTAAATCGATTCTGCACCTTCACTGTAGCCTAAAGTAAGACATCATATTCTACCTGAGGGCTAACCAATGATTTGTATGGGTTCAGCAATACCTGTTCACTTTCATGCTCTACCCATATTTACAAAACCTGAAGCCCCATATGCTTTTTTAATACAGTTTTATCAGCTACTACTTTTAAAGATTTGTGTATTGAAACTTTTCTGCATCTCTACTCCTTTTAAAGTTTCACCATTCAGTGTGTATGTCCTCTCCTTATTCTTCCTCCCAAAATATATCACTGTGCATCTCTTCACATTAATTGCCATTTGACATCTATCTGTAAATGTTGATATATTTACACATAATATATAGCAATGATCCCCCACTGACTTCTGATCCCATACTGCCACACTCCATTTAATGTTCCTTAATTGTATCAACAAACTACTATGCAGCACCTTATTTAATGCTTTTTGAAAATCCATATACACAACATCCATGGCATTTCCATTGCCACTACACTCCTCATCAGCCTTGGCTCAGTGGTAGCACTCTTGCCTCTGAGTCAGAAGGTTGTGGGTTCAGGTCCCATTCAAGAGACGTGAGCGCATAATCCAGGCTGGCACTTCAGTGCAATACTAATGGAGTGCCGCACTGTATCCGGAAGATTCGCGGAAACGCCGGAGAAATGGCGGACAGGCCGTTTGAGCCATTGCTGCGGATCTTCCACAGAGGTTACAATGGAGAGCTCCCTGGAAAAATTCACTCCTCTATGTCCTTTTGTATTTCTTTGTTCTCTTCTTCATAATTTACCTCTATCACCCACAAACTTGGATATTCTCCCTTTATTCACAAATCAAGTATTGACCCATAAGGGACATGACTTGTCACTGCCCACTCTAAATTTTATCCCACCTCTTTGCACATTATCTCCAAGCTTATACCCTATTCCAAGCCAAAGGTTTGCCTCCAATTTCATGCATCTCAATTTTAGCTAGTTATCTCTTGTGCAGATCTTCATTGAATGCCGTCTGAAAATCCACGTATATGTCATGTAGTGAACCCTTTCATCTTCCATCACGGTAACACTTTTTTAAAGTTCGTCACATGGCCCACCTTTCAAAACACAAAATCTGGCTTAGAATCCCTACCACCAATGGAAAGAGACTTTCATCTCCACAGTCTGAGCTAAATTCAAAGCCAATTTCCACAAGTGAAAGAACATGGTTACAATCCACTGATTCACATTGCCTAAAAGTTTCTAATTACAAACTCAGCAAATTATTTAATTGCTAACTATTAATTGGGCCATGGTGTTGCCCAACGTCAGTTCCTTAATATAAGTTTATATACAAGTTGGCAAGAGTTGGGAGAGATATATCAGAAACATGCTGTAAAGATCCAGCCAGTGGCCAGAGCCAGGAACTACATTGTAACAGTTGACATAGCAAAATTGAATGACAAGTGGTGAGGCAGCAATTTACAGTGGTAAACATTGACACAAAAGCATGACGAAAAATTGTAACTACAAAAAGTAAGGTTATGAACAGAAAGTCCCACCTTATGCAAGATTTTTAATAATAAAAAAGCTTCTTTAAAATGAATTATGCTGTCTTCAAGATGGAAAATTTGCATTGAGCATCAAATTCTCTTATGTAAGGTAGAATATATGCCAATTATAGTGTAAAGTTGCCTCTACTCTGCCCCGATAGTGTCTTTTAATCTCAATCTCAAAAGGTTCTTGATGCATTGTGTCTATAAAGATAAGCTTACCATAACTTGATTTAAAATGAGAGTTCTACATTAAGATTGAAATTCGGTGGCGCCCCGTTTGGCCTCGCCAGGGCGCCGGAAGTACCGCCCCAGAAGGAGTCGCGAGCGCCCGCCGGAAAAAGAGCCCGGCACTGAGGAGAAGTGCCGGGCTCTTGGGAGACAGCTGGCACAACGCTGGGGGGGGGACAGCGGCGCAAAGAGGTGCTGGCAGGCGGCCAGCAAATAAAATGGCCGCCCCGCACCTCAGCGCCTCTACCGCCACAGGTAGGCCCCCCCTGAACCGGTCGCAAATTGCGACCAGCGTTACAGCGGGGGGCGCTACCAAATTTGGCGATCGGGGTGGTAGCAGGGCGCTGCGCACACCGATGACGTCATCGGTGGCGGCGCAGCACTACCGGCTAACGCCGCCATTAGCACGCCGCCATTAGCGCCCCGCTAAATTTCGCGGGAGGCGTGGCCAGTGGCGCTAACCCCACTAAGTGCACTGTTTGGGCGCTAACTGGTGGCGCAGCCCACCGAATTTCTAGGCCTTAGACTGTTAATTTTCCCATTTTCCACACCAGCAACCTGATGACCTGTTGGAAAAGGACTACTAATTTAATGCCAAATTATGGACAGTTTTGCACATATAGGATTACTTGGAACTGGATTGAAACGCAAATTAATTTTGTTCAGAACTATCAGACAAACAGATTTTCATTCCATCAACCTGGATTAGATTCAAATGCAGGATTCAGTGTTAAAGGATAGTGTTCCAAGCCACTATTTTTCAGTGCAGTTTGAATTATAGATAAAGTTTGTGTAGAGTACAAAGATGGTATGGTAGTACAGTGCATTGAAAAACCAACAGGCTCTGTCACAGAGAGGCAAGCTGCATGCTCATCCTGTGATTCCTCAGATGATGTATCTAGGATGTGTATGCCTGAAAATGACAATGAGCAGAAGCCTCTTTGCGAAGGAGGGAATATCTTCTGAAGCTGAGTGAGTTTGTGTCTTTGTGCCACTCACATATACTTATTCATTATCCCTAGTTTTATTCTTCCCCCCTCGGCATCCCTGTGTGCTCACACCATTTTTTGGCCAAGAAACTGTGTTAGCAACCTACAACCAACCCTGTGCTTATGAGGTTCCTTAATTGACTGCTAGCAAGTGCCTCAGTGTGGTCCAAGGGGTGGGGGTGTTGTTGTTTGCAGCACATCGGAAAGTTGGCGAGGGTAAACAGAGTGCTCCCAGACCCCTGTTCCTGCCCAACTCAGAGTAATGCCAGACCCAATCACCTTCCCTATCTATTGCTGTAATAGTGCAACCCACCACAAGTGGGCTCCAGCTTCCCTACCCCTGCCATGTCTCCCAGTGCTGCCACGCTTCCCTTCCCTGAATGATGCCAGGGACACAGGCGCCAACCCTCCACTCCATCCTGGCTTCAGCCCCAAGCTCCAATTTCTCTCTTGGCTGTGCGTGTTGCAGCAGTTCCATCACATCCAGTTCCCACCCAATCCTGCTAACCACCTTTAACTGCTACAAGTCAGAAACTTGAATCAATGCAACGTTAGAAGCAGGTTTCACAGTTCCACTTAGCTTGCCCTTCCTATTTTGAACACCATGCACTACGTTCCTGAAATATCATTCGCACTCCCTTCACTGTAAACTGTTCCTTCACTCACAGCCCAACGTGAAGGCAAGCAGTGAAAGACTCGCATGAGATCCATGTGCTCATTTCCTGCACCTGTTTACTCCCCCCCCCACCCTACCCCACCACCATTACGGACTATCTTCTTGCACCCGAGTTGCACTCCATATGATGATAAGCAGCGTGACCTCACAATGTCTGCTTAAAGGTGCCCCAAGTCTCCCTTTGGAAAACATCAGCCAGCCACTTCAGAACCTCCCACCACCAAGGCAGAGCGGAGGAGGAGCTGGAGGTTGGGACTGAAAGGGCATGCAATTGTAGGCACGAAAGGAAGGCAAGGTGATAAAGTAAGTAGGAAGGCACACAGATTTATTTTCCTTTAAAAGGTTTTCATCACTGATGGGATGTATGCGGTGTGATTTGGGCAAGGTGGGAAAATGCCTGCGAGGAGGAGTAGTGGAATGTTTTCCTAGTGGGAGTGTTAGCATTTGTGGAGAGAGAACTGCATGCCAACAAATAAATGAGTTGATGCGGTTGCCAAAGAGGGACTAATTTTGCAATGAACAGGGATCTTATTTAGGTGAAGGTGTTGGCTGTGACTGAACGTCTGGCAGCTGGCAACGAGATGACCCCTTCCTGATACATGCCATCAGAGTCCCCATGGCCTCCTCAATCACAAAGCAGATGGCAGCATGTGCCTCATTGAATTGATACCGAGCAAGGGTAGTAAGGAAGTGAACCAGAGTCACTGCAAGCAGAGGGCAATCCTAATGTCTGATTAGTCAGCCAGACACCAACTTTCAGCAGTAAACATTTGGGGGTTAAACTGGTGTAAAATAAAAGACTCATGGTTGTTGCTTGCATAGCATGCACTGATCAGCACGATACATGAGCTGGACAGTGAGCAAGTCTTTTCTGTTCATAAAGGTGGAGATGTTCCCAAATGGGGCACGAAAAAAAATGACACAGCACCTAGAGTAATGCAGCAAGATGGAGAGTGAAAAAGCACCAAAAGAAATTAAACAAAAATTTAATCCTCCAGCAGCAAAGTTTCAGCAAGTTCACAATGTTACGAAAATGGGCCATTTATAAAATTCTCATCCTTATTTTCAAATCCCTCCATGACCTTGCCCCTCTCTATTTCTGTAACCTCCTCCAATCCTACAACCTTCCGAAATCTCTGCACTCCTCTAATTCTGGCCTCTTGAGCATCCTCAATTTTAATTGCTTCACCTTTGGCAGCTGTGCCTTCAGGTGCCCTTAGCTCAGGAATTCCCTCCCTAAAAATCTCTGCCTCTCTCTCCTCCTTTAAGATACTCATTAAAATCGACCTCTTTCACCAAGCTCTTGATCATCTGTCCTAATACCTCCCTGTGTCAAATTTTGTTTGATAACGTTCCTATGAAGTGCTTTGTTTTTTTTTAACGTTAAAGGCACTTTATAAATGCAAGTTGTTGTTGTTGCTTTACACTTGGACTTGACTGTCCATGTGCATTGCCATGGGATATCAACTAGTTCCAAGAGAAAATATTAAAGTCAAAATCTACAATGAACGGTTTTGGTATTTTAATGCTGTGAGGAGCACATTAGCACTGCTGTACCAAAACCAAAGGAACAAGACTGTTGTGTATTGCTACTCTGGAGAGAGGCATTCTTTGAATCCTCCAGTGAGTCGAGGTTCCATCTTGTAAGCTGCAGTTTGTCTGCATTAATTCATATTACCTTTTTTCTTCTTTATTGTGTGTTTACGTATCATAATCAATTCATTGCTGAATATCAAATGGAAGTGTAGCTCCCCCAACAGCTGAGTCAGTAATGCACCACAGGGTGACAGACCAAGCCAAACCGAGCAGAACGCTCCAGATTTCATCCCCTGTTTATGCCGATCAGTTGGATCTATGACGCTACAATTAGCCTCAGAGTCCCTGAAATGAGGAGGGAAACATCACCCAAAAGACTTTGTGACAAAAATGAAATATTTTGCAAATTGTATGAAGTGCACATTACAATCTGGCTAACTTGGACACCTTAGGACAGGGCAGAGACACGCATTGCTTAGTATGTACTCGGTTTGTGGCTTCATTGTTGTCTTTATATTAGATGGGGTCCTGCCTAACAGGCCATTCAAAGTATTTAACAAGATCAATGAATCAAGCCATTCCAGTCTATTCAATTTGGTCTGTTTGACACTGGATCGGATACAGAGGGGTTGAGGGATGTCTTTGAATTTTACAGTAAATGGCACCTCTACTTGTGTGGACAAACATCCTAGATAATTGACAACCTGTGAATGGCTGTTCACCTAATTTAATCTTGAGAGATACCATTGTCTAATGTTGTTGTGTTTCAGTATATCTTCAAAGGATGGTGAATGATATACCTCCGCCTGCCTCGTATCAGCTTGAAGTCAGCAGAGAGACTGCTAAATGGTAGCACGTTAACACATAAGAAGTGAGTGACTCTGCTTTTAGGGCCAATTTTGTGTTGAGGTAGCACAAGTGATGAGGCTTTGTTCATTTGATATTTTAAGGGAGATAGTAACGGTAGAGTAAATATACTGTTTGTATTGAGTACTGATCATTTACCTGCTTAACAACAACTTGCCTTTAACATAAACACATCCTAAGACATTTCACAGATGGGCATATGGAAAATCAACACTAAGCCAGGCAGAGGGGAGATAGAGTTTGAGAAAGTTTTTAAAGGGAAAGGGAGCTGTGTGGAGGGCTAGGTATTTAAGGAAGTAGTAACCAGGTGACTGAAATCTGTGCTGCCAATGGTGGGGCAAAGGGAGGGGAAAATGCACATAATGGAGAGCTTGGGATGGAAGAGGGGGAGGAGGAAATAAGGGGCTGGAAGAGATCATGGAGAAAATGTGAAGTGAAGCCAGGGAGGAATTTATTACACAGATGAGGACTTTAAACTTGAGGCATTGGGGAATGGGGACTCAGTGTAGGTCAGCAAGGACTTGGGTTATCAGCAAGGAGGAATTTGTGTGGGACAGGATACAGGCATCAGAGTTTTGGACAAGTTGGAGGATGGTGGATGGGAGGCCTGCAAGGATAGCATTAGCTTCCACCCTATCACAGACCTTCCCTTTTGTCCTTACTCCCCCTCCCCTTTTCCCTGCCTCTGTACCTGCTTAAAATCTGTTACATCTCTAACTTTTTCCAGTTCTGACAAAGGGTCATCGACCTGAAACGTTAACTCCGTTTCTCTCTCCACAGATGCTGCCTGACTGTCTGAGTATTTCCAGCATTTCCTGTTTTTAATTCAGATTTCCAGCATCCACAGTATTTTGCTTTAGCAATAGCATTGGAGTGCTTGAGTCTGGAGGTGATGAAGACATGTATGAGGGTTTCAGTGGCAGACAGGCTAAGGTAAGGGCAGAGGTGGGTAATGCTGCGGAGGTGGCAGTAAGCTGTCTCTGTGGTGGAAAAGAGATGCGGCCTGAAGCTCAGCTCAAGCTCAAGCAAGACTCTGGTTGCAAACTGTCGGTTTTAGCCCGAGAGAGTCCAGCTAGGGTGGGGAATGGAATCAGTGACAAGGGAGCAGAATTTGTAATGGGCACTGAAGAAGATGGCTTCAGTCTTTCTGATGTTGAGCTGGAGGAATGAGACTCATCCAAGACTGGATGACGGACAAGCAGTCTGGGTGTAAAGAGACAGTCAGGTGTTGGAGAGAGGTGGTGGAGCAGTGGGACTGAGTGTCATCGGTGGATATATGGAAGCTAACGCCATGTCTGCAAATGGTGTTGCTAAGGAGCAAGGTGTAAATGGGGAAGAGGAGGGAACCAATGGCTGATGAGTGGGAGATGCTGGAGGTGGCAATGTGGGGGTGCAGGAGCTTAATGTTGAATAGATTCATCTGTTGCTGTATAGCCCGAACATACATCTGATACAATGTATGTTCAATCCATCTACTGATGACAAGGAGGTCATGCGGTGACATCTGACGTATTCCAGTGCGTCAGAATACAGAGCCAAGGGTTCCCTGTTGGATTCCAGGATCTCAATACATTTACGTTGATATTGGACAGATAAAGACATGCTCTGGTTTGTAGGGGACATGAGGTCTGCTTATGGGAGTGGTTATTGACCTTGAACCTAACTAGTATGTTTAGTGATAATACCCAGAACATTAGAGTCTCGCCCCTAACTGCGATCTAGTGCCTTCTGCTGGAAAGCAGACCTGTGTGGGCAGTGGGTGGAGACAGAAGCGGGCTCAGCCGTGATGCCCTCCATGAGCAAATAGCCTGCTGGCACTCACTGTTTAGGCTCAAAACATAAAATAAGGCACGTTGAGCAGGATACTGAAGACCCCAACCCAACAGTTGTCAGCACTAAGGAAAGGGGAAGAGAAAATTGGGAGGCAATAATGGGAGCATATCCAGGGATAGTAGTATAGATTTTCTGATCGGCATCATTCTGGTGCCTGCAGCAACTCATTTATTTTAAATGGGATAACGCCAATCGGAAAATCCAGCTTTCTGTCTTCCTCCCTTCCCTCGTCCCACCAACTAACATGTTTAAAGGTCAAAAATGTTTTAAAAACACTAGTCTCATTCAGCAGCTAGTTAATTACAATTTTCCCTTTTACAAATCTGCTTTTTTTCGTAGGTAACTTTTTATTGAAGTACTTCCATAGTCTTAACAGGAAACAAACTCATTCCCGCAGAGAAGACAGATTTTCTCACATTCCAAGTGCAGCTGTCAGATACAGAATTTGCAGTGCAAACAATATGTTAAATTAAAAAGTGTAATGTTAATGCTTCACAGTTCACTAACAATGATTAGTGTCAACCTTACACTTCACACCTTCCTTAAAGGTGTTCTAAGATACAGCCCTGTTATTGTAAATAAAGCACTGGAGTTTCTTTTTACTTTTTAGTTCTGGGTAATAACACTCGACAAATGTGAAGGCGAATTTCTCAAAAGATAAGGCTATTTCTTTGCAAGGTATACTGCTTGATGACGGAAGGGCTAATTTTGCAGTCCTGCACGGCCTGGGCAGCTGTGCTTACTGGGAGTGTGTATCGGAGATAGGATTACAACAATGTACCTCCGAAGTGAAAATAGAAAATGCTGGAAATACTCAGGTCAGTCAGCATCTGTGAAGAGAAGGGATAGGCCTAAGATCCTTCTTCATAATGGAGCTCTGAGCAATACACCTGCACACAAAATTTTAGCCTTTGTTTTCTCTTATCAGGTGTCAGCTGTGGCTCAGTGGTTAGCATTGTCGCGCTCTGAGTCATAAGGTTGTGGGTTCAAGTCCCATTCCAGGAACCTGAGGACAAAATCTAGGCTAACTCCAGTGCAGCGCTGAGGGAGTGCTGTGTTAGATCCGTGTATCTTAATGTTGTGTCCTTCAATAATCAGACAAAAGACTGCAGAGAACGATTCAACAGGTGTTTACTGAATGAGGGTTACTCTAGAACTAACTATACAGATCACTACTCAGGGTTTATATACAGGTGTGGTCACTGCCGGTACTACAGTATACAGGAGCTGTAAAAAGTAGTTCTCTCCCTTAAAGGTACATACATTACAATTCCTCCCCTTTTAGATTAACAGTACCATGACACTCATTTAACAATTAAATATCAAACTAATTACAATTAACACTTTTAACATGCAACATTAGCTGAAAGTAGTCTATTTATAAATTCAGGCTTTGGGGAGGCTTCCTGATCCTTTCTGGATAGCGCCTTTCCCGAGTGTCTTGCTCTTGGTGCGGAGGCGATTCTGGCCCCCTGTCGTCGGTTGGTTCATCAGCTTCCGATGCTATTGTTTCTGGGGTAGATGCGACCTGTACGTCGGGTTCATCACCAGGTATGTATGGGTGAGGCATGGGGTTGACTTGTTCCTGTGACTCTAGGATCTGGTCAGCATGGCGTCTCACGATGCTCTCCCCAACGTCCACTGTGTACATTAGTGGGCCCTGCCGTGTGCATATCGTTCCTGGCTGCCATTT
Organism: Somniosus microcephalus; assembly: GCF_052327205.1. Lineage (NCBI taxonomy): Eukaryota > Metazoa > Chordata > Chondrichthyes > Squaliformes > Somniosidae > Somniosus > Somniosus microcephalus. The sequence continues at coordinate 24,727,884 of NC_141003.1, read as the reverse complement.
TTCTGTTCGGTAGTCGCGGGCCAAGACTGGTTACCCTACATTGAAGCTCCTTGTTGGCTTCTCATGGATGTGCTGGAATTGCTTACTCTCAACATCTCTTTGTACGTTTGGCCTGAGCAAATCCAAGCGAGATCTTAACCTTCGGTTAAAGAACATCATGGCTGGGGCCTGGTTGGCGACTGCATGTGTCGCATTCCGGTAGGCGAACAGGAAATTGTCCACCTTGTGCTGCAGCGGAATGTTGTCATTGTACATAGCCTTTATTGCCTTCTTAAAGGTTTGTACGAACCTCTCAGCCAATCCATTTGTGGCTGGATGATACGGGGTGGATGTGTAATGCCTTACCCCATTCTTTTTCAAGAACCTCCGGAACTCTTCAGACACAAACTGTGGTCCGTTGTCGGAGCAAATCTGTTCTGGCAAGCCATTCCTGGCAAAAATGGTCCGTAGGACTGCAATAGTTTTCTCCGTGGTGGTGGAGGACATTTTGATGACCTCAGGCCATTTCAAGTGCGCATCCACGGCTATTAAAAACATTGAGTCCATGAATGGACCAGCAAAATCAATATGCACCTGTTGCCATGGAGATGAGGGCCACTCCCATGGGTGTAGAGGGGCATGTGGTGGTGCATTTTGGATCATCTGGCATCCTGAGCAGCTCTTTGTCAGGTCCTCGATTTGCTGATCGACCCCCGGCCACCACACATAAGCCCTAGCAAGGCTTTTCATTTTCACCCCTCCCAGATGACCTTCGTGAAGCTCATTGAGCACTCTCTCCCTTAACTTGGGTGGAATTACCACTCGGGATCCACACATCAAGGTCCCCTGGCATACTGACAGCTGTTCTCTTCTGGATGAGAATGCTGGCAACAGTGAGTCGCCATGTGCTGGCCATCCCTTCACCGTCAAATCATATACCCGAGACAGTGTCAGGTCATTTCGGGTCTCCTTCTCTATACCAGCGTTAGTTGCTGGCAAGCATTCAATTATAGTCGAATGAAATATTTCGACAGGATCCACTGCTGGTGCTTCCTCCGCAGTAGGCAGTGGCAGGCGTGATAGCCCATCAGCGTTTCCATGCTGTTTTGTGCCCTTATACTCGATTTCATATTGGTGCGCCCCTAGAAAAAGGGACCATCTTTGTAGCCGTTGCGCAGTCATCACCGGAACGCCCTTCTTTGGATTAAAGATGGAGACAAGCGGTTGGTGGTCAGTCAGCAAGGTGAACTTCTGCCCGTGCAGATAGTGATTGAACTTTTTCAATCCCCACACTAGGCTAAGGGCCTCCCTGTCAATCTGGGCGTAGTTACGCTCGGCTGAGGTTAGTGATCGTGACGCAAAGGCTATTGGCCTCTCTGAGCCGTCCGAGAATTTGTGCGACAGCACCGCTCCAATGCCGTAGGGTGACGCATCACATGCCAACCGAATTGGTAATGCCGGGTTGTAATGGGCCAATACCTCTTTCGATGTGATTAGTGTTTTGCTCTTCTGGAAAGCTCGTCTACATTCGTCACTCCTCTTCCATGGCACCCCAGTTTGCAGTAGGGTGTTCAGTGGGTGTAGTATTGTAGACAAATTTGGCAAGAACTTATGGTAGTAGTTTACCAGCCCGAGGAACGACCTCAGTTGTGACACATTTTCCGGTGCTGGAGCCTTGACTACTGCCTCAATCTTCTCTGGGGACTTATGTAACCCCTCTTTATCGATAACGTGGCCACAATACGAGATCTGTTTTCTGAAAAACTCGCATTTGGAGCGGTTAGCTCGGAGCCCATATTCCTGCAATCTAGTGAGCACCTGCTCCAGGTTGGCAAGGTGATCACTGTCATTTTCACCCGTGACCAGGATGTCATCCAAATAACACTGGGTCCCTGGGATCCCTTGCAGGACTTGTTCCATTGCCCTCTGCCAAATAGCCGGAGCTGATGCTACCCCGAATACCAGCCGGTTATATTGGTAGAGACCTTTATGGGTGTTGATTGTGAGGTATTTTTTTGATGCTTCTTCTACCTCCATTTGCAGATACACCTGGGCCAGATCAATCTTAGTGAAGCGTTTCCCTCCAGATAGCGAGGCGAAAATATCTTCAATCCGCGGAAGTGGATATTGTACGGTGTGAAGGACTGGGTTCACTGTTACCTTAAAGTCCCCACAGATGCGAACCTTCCTTGGTTCCCCAGGCGTGCTGCTCAACGACCTTTTCATCACAGGGACGATGGGTGTAGCCCACTCGCTCCAGTCTACCTTGGACAGTACACCTGAACGTTCCAGACTCTCCAGCTCTGCTTCGACGGCTGGGTGGATCGCATAAGGTACCGGTCTGGCCTTAAAAAATTTTGGGCTTGCATTTTCTTCGATTTTAATCATCGCTGTCATGCCTTTTAGTGTTCCGAGTCCTTGCTGGATCACTTCTTTCACGTCAGTTAGGATCTTTGACAGTCGTCCAGGTGTGACGTCGTCATCCTTTTTGTCAGCCACAGTCAGTGCCTGTATGGAATGCCAATCTAGCTGTATCTTCCGGATCCATTCACGTCCTAGTAGTGGTGGTCCTCCATCTGGCAATACATATAGGTCCATTTTTGGTGTTTCCTGGCCGTTATATATAACGTTCACCCTTATTTTTCCTTTGGGGTAGACTTTTTGCCCCGTGTACGTCTTCAAGACAATCTTTGTATCTCTCAAGGGTATACGTGAGAATAGCCACTTGTAGTCCCTTCGGTTTATGACTGTTAGGGCTGATCCTGTGTCCAATTCCATTTTCACTTGGACTCCTGCTATCTTGAGCGTGACCCAGATAGTTTGGTGATCCTCCGCTTTGATCACATTATGTAGTTTCAGATAACCCAGCTCCTTGCTTCCGGAGTCTGTATCACTCTTCTGTTCGTCTGAACTACTCTCCGTCACCTTATGTACCTTCTTGTACTTCTCCTGTGGAGATTTCTTTCTGCTGGTTTTCTTTCCCGACCTGCAGACTCTTGCTATGTGTCGTATTTTTCCACACTGTCTGCACACTTTGTCCTTGAACCAGCAATCATTATGGTCGTGTATTGTTCTGCCACAGCGATAGCACTTCACTGTTCCGTATGACATTTCATTTGTGCCATATTCTTGCGGTCTCCGTTGTATCTCTGCAGTGCCCCGTGCTGCTGCTTCGTGTGATACAACAATGCTGAAAGCCTTGTCCAGCGTAAGATCCTTTTCTGATAGAAGCCGTTTCTGGGTTCCTTCACTTTGAAGCCCACACATAAACTTGTCCCTTAAAGTATCTGCTAGTCCCGTTCCAAACTGGCAGTGTTTCGATAGCTTGCGCAGTTCCGTTAAATACTCAGCATTACTTTCATCTTTATGCTGGTTCCTTTTGTGAAACTTAAATCTTTCTGCTATCAGCAGCGGTGTGGGGTTTAAGAGGCCCTGTAGGATTGACACTATGTTTTCAAAATCCTTTTCTACTGGCTTCTCTGGGGTTACTAGGTTTCGTAGTAAGCCGTACGTTTTTGCACCCGTTGAATTCAGCAATACCAGCACTTTCTTGTCATCTGGCACTTCATTCGCCTTGCAGTATATTTCTATGCGTTTGATATATGTCGTCCAATCTTCGACTTCATTGTCGAACGCTGTGATACTGCCACTCTTCGGCATTTTTGGGTGTGGGTAGACTGGCTTAAAATGGCGTCTCCCGCGCTTTCCCTTCTTCCCCGCTGCGGCTTAAAATGGCGTCTCCCGCGCTGCTGCCAACGCCGCTCTCGGCGGTCCTCGTGGCAAATGGCGACACCCTGTGGGTTTCGTGTGCTGCTCCTGCGCTGCTGCCAACGCCGCTCTCTGCGGTCCTCATGGCAATGGCAGCGCCTCGCGTTTTCCTGCGCGCCTCTCTCCCCCGTTGACGCTGCTCGGTCCTTGAACACCGGCTGCGCTCTGCACATTTTCCTGCGCGCCTCTCTCCCCCGTTGACGCTGCTCGGCCCTTGAACACCGGCTGCGCTCTGCTCTCTCTCGCCTCTCTCCCCCGTTGACGCCGCTCGTTCCTGAACACCGGCTGTGCCCTGTGTGCTCTGCCCTCTCTCTCTCCCCCGTCGACGCTGCTCGGCCTTTTTCTGTGCTGCTCGGTCGGGCTCTAGCCCGTCGCTGTCCGGGAAGGGTCTGCGCAGTACCTGTTGCCAGCCCGTTTCGCTGGACCACCGTGACTGGAAAGCCAAGCCTGGCTCTCGACAGCCTCCCCTGCAATGCTCAAATCTCCGCTGGATGACTGGGCGGTTGCCCGTGGTCGACGCCCGTGCTTCTGGAATTGACCTTCTTTCACTGTTCTCCAGGAGCGAATCCCTGGGAGGTGATGCAGAGTTGCAGGTAGGTTCGAATCTGCTCGTCGCCAATGTTAGATCCATGTACCTTAATGTTGTGTCCTTCAATAATCAGACAAAAGACTGCAGAGAACGATTCAACGGGTGTTTACTGAATGAGGGTTATTCTAGAACTAATTGTACAGATCACTACTCAGGGTTTATATACAGGTGTGGTCACTGCCGGTACTACAGTATACAGCAGCTGTAAAAAGTAGTTCTCTCCCTTAAAGGTACATACATTACATGCTGCACTGTCGGAAATGCCGTCTTTCGGAAGAAACGTTAAGCTGAAGCCCCATCTGCCCTCTCAAGTGGACGTAAAAGATTCCATGGCTGGGGTGTTCTCCCCGGCGTCCTGGCCAATATTTATCCCTCAACCAACATCACTAAAACAGATTATCTGGTCATTATCACACTGCTGTTCGTGGGACGTGGCTGTTCACAAAATGGGTGCCGTGTTTCCTGCATTACAACAGTGACTCCACTTCAAAAGGTACTTCATTGACTGCAAAAGTGTTTAGGATATCCTGAAGTTGTGAAAGGCGCTGTATAAATCCAAGTTCTTTCTTTTCTGTACAGATGCTCACTATTGATGTAGGGAGCCGAGTTTTAGACACAATAATCTGTCTGTCACAAGACTGCTCACTACCATAACACTGCCTGCCTCTGCCTCACCACCACCTATGTGCTGTCTCCACCTACAGAATCAACTACTCCAATGTTGTTCTTGCTGGCATCCCAGCTTCCATAAGCTGCAACTTGTTCAAAGCAACTTGTTCAAAGTCCCGCACTAAGTCCCACTTGCCCAATACCCTAGCTTCACTGACCGACTTTGCGTCCCTGTTGCAGGACCTCACTCAATCCTATCTCCTCAAAAATACCTCCAGCCCTATATCCCCCCTACCTGCCCCCCCCAAACACTTTGTTCCTTGGACCCTGGTCTTTTGTGCATTCCTCCTTCCCTTCTGCCCACTATTGGTGGCAGGGCCTTAAGCCACTGGGGCTCTACTCTCCACAATAACCATGCTAAACCTCCCCATCTCTCTCTCTTCCTTTAAAAAAATGTCCTCAAAACACATCTCTTCATCAAAAATTTCAGTCATGCTGTCTAACCTTTCCTTTCCTGGCTCGATGCCCATTTTCCATATGCATATTCATGTGTAATGGGGGGTTAGGGGAGAGGCTCCCTTCCCCTTCTTTCTATCTGAGGAAAGGAATTGAGCATGCACACACTATGCACGCACGGATATTGGTCTCACACACTTCCTGGGAGGGCTTCAAGATCAGGCCTGTCCACCTGGACAGAGAATGTTGCTTACCTAGAGAGAGGGGGAATTGAAATGTTCTCTTCGCATTGAATTCAAAGGGCTGGCGGATCAGGTATTGAAATGCTTGCAATGATTTATCAATCACCAACATTTCAATCCTGGTTTCTATGGCAACAGCTATACCCACATGTATTAAATAGATTGGTCTATTTTCTTTCCTGAGCATTCGCCAATTGTAAGCATATTTGAAATGGAATGTTTCCAATGGGCAGCGTCATGGCTCTGTTGTGTGAAACCCATAGATAGATTGCACTGGTGTATAAATCACGTCTTTACTCTGCAGGACTTGAGTAGCTTGCATTTATAATTTTAAATTGTCATCATGAAGTATTAATCATCTGGTAAGCAATGGACTACCAATGCAGTAAAACCAATTTTAGGTTTTGCTGGATATCAATATTCATACTAAGTAAGCTGTATTGACAAGTTGCAGCAGTAACTCCAGGGCCTGTTAAAAGCCTATCCAACAATGGCCTACAGCAGCCAAGAGCAGGTATGTTAATCCAGAGGAGCCCCCATTAAATCAATTTCATTTTACTGAAGAAAAATTGATCATCTGGGAATTTTCTCTAAACAGGGAGCCATGTTCAGCTCAGTCTTGAATGTTGTAATGACACACATAAAGACAGAAATTACAAGGCCATGAATGAGGGGTGCAGAATCGGGGATTTGATGCTCTACCTCTGACCCCCACTTGTGCATAGCAAGACCCTGAGTCATCCATGTTGCTGAGTTGTCATTAAGTCATCTGCATCTTCATGGTGTCATTGAGTCATCCTTGTTACCATGTTTTGTGTTTTAAAACTATTGGAAAGGTAGCTTTGAAACAGACAACTTATGCAGAATAGCAGAGAGCTGTGAATGCTGAGTCTTTGAGTATATTCAAGGCTGAGGTAGGTAGATTTTTGGACTCTAGGGGAATCAAGGGATATGGAGATCGGGCGGAAAGTGGAGTTGATTATCAGCCATGATCTTATTGAATGGTGGAGCAAGCTCGAGGGGCCGTATGGCCTACTCCTGCTTTTATTTCTTATGTTCTTATTTTTTTAGACAATGACACCTTGTAGGTCCCTGTGGTAACATTTTGAATGGGGGTCATTTGTGGAGTGGCACTTTATGACTGCAATAATGGGAGTCTTCCACATAAAATGTCGATTTCTAGGCTGCCACCACCAAGTTTAAAGTATGAAGCGTGGCAGGAAGGAGTGAAAGACCGACCCCAATGTGGTGGATGTGTGAATGCTGGCATATTCTGAACACTCACTTGAGGCTTTTCATGGCAGTAAGTGGATGCCTCCTGAACTTTGTATCAATTCATTTGGACAGGTGTCAGAGAGCTAATGCATAGTCTGTTACTGATTGAGAAGGCAGACAGAAATGGGATCTTAAATGATTCTGGATTTAAATTATGGTCTAAAGATTAATCTTGAATGGGAGTTGTATTTACAAAATCAAACTCATGCATAATAAATTACCACAGTAATAAGAATAGCTTTGCATGTGGATTTTTAATTTCTTTTAAAACAGGATTAGATTTTGTTCAAAAGCAAAATACTGCAGATGCTGGAAATCTGAAATAAAAAAGAAAATGCTGGAAATACTCAGCAGGTCAGGCAGCATCTGTGGAGAGAGAAACAGAGTTAACGTTTCAGGTTGATGACCCTTCATCATAATTGTTATTAGTTGTTTATTATAATTGTTTACAAAATGCTGCTATTCTGAATATCATTCCAAGAGGGCGAGAGTTTGTGAAAGTCAAATTATGTTCAAATTTCATTTTATCTCTAGACGTTATTTAAAAGTAAAAACAGATTGACCATGAAACCTTTTCTTTCAAATTACTAAGAGATTAAATAGAAAGCCTCATTGCCATAAACCCTGCTGAAATGAACCATTTATAAAAAGGTGTAACGCCCTTTATGTTGAGTTTCGTTAACTGTTATTTAAAGAGAGCTGATGACATTGAGCCTGAAACTTTTAACATGCAAGACTTGGTGCAGACGCAATGTTGGGTTAATGACTGCACCTCCACTCATGTCAGATGAGTGCGTACGCAGGATCAGATCTTTTTATCTTTTGACTTGTCCTCCACCTTGTAAGGTGAATGACCTCATCAGACAAGTTCAAATGTCAAAAGGACAACTAGCCAATCAGCTGGCCAACACGGAGCAGCAGCGATGAGCTGCCCAAAGTTCTCAGATTTTTTTCCCTATTTCTTCAATAACTTTGAACAAAACAAAGGGAAACTCTAAACTAAATTATAATATTATTCCTGGTGTCCACAAAAGTCTCAGCCACCAACTCTTGATAATCTCATCATGGTTTAAGCAAAAACCACCAAAAAATTGATTCAACAAAATAAGGCAGTGATGTGTTAATTAGAATGCTTTAAGATTTTTATTTTAAAAACTATTTGACTTCTTCGACTGCACCTCCCAAACCCGTGACCTCTACCACCTAGAAGGACAAGGGCAGCAGGCGCGTGGGAACACCACCACCTCCAAGTTCCCCTCCAAGTCACACACCATCCTGACTTGGAAGTATATCGCCGATCCTTCATCGTCGCTGGGTCAAACTCCTGGAACTCCCTCCCTAACAACACTGTGGGAGTACCTTCACCACACGGACTGCAGCGGTTCAAGAAGGCGGCTCATCACCACCTTCTCAAGGGCAACTAGGGATGGGCAATAAATGCTGGCCTTGCCAGCGATGCCCACATCCCATGAACGAATAAAAGAAAAACTTGCTCTTTAAACACATAATAGTTTATTGTTTATATTAGGAGCATCTTTCTATTGTTAATTATATTTATCACAGGCCACTGTTTTCACTATATCTTTTGCTGTGTATGCAGTCTAACTCTTTCACCTAATCTGGGCTCACCTGCGGAAGCATCAAAGGGAAGGTAATTACCTGGGGAAGTACTTTGGATACAAACGCACTTACCTGCCTCTGTCCTTCAAGTAGTTATTTTTAGTTCCCTTTCTGATTTCTTCAGTAATTGGTTCTTGAAGGGGCCCAATGTATAGGCCCGAAGAGATCCATTTCATTTAGTAAAACAGCTGCACTCCACTGCCATGAGCCAAGCTCAGCAATGCGCAGTGTAGTTATGAATTTAGTTGGTTCATTTCCAGATTGACCGAGAGCTATATTTTTATTAAAGGAAAACTCAGTTCCCACTTGAGAATGCTTCGAGTCGATCTAAAAATACTTGCTTTGCATAGGTCTCCAGCTGTTAGCTTGCAGTAGAGTAAGGAGTCCTGTGGTGGATGTAGGTGTTGGAGTCTCGATGGTCTAGTGTGGCTTTGAGCCTGGTAGATTATGTAAGGTTTCTTTTGATTCATTAGTGCAGCCAAGTCCAGAACTTTAACTTCAGTTATGAGCTTTCCTGTAGTTCAAACCATTAACTTAAAAGCAACAATGATTTACTGCAAAAGTTTGGTCAACTTTTAGTTTTGCTTAGAGATGGGCAAGGGAAGGGGAAGATGGGGAAAAGGAGGGAATGGGGGAAGGGGTGGAGTGGGGAAAGGGGGGTGGGGGAAAGGGGAATGGGGAAAGGGGGGATGGGGAAAGTGGGGGGATGGGGAAAGTGGGGGGATGGGGGGATAAGTGGGGGGGATGGGGGAAAGAGGGGGGAGGGGAAGGAAAGTGGGGGAATGGGGAAAGTGGGGGGGATGGGGGGAAAGAGGGGGGATGGGGAAAGTGGGGGGATGGGGAAAGTGGGGGGATGGGGAAAGTGGGGGAAAGTGGGGGGATGGGGAAAGTGGGGGGATGGGGGAAAGTGGGGGGGATGGGGGAAAGTGGGGGGATGGGGGAAAGTGGGGGGATGGGGGAAAGTGGGGGGGTGGGGGAAAGTGGGGGGGTGGGGAAAGTGGGGGATGGGGAAAGTGGGGGGGATGGGGGAAAGTGGGGGGGTGGGGGAAAGTGGGGGGATGGGGGAAAGAGGGGGATGGGGAAAGTGGGGGGGATGGGGAAAGTGGGGGGGATGGGGGAAAGTGGGGGGTGGGGAAAGTGGGGGGATGGGGGAAAGTGGGGGGGATGGGGGAAAGAGGGGGATGGGGAAGTGGGGGGTGGGGGAAGTGGGGGGGTGGGGAAAGTGGGGGGGGATGGGGAAAGTGGGGGGATGGGGAAAGTGGGGGGATGGGGGAAAGGGGGGGATGTGGAAAGTGGGGGGTGGGGGAAAGTGGGGGGGATGGGGGAAAGTGGGGGGGATGGGGGAAAGTGGGGGGGGTGGGGGAAAGAGGGGTATGGGGAAGTGGGGGGGTGGGGAAAGTGCGGGGATGGGGAAAGTGGGGGATGGGGGGAAAGTGGGGGGGATGGGGGAAAGAGGGGGATGGGGAAGTGGGGGGGTGGGGAAAGTGGGGGGGTGGGGAAAGTGGGGGATGGGGAAAGTGGGGGATGGGGAAAGTGGGGGGATGGAGAAAGTGGGGGGATGGGGGGAAAGGGGAGATGTGGAAAGTGGGGGGTGGGGGAAAGAGGGGGATGAAGAAATGTGGGGGGGATGGGGAAAGTGGGGGGGATGGGGGAAAGAGGGGGATGGGGACAGTGGGGGGGATGGGGAAAGGGGGGAAGGGGAAAGGGGGGATGGAGAAAGGGGGGTGGGGGATGGGGAAAGTGGGGGGATGGGGAAAGTGGGGGGATGGGGAAAGTGGGGGATGGGGAAAGTGGGGGATGGGGAAAGTGGGGGGATGGGGAAAGTGGGGGATGGGGAAAGTGGGGGGATGGGGAAAGTGGGGGATGGGGAATGTGGGGGGATGTGGAAAGTGGGGGGATGGGGGGAAAGGGGGGATGCGGAAAGTGGGGGGGATGGGGGAAAGAGGGGATGAAGAAAGTGGGGGGGATGGGGGAAAATGGGGGGGATGGGGGAAAGTGGGGGGGATGGGGGAAAGAGGGGGAAGGGGAAAGGGGGATGGAGAAAGGGGGTGGGGGATGGCGAAAGTGGGGGATGGGGAAAGTGGGGGGATGGGGGAAAGAGGGGGATGGGGAAAGTAGGGGATGGGGGAAAGTGGGGGGGGTGGGGAAAGTGGGGGGATGGGGGGAAGTGGGGGGGAGGAAAGTGGGGGGGAAAGTGGGGGAGGGGGGAAAGGGGGAACGGGGAAAGGGGGAACAGGGGATGGGGAAAGGGGGAACGGGAAAGGGGGGAACAGGGGATGGGGAAAGGGGGAACAGGGAATGGGGGAAAGGCGGAAAGGGGTTGGGGAAAGGGGATGGGGAAAGGGGGAGGAGGAAGGGGAGGTGGGAAGGGGAGAGGGGGGAGGGAAGGGGAGAGGGGGAAGGGAAGGAAGGGAAGGGGAGAGGGGGAAGGGGAAGGGAAGGGGAGAGGGGAAGGGAGAGGGGGGAAGGGGAAGGGGAGAGGGGGAAGGGGAAGGGGATGAGGGGGGAAGGGGAAGGGGAGGGGGGAAGGGGAGGGGGAGGCGGATGGGAGGGGGGAGGGGGAAGGGGAGGGGGAGGGGGGGGGGAAGGGGAGGGGGGAGGGGGGAAGGGGAAGGGGGGGAGGGGGTAAGGGGAGGGGGAAGGGGAAAGGGGAGGGGGAAGGGGGAGGGAGGGGGAAGGGGAGGGGGGAAGGGGGAGGAGTGAAGTGGGGGAAGGGGGAGGGGGAGGGGGAAGTGGGAAGGGGGGAAAGGGGGGAACTGGGGAAAAGCAGGGGAAAGGGGGGAGGGTGAGGGGGAAATTGGGGGGAAAGGGGGGAGGGTGAGGGGGAAATGGGGGGAAAGGGGGGTGAGGGGGAATGGGGTGAGGGGAAAGGGTGAAGGGGGAAGGGGGGAGGGGGAGGGGGGGAGGGGGAGGGGAAAGGGGGAGGGGGAGGGGAAGATGGGGAGGGGGAAGGGGGAAGCGGGAGGGGGAGAAGGGGGAAGGGGGGAGGGGGCAGAGGTGGAAGGGGAGGGGGGACAAGGGGGAGGGGGAAAGGGGGGGACAGGGGAGAGGGGGGAGGGGGAAAGAGGGGAGGGGGAAGGGGGAGGGGGGAAAGGGGGGAGTGGGAATGGGGGGAGGGGAAAAAGGGGGGAGGGAATGGGGGGAGGGAAAGGGGGAGGGGAAAGGGGGACGGGGTGGGAACGGGGATGGGTGGGGTAAGAGGGAGGGGGCTGGGGCTAGGGGTCTTGGGGGAAGGGGAGGGGGTAAGGGGGCAAGGGGCTGGTGGTCTGGGGGATAGGGGTAAGGGGAGGGGGAAAGGGGAGGTGAAAGGGGAAGGGGAGGGAGGGGGGAAGGGGTGGGGGAAGGGGAGGGGGGATCTGGGGAGGGGTG